>NC_052527.2:12447200-13064231 GCF_016746365.2 Drosophila yakuba | reverse complement strand
ATGGCAAAACTCTTGTTTTTATTTCTTCGTCTTCAGATCGATTTTACTAATTTATGTTTTATTCAAGTTTCAAATTATGATTAGCTTAACAAGGGGAAAAATATTACAATTTTGGTGGCAATTTAAATAATTAATCAATTTCGAGGAAACCAACAAGCCTTCGAATGCAAATGTAATTTTTCCATTTTCGCGAATTTTCTTAAATTTTGAATAATGCAGGTATCGGGGCTGTGTTTAAAATATAATGATGGTACCTCAAATCCTTTGGCTCGAAATCCAAATCATATTTATGTGCAAAGTATCGAATACCCATTAAAAACCTGTTGCGCTTTTATCGATTGTAAATAAGCAAAGCGTGGATTACATTCAGGGTATTCCCAAACTGAGTTTTATCATTTCACTGGCTAAACCTAAATATTAAGGTATAAGAAAATCATTTTGAAAAACAAACCAAACGTATCCCACCCAAAAATTAACAAATAAGAATATTGGGTTTTGCTTAAAATTGCGATTTTTATAGAATACCTGCTGCAGCGTTTGCTTTTGATAAGCCCGCAGAGCTTAAAAAATAAATAGTTCCATCGATGGCCAATCGATAGTTTTTGCATACACAATTTAATCGAAAGGGCCGCACGCACGTCGATAGCAATGCGTGTACATTTGCTCACATCTTGTAGTGGTATCGCTCGCCGTAAACACCCTGTGGATCTCACGCTTGATAAATTAATAATACATTTAATAGAGCATGAGCGCTACTGTTTAAGTTTTACACATAATTGAAAAGTTTTATTTGAAATTTCGTGGCTTAAAGTAAAACATGTGATAGCTTTTTGAAATGCAGTAGCCAAAACCTGCTCGGTTGGAACATTTAGCTTATTGACTTAAACATACCCATATGCACATACATATGTATTAAACAGTAGGCACATATATTCGTGTGGTGCTGATAGTGTAAATGTGTAAAATGTCTGTGGAATTGTAAATATGTTTTTGTTTATACAAATATGTACATAAATGCACAAAAATCGGTGCATATATGTGCACATGCCCATCATCATCCATATCTGCATATTTCTGTACATGCATATGTGCTCTAACTACAATACATACCACCATTCGCAAACAGTTTGTCAAAAAAGTGTGTCTACTCGGCGAGATAAAACAAAAAACAGTTGCCAAATCAGTCGCTATGTTAAGTAATTCGAAATTACTGTTCGGTGTTTCTAAAACGGATTTTGATTTTGGTTTTCACCCATCGAAAATCGCCAGTTCAGCCAGCGGGCCCATTTAATTGCTCGGATACGAATTAAAATCGCCGTACGTTGGCTTCAGTAAGAAAACTCTATCGACCAGTTTGTTAAACACAACCAGGACCATTCGACAACCAATCTGAATGTATTATGCCAAGCGGAAGATTGTTATATTGTTTATCTCTGATAGTAATAGCCGATACATGTAAGTATGTTTCACGTGTGTGCCGCAAATGCCTGCCAGTGTGTGTGTGTGCGTCTGTGTGTGCGTGCGTGTGTGAATGTTTGTGCTAAGGATATTTGTGGATATATAAACCGAACTCAAGTTAATCTTTACCTGTTCCTGGGAAAACAAGTAGAGGGATCTATCCTATAGCGAGTGCACTTTTGTATGTGTATGTACGTGCTTAAATATGTATCCAAGCAAAAACTGCAAACGGGAATATATCATACCCGAGTGAGAACTACTATACTTTATATAGAATAACCCAAATAGATCAGGCAAACAAACCCATTATTAGTTCCGTATATCCCTCCAGAATGCTATACTATAATTAAATCAATTCCGATTGACCATATTGGGAACCTGTCTGCAGCAAAAGGATTGGGGGATTCAATTATCAGTAGAGAACTTCCTTTCCCTTGAAACTTGTCACTGAAAAATAATACGATAAATTATAATAAAGCACAGATTGTTAAAAAAGCAACCAAATTGAAATATATGTGTGCGCTTTGATTTCCTTTCAGAACGTACACTTTGAAATGGAGTAAATAGAAGACAAGCACTGGTTCCCCAAGAGATTTGAATGGATGCAGCTAAAATAATTTAAAAAGACAAGTCTTTAACCTTAAAAATATGGCCAACACTATTTCGTTAATGTCCAACGTGATACGCAATGTAGTGAGTAAAAAACGTATACGATACAAAGAAAAAGGATACAATTTGGATTTAACATGTAAGTCATTGAATAAGCCTTAATCATTGGATAACTAACTTTACTAATTATTTACCTACAGACATTTATGATAATATAATTGCCATGGGGTATCCAGCAACGGATAAGCTAGAGGGCCTATACAGAAACCGTCTGGAAGATGTCTTCAAGTTTTTGGAAGAGAATCATGCCCAGCATTACAAAATATATAACCTATGCTCAGAGCGTAGCTACGACGTTGCTAAATTTCACGGGGTAATTTGAGGAAACTTTTCTGTTTGGCAGCGTAAAATGTAAAATATGCTATTTCATATTACAGAGAGTAGCTGTTCTGCCGTTCGAAGACCATAACCCTCCAACGATTGAGTTAATACAACGATTTTGCATGGATGTGGATTTATGGCTCAAGGAAGATTCGTCCAATGTTGTAGCCGTGCACTGTAAAGCTGGAAAAGGCAGAACCGGTAAGAAAAGTGTCCTTATTTTGTGCGAAAGTTCATGAAATATCTTGGCATGCTGTTACCTTGGTTGGACATCTGTAGAGCCACCACTAACCCAATTATTTTCATTTTAGGTACCATGATCTGTGCATATTTAGTGTTCAGTGGACTTCAAAAATCCGCTGACGATGCATTAGCGTGGTATGATGAGAAGCGTACAAAGGACCGAAAAGGTGTGACAATCCCATCTCAGCGTCGATATGTTCAGTATTTTTCCAAACTAGTTTGTTCAAGTGTTCCATATTCGAAAATAAGCCTTAACGTGAGTATTCCAAGCAGCAGCGCCACAATCCAGACAAAATTTAAATATGCCTTTTGTATCTCAGGTATGTGAAATACGGTTCTCGGAGTCCAGTTGCTTGCAAAACTTAGGCACGGTACAATGTTCAGTATCTGTACTACACGACTCAACCACAGAAAATGCAGAGCCTGATGTAAGTGTATACCCATAGCGTTGGTTTCAACTCATTAGTTTTTAATTCACTGCCCGTCAGCCTATTAGAGTTACTAAAAGATCAACCTTAGATCCTAAGAGAGTGATAACTGAAGTAAAAATGTATATTTTATGTGATTCATTCTTTCCAACAATAGCTCATATCTAATCCCCGAATTGTTCTTGTTTGTATATTTGCAGAATCTGAAAACCTGGACGATTGATTTCAAAAAATCATTTGTTTTGACTATTAAACCATATTTACCAGTTTGCGGTGATGTAAAATTCGAACTTACACAAAAATCTTCAGATAAAATCATTTGTCACTTTTGGCTAAATACATTTTTTGTGCGAAATTATTCACGTAAGTATATTAAGTAACACGCATCCTATAGACGATCTAATACGCATTCTTTATAGCTTGCGAGTCCGATGGAACAGTTAACAAATATATACACACTTTAAGCAAATCAGAAATCGATGATGTGCATAAAGACAGAGAACATAAAACGTTTTCAGAGGAATTCAAGGTACGGCGATTTTAATCATTTCGATAGATTCCGAGTACAACATACAACTGACGATTTATTTTCAGATTTCAATTGTATTTGAGGCAGATAATTTTAGCAATGATGTTCAAGTTGAACCGTCTGAAAAAGAGAGAAATGAAAATGTGTTAAACTTTGAAAGATCCGACTATGACAGTTTATCTCCAAAAAACTGCTTTCCCGAAAAAACAGTCTTAACTGCGATCGTCAATGATAATACAGCGAAAAGTCAAACAATAGAACCGTTGGATCATAAGGATATAGTTGTAAGTGAAAACTCGTTTTGCGCAGAAAATATGCTTAATCTATAAATCTAATATTCGTAGACTAAAATCCAATACGACACATCAACCAATTCAAAAAATACTTCGACTGCGTGTAAACGCAAACAGCCTAATAGCAAACCTCTTTTACCAAACTTGAATGATTCCACAAAAGAGGAACTAAAAAAAAATCATATATTTAATCAACCGTCCATTAAAAAAACTGATTTAATCAAATGGCAGAATAGTGAAGTTCATATCACCTCTGACACTCGAAGTATAAACGAAAATAAGAACATCAATTACAATTCATACATCACATGTAAACAATCCTCTCCAAAATTCAACTGTGGTACCGAAGAAGGCGAGGAAGATTGGGAATCCGGTGAGTTTGCTGCATACTATACTCTCAATGACCAGATCTCACTAAAATCTATCTGTTTTAATCGAGTAATACTGAACATTCGTTCTAATTTCACTTTTAAATTACTAAGAGATTCACTTCTATTGATTTCTTGACCACTACCGGTTTTATTTTGTAATTAATGGTATTCAAATAAAGATTTGTCAGATGTTAAAAGAGATAGCCTTTATAGCATACATATGTCGTCCACACATTTATATTCTTATTGACTTATTAACTTCGCCAGAATAATCACCCGAGACGATTTAAAAGACTTCTGGCTGAACGATCTCTTAATTTTGATGTATAATACGAAGCCACCAGAACTGGATTTATATGTCCCCAAGACTTTTACGAGTATACTAGCAGACAGGCTTACACAGATCCACTTCCTTTCACGGGGAACCGATCGGTGGTTATAGCTGGGCTCTGCACATCTGTTTAGAATTTAATGTACATAGGTGAGTGGGAGCCCATGCCTGCGGCTCGAATGGTCAACTAACCGGCAATCCTTAATCAGTATCCGCATCGATTCTCATCAAACATCTCTCACCGCTTCATAAGTATGTCAATATGTGTCTTTGGCTATTTCAAGTGTCGTTCTCAACTCATTTAACAAAACTAGCATCGAACTGTCGAATTTCGACCAATTCGTCTAGCTTTTTCACAGTTTGCTGTTGGAATATATATCTCATAAAGATCCTGAAGCAGAATCTGTCTTTTGTATGTTTCATCATCATCAAAAGTGTACTGCTAATAACTCATTCATGCTATTTTGTTGTATATCCTCCTTGAGTTTTAGTTAATAAATTCATTTTCTAGTCCTGAAGCAGCTTAAACTAAATTTATTTAATATATATTTTTCTTTTATTTCAGGTGAATCAACATACCTGTAATCAATGCTTATTACGGACTTATAATTCTTGGTGATTTAGCAAAGTAATTAAAATTGCTAAGTAATTGGCTAATCTATTCGAATTTGTAAATATACTGTATGATATTTATTTAAGTAGTTTTAACAATTATTTTAAATAAACTCATGTACATTTTGTATTGTAGATTTCATTCGAACTTTGGGTTTTTGTCTGAAATTATGATATTTAAGAGGTAAGGGTGAAGAACGGTATAAAAATTTATAAATTTATGGTTTAAAGGAAAAGTGACGTAAAGAAATTATTAGATCTTTATTAAGAGGTAAAAACTGGGCTATAGCTAAGATTAATAAGATCTTAAAATTTACCAATCAATAGAGTTGTGCAAAATATTCAGAGTTGCAAAGGTAAGATAAAAACACATTTCTTAAAATGCCTTTGAATAAAAAATATTCTAAGTATAAATTATAGTTAGATGCATTTTTAAAAAGATTAAAATCCAGAAATCATCTGAGAAAAAAACGGTCACTCTGAGCTGAAGAAATGATTGAAATTGTTTAAACTTTCGCTCCTAATTGGAATATTAACACATGCTACTAAAATTTAAAAACTTGATTTTGGTTTTTACGCTAATTGTTTCCAAATATTTTGCTATTTATCCTGTAATTCCTAGAACATATGTTGTTCCGTTTCCGCATTCCAATAAACACACCCCAAAAGAAGTGCCCAAATTGACGCTATATTGACAGATATATAGTATTGTGTTAAATTGACGTAAACTAGGCCGTCAGAATTTCGCATCTTAACGTCGACATCTAATTTTAAAAATGACTAATTATTCGGAACTTTTAAAGAAAGTTTTTAGCGATATTGGCCAGCGTTCCGCATATTCGCAGATGCTTATTGGTGTCTCATCGGGATGGTATGTGGTTATATCATTGTGGCGCATCAAGTTAAATTTTAGCAAAGCCGAATTCCTGCTATTTGAAGTTAATTAATTGTTTGCATTCTTCACTTAATAAATAGTAGATCAAGGCAGTAGAGATTTGTCTCAAAATATAAAACAGAATGCTTAGCAGCTACATGTATTGCTAAAATGTACGTATATATACGTATGTATGAATGATTGTTTTTGTTTGAGGAATACATATGTGTGTAAAGGACCTCCATAAAAAGGAATGAACTCAATAACCCAGGGAAATGAGTTATTATTCAGATAAAGCATATATAATGTACAATAGATAAGCTAGACATTTCGGCATGGAAGTTGTATATTCTATGCACCAAATGATAAAATGCAGACTTCGATAAATCCATAGCAGTTGGGTAATTTTATTCCTATGCCTAAAAATATAACCATTTTGCAGGGTCACAGGATATACGACAATGAAGATAGGCAAATTTGCTGCCTTCGCCGTTGGTGGCAGCATAATCTTGCTTGAAATCGCCCACCAAGAAGGACTTATCAAAATAAATTGGACTAAGTTGGATAAGAGCGTGGATAAGCTTGCCGATAAAGTGGAAGCTTCCCTAGGTCGTGAAAAAAATTGGAAGGATAAGGTGAAATTGAGACATCACATTTAGATTTACTTTATATTTATGCTGACCTTTACTTGCAGACCGAAAGGTATGTCGACAATCAATTAGACAGGGCGGAAAGCCTTTTAACCCGAAACAGCAAGAAAGTGGCGAAATGGTACACAAAACTGATTGGCGATGAGGAGGGTCCAAAAGTCAACGATCTCCACATATTTTTGGCATCATTTTTCGGTGGCGTTGCCCTGGGCATTGCTACTGGATAATAATATTGTCTGATTGGCACAAAAACATTTAAATACCATATGGTTATTACGAACAAATCTCACTTAATAAAGTTATAAAAAAAGGTAATATAAACGAAAATCAATTTGGTTCTTCCTAAACATCCCAACACTCTACGGGTTTTTGATATATTTCGTTTTATTAAATTCTTAAAACTACTTATTTTACAGTCCATTCGTTGAAAATACATATGTGTAAAATCTTATGTTTACATTTCTGGATTACTGGCCTTAAAGTGGCCCTCGTGCCAAGTTTTGAGACGGTTCGAGATATCTGTAAATGTTGGACGTTTTACTGACTGCTCATGCCAACACTCGATCATAAGCGAGTAGACAGCAGTGGGACAGTTTTCCGGAGCGGAGAGCAGTTGCCGTGAACGGATGAGATTAATTACTTCCTGATTGCTAAAACCGTAGTATGGCTAATGGGAACATAAAGTTAGATATTGCGAGTTTATATCAAGTTTGTGGTACTTGCCTGCATTCCATAGCTGTATATTTCCCAAAGAACGACACCAAAGGACCAAACATCGCTCTCTGTTGTAAACTTTCCGTACAATATCGATTCCGAGGGCATCCACCTTACAGGCAAAAGCGACTTTGACTGAACCCTGCAATGATAATCCATCACAAACTTATTGTTGCTCTTTGTAACTACAAGCTTGATATGTCCAAAGTCTTACCGATAATAATCTGAGCTGTAAATGTCTCTGGATAGTCCAAAATCGGATATTTTCACAACCAAACCCTCGTTAACCAGACAGTTGCGGGCTGCCAAGTCGCGATGAACGTAATGATGGGCTGACAGATACTGCATTCCCTCGCTGATTTGGAGAGCTATTTGCAGGAATTCCAGCTGTGATAGGGACTTGCCTTCGGTGGGTGAGTTTGAGATCAGGAATTCGTGCAAGTCGCCGTTGGCCATGTACTCGAACAGCATGCAGTAGGGCTCTTTGTTCAGCACCACACCCAATATGCACACAATATTCTGATGCTTCAGATCTGAGATTAGTTCGATTTCGCGTTTAAAGTCCTGCTGCGTTTTTACTGAGGCGTTTTCCTTCAACGCCTTAATGGCAACTGTTATGGTGCTTTTGTTGGGCTGCAAGAGCTGCCCCTTGTATACTTTTCCTATAATGATTGCATATTAAGAATTTCATATCCCCGAATTATATCAAAATTACTAACCAAATGCTCCTTCCCCCAGCTCCTCCAAAAACTCGACATCTTGCAGAGTAAAGTGATTTATCCGCAGTAGAGTATTCCTCTCGATGAGCTTGGAGTTTAGGGCAATGTGATCGGTTAGATTTCCCAAGTTTCCTCTGCCAGCATCTTGAGCATTATTAATCTGCGAGTTTCCGTATATGTTTTTATCGGCGCTGGGTGTGTTGATCTGAGAGAATAATAGTAATAGTTTGTTGTACACTTTGTTATATGCACTCACATTATGAATATTCCTCATTCCATAGTGCATGATTGTTCTTCTTTTGAAAAGTATAATCGCAAATATAATTATAAATATTAAAATGATGGCTGCAGTCGTTCCAACAATGGCAATCCATATTTTATCCGCGCATTTTGGAATATCACAAAGTTCGATTATGCGTTCACGCGAAGAGTCCACGAAACACCAAGGGCTATTTTCAACGCTTCCAGGATTTCTAAAAAGGTTTAAAAATGATTAATTATTTTGACTTCAATTTGAGTACATTACAAAATAATCACCTGCAGTAGTTCTGACCGATAAGTTCAGGAAAATCAGAGATTTCCTTCATCAGCCAAGACCATCGTAGACATGGCTTTCCGGATGCGGAGACATTCGCTACTCCTCTGTAGGTCGACCCGTCCTCCCAGTAACAGTTCTCCGTCTTATCCACCTCGATGGTGATGCCCAAGGACAGGCAGTCCTTGTGCTGTGGCAGCTTCTGGCAATCCTCCACTCCCACCATCCCGATGACGGGATGCCGTTTGGCGATGGCATACTCCTTCTGGCACAGCTCGTTCTCCAGCAGTTCGCACTCCTCGCGGCAAATGCGTTTTAGGTTCTCAGACTCCCTGGTTGGTGGGTATTTACTCGATATATCTGTGCTGAACACATCTTCATAGATGGTGGATTTCTTTTTGAAAATGCTTATGTTCTTAATGTCCTTCGACTTGGTTCTCTTCCGGCGAATAGTGACGTTCTTCAGCTGCTTTGCGTTCGTGGCCACATTGGCGAAGTACAATAAGTTCGTGCGCTCTGGAGTCCTGCAAATTGGCATTGAACTGAAACATAAGCTGGGCAAAGCGTACATTCGGCAATTCGCATTCATATCCCTGAAAATATGCACTTAGAATAAGCTACGAAATGTTGAATTACTATTATACTCACTTGGACTCCCTAATCACCCCATATGCTGCCTTCAAACGCTCCTCCAAGTCGTGCATGGTGAGATTGGGGGATACGAAGACATGGGCATTGCTCAAGACATCCCGACAGATAGTGCCATTGTAGATGTGACAGATACCTGAGGATTGCTGGAAACTAGACGGCAAATATTACAATGAATTTTAACATTTAGAATTTACTTTTAAAAATCGAAGGGCGTCTAAAGATTTTTGTACTCGGTTATACAAAAGGATTGGACATTTTGAAATGAAAAAACATTTAAGGCTCCTGATTTGAATAGTTCATACAATTGTATAATGTTCCTTTTTTTATTGTTGAAACTTTCGCTGGTGGGTGGAAATACCTACCCATATATTCCGGAGTCCACATTATGGCTCCCCACATCCTTTTTTGTAAATAGAAGTAGAAGCGAAAAGCACACGATAAATGAAGAATATTGGTTCATATTGCTTAATCTAATTAACAATATGAAGTCTTTTGTTTTTTTAATAATCCAATCGACATGCCAACGAATCCGAAAATATTTTTGTATTTATCCTTTCGCGAAAACTTTATATGGCATACAACATTTCATCCCCCGACAAAGTCGTTGGGGTTGTTGACTCCTTATCGATGAATCGATATATTTAGGAGTGCTAAGATTCAAAACAAAGAATTTAAAATATAATTTTTTATAAATAATAATCCAAACATTAAAATGCGGTTAAGTACTAGATTTAAAAAAATTTGTTTAATTTTGTTTAAAGAGGATGGTACGATGACTTTAGACTTTAGTACCATATGAAGTAACATTTTTACAGAGAAAAACTAGTCGAAAGTACTTTAGCATTAACAATGTATTTGGTTAAAGCATCTTTTAATATCTAGGGATTATCTATTGCTTTCGTTTTCCAATCGGAACTTGGCGTTACTCCATGCTATCGACAGTTTCCTCGGTAACAAAGCCCACAATGCTAAACGCAGTTTCCTCGCTGACCCACAGAAGCCCTATGACTAATGCCTCCAATAGGCCGATAACTGCTCCCGCGCATATATCCAAAATATAATGACGCTGGAGGATGAGCCGTGAGATGGCCACGCTTACAGCCCAGGCTGTGACCGGTAGCAGGAAAACGATGTGGAGCGGGTACAGCTTGGCGAAGAACAGGAGCACGAAGAACGCCCTGGAGGCGTGGCCCGAGGGAAAGCTGAACTTATCGGGTCCAATGGTCAGCATATCCTTGCTGGCCACCGGTCTTCTTCGACGAACGAGCGCCTTCAGCACAGCCACGACAACCACATCGAGTATCAAGCCGAAGAGCATATTGACTTGCATTTGATACAAGCTCTTCGAGCTAAGCAACCAGATGAAGGCAATCCAAGAGGCGAACCAGGCAATTCCATCGCAGGATATC
This sequence comes from Drosophila yakuba, assembly GCF_016746365.2. Taxonomy (NCBI): domain Eukaryota; kingdom Metazoa; phylum Arthropoda; class Insecta; order Diptera; family Drosophilidae; genus Drosophila; species Drosophila yakuba. The sequence continues at coordinate 13,053,424 of NC_052527.2, read as the reverse complement.
TCCAGAAATCTGCTGTGAATCCGCAGAGATTTGAAGAATTTCAGGTTGGAGACGGCTACAACGAAATGCTTCGACACCTGAACATCCTTCTCCAAGAGGTATTTGAGTGCTGGTGATGACTGCAACAAGAAAGTTTTAAAATAATCACTTATCAGCTTAGGTGAATCATCAGTGTCCAAGAAACCAACCGTCTTCATATCGCTGTATATTTCAACTCTTTTGTTTTTATTTATTGCTGGTGATGGCAGTATTTCTCATTCGTCATTCGATGCATACTCGATAAATCGAGCGATGGAATTACTAATGGTTGAAACGGTGAAATGGAACAAGGCGCCTACTTAGTTTTGTATCTGTGCTTAATCATTTGCAGGTATATATGTATATTTATAGGTTACAAGCTCTTAATAGATATTAAAGCAGTAGTTGAACCTGATTGTAATTAAAAATCGAGTGTCTGACTTTAGTCGTTTGTGGTTTTGGTCCTACTGCAGTCTGGTCACACCGATTTAAATAACTTTGTTGTGATCGAATATTCCAATAGATTTTCGTATATTGTATTGTATCCATGTATAATTATTCTCATGCGAAAGTGCCGCAGATAGTTGGTTCTTAAATTTCAATAACATTAACATAGTTTAAAATGCTCGCCACTTTGAATGCCCAGTGTGTAGAATAAAATAAAAAAAATTGATTTTATATTTTCACAAGAATATCTGTACTTCTGCGTTAAATGGTAAATAAATATTCTATTACGTTCCATTCACATCAGATATCGAATCCCCAAAAACAATCCTGCAAAACGTGCCATAATCGATTGAAACCAATTACAGTTGTGCCGGTTATGAAAAAAATTATTGATATTTAACATAAAATGTCAACTGTCCATGGTGTATGTACCTATGTATGCGCAAATGTCTAACGTTTACATATCGACACTACCCGAAGCGAAGACCGCTTTATTATCTGCAACGCAAACGAACTCATTTTCGATGTATGAATACGAGCAATATCTTCTATCTGAAAGATAGTTTGAAAAGTTACAAAAATATCGACCCACATTCGTTTGAATGTATGTACATATGCTTGTATGTAGCTTACATCTTACATATGTATACCAGTAGAAGTTTACAGTTTTCACCAGTATACAAATCGTGTGTATGTACATATTTACACAGGCAACGGCATGCATACACATGAACTTATGTACATCGCTGTGGTCCAACATTCCGTACTTTTATGTTTAAGCCGACATATCGATTTTAAATCGGTTTTATTTGATGTGCGTGCCGCTAAACACTTTGCTTAAAGAAAGAAACGGTCGGTGTTTTTCCAACCATATTCGTGTTGTCCGGCAAACATTTAAATTCTTATCAATAGAGGGGTTCGGCATTTGAAGTCGGCTCAAATAAGTTACTGCGTTATGCAATTGTATCTTTTTTTTGAGGAACTTGATATTTTTGCTCGTGGTTTGGCAACAAAGTCGCCACACACTATCCAGTGAATTTCACCCCTCGCGACGACAGGCCCACTTAATGGCCATAACATTCTGCCGAAATAAGGCCAGCTAAGTTCATGTTTTCCTACCCCCTAATCCCAGTCGCAGACGAAATTTTCTGAAAACTGCCTCCACCCATTTGAAATGGAGCCATTCAGACGGCGCGGTCTGTGCTCCTTATATAAAACAGAATCCTACTGAAACCGAGTGCTCTGCCCGTATTGATTTATCTTATTTACCCACTTCCAAAGGCCGATATGCTCCTTGCTCTCAACTAGTAATAAATAAAAACAGTGAAAAATGACGACAGCTCAGCACCAACACTACACCGTCGAGGTGGGAGACACCAACTTCACCATCCACAGTCGGTACATTAACCTACGGCCTATAGGATCTGGTGCCCAGGGAATAGTATGGTAAGTGCTTCTGGCTATTTTGTTACATATAAACTACCATAATTACATATTCCATAAGTAAACAAAAACATTAAATTGTTTTGGCATAGCTATATGGATACGATCTTAACTTATATTTCCATTGCAAGAGTTAAAAAAGAATACTTTTTTATTGGGAAGGTAACAAACGAAGTATCTTCTGTAACGCTCCATTATAGTTTATTCATAGGACTAGATAAGATGAGACAAATATGAAAAAATTGCTAAATTGTTTATTTTAAATGCATTACAGCGCCGCTTACGATACTATCACCCAGCAGAATGTGGCGATTAAGAAACTATCTCGACCATTCCAAAATGTGACCCATGCCAAGAGAGCATATAGGGAGTTCAAGCTAATGAAGCTTGTTAACCATAAAAACGTAATAACACCCGGCCCCATAATTGGAAATTGTTATTTAAAAGAGAATTTAATCCATAGATAATTGGCTTACTTAATGCTTTTACGCCGCAAAGGAACTTGGAGGAGTTTCAGGATGTCTACCTTGTCATGGAGCTGATGGATGCTAATCTCTGCCAGGTCATCCAAATGGACTTGGATCACGACAGAATGTCTTATTTGCTTTACCAAATGTTGTGCGGAATAAAACATTTACACTCAGCAGGAATTATTCACAGAGTACAGTATGCACATATCATTAAGCGAACGCGAAAATTAAACAATCAATTGTTTGCAGGACTTAAAGCCATCCAATATAGTTGTAAAGGCAGACTGCACTCTAAAGATTTTAGACTTTGGTCTGGCACGTACTGCAGGAACTACCTTCATGATGACTCCCTATGTGGTCACCCGATACTACAGGGCTCCGGAGGTCATTTTGGGCATGGGATACACCGAGAACGTGGACATATGGTCCGTTGGGTGCATCATGGGCGAAATGATTAGGGGCGGTGTGCTGTTTCCTGGAACGGATCATATAGATCAGTGGAATAAAATTATTGGTAAGCTACTGCCTACGTTAGGCTTGATTCTCGTTATGACCGTCAGTTTATCTTGTTTCAGAGCAATTAGGTACACCATCACCCTCATTTATGCAGCGGTTACAGCCAACCGTCCGAAACTATGTGGAAAATCGTCCTAGATACACTGGATACTCATTTGATAGACTTTTCCCCGATGGCTTGTTTCCCAATGATAATAATCAGAATAGCCGCAGGAAGGCTTCTGACGCTAGAAATCTTCTTAGTAAAATGCTAGTCATTGATCCAGAGCAGCGGATATCTGTGGACGAGGCTTTGAAGCACGAATATATCAATGTGTGGTATGATGCTGAGGAAGTGGATGCTGTAAGTGACTTAACCATAAACTGAGTTTCGACGAATTGGATGTTTGTAATCCCTTAATTTAATGAATTCCTTTCAGCCCGCTCCGGAGCCATACGATCACAGTGTAGACGAGAGAGAACACACTGTGGAGCAGTGGAAGGAGCTAATCTATGAGGAAGTCATGGACTACGAAGCACACAACACAAATAATAGAACGCGGTAGAGAACGACTTTTTCCTCCTTAGTCAGTCACAAAAAAACTAAAGCTTAACAACAATACGGCGTGTATTGTTAAATTATTACAACAAATAAAATATTCAAATTGTATTTAAAAATATAGTAACCATTAAAAAATAAAATCAATATGCAAAAACTTGTAATTTCTTACTCATCCTTGTTTTTGAGATCGTTTTCTTAAGTTCAATCGTCATATTACCAGATAAATCATTTCATTGCCCAGATTTCAGAATCTTTAATTTATATTTGTATTATTTTAATGTATATTAAATAGGGATATATATTAATTATAACTAAAAGAGATCCATTTAAATAAGTAAGGTATAAGTTTGACTTTTTACTTTTAAGAAATATATATCTTTCACATATGAAAAAAGAAAATTACTAAATTCGTTAACATAAAATTCCCTTTTGAAATAAAAGTTGTAAAACGTTGAAATTATAATAAACTGTTATACAAAATTCGAACAACCGACAAACGGTCATTCGATAACTTGCTAATTATCGAATAAGCCGGCGTGGAAATCGGGATGGCAACACTCACCGGTGTAAAGATCGGGATGGCAACTTCGTACTGTTATTCCTATGCTGCGATAACGATAACAGCAAAGTGTCATCGCGAATAAATGTGGGTTTGATAATAAAGAATTGCGTTGGTGAACAATAATAATACAAATCCTAAATGTACCGCGCGGATAACTTGTAAACACTGAATTTGCGCATATCGGGTATACGGGCAGCTAGACGCCTTAGGTAACATATGACCCAGCCACATTGTCGTTGGGGTATTATTTCCCATATCCATGTGCGTTTGTAAATGATACCACCAGAGTGTGCCATATGTATCGTTGTTTGTACATACATGCCTACGGGGAAAAATAACTCGCAGATACATATGTATGTAAGATGTATTAGAATTCCACAGATATATGTACATATATATATGTATATTTATGATGCTCATCTATAAAACAAAATATGTACAAACATACGCGCGCACGTACATACATATGCATGTACATATATATGTATAATAAAATGAGCATCTAGCTGCGGTTATCTTAATGCAATGCGCAGAAACTTGAAAACGAAATAAACAATCTTTACAGCGCCAGCCCACAGTGAGCCAATTATGAATTCACAATTCCAATTCCCATTCCGAATTCCATCGCTTGTACATCCTAATTCGAATGAGTCGCGCCGCGTAAGCTGCACTCGCATATTGACATAAACGACGTAATTGCGTGTTTTGATTGCGATTTCCGATGTTCGATGTTGACAGACGGCAAGGATTTTTGCCACCCGACATTGCGAATGCTTTTCGCGTGTTTGCGCTGTGAAAAGCGATTTGTTGTTCCGGCCATGGGAAATATTGTGTGCTGTTTATGCTTTGCAAAGAAAAACTCATGCATCCAACACACATAAATCCTAAAACTCAACCATAATTCTCGTGTTTCCAGCATGAAAAGTGTTTTTTAATACATATATATTTTATAATAATGGTATGCCATCAGGACGCCAGAAAGTGAAAGCCGACGAAGTCAAATATAAACTATAATATGAACACGTTGCCTTGCAGGAACTAAGATCGGACATCATGGCATCAATATCGGATGACGGCATGGCGCTGAGTGGCTACCTTAAGAAGTTGAAGACCATGAAGAAGAAGTTTTTCGTGCTGTACGAGGAGACCAGCCATTCGGCAGCCCGTCTGGAATACTACGATAGCGAAAAGAAGTTCCTGCAAAGAGCCGAGCCAAAAAGGGTTATCTATCTGAAGAATTGCTTCAACATTAACCGCCGCTTGGACACTAAGCACAGATTTGTCATTGTGCTCTCCTCCAGAGACGGTGGATTCGGCATCGTTCTCGAGAACGAAAATGATTTACGCAAATGGCTGGACAAACTACTAGTTCTACAAAGAAACATAGCCAATTCGAATGGAACAGCGCACTCACCTTATGGTATGCCAAACTAAAACTGCTAGCCTGCATAGACCTAAACAATTTATTTCATTTTACAGACCAAGTTTGGCAAGTTGTCATTCAAAAGAAGGGTATTTCGGAGAAAGTAGGAATCACCGGAACCTACCACTGTTGCCTTACTTCAAAATCCCTGACATTCGTGTGCATAGGACCGGAGAAGACTCCCAATGGGGAGGATCGCGTTGCCAGCATTGAAATACTGTTGACCACGATCAGGCGGTTAGTTGTCGCATTAAACTGAAGGGATTGTAATATAATTAAGTCTTCATTACAGATGTGGTCATGCATCGCCACAATGTATTTTCTACGTGGAGCTCGGACGCCAAAGTGTCTTGGGATCGGGCGATCTGTGGATGGAAACGGATAACGCAGCTGTTGCTACTAATATGCACAACACTATACTAAGGTACATTACTCCACAATTTGTTCTTAATTGAAACTTATGTAAAAGTATTTCAACCTATTGATCCCCTAAAAAAAGAAATATTTATATGAAGTTTGACTTTGATAATTCTGTTTTTTTCCAGCGCTATGTCAGCTAAAACAGAGTCCAACACGAATTTAATAAATGTTTATCAGAACCGACCTGACTTGAGTCATGAGCCCATGAGAAAGCGATCATCGTCTGCAAACGAGGCTTCGAAGCCGATAAACGTAAACGTTATACAAAATAGTCAAAACTCTCTCGAATTCCGTAGCTGCAGTTCGCCCCATAACTATGGTAAATAATTTATTTGAATGTTTTAACGCAGAATAAATCAAATTGAAATGTTTCAGGTTTTGGAAGAGAGAGATGCGATAGCTTACCAACCAGAAATGGAACCCTAAGCGAGTCCAGCAATCAAACATACTTTGGTTCCAACCATGGACTGCGATCCAACACTATATCTGGCAACCGTCCGCACTCAACCAACAAGCATAGTAATAGTCCAACGTTCACCATGCCATTAAGATGCTCAGAATCTGAAGAGTCATCAATTAGTGTCGAAGAATCCGACGACAACGGAAGTTATAGCCACTACAGATTAAAGTGGGTTACTGCAAAATAGTTAATTAACACTCACTTATAATCATTTTATTTTCTAGCACGCGGACGTCGGAGACTGCTATTCCTGAGGAGAACATTGATGACTTTGCCAGTGCGGAATTTAGCAAAGTCACCGAACCAAATGGTAATGCATATAAGAATTTTTGTACATGAATTGCATTTCATCAATTGCTTTTGTTTAACCGCAGAAAGTGACGAAAACTACATACCGATGACTCCAATTAATCCTACCGATGCTATTCATGAAAAAGAGAAGATTGACATGCAGAGATTGGAAGATGCATCTCTGCATTTTGACTTTCCGGAGCACGCATCGGAAAAACTTGCTAAGGATTATGATCTGGACTCTGATAACCAGTAAGTACTTGTTTCGCTGTATCCGTGCAAAGTAATGTTATCACATATTGTTATAGATGCGTACGTCCCATTCGTGCCTATTCGATAGGAAACAAAGTTGAGCATTTAAAGTTTAATAAGCGCCTGGGACATTTGAATGATACGGGTCAGAATCCGAATCGCGTGCGAGCCTACTCGGTTGGTTCCAAGTCGAAGATACCGCGGTGCGACTTGCAGCGAGTGGTCCTTGTGGAGGATAATAAACATGAGTTCGTAGCGAATAGAAGTCAGAGTAGCATTACGAAGGAAGGATCCGGCTATGGCACAAGTGGCAACCGGCAAAAGAAATCTACAAGTGCTCCACTCCTTAGTCTGAAGAATCAGATAAACTCTGACCGAATGAGTGACTTAATGGAAATTGATTTTTCACAAGCATCCAATTTGGAAAAGCAAAAGTTCATCAAAAACAATGAAATTCCGAAATACATTGAAAACGTGTTCCCAAAAACCCCCAGAACCGATAGCTCCAGCTTAACTCTGCACGCCACAAGTCAGAAAGACATTTTCAATGGAACCAAATTAAATAACACTGCGAACACATCCGAGGATGGATACCTTGAGATGAAGCCAGTCGGTAATGCATACACTCCCAGTTCGAATTGCCTTCCAATTAAAGTAGAGAAGCTCAAGCTATCAGACTACACCGCACCACTCACAACAGCAGCGCCAGTGCACGACTTAAACAAAATTAGCACATACAATATATCCGCTGAGAAATGGAGAGAACAGACAACAAGCGAGGAGAAAAAGTCGAACTCGCCATTGAATGAAAAACCCTTTAGCTTAAAACCAACAAATGTCGAGAATATCAGCCACGATGTGCATTCAACAAACAACATTGACTGTGAGCAAGTGTCTGTGCAAAGCGACAAACAAAATAACTTGGATGACAAGATTGTTGAAAATAACAATTTGGATATTGGCGGCCATGAGGAAAAGAAATTGGTTCATTCGATAAGCAGTGAAGATTACACTCAAATCAAGGACAAATCGAATGACTTCACAAAATTTAACGAAGCCGGCTACAAAATTTTGCAAATTAAAAGCGACAGCTCACTCATCTCATCCAAGCTATACCAAAAGGGTATTCACAAAGATAACTTGGAGCGATCGCATAGACTCACGGAGAGCGTTAATACGATTCCTGATAATGCCACCGCCAGCAGCTCAGTGACCAAATTCAATATAAACGCAAAAGCAGCTGACTCGCGAAGCACAGATCCAAGTACGCCACAAAACATTCTTCAGATAAAAGATTTGAATTTCCCATCAAGGTCTTCATCGCGCATATCCCAGCCGGAGCTGCACTACGCCAGCCTTGATCTTCCCCATTGCAGCGGCCAAAACCCAGCTAAATACCTGAAGAGAGGTTCCCGCGAATCTCCGCCCGTGTCTGCATGCCCGGAGGATGGAAATACCTATGCGAAAATTGACTTTGACCAATCGGACTCCTCTTCCTCCTCATCAAACATATTTAATACGTAAAGTTTTGAAGATTATGACTATATCTATATGATTTGTTTAATATTGTACATTTATTGTAAATATTCTCTGACAAGCAAAGCTTACAATTTTGGATGCTAATAAATAAATTTTATTTAAATTATAAATTGCTCTATCCACTTTTCAACGAATCTAGTATTCCATTTCTGCGACTAGGGTAAACTCTTCGGGGCTATTCTATATGGGGTTTGAATCTATGTAAGTCTGGGTATATACTGACCCAAGCGTACTCGTTTGGCATCTATACTTCTATACTCCTAAGCACCAAAACCCACAAAACGTAAGTGAACAGGCTTGCTTTTTTATAGACCAGTCGTGCCAGTTAACTTAAGAGCGCATTTAAAAATTGAATTGCTTTCCATTTATTTAATACAATTTTGATTTCTGAAATATTTCATCTGTTTTTATTGATTCCATGATTTAGACTCTATTTCAGATCCTAGCGTTACAGTGCATCCGTTTTATTTGCTAACGTTGCCCTCCTCGTTCGCAGAATTATTCAGATCACTGTTGTTGCAAGTATCTCCAACGGATGCGCCAACGTTTGCGACATAAAGGGCGGGGTCTATGACCTTCGGAATAGGCTTTATTTCGGTTCCAAGTTCTTTTTCAATCCGATGCAGGTCAAACCGATCCTCGTAGGTTATCAGATTGATAGCAATACCTTAAAACGAAAGAATTTCGAGATAAGTTGACTAGTAAATAGGGAGAACACAAATGTAAATAACTTACCCAAATGACCGAAACGCCCTGAACGACCAATTCGATGCAAGTATGTCTCTGCCATTCGAGGGAAATCGAAATTGATTACTACATTCACGGCCTGCACGTCGATACCTCGGGTGAACAGGTCGGAGCACACCAGATTACGACAGAGTCCTTGGCGGAAATCGTGGAACACTCGATTTCTGTGTGCTTGGGCCATCTTTGCGTGAATATAGTAACAGCAATATCCAAGCTCTGTGATCTTTTTAGCCAATAACTCGACACGTTGCGTGGAATTGCAGAATATGATAGACTGATTGATTTGCAGCTTGGAAAACAGCGTGTTCAAGCAGTGTACTTTCTGGCGCTCTTGTACGAATGCATAGTACTGAGTGACACCCTTTAATGTTAGCTCCTCCATCAGGTTGATCTCGTAAGGCTCGCGTAAATGCTTCTCCATGAAATTCTTGACTGTTAGTGGAAATGTTGCGGAAAATAGCAAGATCTGTGGATCCTTTGGTAACTTAAGTATAACATGATCCAGCATGCCTTGAAAATCAAGCGACAATAGTTTATCGGCCTCATCCAAAACTAATATCCTGCAATGCGACATATCGGCAACTTTCTTGTCCATCAGATCTAGTATTCGTCCGGGAGTGGCAATAATTAATTGTACTGCACGCGTAGAGAAATGAAAAAAGTTACAATTAATGTGACATATAGTAATTGAACTATAAGAACCTACCTTTTTGATAAATACGAAGAATGTCATCCTTCAGAATGGTTCCGCCCGTTGTGACCATAACCCGGATATCAAGATGTTTCGCCAGCTCAATACATATCTGTGAGGTTTGTAGCGCCAACTCTCGGGTGGGGACCATCACAAGTGCCTGAATGTAGTCCTTGGTTGGATCAATTTGTTCTAAAACTGGGATGCAGTAGGCTCCTGTCTTGCCTGTGCCGTTCTTGGCCCGAGCCAGCACATCTTTTCCACTTAAAGCTATAGGAATAGCTGCTTCCTGAATTGGCGAAGGGCGCTCCCATCCCTTCTCGAATATACCCATAAGCAGTTCTCTTTTAAGGCAAAACTCCTCGAATTCATTGCCTCGCGTATCGGTCACATCCTGCAAAAAGCGATACATTTATTTGTTTGTTCGTTTGTGCTCAAATTGCTTAAATCTAGATATATTTTTTGTCGGCAAACTCACAGTTGTTTTGAATCGGTTGTCCTTTGGCGGCAGCTTCAGCTTTGATTTCCAGCCCATATCGTCACTTGTGTTTCCAGCAATTTGAAGATCATTTATAAGCCTGGATGTAAAGAAATTAATGAAATGGTTATTAATATACGGATATAGGCACTTGGTAACAAATTTGTGTTTTTTTTAAGAAATTGTTTTTAAGAAGCCGCTTTAAGATTTTGTAAATTAATTTTTTTATGTAAAGCTAATTTTTAAGCCATGTATTAATTAAAATATTTATATTAAGTTTGATTTTAATTCGGTACTAAATTTACCTAAAGCTTTAAATATACAATAATCGAGTTTAATAACTGGGCAATATAAAAGCTACTAAACTTAAGATCTTTTCTCTTTCGCACTTTAGTGGAGCAGAGAAAAAGAAACGCTACTCCAAATTTTAAAATGGCAGCCCACGAATAACTGTTCACGCTGCTGAAATGCAAAAAATACCTGTTTTCTTCTGATCTCAAGAGTTGAGAATCGCCAAATAGCAGTTTCACATAAATATTGCGTTGTTTTTTTTAATGATTTAAGGCTGTGCAATTATATTTAGCAAATTTTTTAGCGGTAAATATATCCACGAGTGCACATGTGCAACTACATATGTACATAGCTCTATTATACATATGTACATATGTTCCGCTAATACGTACAATCAAGTGAAATAAATGTGGAAATTACATTGTTTTGGCTTTTTCATTAGATAACATGTTCCGGCAGGTTTAGTTGTGCCTTAATACATGATGCTGCAAATATACAGATCTACGGCTTTTACATGTTTAATCATTTGCAAAAATGGACGTTCTGAAGCACAAAACTGCTTATGTTTTCGGGATCTAACCATAAATATGGCTAAATGAATGTGCATGCATATTTACGTTTGTAAGGGACACCAAACTTGGGTGCTCTTGTGAAAACAAGTAAATAAATATTAAATATACAAACCCCTTGCTTGTTAAATTAGTGTGCCCAGAATTTAACTTTTCAGTCATCATTATTCACAGTGAAAATTTAGTTTAGTTTGTTTAAAAAATGTATTTCGCTCTCTTTACTTTCGGCTGACTAAAGAAGTCACTGTATTCACCGATTTTTATATACTGCTCACGTATTCAACTTTGCGTTTCAATATAAAATTTCATTTAGCTTCAAAATAGTGAAGTCGCCTTACAACATGCTATCAATAATACAAATTTCTGATGACTCGGAAAATATTTTCACTCGGTGTAGATATTAAATCTATATTACCTCGACTTGGAACGTTGGAATGAAACAGTTTTTGCAAGAGGCTCTGAAAAAAAATGTCAATAAGCAATAATTTAAATTCACATATGGCGTAAAACAAACCAATACAAATTTCATATCAAGGCAAAAAAGATTTTAATAAAAGCATTTTAATTTTTCTTCTTTATAACAGCCATAGATAAATTTGTATATTTACATACTAAACGATTATTAATTTTAATTTGTGCAACAACACTCCGGACACGGCTAAAAAGACTAAAAACGCTACTCACTTACAAGTACATTTAAGTGGTACCTGAGAAGTGTTTGCTCTATCCTGTGACAGCTGTAGCAGCTGTGTGCCAGTGTGAACTGTCCTCATCTTGTTATCTTCTTCTAGAAGGAATGATAGGAAATTTGAACGTGTATGATGTAAAACATTTGACTTGAAGTTAAATTGATTGTCATTGTCATTGATTAACATTGTTGTTAATTGATTGTATTAACAATGTTTTCAGATATATTTTTAAAGTATTAATTATTAATTGCTCAAACACGCATTAGAAACTGTAATGCAATAAAATCTATAGCACAAAAAAACTTTTAGTTGTTATATCTCAGCACAATTGGAATTTCAAATTGGTAACCTTTCTTTAGTCCATTGATATATGCATTATTTTTACTTATTCCGTTAGTACAATCACGGTATACATGTATGTATATACGTATTAATATAAACAAGTTGCACTTTCGAGTTATACTATAAAAACAGACAGAAGTAGAAATTGCATTTGTGATAAAACTGGAGTAAAACAATCGGCAAGAAATTTCTGTATTTATGTTAATGTTAAAATATATACTTAAATATCCCTAACTGTATTTAGCTGATTCCTTAGAGATACTTGCATGTCCTTGTCTGTTTTTAGTTAATTACTTAGAGTACTTACACAATTAAAATATCCTTGTCGGGCTAATGCTTACCTCGCGCACCTATGTACACATTTACCATATCAATTTCGTCTTAATGAGCTTTGCCGAGTGGCAACAAGACCAGTCGCATTTCTCCTGCCATTAGAAGTTAGTGTACAAAGTCATCAATTGAATTGTGTAGCTAGATATGCGTAAAAACAACGTACCTAAATCAATATGGGACCATTTGGATGTATTGTTACCATCCGTGAGCACCCAGCATGCTAAGTGTTAAGCACTCCATGGGGCATAACTTATTTGTATAAGCTTACGAATCCATAAATGTATTCCCTATATACGTCGACTTGTGTCCGTCTGTGTGTAGGCCAAATGTTTACCCATAAACATTCGCATTTGCTCGCGAAGGAATCGCGAAGACTTCAGTTCAGTTCAGTTCGTTAAATCCGGCAACTGCATGCGGTTCGAAGTGTATTTGGTCCGATAACAATTCCTCAATGATAAGATATGAAAAGTCCGTTCTAAGAAAAGATACAAACATTACACAAGCTTGCAAATTGGTCATTGAGAATAAAAGCCAAGGCGTAAACAATGATCATCGGACTAAGTTTAGTGTGCCTGATTTTAAGTGGCATTTCAAAAGTGTTCGCCGTTCAGTTGTGTTGCGCCGCGAATTCGTTACTATTCAAATACCGCACCTCGGACAATGCGGAAATATTCCAGTGTGCTTCCGCCGACAGCAACCTCAGTGAATTTCCGAATCTAAGCCAAGTGATAGGCCAATTGATAGACCCAAAAGGCCTTGGATTAGAAAAAGCTACCAATGACTCAGGCCACCAATTCCCCTCACTATCAAGGTGCCAGAACTTCACCAGCCTGAGTATAAGTGATTTAGGTGAAGGCACGTTGAATTTGCGAAATAACTCGTGCATCGGGCTATTAAACAGAAGTCTCATCGTTTTATCTTGTGAATTTGAAAAGAATGTGCCGTCTCAAAGTGTTGGATTTGTAAACAAGTGCTGCCCACAGGGATTTATTTACGTTTCCGAAAATAATACATGCAAACCGGGCGAAAGCGATTTATTTGTTTATGCCTCCATCATCAGCAGTCCAATTATATTTTTTGATAACACCCTAAACTGTTCCGACAACAAAGCACTGGTGGAGTACACGGTGTCCTCCGGAAAAGTGCAATTCCATAATAATTCCCTGATTTGGAGAGATGGCTCCCAAAGTTTGCCGAGCTCCAAATTTTGCATCGAAGCTATTTATGACTTCGATGATGCGGATTTGGACAGGCGAAGAGTTCCGGAACAGAAATACCTGGTGCGTGCTTGTCAGGAAACGAAAATATGCCAAAAGATACCCTGTATTCGACGTTGTTGTGCCGAAGGTGAAATGTATGCCAAAGGAAATTTCAGTACCTATTGCAAAAACGATGGCAGCGATTTGAAGTTTGAGGGTTTTCAGAACCTGAATATCAACGCTAACTTCTCAAAGCCCACAGGTATGTCGTCAGCACTTTTATAGGCGTTTTTATTGGTTTTTTTTAGCAGGAAATGAGCGCCAATTGAACGCAGTAATCGCCCATTAAAGTCGTAAACTTAATTATCAAAAATATTAATAAGAAATGGAAGCAATAGATTTTGATGTTTTCCATTTGTTAAGGGTATAAACAATTGATTTCAAGTGCCTAGCAAATGTTTTTATCAAAGTTATTATCTACGTCATTCATTAGTGTTGACATTTTTCGTTAGCTTTGTCATTAGAATTATTTTTGTCAAACTTTCTTATCTGGCTAATCAACCTATGCACGACACATTTGCTTTTTATTGACATAGGTCAGATTTCAAAATGTATGTTCAATACTTTTCAGATTTCGGAATTGTTCACGGCTTGCAGTGTCCAAAGTTTCGCTTGGATCCTGATAATTTTCCAGATGATTCGCACACGATCAATCCGTCCAATGGCTCACTTATTATTCATAACACTTTCAAAACGTATACAAATACTCAATACTGCTTGGAAAGGGTCAGGCCCAATCAAAAGGTAAACTCCTTCCTATTTAAATCAAAATAGGTGTAATGTATTGTGTTTTATAACCCTAATTATTTGCCTTCGTTTCTTTCAGAGCAGCTTTATACATTTCTGTGCTTTGATAATAAGGTGGTAACTGGGGACAGGATTCGCTTTAAGATGTATCCGATTGGACTTCTCATATCCTGCTGCTTCTATGCCCTCACTCTGATTGTCTACATCTCAATTGCCAAATTGCGAAACCTTCCCGGGAAAATCCTCATTTGCCTCGTTAGCAGCTTGTTTGCGGCATATCTTGGAATCGCGCTGGGCCAATTGCGACCCACTTCAAATGACGACATCTGTTTTCTTTCTGGTGTGTACTTCAACCATTAAGTAATTAGTTGCTAATCCTGCTGGGACAGCAGACTAAAAGTTATTATCCCATAAAAGCGGATAATCGATTGCACTCGCTTTTATTATTACCCATATATTTATACTCGTGAACTCCTTAATTGTATAGAGGTATTCTGTCTCTTTCTCTT
This sequence comes from Drosophila yakuba, assembly GCF_016746365.2. Classification (NCBI taxonomy): domain Eukaryota; kingdom Metazoa; phylum Arthropoda; class Insecta; order Diptera; family Drosophilidae; genus Drosophila; species Drosophila yakuba. Next base: position 13,038,387 of record NC_052527.2, on the reverse strand, counting down.
GAGCAATTCGGTTTCTAGAACTTAAACTAATAAAATAGTTGTTAAACACTTTTATTTAACAGTTATCAGTGCAATAGCTTTTTCATTATATAGTAACTATCATTTATAATATATTTCTTTCTCCAATCTCTTGAAGGTTTTTTCGTGTACTTCTGTTTAATGGCTGCATTTTCTTGGATGAACATCACTTCCTTTGACATATGGAAAACGTTTGGGTAAGTATAAATGCCTTTCAAAAGTTTCAAAAACGTAACAAAAATGTGTCCTTATTCTATTTGCAGATCAACGAAGATTAAGAGCTGCGAAAAGAGCGACCTTAGAAGGCAGTTTATTTGGTATTCGTGTTATGGCTGGGGACTGCCAACATTGCTAACTGGTATAACTATAGCTTTTACGAAATCTGACATTTTACCGGATGTGGTTCGGCCAAACTTTGGACACGGTCGTTGCTGGTTTACATGTAAGTTATAATGCTACCCAGAAAAGGATAAACCTATTAAAGGCTTTCTTTATTTTTGTATTCATTTCAGATGATTCTTTTGGATCAGCTAGCTTGTTGTTCTTTTCGGGACCTGTTGGCATACTATTTATTATAAATTTGGTTCTATTTGTGCTTACGATGAAGTATTGCAACAAAGTGAAAAATGAAATATACAAGATGCAGAGCTTAAACAGCGATAAGCCAGTGCTGAAAAGGCGATTTTTTCAGGACAAGACCAGATTTGTTATGAACACAAAATTGTGTTTTGTGATGGGCATCACATGGCTGCTGGAAATAGTGAGCATTTTGTTTTACGATCACAAGAAAACTTTCTTCTGGACCATCAGCGATTCGTTCAATGTGTTACTTGGTATCTTTGTCTTCATTATATTTGTTTTTAAGCGCAGAATTTATAACGAAATTATGATTAAGTTCGGTAAGTTTCTTAGTTCTTATCTACATCTTACTTAAATTAATTTAAATAAGTAATGTGTTCATTTCAATTATAGGCCTGCAATCGAGCCCGAGCACTGCATCCACTAGAACCCGCGCTGGCTTGACCAAATCGTATGCTCCAACTAGCACAGCGATGACCACGCTTCGATCTTCTCCAGGCAGCTGTGAGCTTAGCCGCCAACCGTCGACGAAACCAGAGAACGAAGTAATGCTTTAGATGGTTAAAAAACTTATTATTAACTATTTATAATTTGTAGAGCCTTATGAAACTAGTCCCTCAGTTTAATCGTAAATAATATGTGTATAATTTAGCTGTGTACTGGAATATTTATTTAATAGGTCATTTGCATTGTTTTTATACTCGTGCGTAAATGAATTTAATTAATAAAAAAATGCCGAATACATGACTTAATCCTATAACTCTTGTTTAAATAGTTAAACTACTTAACTATATTCAACCAATTACACCAAGTTCAAATACAGTTTTTCAGTTGTTTTATCAAAATATTTATTTAGATGACTCCCAAACACATTTATATTGAGGCGAATCCGATCCTGAATTATAAAAATATATGTATACTCCTTAGATTTTGTTGAACGCAGCGATGTCAACACTTTGGACAAAATCCTCCAATTTCTCGATCTCCTCAGTCAGCCAATCGATGGAAACCTTATCATCCTCAACTACGCATGAGATGCTGAGTTTCTGGATGCCAAAGGCAACTGGGACGAATTTAGAAGCTCCCCACAGCAAACCGTCCTGAGTGATTTTGCGGATTTCTGTCTCCATAACCTTCAGATCGGTCTCATCGTCCCAGGGCTTGACATCCAGAATGATGTTCGACTTGGCAATAATTTGAACTTTCTTGGCCTTCTTAGCAGCATAAGCCGCCAGTCTTTCCTCCCTTATGCGGGCCGCCTCTCCGTCCTCCTCTTCGCTTTCCGATCCGAATAGATCCACATCGTCGTCATCATCTTTGTCACTTGCTTCTGGTTTTTTCGCTGCGGCCTCTGGCTGCTTCGACACACCATTGGTCAGTTTCAGCTGAGCCTCCACGGTGTCCAAGCGCTTCACTACGGCATTCAAAAGCTGGCTCAATGAGGAAACCTGGGACTTCAAATCCTTGTTTTCACCCTCCAATTGGGACAGGCGCTGGGCCAGCTCGGACTTTGAGCCATCGTCCAGGGTTACTCCATCGATCTGGAAACACAAATGGCATTGTTAATTAATCAAATTCAAGGCCTCATAGAGTTATGCTAAGTCTAAGACTAATTATAATGTAAATGATTAATATACAGTTCTCTACAGTTTTAAGGAAACAAAATACCCTAGGAGTGTGATCAAATCATGGTTTACATACTGTTGAAATACAAAATAAATACCCGCCTATAAGCAAGCAAAAGTGAGGATATATCACAATAGTTACCTTTTCCAGCGAGTTTTGTATGTGTTCCCTAGCCTTTGCGATTTCGCTTACTAATGGGCTGTAGTGGCTGCGATCAGTTACCTTTAAAAATAAGACAACACCATTGATTACTTGTATGAACTGACATTTGGTGTATCAAATAGTTTACAAAGGTTTCAGGGAAATTAATAAAATAAAAGAAGGAGATTTTTAATGTACTGGAATCTACGTAAAAGACTGTTGTCATGCAAGCATGTTGAAATACTGATAAGCCCCATTCTAATCAGCCCAAAAATTGCACGTATTTTACTTATACAATGCAAGGCTATATATTTTGTAAATTTTTGTTGAGATAGAATACATCGTACTACAACCTTTACTTAACTATAGAATTCTATATATGTTTTAACGTTGTATTCACTAGACAATTTGTTTTTTGGCACAACAATTTTTATGAATATAAGAATGTTTTAGATGTTTTAGGTGTTAATATATCTACGTTTTGCATGTTATATTTTGTATTTATACCATTTGCGTCACATTTTTAATTGCCAAATGGTAAGTGTAGTAAGTATTTGGCTTGCAAATGTTTATTTCCTTGCACACTTTTTGTTGTATAAACTTTACATACAAAGTTGTGTGGTTTTAAAGTGTTCATCGTTCACCTGTTACATACAGTTACAAGAATATACATGTAATTTGCAATATGAACAAAGCAATTGAAAATCAAAGGCTGATAAATATAGACATCTTTTTTTAGATCATTTTGAGTGTGTATTGAAGTTAAGAACATGTGTGTTTCGGCGTCCTTGCTATTAAAACAAACAGATTTGCAATAAACATTGCCGAAACTATTCCGAATGCCGTTACCGGCCACGTGAAACTTGCAATCAACCTAAGTACTTATGATTTGGATTGTTTGGTGACTTTACCTTCTGGGGACCCTCGTAGAACCGCTTCTCGGCAAGATCGTAGCGACTCTTGTCAGCCCAGAATTTGTCCAGTGCCTCTACTTTCATTTTTAGTCTTTAGTTCGCAGATTTACTCAAACACGTTGCACAATTGGCCGAACAATACGATAACACGATCTGCAGGGAAAGCAGGTAAATCGATATCTATCGGTATCTATCTACCGATATCGCTATCGGTTTGGTTTTTTTATTGCTTAAGAAACGGTGGCATGGTATACGAAAATAATTATTTGTTTCAACTTAAAATTTAACACGTTCTCATTATTACTGCAAACTACTTTTTAAAGAGGTACAAGACAGCGCTCATGTCGGAAGTGGGAAACAATAAGAAGTGTCCGGACGAGAAAGAAAAAAGTCGTCTCTATATATCAAGATGGGATGTCTACGTAGCACTTTATCGATTTTTTAGAGGAAACTTATTTTTGCAAGGTCAGCTGATCAACAATTTTGGTTTTCTTATTTTACTGGTAAGATGTTGATCTGTTGCTGTTTGGGTGATCTGAAGCAAGTGGGCTACAAAGCTAATAGTACATTTTTACTTTACACCTTTACTTTATATAAAAGACTATCAACATTTTGAGTTAAATATTTGTGATGGAAAATAATCAACTCGATGCTATATATTACATCCAAAAACCTCTTTGACTTTATGTATGTGAATAAATGAATGCTTTTAAATATTACAAAATTCCGATCCAAGCTATTAGTTCTGGAAAAATAAATATAGTTATCATTTACAATTTTTTGCAAGCAAAGTAAAGGTGGAACACCAAATTTTGTTCCGATTTCCCGTTTCAAATTGAAGACTGCGTGGTATTTGTAACAATGAGTTCAGTCATATACCAGTCAGTTCTCACTTCGACTATTCGATAGCAACTACAACAAATTAATTTTTTACGAAGAAAGTGTTGTGTATTGTAACTATGTTATCATATTTGTGATTGTAGATCTCGGTGTCTACCGTTTTGTTAATCATTGCGAATTTTTGGTGCGTACTGATGTAGGTTCTATTTTGATTGGTTCTTAAGACTCCTTTCTAATGGATTTGATCTACTCAGTGATATGTATATGCAGAGAGCACTGAGCATTCCAGTGCACTGAGTTTAATGTATTGCCATACAAAATCGGTGTCGAAATGTTCGTTATCAACCAGTTATAAGTGTGTATTATAAGTGTGTACTATTTAAATTATATTTCAAGTGATGCTGAACATGGTAATTTTCGTTGCGTGTATTACATACACTCGTCTAAATCAGGTGGGATATTTATACCACAGCATAATTGTGATGACTCCATTTAACATATGACTATTTGTGTTTTTTTTATAATTATCTAGAAGTGTTTGTATAAATGGGTTTACGTATAAAAATGTCGCAAGTTATGCAGTAAAAATTTTATTTGCAAACTTATTCCACTTCCCTTGGTATACAGATGTGTGTTGGTACGTGTGTGTGCGCGTATGTGTACATGTACACATATGAGAGCAATTCGTGGTTTTTCAGTAAGGAAATCTGCAGTTTGACGCAAGTTTTATGAGGTGCCCCTTTTGCCAAAGTGAAACGCTGGTTGTGGCTTGCCACACGAATATATAATTCTTTTTAGCTGTAAAGTTCGTATGCGAGAAGCGAAAGCGCATAAACCTGTAAGTGGAAACAATCCAATTCATGTTCATTTTATGAATTCGCTAGGCGTAACCACTTGATTTTGTTCTAAAAGAGTGTGGCAACGCCTGTGGCGAAAATAGTCTCTTATAAAGAAAAAAAAGTTTAAACCTAAATCTGCACCTTTTTTGTACACTTTGTGTACCTAATCAATCAACATTTCAAGGTACCTATAGGGACAAAAAAAATTCCTTGATACTTTAATCGATTGTCGCTTTGGGCTGATAGTCTGGATCTTCGCCATTTTGACGTTATCGCTCTTCACTTTTCAGTGTGACCGTTCTTTAATTGGTCCTGCAAAAAAAGTAATGTACCAGGTACTCCTATATTAAAGGCAAGGTTAGTTTTTCTAGATCGTGAAGTCGATCTGTGCACGACCTTCCCGATTTTGAATATTCAAGGGCGTGACAGTTTTTAAGTGTTAAGGGGGCGTGGCTATCTGCTGTTTGGTACCTGAAATCTTGACGTTTATACGGACAGACAAAAAGGATACAGCTATATCGACTTGACTAGTGATATAGACTATATATGTGTACTCCATAGGGTCGATTGTAAATCTACCTGCAAATCCTTTCGACGAATCTAGTATATAATTGTATTCTACGAGTAAGGGGACGTTACACCCTAAATAAGTTTTTAAACTGTGTGTCATAGGGATCACGACTTTCATACGGACGGACAACCACACGGACATGGCTATATCGACTCTACTAAAGATAACTAAATACTTTTCAAGAACTACAAAAAAAATATTACACAATACTTAGATTAGTTTACTCATCACTCACTCTATTCGGTGTTGATCTCGACGTTCATATGAACGGACAGAAATACGGACACAGCTGGATCGACTCCTAGTCAAGATATTCTGCTCTTTATAAGGTAGGAAACCGACCATTTCCGTAATACGATCGGCTATAAAATATCCAAATCGTTTAGTTGATTTTTATTTTTGAGTCAGATCTAATTAAGTGGACTTGCTTCTACGTAAAATATTATTGAAAAATAAGTAAAAAATGTTAAAATAATCTTCTTATACGGTTTACTAGGGTATACCATCGATAACATGAAATAAAATAAATTTTTAATTCATTTTTAGTGACAATGGATGAAAAGGATAAAGCTCAACACAACATGATATCCAACCTACCGCTTTTGTTTGCGAACGGATATCCAACATCCCTAGAAAAAATAACGGAGTCCCAGTTAGAAAATTTTATTCCCTTCATGGTGCAATGCTCTTTAGGACATATTAACTTACCAAAGAAAATAGATTGCAGTGAACCAGAATGGTGGCCCGAAAGCGCTCCTTTCGAGATTCCGCTCAAAAAGCCGAAAGCATTTGTTGGGGTAAGCTTTTTTTCCCATACCTTTTTTTTCTATGGCTTATAAATAACATTCACCCCCATAAATTACTAATATGCACTTGTATCTCTTTTACAGAATTGGATGGAAAAAATGAAAGAAATTGTGGTCATATGCTATCAATTTCATAAAAGCTTATTTCTTTTGAGATTTTGTAATGATTTAGCTGCGTATGAACACGCGAGCTTGAGATTTATAAACAATTATAACTCAACAACTTCATTGTATGACAGGAGAAACAACAAACTGTTGGTTACCTTTCGAAATGAAAACATGGTAAGTACTTTCTTATTGCCTTAAACCATTGGGCTTCACAATCTTTTTTTTCTAAATTAATGTGCAACGAATATTATGTGTACTTTACAGTCATATGATAGACAACAAAAGAATAGGAAGTGCTTGTTGCTGCAAAAGAACAATAGTTCCATTAGTGAAAACGTACAACATATGATGGTTGAGCCACCCCCTTTTGATATATATCTATGCGACAACTGTGATGCCGAACTTTATTCTAAAGAAGCTATACTCGTAAGTTGATTACCATGCCAATTTTAATAAGTAATAACATTTTGGCCCTAACAACTCATTTCTGCATAACAGGAACACGAAAACATTTGTTGCATGGAAGATGACGTTATACTTTGTGATTCCCCTGAGCCAGATAACAAATGTGACGGGAAAAATGAAGATATCGAACTGCGCAACGCCTTTCTTTTAAACTTTAACCTGCAATCCAAATTCTCAGATAACAGTTTATGTAAAGAAAAACAGAAAACCTATTCATTTAGCGAAGAAACATCAACGGAAACATCAAACAGAAAAAGGCGTCTACCATCACGGAGAAATCGAACGGTTCACTCGTTTAGTAGGTGTTCCTTTATCCCAATATCATCACCTGCAGGACAGCAATTGTTAAAGTCGACAAAACAAACAATATCAATGGAATATATTTCGGAAAGACAGGAACGCCTGGATCGGTTTTGTTACACACCATTGATCATAAAATCAAATACCAGGCAAAAGTATTTTGAGAAAAAATCAAACACTACCGTGCACTGTACATTTAAAAAGTCGCATGAACATAACTACCACATATATTCTTTTCCGCGACGTCAATTTGTTAAACGCAGAGACACTACTGAGAACTTTTTGTTTCTAAACTCTCCGCTGATTAAGCAATGCCGTCCAATATCAGTCAGATTGAAAAAAATTTCGGAACACGTAATGGAAGAGCAAAATCACACTGCAAACACAAAACTTAATATAAGACTAACGCGCCACAATTCGCTTAACTCGCACTGGAGGATTTCACCTACCAAGGAAGTAGTTGTTGATACAATTGACTTATGCTCCTCTGACGACGATGAGCAACAAGAGCAAACAACGGGCTTGCCAAAAAGACTTGGCTCGGATGCACTTACTATAATAAAACTCACGCATAACAACAGAAAGTCAAGCAGGCGGGCTGTTGAGCCAAGCAAATGTGCTCCTGAGCCAGAATCAGTAGTCGATACTTCTGTTAAGCCGCTACAGCAATCTTTATATATATTTTCAAACTATAAGGCTAACTCTGTAATTAAGCGCTGTACTGTTGACTCGATATCTAATCATTCATTGGTTAGTTCTCTGAGTACATCGAATACTTTTTCCGATTCTCAAGGACACAGAAAGGAATACAATCAAGAAAACTGTAATTTCTCTAAGAACTTGGTCGCACTTACAGACTGGTATGCTCATTCGGCTAATTCGGAAAAGAGCACTACAAATCAGACTACTGAGAGTAGTACGTTTGAAGCAATTTCCGCGGCTCCGCCTTTTAATAGCAGTGGGCGAATAATTTCCATTGATTTAACTTCATAGACATTTTAATTCATAGTTAAGTTAAGGAATTGTTATTTTACAAGAAACCCTAAAATAAGAATTATCATATTTGAATAAATAATTTGTTTAAATACTTTTATATTTAATGTCTTTATTTATTTTCTACGGAAAATTGGGGGCGTACAATAGAAGAACGTTTAGGTAGATATAAAAGATATAAAAGCGATAAGATTTAAAGAGTTAAACGATGCTCTGCTCGTTTAAAAGCAGTCAAATTAATACGAGACCTTCCCCAGCTTATCCGGTTGGGTGTGAGTCGCATTATATTTTTATTACGTCATTACAATTTATTAAGATAATTAGATGATTGATAATTGAACCAGACTTTTTAGTAGGTCTGGTGTACTCTGTTTTTTGTGTACCCCATACCAACAGGGGTTGTATCTAGTGGTACAATTAACACAATAAATCTAGTCATGTCCGGCCGTAGGCCCGATTGTCCTTTTTGTCCGTCCGTATGAACGTCAATACTTCGGCATAGATCAAGTAGTGCCTAATGAACTAAAAGTATAATTTTATAAGTATAATTGTAAAGTATAATGGTTATAACCAATTAATATGACGCATTGCGATAGTTGATGTACACCTCCTTAGAGTTTGCTCAGCACATTTACTCTTCTCAAAGCAACTTTTCTGATGTTACCGAGAACATTTACCATCGGGGGCAATTTGTTGGATTAGTATATACATAAAGTTATCAACCACTCAAATTATGTCCACGAAAGTGGCAAAGGCCCTCTGTATAAGCAGATTTTTCGATGAAATTTGCGATTCAGCTGTACACGTCAGCTGATTTTGGTTTGGGATATCGAGTTTTTTATCGGTGAAAAATCCATTCATTCCATTGGGATGCGGGATAAGGAGACGTTTCTCTTTCACACAGTTCCACTCCATTTATTCACACCGTAAGTTTTCTAACGTACGTTTGAATAGATTCCAAATATGTGTAATACAAAAATATAAAAGAAAACATATTAAATTAAATTATATGTTAGACATTACAAGAATTTTTACTGACGTACGTCCCAGAAGCAAACGAAAAAATAAGCGTTTCCCACTGGGAAGAAAAACATTCCGATAACCTAAACTATATGTTCTTAATTTCTTGTGAAATATATGAATGCCCAGTAAAATAGTATTGACGTATAATATTAAATGTAGTATACACAGTTAAATATAAAATTCTATTTTCATTTTTGTCGTGGTTCCCCGTTACTCAAAGGTAAAAAATCTAAACCGTCATCACTGAATGCGATATTTTACAGCCAAATAACTAAATTGAACGATTAAAATGTGGATGTGTGCACGGTGCACCCTGTATAATCGCGGATTGCTTGCTTTCATATCTATGAATTAGTTTGGTATGTAAAGTCGTATACAAGAAATGGTGTTTGAAACCGAAGCGATTTTACTGTTCCTCATGGTGTTGTCAAAGAAATTTTCGCTATTAAATAATTAATTGATGAGTGTGTAAGTTGAAAATGTGTTTATTGTTTACAAAAACGGCGTTTGGACGAGTGATTAAGTGAAACAAATACCAGCATATATATGTATACAAAATTTCGCTCAAATGTGCTATTGACAGCAAATCAGTATTTCTGTACATAAACGTTAAGTTGGCTAGCTAAGTTTTTGTTCCTGACAATGAACAGTGCAAACTACAAACATTAAATATTGATTAATCTATCGGCATAAGACCGCAGTTTGATACACACATATATGTACATAGCAAGCGTTCGTTGCGACTGTATGTATGTATGGTAATTTGGGTGTTTTACTTATGTACATACGTATGTGGCGTATATAATCCATTTGTATGTAATGACAGCTGTGCAGAATGCAATGTTTCAAAAATAATTTCGAATTGGATCGGATCTTAAATTCCAGAAGTAATTCTTTTTGCTGATTGTCTGTCGCTATTTTTGCATCCGCAAACGGCAAAAACTTGCCTGAAAAGCACGTTCTGTCATCGATTGATAAAATAAATATTTTATTGACTTCATGTGAAGTCTCTGGATGGAAGTATTAACATTTTTCAAAATCGGTGTGATTGAGTTAAAAGACATTTATTTCAACTTTCTATTTAGTTTTATACCATTAATCTGTAGGTTTAAAAGTTTTTTTAAAAAAATTAATTGAATTTTTTTAACTTTTTCTAGCTATTTATATGTGGTTAATGCGTTGAGTTTATGGTAGAAACACGGCAATTATGGAGTTCCACGACTAAACTTCATTTTTGCACATTTTTAAAGGTGATTTTGTAAATATTTGGCATTATTTACGTCTATCAATACACGTTTTTTGTATTTTTCAGGTTTAAACCATAAACAGGACCCATATGCCTTCTACGACTTAAGTCATCCACATTATTTGCAATGAATGCAACGTTCCATTCATACAGAGATATACTAGCGGCACATCACCAAGACTCATCTAGTCCTGAGAACTTCGCCCCCATAGTAATTGACTATAGAAACTCAAACCACACAAAGGACATTGTGGAGACCAACTCGAATATCTCATCGTCTCAGCTATCGTTCATGGACGAATCTTCAAACGATTTCAATAATCAGCAGTTAATTCATTCCAACTCCCTTATTAAAGTGTGTGGTGGTTGTGGAGGTAAGTTTCTCTCAATTGAACACTAATTGATTGCCCTCCTATTTATCCATGTATATATGTATGAGCTGCAATAACTTAACGTACTTCTCTTCTCTTATTCGCTTTCAGATAAAATAAGTGATAGATATCTTTTATACGCTTTGGACAGATACTGGCACAATGGCTGCCTCAAATGTCACTGTTGTGGAGCGATGCTAGCAGAAGTGGGCTCCAGCTGTTTTACGAGGCGAGGCCTGATTCTTTGCAAAAAGGACTATTCCAGGTACGAACTCGAACGACCGCCAAAGTCTGGCTACTTGCAATCCATCTTGAAAACATGTTGCCTACTTATCGGCAGCAACAATTTATGTTTTTATGTTGTTGATATTAGGATCTGATACATTTAAACTCATTAAAAATAATAATATTTCTTTTCCAGCATGTTTGGGTGCTCCGGAGTTTGTTCTGGCTGCGGGGAAACTATACCGCCAAGTGAACTGGTAGCGAAAGCACTCACTGGAATAAATAATATCGATTTACAAAATCAACAAAAACAAATAATTAATTGCGTATTTCATCTAAGGTGCTTTAGTTGTGCTAAGTGTGGATCCAGTCTGCGTCCTGGTGATAGGTAAGCATATCAACAAAGTCTAAACAGCTCATAATGAGGAACCAATTTGTAATCTAATTGCATTTTTGCAGGTATACTATGTTAGGAGCTAGCTTGGTGTGTGAGCAAGATTGGCACAAATTACTCAAGGGCCCCGCCAACTCGAATGGAACGCTTGGACAAAGGAAAGGAAAGGTCGGAAGGCCCAGAAGATCAAAGGACTAATCAAACTTAATGTCACATAAAATATACATATATTTTAGAACATAGTTCATATTTTTAAATTACCTATAAAAATGTAATTAAATCATAATATAAAACACGACCTTCATTTAAGTGAGTTCGATTGGGAATTACTCATGCAATTGTGCATAAAAAAGAATGGATAATATTAAATCATTGAAAAATGAAATAAATTTAAAAACACACACATAAACTACTATCGATGACAGTAAATTGAAAGATGTTTTAATTGTATAAAACCCAACTAGATATCAGACTTGTCTTAAAGAGCTTCAAGTAAACTAAGTCCACAACCATTCAATTATTTTTTTTATTATGATCTAAAACATTTTCCCAGATATCCTCACACGAATCAATAACAGTTTGCGGGGACGACAGTTTATGCTTCATAAAAAATCCTTGAATCTGCGCCGGACTGGCAGAACGTCCAAAGGAATTCACGCGTTTTCCGAACTCCTCTGCTTTTGCGGTGTCACTGTTGGCGAAGAAGTTCTTAAACATCTCCTCCAACTGATATTGCGTACAATAGCCAATGTATTCCTTTAAATCGATTCTACCAGGACGAACTAAGGCGGGATCCAGGCGGTCAATGTAATTTGTGGTCATAAAGACAATTCTGGCTTCCGTGGAACCAACACCATCCAAACAATTTAGGAGTCCACTGAACGTAATCCTGTTGAGCCCGTCAAAGGCGGATTTCTGCTGCGGAGTAGCTTCCCGCGAGACGAATGCTGCGTCGATATCCTCCAGCAGAATGATACTCTGTTCTGGCGCCACATTCAGAAGGTGATTAAGTCGATCATCTGTGAGGCCTCTTTCAGATAGATTTAACAGGCAAACACTGTACTCCAGTTCGCCCGCCAGGGCAGTAATAAAGCTAGACTTGCCACAACCAGGCGGCCCATACAGGAGGTAGCCTCTTCGATAGGGGATTCCTCGTTGCGTGTACCACAGAGAGCTCTTAATGAAGTCCTGGCAGTCGGCAATGATTCTTGCCGAAGTTCCGCGATCCAGCACCACCGATCCAGTTGGACGCCTTCTGCGAGGATGTCCAAAGGGCCTCCATTCCGCACCCATCGCTGTATAGAGCACGGTTTTGCCTTCTGTGGCTTCCAGGGCCAGTTGCCTAGCCTCTTCTAGGATGTCAAAATATATACCCTTGTTGTTGCCGAACGCTGTTAGTGTCACTGTTTCCCATGGAACACCCATGTGAAGGTCCAATGTCTGTTGCTCTCTGGTTCGCTCCACCTGAATCCAGTTGCCCTTGTACTGGAACAGATGCTTGCCTATGCTGGGTATGAAGTCGTAGCTGGTTTTAATCGTGCCATTGTCGTTCTGCACAAAGTTCGTCTCCACGCTCAGGTGCTGCGTTTTTCGGGCTCCTCTGATGGTGATCCATTTCAACAGCCACTGATAGGATTTGTCCCGACACGGCACCTCTAGGGTAATCATGCAGTGCCGCCGGAACAGAATCAATCCGCCCTGGAGTCCCTTCCGCAATATGGCAGCAGCGGCGCCCACTCCAAACAGTCCGAAACCAGCCCCAAAGTAGGGATTCGACGAAAGTCCAGCTACCAGATCGGGTAAAGTCATCTTGTCTGTAAAAAGAAATTTTAATTAAAGTGTTTTACCCTATAAAACAACACCTGTTGATCAACTGTGAGGTTCCACCATGCAAAACAAGTAAGCCTAATGTAAACAAAGGCAAATCTTCGTAAAGAAACTTTGTTAGCAAATAATACTAATGTTTAGAAGCACATATTTACGTACACGTGTACGTCACAAAACGCATAAATCGTTTTTTTAATTATTATTAGTAAGAAAACCATGTTTATTTTATTATTTTACTAAACCATTTGGTAGCACTTTCGTTATGTAATTAATTGTATTCTAAGTGTGCAAAAATAAATATTCAAGTTGACACTCAAGCGACATATTTTATTTGGTATAAATAACATTTTAAATGACAACTTGTCATTCACTAAAATCAATCAACATTGTTTTATAAAAACATATTTTAATACCGGCATTGAGGAATATTTATAAGCCAACAGTGTGCCCGCACTGCGATATAGGAAATACTCCCCTAAGCTGGTATTATATATACCTACAAGCAATATTAAATAAATACCGCCAATGAAAGAAAGTTTAAAATTTAAATACAAAAATGTATCCCTTAATATAGACACTTATTTGTATTTATTTTCTAGAATGAGAAGCAATGGTTTTGCATATTAAATACCTATCCAAATGTAATAGACACTCTGTTTCGTTTTAGGATCTATGCAAACGCATGAACAATTTTATTGTATCCTTCAATCTTACATTTTTAATGGTTTAGATGGTTTCATACCCCTACAAATGCCTAAGGACGCTGCTCGGTTGCAACGAGGACTTCTGGGTCGCGTGGTCCCGCAGCTGGTTCCTCTGGCGGGGATGGGTGGTCATCGTCATCGTCGTCCTTAGGCTGATTAGGCGGAATGCCCTTCTGCTTGGCCATTTCAAGATATATTTTGACCTCTTCATCAGTGAGAATTTTAAATGGCTGGTTCTTGCCGACGATGGCCACAGTGATGTTCTGCAAGAAACACAATTAACTACATATGAACGGCGGCAAATGTCTAAAAAACTTACAAACTGGCCAGCATTCTCTTTGCTTTGATGCTCATCCGTGGGCAGGGTACTGCGAATAGCCTGAATGCCGTGGCAGATGATATCATCGTTGGAGCAGTCCAGGAACTCGTTCAGTTTTTTCTCCAGATAGGTGCGTGCACTTTGTGAACGCGATCCAATCGAATTGGCCTTGCAATTGAAAAAGGTTGCCGATGGCGTGACCTGATAGATGTGCGGACCCCTCTCATCGTAGCCGGCGACCAATAGACCAACACCATACGGACGACGATCGTAGCGCTGAGTGGTAGTCTGCATCTTGTTGCCCAGGTTTGTGATCAGCCGGGAGACCGGATAGGTTGAGTCGTACGAGTGCTTGTAATTCAGGCACTCGGAGCGCAAGTACCGGCTAAGGACACGCGCATCAGCCGTGAGGCCAGCAATGGAAATACCCAGATGATCGTCGATGGGGATGATCTTGCGCTGAGTGGCCGACAGTTCCGATGTTGGCTTGCACAGGGCGACGAGTACAGCGGTTTCTTTATTTTTCAGACCCACGGTTGCGGTTCCCAGTTTCACGGCCTCCATTGCGTACTCCACCTGGTGGAGACGTCCCTGCGGACTCCACACCGTAACATCGCTATCGTACTGGTTGCGAAACTGAAAGCAACGAGGTAAGTTTGTAACATATGCTATTGACACACAATTATTCGCAATAAAGACTTTACCATGACTTTTGAAATGCAAGCCGCTGAGCTCAATGATGACAAGTAGAAATGCACGATAGTTAGTTATGGCACGCCGGGAGAAACAAACAAACTGTATATCGAAAGTCGATGAAGGACTCGGGCTTTCCATCATTATTGGAACACTGAAAAAGAACTCTGTAGGATATGCTTAAAACCTATCGGGCGTTATCGTTTTAATTTTATTCAAATAATTATTTCACTTGTAATAAAAGTTTAGTAATTGTAATTAAAATTATTTCAGCGTCATTTCCTACCTGACTATACATGTCTGGCTTGCCCATCAATACAACTTCTGAGGTGAGTAATACAATTTAAAACTTATACGGGCAATTGGTTATAAAAATAATTCCGTTTAATTTAGTTTAATATTTAGTCTAAGATTTCTATGCATATAAAATGCTTTAAAAAATTCGATGAATTTCTTTGAGTGTTCCGTTTCCATTGTTCCAAGCTTGCATTCCCATCACTGCATATCGACAACAATCGATTGTCTTGTCATTAAATCTGATAAGCAGTCAGTGGGAGTGTTTACGTTTTAATTGTATATTTCAGTTAGTTTTCACTCTCTCCTGTTTTGGGACCGAGGTTTAGTAGCTCCGAAATCGGATTGTTGTTGAGGGTATATGCTCGTATATATACCGTCACTCGAAAGTGCTAGCATTAAAATTGTACTGTACAGATAAAAAGAAAGATTTTGGTGCGCACCTTAAGCAGAAAACCGTGTAATTTAATTAACTGAAGGAATTAACTAAGGTGACTTCATTGCAATGTGCACACATCGCGACATACATATGCCTCATAATATACCTGTGTATATACAGATATGCATGAACAAAGGAAACATTTTTATTGGTTCGGCGCATTACTAATGTTTACAATTAACGATTTCTCTGGAAGTGATAGCATAGTATACTATATTGCGTGCCCTTCATTGTAGCTACTGTTCGCAGTCCGCAGTCCCCCATATATTCTCTACAAGATTGCTTTATTCCGTGACATCCGCTTAACAAAAAGCAATGCACATATGTAGCTAACTAAAGCGCAAAATATATAAATAAAACATTGTGAATGGACCCGCACAGAATATTTCGATCCGCTGATTTCCAATTCCCGATCCCATTTACCAATGCGGTTGCCAAATTTGCATGTGGCGAAGGGAAAAAAGCGCAATCGAAGCGGTTTTCGATTTCCCAAGATGTACGTAGTAAGCGAGCATAATGGAATTTCCCCCTCCATAAAATCAGACAACTAGTTGCATCATCACTTTCTCAGTAGCCGTCTATATTGTACATACATATACCAAAAGCCAGTTAACGACAATGCGTTTTAGCGCGAAATTTAACGTATCAATGTCAGAGACCAAACCCCACTTATGTAGCTCCGTGGACGGCTACCTCGTTAACCTAATCGGTATCAAATGGTCTCAATGGTCGGCCCGTGCTTCGCTCTTTATAGACCATTAGGTCACAATTCTTGAACTACTCTTAATAGACCCCGAGCTTTTAGGATGTGCTATGTTTTCGCAGTCTTATAAGGCTTACTTTGAGTCAATTAACACACAAATCATAGCTGTAAGATGTTTTTGCACAGTTGAAGTGCACAGAAGTCTGGTTGTTTAACTAGTGATATCCCTAGTCATTCTTTTTATCTCGATTTTTTTATGTTTGTTTAGTTTTTACTATAGTTGAAAAAACATTTTGTCAAAACTTTGCAATTCATTCAACTATTCTTCAATTATTTTGAGTTTTTTATGTTTGTTTAGTTTTTACTATAGTTGAAAAAACATTTTGTCAAAATTTTGCAATTCATTCAACTATTCTTTAATAATTTTGAGTTTATAATTAAATAAATAAATTCATATTCATTCATAACAAAAAATCCTGTGGTATCTTGAAAATTTTACTAACATTTTTATTTGTAAATATACAACGTTTTGGCAATAAAAATTGATCAAATTCGAAATAAACGAAATCTTTTATTTTGGTACTTATGGTTTATTATCGGAATCTGTTCTAATGGGTGGAGGGATTATCCGAAATTATAAACCACCCAACCATATAATGTGCAGTTTGATTACATTATAATACTTTGTATTTGATAGTAGAGTGTGGCAATGAATCAGTTTTTTGATATTGTTTTATGAGTCGACAATTCTATTATTAGAGTTGCGTGGCATCTACAGAGTCCAATCCAGAATTCAGTTGCTAGAAATCGCAATTCCGAGTTGCAAGTGTTCCAAAACTTTGGCTTAGCCACTTCGTTGTATGTACATATATTGTTTGCTGGAATAAATGTTTGTTTAATTCGCTTGAAAACGGTTTCATCTGGCTAAACTCACATTTGCATGAACAGTACTTTATTTATTTAAGCGAAAAGTCTGAATTTGACCGGCTTGGATTACATTTGATCGAGCTCTTTGTCGTTCAGAACGCCATCAGAAAAATCGTGTAGAAAATCTGAGACTCTTGAGTGCGATTTAGAAAATAATTTAAAGCCCAGTGCTCTATAACAAAAACGTTCTTTACAGATATGCGATTGTGATAGAATGAGTTCAAGATCCCCGTTCAGGAACGCTCCCTTTGGAGTACACATCCTCCTCGCTGCTGTACTCTTTACACTAATTCAATCATCGAAACAGGTAACCCGCATTTTTATCATTAAGAATATTAAGAATACTGAGTTTAAATTCGCGTGCAGACTAGTCGTAAAATCAATTCTCAAAATTGACTGGTAGATTGTATTGGAAAAGCTGCCGGGAATGAGCTAAAACAGATGCAAGGCAATTAAGAAATATATATAATTTCATAGTTCTGGGTGGCAAATGACGTATTTAGCTCACGAAGTAAAATCTAAATATAAAAAAGGTATATAGGGTCAGCAAAAAGATATTAACTCCGACATTGGAGATAGCTAAAAACCCGACTGTAACTGCTCGCTTTCCATTTATCTGCTCTGTAATGCATCGTTTTAAACTGCTTTTACTATAAAATATATTTCTGTTTCTAAGGACTGCGTTTGGTATGGCGTGTGCAACACCAATGATATTATGCACAGTCAAAACTGTCCGTATAATGGAACAGCGAAGGAAATGGCAGCTGACGGACTGGAGCTGCTGAAGAAACGTTGTGGATTTCTGGTGGAGAACAGCGAAAACAAATTTTGCTGCGACAAGAAACAGGTATGAGTAATATAAGCTTTGCACACGCGTCGCAATTGTTACACAAATGACTTTTTCCTGGCAGGTGGAGCTTCTTAATAAGAATGTAGAGCTGGCCGGAAATTTCTTGGATCGATGTCCATCCTGCATGGAAAACTTGGTGCGGCACATCTGCCAATTCACCTGCTCCCCAAAGCAAGCGGAATTCATGCATGTTGTGGCCACACAAAAAAATAAAAAAGGTACCTATTAAACCACAATAAAATAAATGTGGTATCATACGTATTTGATGTTAATCGAAGTGAATCTAGGTATTGTATGTTCATGATTAATTATACATTCATCATTTCAGATGTTGATTACATAAGTTCTGTTGATTTGCATATATCGACGGAATACATCAACAAGACTTATAAATCGTGCTCGCAGGTACTTCAGAACTCATTATTACAAATACCCATTGTTAATTGAACAATTTTGTTCTGTTTTAAATAGGTTTCTGTACCACAAACAGGTCAATTAGCACTTGATTTAATGTGCGGAGCTTATTCAGCATCTCGCTGCAATCCTACAAAATGGTTCAACTTTATGGGCGATGCCACTAATCCATATGTTCCTTTTCAAATAACCTACGTTCAGCATGAGCCCAAATCAAATAGCGATAACTTTACGCCCCTGAATGTAACGACCGTTCCTTGTAACCAAGCGGTTAGCGTAAGTGTTACCTTCATTTCGAAACATGATGTCTTCATGTTGTACAAAATATAATTTGTTTGCAGAGCAAACTACCCGCGTGCTCCTGCTCGGACTGTGACATGTCCTGTCCCCAAGGACCTCCGGAACCGCCCCGTCCAGAGCCCTTCAAAATTGTAGGACTCGACCCCTATTTCGTCATCATGGCAGCCGTATTCTTCGTTGGAGTCTTAGTATTCCTAATGGGCTCGTTTCTATTCACGCAAGGTTCGTCAATGGGTGAGTTTGATTATACATTGAATAGTTCTGTATCAGAATTTTGTGCGCACTTAAAAGTATACTTGCTGTGTGAATTTTTTAAAAGAACACACCGAAACTGATAAGAGTTTTACAGTATAGTATACTTATTGTTATAATATACAAGCGAAAAAGATCATAGACTTTTAACATGACCGTCTTAGAAGTTTAAAATATGAATTACTTTTTTTCAGATGACAACTTTCAAGTGGATGGCAATGATGTTTCGGATGAAATGCCTTATAGCGAAAACGATTCGTATTTTGAAAAACTTGGCGCCCACACCGAAACCTTCCTGGAAACATTTTTCACCAAATGGGGAACGTACTTTGCAAGCAATCCTGGCTTGACTTTAATTGCCGGAGCTTCCTTGGTTGTTATTCTGGGGTATGGCATTAACTCCATAGAAATCACAACGGATCCTGTTAAACTTTGGGCCTCGCCGAACTCCAAATCCAGACTGGAGAGAGAGTTTTTCGATACCAAGTTTTCGCCTTTCTATAGGCTGGAACAGGTAAGCTTTTAAAATATGAGATCTTATGTAATGGTATTGCTAAATCTTTTTAATACTTTCTTCTTGTAGATAATCATCAAAGCTGTCAACTTGCCACAGATTGTACACAATACCTCAAACGGTCCCTACACATTTGGTCCCGTGTTTGACAGGGACTTTCTAAGTAAAGTATTGGATCTGCAGGAGGGCATCAAGGAAATTAACGCGAATGGCACACAGTTAAAGGATATATGCTTCGCACCCTTGTCAGATGACGGAAGTGAAATTGATGGATCCAAGTGCGTTATTCAATCGATTTGGGGATACTTTGGCGATGATCGAGACAGATTGGATGACCACGATGAGGATAATGGATTTAACGTAAGTCTAAATACGTCAATTGATTTGCGATTGAACTTTATTCTGGTTTTGTTCATAGGTTACCTATTTGGATGCCGTATACGATTGCATTAGCAATCCCTATTTATGCCTAGCTCCCTATGGTGGTCCCGTAGATCCAGCCATAGCATTTGGTGGTTTCCTGCCCCCTGGAGCCCAACTGACTGGGAGCACGAAATTCGAGTTGGCCAACGCGCTCATTCTGACATTCCTGGTCAAAAATCACCACAACAAAACCGATTTGGAAAATACCCTAACGTGGGAGAAGAAGTTTGTTGAGTATATGACCAACTATACGAGAAACAACATGTCGCAGCACATGGACATAGCCTTCACATCGGAGAGGTCGATAGAAGATGAGCTTAACAGGGAGTCCCAGTCGGATGTTTTGACCATTTTGGTGTCCTACCTAATTATGTTCATGTACATAGCGATTTCGCTGGGACACGTAAAGGAGTTCAAACGAGTGTTTATCGACAGTAAGATTACCCTTGGCATAGGCGGTGTCATCATAGTTTTGGCCTCAGTAGTGTCATCCGTGGGAGTTTTCGGCTACATCGGTGTGCCGGCAACCCTGATTATTGTCGAGGTCATACCCTTTTTAGTATTAGCTGTCGGAGTGGATAACATTTTTATCCTAGTCCAAACTCACCAGCGCGATCAACGCAAACCCAATGAAACGCTTGAGCAGCAAATAGGTCGAATACTCGGCAAGGTTGGACCCAGTATGCTGCTCACTTCCTTGAGTGAAAGCTTTTGCTTCTTTCTCGGTGGCCTTTCTGATATGCCGGCCGTTAGGGCTTTTGCCCTATACGCGGGCGTAGCCCTAATCATTGACTTCTTATTGCAAATAACCTGTTTCGTAAGCTTATTTACTTTGGATACCAAGCGCAGGGAGGAAAATCGAATGGACATTTGTTGTTTCATCAAGGGAAAGAAACCGGATAGTATAGCTAATAACGAGGGACTATTGTTCAAATTTTTCAGTAGTGTTTACGTCCCATTTTTGATGAAGAAAATTGTCCGCGTTAGTGTAATGGTCATCTTTTTTGCGTGGCTATGCTTCAGTATTGCTATTGCGCCAAGAATCGACATTGGGCTTGACCAAGAGCTGGCGATGCCCCAGGATAGTTTCGTATTGCATTATTTCCAATCGTTGAACGAGAATCTCAACATTGGTCCACCAGTGTACTTTGTTCTGAAAGGCGATCTAGCTTATACGAATAGTTCCGATCAGAATTTAGTGTGTGCAGGTCAATATTGCAACGACGACAGCGTCCTGACGCAGATATACTTAGCTAGTAGGCACTCTAACCAGACCTATATCGCTCGGCCTGCATCCAGTTGGATCGATGACTACTTCGATTGGGCGGCAGCAGCAGCATCCTGTTGCAAGTATCGAAAGGATACCGGAGACTTTTGCCCGCATCAGGGTAAGTTTTGCAAATCAGTAGTTGAATACAGCAAAAATATCTAATGATTTCCTTCATATTTCAGATACTTCGTGTTTGAAGTGTAATATTACGAAAAATGCACTTCTAAGGCCGGAGGCAAAGGAGTTTGAAAAGTATTTGCCATTTTTCCTCAAGGACAATCCGGATGACACGTGCGCCAAGGCCGGTCATGCCGCATATGGCGGTGCTGTTCGGTACTCCAACAGCCATGAAAGACTGAACATTGAGACGTCATATTTTATGGCCTACCACACCATACTAAAGTCCTCGTCGGACTATTTTCTGGCTTTAGAGTCGGCTAGGAAAATATCAGCAAATATTACGCAAATGTTGCAGGGCAGACTTATGTCCAATGGAGTTCCTATGGCATCGGCCCTTACGGTCGAAGTTTTTCCGTATTCAGTATTCTACGTGTTTTACGAACAATATCTAACCATGTGGTCAGATACGCTACAGAGCATGGGTATTTCAGTTCTTTCCATATTTGTTGTTACATTTGTTTTAATGGGCTTCGACGTTCATTCCGCATTAGTTGTTGTCATTACGATAACTATGATTGTTGTTAATTTAGGAGGCCTTATGTATTATTGGAACATTTCGTTAAACGCTGTTTCGTTAGTAAATCTTGTTATGGCTGTCGGAATATCTGTGGAATTCTGTTCGCACTTGGTGCACAGCTTCTCCACTTCAAAATCAGTGAGTCAAATTGATCGAGCAGCAGATAGCTTATCGAAAATGGGCAGCTCCATTTTCTCTGGAATTACTTTAACCAAATTTGCGGGCATACTTGTCCTAGCTTTTGCCAAAAGTCAGATATTCCAAGTGTTTTATTTCCGCATGTACTTGGGAATCGTTGTAATTGGGGCGGCGCACGGGCTGATCTTTCTCCCCGTTCTATTAAGTTATATTGGTGAGTAGTAATAACTTCTAAGATCGCTTTCGTACAACTTAATAATCCTTTGTTTTGTCTTTCAGGGGCTCCTGTAAGTAACGCTAGATTAAGGTACCATAGCCAGGCGGCTACTGAACACGAGACAGCTCTATCGGGTATACTATAAATCAATCCCATAGTTGTATTGTAATAATCTCAAAAATATTTTAAATGTTAACTGGTTAAGGTAATAAATAATAACAAATGAAAGTCGCGTTTGATATATTTTTTGTTAAACTTATTGTTATTTTTTCGCAAAAAAAAAATAAACTCTCGAATACCAAAGAAACACTACGCCTTTCATCTTTTCTTGACTTAACTTCACGACCCCGAACAACACATATTGAAAAATCGAAATAACACGAGAACATCGTTAGATCCTTTCAACAGTTTTGTACTTTATTTTATCTTGTTGGTATGTTTTTAACAAACGGAACGATCTCCTTAATCCATTCGATGGATATTTCCGTGACTTGACGGAGAAACGTTTGTTCCGTCTGGACAACTTCGGTGAAGAGTATGTAGCTCGGCTTGTACTTCCCATGCAGAACGCTCGACGGATGGATTTTAGCCCTGATGTTGCCGGAAACGGTTATGTAGAAGCCATCGCGTTGCAAAACGGCAATGTTTTCAAAAAATCCATTTAAAATGCATTTCTTCAACATTTCAATGTCATCCGAACTATTCAGAGCCAAATGTAGACGCTCGCTTATTTCCGTCAATTGTCGACGGACATTTCGGGCATACGTTAGGCTACGCAAATTTAAATAGTTGTCATGGCACCACATCTGAAAAAAAACAAATAAGGTAATGATTGCCTTACAACGACGATTTAATGACGAAACATTTACCTTTGGCTTTTCGGTTTTCGAAAACGCATTGAACACATTCAGTAGCGTTAAATGATCACCATGCTTGGACTGAAACTTGGCGTGAGCTAATGCAGCCATTTCGTTTTTGTCGCTATTCGAGACGAATACGTGATCGCTTGAGAGAACAGATACGAGACTTAGAATTTCCTCCATGCAGCCAAATGATGATGCAGTTAGCAGTAGCTTTGAATACTTAGGATCCAAGGGATACTGCACCATTTGCCGACCCAGTGGTGTTATGTATGAAACTGTTCCAGTCTTAATAGCTCCCAAGGCATCTAGACTCTTATATGCACTGCGCAGTCCTTCTTCAAGTGGCGGGTCTAGGAAGTCGAAATTGTTACAATCGATGTCCAAGGCTAGGAGCTGCAGCACCATTGACGTTGGGTTCGATCTCAGGATTTCTGGCTGAGTTGCATCTGCAAAGGAGTCCATTTCCGCCTTTGTGTACGCCCTATAGCAAGTTCCATCCGCATCTCTACCTGCTCGTCCTGCTCTCTGCCAGGCTTGAGCCTTAGATATCCGAACTGACTTCAGGACATCGAGTCCGTTTGCAGTATTAAACGATTTCTCTTTCACGAATCCACAGTCAATCACACAGCGGATTCCCGGAATAGTGATCGACGTTTCTGCTATGTTTGTGGCCAATATTACTTTGCGTACGTTGGCCGGTGTCGGCACAAAACACTCCAATTGCTTGCCCTGTGATAACTGAGCGTACAACGTGAAGACGCGGAGATCTGTTGTTCCAGTCGTGTCAATCTAAAATAGTGAGCGACTTATTTTTAATGATGTGCAATCTGTGGGTTGTACGAGGATAGGCTCACCTTGGCAAGCTGGCGAATTTGTTGGGCCAATGACTCTATTTCTTCTTGTCCTGTTAGGAATACCAAAACGTCGTGGCTGTAATAAATATATTTTAATATTAGTTAATGTAATTCAACTTTATAATACCTACTTTCTCGGAGTGGTGCGGTGTATGTGAAAGAGGGTAACCAGCACGGTGTGGACATAGTCCTCGTGTTCCTCCTTGGTGTGCATCACGCGGACCGGGTACGTTCTGCCCTCCAGGTACAAGCCCTTGCAACTGAAGTACTTTCCGAAGTGATCGATATCCATCGTAGCAGAGGTAACCACTACCTTTAGGTTGCCCAACTTCTGCTTCCGCCTCTCCTTCTGGGCATCCTTGACTATCCCGAATAATAGGTCCGCGTTCACGGTTCGTTCGTGAGCCTCGTCGAGAATAATCACAGAATATTTGAGCAGCAGACGATCCTTAATGGACTCTCGCAGCAGAACGCCATCGGTGAGGAATCGAATCTTTGTGGCCTTTGAGGTGGCATCCTCGAATCGCACCGTATAGCCCACTGTGTCGCCAATGTTTCCGTTCAACTCCTGGGCCACGCGACGGGCAACTGTTATGGCCGCCACTCTGCGTGGCTGGGTGATCCCGATCATTCCGCTCTTGGCGTAACCAGCTTGCAGCAGGAACTGAGGTATTTGCGTCGTCTTTCCCGAGCCCGTTTCGCTCATGATCAGCACGGTGTCGTTTAGTTCCAGTTCCTTCAGGATTCGCTGGCGGCAATTGAACACGGGCAGGGATCGCTGGTGCTGTTCGATGGTGGTTCTTTTGCTGGTCAATAGAATGGGAGCTATGGTTTGCTTGATTTGGGCCACATGCGTTTTCTTTTCCAGTATGGGACTGTTTGCAATGGCATCGTGCTTCCGCTTGATGGAGAATTTCACGGGCGATGGGCCTCCAGCATCGTTTTTGCTGGTGGCAAAGTATTTTGAGTCCATTATTTACACTTCGCAGCACGTTTCTTTAAAAGAAAAGTAAACAATTACACTTAAGTTAATGCTTAGTCATCTTTTAAAACATCGAAATGTATAGATTTGTAATAAATTTTAATCGTTCCTACCTGTGCCACTTTTTTAATAATTAAATTAGTTCTCCTGCCCGGAAATATTTAATAAAAGTTTCAGACGAAAGAAGAGAAGCAACAGGCGTGCGAACTGCACCAGGGTTGCCAAGTTCAACGAACATAGTATATTTAGGTATATACTATAATCATTAGTTGTTATATTTTTAATTTTGTTTATATTGTAATAAGTAGAACTTAGTAACTCAACCTGATTTATTTCTTGTAACATTTCTAAAAATTATTTATTTTTCTGTTTCTTTGGAAAAATGTTTACTCTTCTGTAACAATACAAAAAAATGTACATAACAATAGCAAAGAATTTAAAAATTTGTTTTTGAAATTGCGTAGTTTTTTATAAGTTATTGCGAATCTTAGGTAAAGCACTTTCAAACTTTAACCATTAATTTCATTCAATAATCATTAAATTTTCAGGGACTAATGTTCTATCATTTTAGATATTTAAAAGTTCTTTTGATTCGGTCACACTATATTTCAGTAGAACAACAAACTTGTGATTAAAAAATATTTGTTTTTAGAAATATCTTTAAAAACATGAAGTCTGAGAAACTGAAACGAAACTTTTGGGTGTCCGCCGAAATAGAGTGCATGCTCGACTTGATAAAGGAAGTAAACAATTGCCAAGGAGCACTGTCCACGAGCACCACCCAGTACACCTTCATCCAAATTGCCAATCAGATGAAGAAAAGGGGTTTTCCAAATAAGTCGCCAACCCAAATCAGAAGAAAATGGTTTCAAATGAAGAGCGCTTATCTGTGTTACAAAAAGGGGAACGTTGATCGGCTATTTCTTATACCCGAGAAATTCCGCAATGATATTGCTCGGTTCGTAGAAAGCGGCGAAAAAATTGGACGTTCCAACTTATCCACCATTTCAACTGGAACTCCGGCTGTAGTGCAGCAAACTCACGAAGGTTTGTATAATATCTAATATATTGTTATTATTGTTATGATAAATATATTTGTATTTTTCAGTAGTCTCCGAGGAAGACACGACTCCCATGGACATATTCCTGAATCAAATTCGTAAAAACAATAAAATGATAAATTCCGAGTTCTTTAAGATGGAGGAATCGTTACAGCAATTCGAGCAAAAGTGCCAGTTTATTAGAGACAGAAATGTCAATAAGCTCATCGATGGTTATTAGCCCCATACATATAATATAATATTTCTAAATGTATAGTGAATCCAATAAAATGTAAGCAAATCTAATGTCAGTTTTGTTTATTTTTTATTAAACGCTTTAATCATTTTCGAAGCAGTAGCGTAATAAATGAGCACTTTATCACATATACAACTTCAACCCTCACAACTCAAGTAGTAAAAGCAATTTACTCACATAAAAAAACTGGTTTTTTATGTTGTTTTGTGTATATATATATACATTTGCATACGTATTTATGTGCCTTAGTTCTTAATGTCTCCATTTGCCACCGCCACATAATATTTACTTTTGGAGTTTTATCTAAGTGGCTAAAATGGCCTTACAGCTGCTAAAACTGAAGTTCACAATAAATATTAGTTTAATAACCGATCTGTATTAAATTAAATCGTTGCAAACTTTTTAAATTACATTAAAACTTGAAGGATTTAAGCTGCAGCCCAAAAGCTACCATTAGCTTCGAGAAACCGGCTCGAATGCGAAAAACGCTATTACTTAATTGCGCTGCAGATATACAAATAGAAATCATTGGTATGTACCATACATTTCTTTGCACAAACTAGTTTATTTTTTTCTTTTAAGTGTACGTACGTATGAAATTCACACAAATTCAAATTTGGCCGAGAGTGTGTAAATGTATATACATTAAAATGAACTAAAATTCATAATTAAAAGTTCAAGTGTCATATTTTAATTATTAATTAAAAGCAGCTTCTTAGCTTGCAGATTAACGTTTGTTAATCATTTCTAACACCATGGCGTGAATTAATATACAGCTCCATTGTTATCAAGCTGTGCTCCTTTGTTGTCATTATATCTTGAGTACAATAGACCGAGAACCATTTCGTTCCACATATAGAGTCTAAGTCCCAGCACAGCTCTTCTACCAACCCAGACCTTTTTCTCTTTTTTTTTTTGCTCTTTAATTGGTCATTGTTAGACGAACCTGTAAGTCTGGCTTACAGTGCGGCGTTGCCAGACTGCTTGCAGTCTTTAATTTAAACGCAGTTCTTGAAGAACAAATATTTAAACTAAATATGATGTAAAAAAACATATTAAAAAGCTTTCTAAAGCATTCGTTTTTAGTAAATATTTACAAAATGCACCAACCTGCCTTATTTCTTTTTCTTATAACCCTATTGCAAAACCTTTTTCATTTAAGAGTATATGTATGTCTTGCTTTTTTTTAACTATTTCGTTGTAGACAATTATGTTAGCTATTGTTTGGATTATATTACTGAGTAGCACCTTGTGTAATTGCCTGGACAATGGACTCGCCAAAACTCCTCCAATGGGATGGCTTTCGTGGGAGAGATTTCGATGCAACACGGACTGCGTGAACGATCCAGATAATTGCATTAGGTAAGCCACTAGCCTGTAAAGTTTAACTTAGTTAAGGTAAACCATTATTTGCATTATTATTTGCAGTGAAAATCTTTTTCAAACTATGACCGATATTGTCGTGGCGGATGGTTATGCATCTGTTGGCTATGAATACATAAATATCGACGATTGCTGGTTAGAAAAGCACCGCAGTCATGATGGCAAATTGGTAGCTGATCGCAAACGCTTTCCCAACGGCATTAAAGCCTTATCTGATTATGTGAGTATAGAAATTAACTGATGGCGATTTTGTTTATGTATACTTTGCCACCAAAGATTCACTCGAGAGGCCTCAAGTTTGGAATTTACGAGGACTACGGCAACTACACCTGTGCCGGATATCCAGGCATAATTGGTTACGAGGAGAAGGATGCTCTCCAATTCGCGGACTGGAATGTGGATTACGTGAAGCTAGATGGTTGCTATGCCCTACCCTATGACATGGATCATGGCTACTCCACTTTCGGGCGACTTCTTAACAGCACAGGCAAATCGATGGTGTATTCTTGCAGCTGGCCAGTGTATCAGATATATGCTGGAATACAGCCGAACTACTCGGCCATCCAAACGCACTGCAACCTGTGGAGGAACTATGACGACATTCAGGACTCCTGGGCGTCCGTTGAGAATATAATCGATTATTATGGTAATAATCAGGACTTAATAGCGCCCAACGCTGGTCCTGGACACTGGAACGATCCAGACATGGTGGGTGTAATTGGTTTTTACTTAAAAGTAGTTTATTTTCATCTCTTGCCATTTCATTTTCAGTTGATTATCGGAAATTTTGGACTGAGCTATGAGCAAGCGAAAACACAGTTCGCAATTTGGTCAATTCTGGCCGCTCCTCTTTTGATGTCCGTTGATTTGAGAACGATTCGTCCGCAGTTTAAACAAATTTTACAGAATCGAAAAATAATCGCCGTGGATCAGGATCCTCTTGGTATTCAAGGACGAAGGATTTATAAACATAAGGGCATTGAGATTTGGTCAAGACCGATTGGACCACTCTACCAGAACTTTTACTCCTACGCAATCGCCTTCGTAAATAGGAGAACCGATGGAACTCCTTCGGATATCTCAGTTACTTTGAAAGAACTGGGCCTGATTAACTTTTCTGGCTACAGAGTGGAGGTAAATATATAGCTAGGCCTAAGATACAGCATATTTTAATTTCTTACTATATCTATTTTGCTTCAGGACCTATACGAAAACGTTGACTATGGAGTTCTATATCCCAACACCAAAATCAAAGTGAAGGTAAATCCTTCGGGCGTGGTTATGCTAAAAGGAGAAGTTCAGTACCCTGTTGACTTGTAATACGGTTTGTTAGAGGAGATCACCCATGATAATATTATTTCATACTAATTTGACAATAAATTTTAACTCAACCCTTCCTGCGTTAGCGACTGACAATTTAAAACATAAAACAATATTCTTTAGTATAGTTTCAATATTAAATACTCACACAATTTATAATGAATATTATTTCTGTGCCTCTACAAACCAATGTTTAGGTTTACATATATATCTAATAAAAGTAAAAAAAAACTCATTGATTGTCATAAATTATCTGAATTAATTGATTAAATAAAGAAAACAATATTTTTATTTTTAACGAACTTTCCATTTGAAAACTTTTGAGGTCCGGTTTTTTTTTGGTATTTTCGACGCTCAGGGTATTTTGCGACAATGCAAGCCCGGTCATACAGCTGGGCGAAAAGTGAACAATTGAAGCTGCGATTTAATTGAATTGAGAGCAATTGCTGCGCTTAGCAGAGGAGCCGCTTGACAATGCAGGTGTGATCCGCAGGCCGGGCGCCGATGCACAGTAGCAGGATGCACTTTTCCATACCGGACACCCAGGAGCTGGGCTCCTCGCCCACCTACACGGCGTACAACATACACATCAACGGCATCCACCACTGCGTCCTGCGCTACAAACAGCTGCACTCGCTGAACGAGCAGCTGCGCAGGCACTGTGTGGGTGTCCCCCTGCCGCCCTTTCCACCCAAGCGCTTGCTGCCGCTCACCAATGGCCAACTGGAGGCGCGTCGCAGCTCCCTGGAGCAGTACCTGCAGGCGGTGGGCCAGGACAATCGTTTGGCCCGTTCCGCCCACCTGCAGCAGTTCCTGCAGCGCGCCCAACTGGATACGGCTTTGGCCGAGGGCCAGGTGGCCACCGATTGTGAGGAACAGCAGCTGGAGGTACAGGTCTACACGAATCCTGCGGGCGAACGCATCCTGGTCAGTTGCTCAGTGCAACAGAACGCCAGTGCGCTGCTCAAGAGCGTCTGCCGGGAGCTCCAGCTACCCGAGGAGCTAGTGCGTTTCTTCTGCCTGTTCTTAGTGCGGCGGCAGAAGAAATCCGGCGATTTGCACCTGGTGCGACGCCTCATGGACTTCGAGTCGCCGTATATAACGCGTCTGCAGGTACAGCCCTGCGAGCTGCTGCTCCGTACCTGCTATTGGGACTCCAGTAGAGACGCAAAGCTGACCGGGAACAAGGTGGCATTGAACTTGCTCTACAACCAGACTGTGGCGGACGTGAACCGCGAGTGGGTGGTCATCTGTACGCCCGGCGAGGGTCGCCAACTGAACAGCCTCCAGCTGCACGGAAGAGCGCGTGAGTACATGGACCTGGTGCGTCAGTTGCCCTCCTACGGGTGCCTGCAGTTCGATGAAGCGCAGGTGGACTATCCTGAACCGAACACAATGGCGGTAATCAGCATTGGCAACAAGGAGTTGGCACTGCGCACGGCACGTGGCGTTAAGATCTACGAGACAAAGTTCCGGGTGACCAGGATGCGCTCTTGGCGCGTCAGCGTCACGCACAACACGCTTGAATCCCGGCTGCAACCCACGCACCTTCAGCTGGCCTTTGAGTATCTTATTGGCAAGCAGACGCTGCGCTGGATAACCATTAACAGTGAGCAGGCCATGCTGATGTCCGTATGCCTGCAGGCCATGGTCGACGAACTGTTGCAGCGAGGCGGTGTCAGCGGAAAGGATCACAACAGCGACGAGGAGCAGGAGCTGAATGTAGTCACGCCGTCCTCATCAACGCCTAGCTCAACGTGTTCTACGTCGACGTGGGCATCCTCATCGTGCTCTACGTCCACTGCGCCTACAACGCCGCCAGTTAGGTTTCTGTCCGAGGACTCGGCGCCCAGATCCAAGGCCAGGCTGACCACCTCGCGTACCTTCGGAGCCGTATTCTTCCGCAACGACGTGGTGGACAATGGAGCACGTGTGGCCAACGGGGCGTTCGAGGGCATCGGCGACGATGATCTATGAGTGTGCTAAAGAAACGATTGCCGTGAGTTGCCAAAACTAGTCCTTTTTCTGAAGAAAAAGGAGCGCCAAACTATTTAGAAAGCCACTGCAACTGTAGGTGCAGGAGCAGCTTAACTCATTCGACTAAGGTTGAAGATTTTATATGTGTGTAATAGAAAAGACTAATCTCTCTGCTACTTGCAAGTGAACAATGTGGGATTTGCGCAAAAAAAGTTTTATTGGATGAAGGCGCTAAAGTGTGGTGTAAAGAATTGAATGCTCAAGATGAATGGCACGTTTTACCATCATTATTTAGATCTACGTGTTGAACTATTGTAAATGATGTGTAAATGGAAACTGGACGGATACTTTTATCTCTTTTATTATTTCTTGTATTGTAATATATGTACGTGAAACTTTCTTTACTTTAGAGATAGTTGAAAATATGTTATGCATTTTACAAAAATAAATGTACTGATGACTAAAATCTAAACAATGAAATATGAATGTACATTCCCTTATCTGTTGACTCACTTCCAAATAAATGACGAAAATGTTTTGACCTAAATTTTTAGCAAATATCTTTTTGGGGCTTTAAAAATAATAAAATGACGTCACTTAAGAGCGTCGTTGAATTCAAGTAATATCACTTTTAAATATAATGCTTGGATTGTAAATTGGAAGCACAAAAAATGCATTTAGGTGTTTTTAAAGCAGAATAAAATAATTATTTCACATTAATAGCATTTAAGCCAGAAAAAAGCAACGGAAATAAAATTACCACCAAAAAGTACTAAACAAGAAAATAACTAAATATTATCAAAGTATTTTTCCTTGGAGAATATAATCAAACCACATAACATTTTTGTATTTCAAAAGAATATTTTCAAATTTATAAATTAAAATAAGCTCGGCTTAAATGACGTTGAGGGTATTCGCGACGGTAAGCGCGAAGTAACTAGTATTTTGGTATAATTTGTTGGTTTATTTGGACCATTAAGCCGCGGTCACACTGCGACTGAAGAGAAAAGATTTGTACGGAATATAAATAAATTTTTGCCGATAAACAAGACAACTTGAGAAGATTAATTTTACACTAGCACCTGGAAATATGGATCGCAATAACGGGTAAAGTACTTGGAGAGCAGTGCAAACTCCCAAAAGAGTTACTCTCGCTCGAAAATAACCTGTGCGCGTCAAGCGACAAAAGACGGTGTTTACACACATACGCACATCCACGGGTATATACATGGCATGTCTGTATGTATGTACGATCTTCCTACCGATTAACCGTTACGGTTATTTTCTTATATATAAAAATGCGAATTAAATATTACAAGTATTTCTAAAAGAAGCATTACAAACCTAATTACTTTGATTAGTAGTATAATGGCTGCCATTGATAATGATCTTACTATATTAAGAATTATAAATATGAGTTTTAGGGATTTGTATAAAAGTTGAAATCGGTTAATTTAATATAATAATATACAACTTCTGATAAAAGTGGGTCATGGTTTTAAATATTTTTTCTTTAAATACAGCAAAGCAAATACCTTGCGGCATACTTTTAGACAGAATTTTGAAAAAATACTTTAACCTACATTTGAAATGTTTTTAAGAAATCGGACCTGAAAGTGTATTGTGACAAACTTTTGATTAAGTAAAAAATACTAGAAGGAGATTGCAACACCCTATCGCCTTTATAAATTAAAAGATAGCTAC
Organism: Drosophila yakuba; assembly: GCF_016746365.2. Lineage (NCBI taxonomy): Eukaryota > Metazoa > Arthropoda > Insecta > Diptera > Drosophilidae > Drosophila > Drosophila yakuba. The sequence goes on along the minus strand of NC_052527.2, from coordinate 13,005,568 downwards.
TATATTCACTCTATTCAACTAAATATATTATGTTTTACAATCTTATAGACGCTATCCCTACAACATAAGGCGGCAAAACAGCGGGCACAATGCGCCGCACAGCTACCATCACCACCACAACAACAACTCGGCGCCGGGCGCGTCCAATTCGCCGGGCTACAATAACCACAGTGCCGGAAACTCTCCATCCGTCGGTGGTCACAACAACAGCAATCCGCTTTATGCGTCCGCCGCCGGACAACAGCAGCAACAGCAACCACAGAGCCTGCCAATCTCGCAGCACGACGAGCTCATCCGGTACATCCGGGAGGCATGGATCAAGGTGAGCAGCTTACTTGGATCCAGAAGGTCGCCCGTTTGTCACCCTGCTTCGCTTTTTGCCCGCGGACAACAGGGACCGTGAACACTTGCTCGTTATTCAGACTTTGCAGTCCGATCTTTTGTTTCGAGAAATGAGAAAGGACTGCAATGAACTGCAATAGGAATTTAACCAGTTTTGATTACTTAACATCACATTTTGCGCATCAAGAGCTCTTTAAGAAATATTTTACAGGTGTCAAAAATAATGCTAGAAGAATACTTGAAACGTAGGCCAATGGAAATGGCTAAGCTACTTTTAGTTTTTTAAAATTTTTGAGGGTTTTAGAGATTTCTTATAAAAATTACCAATTTAGAGTAAAGGACATTCCAGCCAACCTCGAGTGCAAGATACGTTATGTAGTTTTTAAAGTATTCAAGAGCTTTTGAAGGTAGAAACCATTGAGGTTTGCGGTCCCCGGTCGAAATTGTCAGTTGCTCTTCATGCTTTGCTCTCTCTCCAGGTCTACGAACAGGGACCACCTGTGCTGTACTGCAACGAGTCCGATAATCAGCTGAAAAACTTCAAGCCATTCGATTTGGAGGAGTACTGGGGCCAGCGGCTGGTGCAGAACATTCACGTGACCACCACGCAGGCTGGTGGACACCAGTAGAAGCGGGAATCTTACAGCGGACAACGGCATGTGCGTCATGTGGTAACGATTAATTAAATTATACATTTAAAAGGGTGCCAGCAGCTTCCCCCCAATTATTGACTAATTTCCATGCAATTGGAATTTACATTTATGTTTGTTTGCGAACTGCATTGGACTATTGTGTGTGTAAAATACTATTAAAATCCACTGCCAGCTGAAAGGCAAACCATGATTCAATAAAGCGTACATTGGCAAACGATTTTTAACCCTGGCACCCTGAATCTTGCTTGCTATTATGCATTTAAGTGTTGTGCATCAAGCGCGCTTAAAATTCGACCAGAACAACAATAAACAATATAGAGCGTAGACAAATTAACAAAAATCATGCGTTTTCATTTCAACAAAGGGGCCCTCAAAAGCAAATTATTACTGTCTTATGTTTGAATATTGGGAGGCTGGGCAATAAGGAACAATTTAAATGTAAATGATAAAGATTTTAAATGATATAGAATTAATGTATACAAGGCAGTTAAAGCATTAGCAGAAAAGAATTATATTGAACAAGAGGTTTCTTTTCTTAGAAAATTTCTAAAATATGTTAAAAAATTTAAAGATTGTTGAATGGCGGGAAATACTTTGAAAAATTTACATTAAAACCAAAAAAAAAAAAAAAAACATTCAAACTTTTTATAAAACTATTTGCACGTTGGGCAACTAATCGCTCCTAGAAGTTCCTTAAATCACTGATATTTTCCAAATTATTTCGCAAGACGAAATTAACAAATCGAAGCGAAAACACTGCGTTTTTGTACTGAACGGCATTTCGTGGGTTTATAAAAGTAACTTTTATTTCTCTCACTGTTTACATCGAACCGCTGCAGTTGTCGTTTCAGCACATAAATCAAAAGGAGTCCTTAGACCATCTTGCGCAGCAGACGGTTGATCTGGTCCTCGCGGTTACCAAAGTCACCTCCGTTGACATAATGGTTGGCCTTCTTGCGCCAGCCGCCGGTGGGGGTGTTGAGCTTGAAGGGCCACAGGAAGTTGGAGGCGTACTTGAAGTTGGGACCCACGGTGAAGATCTCGTGGACAAGATCCTCGACGCACTGAATGCTGTGCGCCTGACGCAGCTTCCTCTCGATCACGAAGTTGTCGGTGATTGGCACACGCTGACGGTTGTGCTTCACGAATCCACGCTTGTAGATCAGCTCCCGCACGGACTTCAGATTGGGGTAGCCCCAGGTGATGTAGGGCTCGGCGATGCGAAGCATGTTGATGGTGGCCTTGTTCAGCTTGATGAACACACCGTTGTTGATCTGCCTCAGACGGAAAAGCTGCAGAACCTTGCGGACCTTGGGTGCAACCTTGTTGATACTGTGGGCAATGGGATTGGGGCATGAATTGGAGTGGCTGGAGTAGGTGGAGCATTACTAGACTCACCCGCGGATACGGACGACAAAGGCCAACTTAGCCTCGGCGGGCACGTAGAACTGGTTGCGCTTCTTGGCCAAGCGACGCAGCTTGATCTCGCGCTGCTCCGCCTTGATGTACTCATTCTGGTACTTCTCGGCGCGGACCAGGTTCTCCTTCTTGCGCAGGGCAATCACGGCGGCCTTCTTCAGGCGACGTTTCGACTCGGCCACTCGCTTGGAGATTTGTTTCTTGCTGAACTTCAGCTTCGATTCCGGCACGGCGGGCAGCTTTTTCGCTGCTGGCTTCTTGGCGACCGGAGCAGGCATCTGTGGGCGGCACAAAACAGTTGCATTTGAGCGGTTTCCTTTCAGTTTCGGTTGTATTTTTATTGAAAATATCGCACTAACCTTTTACTAGTCACTGCACACGCTGGTAAAAGAAAGGGAAAGAAAGACCGGAAACGTGCTATACGCCAACTATGAGCTGTCAAATCGGTGCAACCCTGCTTTCAGTGTTGGGTAATGCGCGACAGCGTGACACGCGCGCCATTGGCCAACTGGTCACACTGGCTGCGCTGCGGTCTATCGAGGAAGTACCACCTCCAGCAAAGCAACAGCAGATTGCGCGGAATTTTGGCAATAAAGGTGGATTTTTCAACCATTCTGGCTTGTTCATCACAAGTTAAGGTATTTAAATATGTTTTGTAGGTGCCTTAGTCGCTATTAGTTTATGTATTGCATGGTGGGATCTGTTTTCATGTGCTTTATACGCATATTCAGTGTTCACTCTGTTGTACATGGTTTACAATTTTAATTATTTTGATTTTGTAGTAATTTAATACACTTCGTTGTTTTTGTTTATTTTACACAACATTTGCACATTATTTTTTATTCGTATTATGCAGGTGGTATGGTTTTAAAGACAGATTTTTAGATATTTTACAGCTGGCATAATGTTGTCTCTAATTTCGTGCTTAGGGTAACACTGCTTATTTTATTAATTTGTTTTTTCTTTAAAAGGTAGATATTGGTACAATCTTACTTCTAACTTCATTAATTTCTTATACCCTACACTTTAGATCATATACATAATCAGCGCTTTAAAATTGGATCCTTGCTTAATTAACGACACTGACTTATCTGATACAAGCCAGATTAAAACCCTGAAAATTAACTACCTAAATTAGCTGTAATGAACTCCACTCAAAGCCCGGTTTATCACACCTCCGTGGAGCAAAAGCGTCATGCTCAAGATGTGGCCAAAAGACAGCGGATGGGCAAGCAAATGCCTAGACTTCGCGAAATGCTGAGACAGGTAAGGACAACCATATATCCTTAATATTAAATACATTAATTAATAACTAAATATTAATACATAAATATCCTGTAGAAATACCGCAAGCGAATCATAGAAACGCGCAATAGATGCACGGATGCCAATCGAGAAATCCAACTAGTAGGTCATAGAACTCTTTATAGTAAACTCATTAATAACCACAACCCGTTTCTACAGTCCGAACTCAGGGAAATCCTGCGCCTGGAACTCAGTGAGCTGGATAAGGATGTGGAACTGGAGGAGCTAATCCTGGAGGAGCTACTATCGGATGTCAACGAGTGGTATGCCCTGGGCGAAAAGAACCTGGAAACGCTTTACGCAGAGCCAGATGAGCAGCAAAAGGATGTCCTGTGCCCAGTTTGCCAGATAAAAAACCTACGTCACCACAAAGGTGCCTTCATTTGCGAATGTGGAATACGCTTCGAGCACTCTGCAAGCATGGAGCAGCTTCAGGTGCTGCTGCAACAGCAAATCGCCAGCCACGAACTTCAGTGCACTCAGGCCCTACGATTCTTTATCGAACCCGCTTCTGGACACCTCTACAACATGTGCGGCAGCTGCGACTACTTCTCCTCTGTTTAGGTCCACCATGGAGCTGGTTTCCACCTCTGACTGCTGCTAGGTTAAAGGAATTTGTTAGTCAAGTACATAAGCTAAACTTAAGGCAGTCTTATCAGTTTATATAACCGGTGATCTGCACAGAAGACTTTTAAATTCAAAAGAACTTTATAGATATTAAATTGTTATTAAGGTGATATATGGCCTATAGGATAATACATCAATATTGATCCAAAGAATAATGCGAGTTGAGGGTAAAAATAAATCTCCGAAATCATGTATTTTATTATTATTGCAGAGCAGATTCAAATCTTAGGCATTCTAGATTTATTTAAGTTATTCTAAGCTCTTACGAAATTTCAACAAAATCCATTCATGTGACATTCTAGAATAAGAAAATAAATGAGGTGCGAGATTAAGTTTAAGGAATATTAAACGCACTCTTCTATATCTTAAGAAGTTTAACAAACCATGTAGTTAAACTGCTAATTGCTTATGGCCTGCGATTTGTGATTTGCTTCGAGTTGATTTAGTGCCACATATATGGGTCGCTGCTATCAGTGGCTGAAACCCCACGAATCTGGCGATGTGGGAAGAGCTTTTTCCCATCGCGCACGTGCGCGATCCCCCAGATCCAGATCAGTGCAATATCTTCTCGAGTTCGGGCGGCTGGCTGGCTCTTCGTGGTTTTCCCGGCGTGCCGGCGAGAGTCTTCTTAGTGTGCTTAGTGTGCCGCCACGCTCGGTCGGAGTCGGTTGGCCTTTTCTTCTCGCGAAGATTTCTTAATCGCGGCAAACGTGCGCCACATATCTGTGCTGTGTTGTGTTGTTTATACAAAAATTACTTAAAAGAATAATAATTGAATGGCAACTGGTGATGCGACGGACTCTGCTCAGTTTGGAACGAAATTCATTTTGGATCCATCCATGTTCATATGTATTTTGGATTCAATTGGGTATTAGGGGGCAAAGCACACATTGCACTCCATATTACCGATTGCGAAATAGTTTGTTTATATTGAGCGATTCTGTATTTGCTGTTCAACCTGTTGTGCGCAAAGATTTCTAAGTGTATGCCTATGGACTCGAATTAATTGTGGGCAATACAAAGAGGCGTAGAAAATGATATGCGCAACACGAAGAAAATCTTTTGAAATGGAATCAGAAAAGTGAAATCTTTGCAAAGTTTAATAACCGGCACTAGCGCACACAGTTTTGACCAGCAGTTCCTGTTTTATTGGCCATCATGAAGCAGTTGTTCAATATAATACACTGCGATCATTTAAATGGGCATGTACGCTCTATTTATGATAATTTGAATACAGATGTTTGTGGCATTGACCGTGTGAGGCGTGTTTTTACGTGTTTCAGCATATTTCTGCTCATTTTCGGATGGATGTTTGTTTGGAGCAGATACAAAAAGTGAGTTTCATTCATTTTTGGGATTCATATATATATACATATGTATATTGCCATTACACCCAAATATATACAGCTTGGGAGGCAGTCGCTAAATTGACACACTTTCAAGTTTAAACTAGAATAAAAGTGATTTTCGCCCTGTTTTATTTGTTTATCTTCGACCAAGTATAAACATGTACTTCTTTTGTTTACACTGAGCTGGCGATTTTTTGCTTTAAATTGTGCACAAAGCCCTAAACTAAAATAGGGTCAAATGTAATGGTATGAAATGCCATGCAAAATGTTTGATTATCATCGGAAGTTTGATGTCCAGTTTACTCCTTGCTCAATTAGGGCCAAAATAAGAGTGTAAATAAATTGTAGAAATGTACAATGAACATATGTATATGCATACGTATATTTTAAAGAAGCAAATGAGCACATTTGTTTAAATTTAGCACATGCGTTTTGTAGATTATTCGAATTCTGGAGAATTTCCTAGGGAGCTCAAGTGTGTTACCTCATTTAGAAATCACACAGACAGCATTTATGGCCTAAGATAACATTAAACTTTTTTTAAGTAACTAACTTTTATTTATTTGCACGCACTTTAACTCATTTGCATACATAAGTGACTGTGGCTAATTGTTTGTTTAAACGAAAAGTGAGCGTGAAAGTTTGATCACCAAAACAAGTTTGATTGTTTAAACAATATTTGAAAAGGTCAAACATCGTTATTTCCTTGCAAGAAACTGTATTTATACACAAATCATTTAAAAACAATTTATTACATTTCCCTTACATTTTGGATATTCACTTAAAATGGAATAATTGATATCCGGAGCTCAAGTGCATTGCGTACACTATTGAAAATCGAATGCAACCCGCAGTGAAATTAAAAAATAATCAACTTGGCATTCCAGACTCGACAAATAACGCATCGCGTGCCAAAGTATTCTCAATGGGTACAATCTCAATGGGTGAATCTCAATGGATAAATCTCAATTGGTGCTGCAACGCACTTTGTTTTAAGGGCGGATTCTTATAAATAAATATGCGGATGAACGTGTCTGATACCCGAAATCAATATCATTAAGAACTGCAGTTAATTATAGAAATATAGCTGCATGAGTTTTATGATTTATTATGCTCATTTTATGAAGTGGTTCTTCATGGGATCTACATTAGAAGTGGGACTTTCATTTAAAATGAGTTACCCTACTTTATAAGTTTTTGCTTCAGCAGGAGTACTAAATGTTGATAATAATACATAGTCATCAGCATAGATCCTTATGATTTTTGGAGAAAAAACCACCATCTCAATCCTCTTAACTTTCTTAACGTTCTAATGCAGATGCCATAAAACATTGCTAGTGTTCCACAATGGACGTGCGGCGATCTCGCTGCTCCTTCTGGCCCTGAATAGCTTGGAATTGGCCAGGAACTTTCTTCCGCACCAAAATGTTCGCCACCTCAACAACATATTCCACTCGAGTCCCAGGGATCTTAATTATTTGGTGGTAATTGGATCGGGAGAACTCTGGAATGCGCTTTTCTCCACCTTGCTGACCCTCATGCTAATGCTGTACCATCGCATTGTGGAGCGCAAGAAGGCGACAGGTGAGTGTTGTGCTGGAAGGCCACTAAACAAGCTCCTGGCTCACGTGTCCCATCGACCCATCTTCCAATTTCAGTGCTCTTGTACGCCAGCACGGCGGTGGAGGCGCTGACCTTTGCCCTGCTCTCCAATGAGCTTTTCGAGCTGGCTCGCTACGAGGATTTTCTGGAGCTGCAGACGTGCCTGGTGGCCATGTCTGCCATGTGCATGGTATCCTTGGCACTTCTGGACGGATTTACGGTGTACAAAGAAGTAAGCATTGTTATTTATTAGTTATGACTTTAAAATGTTACATTTAAAATAAATATGCATCTATCTAAAATGTAAGTTATATTTAAATTTATTAAAGCTAGAACCCAATATTTTGTTTATCTGAGATTTAAGTAGATGGTAACTGGGAATACTCAATGATAAATTTGTGTATAACTTAAAACAATGATAAACGTGATAAGTAGTTATTTTTTTACAAAAGTATTACAACTGCTCTATTGTTTTATATAACTAATGTGATTATTTCAATGGCTAAAACGTATTTATTTAAAAACCCCGCTAATAAATGCAAGTTGGCGCAACAGAGGAAGCCAGAAATCGCAATGCGAGTTGCATGTTTAAATTTTAATTGGGGTTAAGTGGAGATTTTGAGCTTAACGCTTTTCATACTTGGCAAAAATGTTTACGTTGTTCATTTTTTGTTGTTGTTGCTATGCAGCTTGTGGCTTTGCAACAGGATGAGTCCCAGGACAACGAGCAAAGTAGGAAGTGAAGGCTCAACCCAAGAGTTGAATATTTAAATGCACGAAATGTTGGATGGGCGGATATATGTACATAACTGTGGGCTGTGGCTTTAACAATTGTCACAGGACACTGGTGATTTATAGAATTAACTAATTTTTATAAAACAAATTGCAATCCACAGTGCTATCACGACGACTATTTGGATGACTATGACAAAATTGGCTACAAGCACTCACTGGCCACATTTTATTCCAAGTCCTGTTTTTGGTGGCTAACACCTCTTTTGTGGCTCGGCTACAAGGAGCCACTGGAGCTGGAGGATCTGGGTCAAACGAAGCTGGAAGATAGTGCCAGGTCGCATTACGACCACTTCCTGTACATCTACACTGAGAAGAAGGTAAGGCGGCGTTAATGAATCATGCACACATATCGTTGAACAAGTTTGACTTACAGAAAAAGTCAAATTCATCGCCATCCTTGTGGTACTGCTACATAAAGAACAGCTGGCAAATGTTTGCCCTGGGCGGAATTTTGAAACTTGTCGGTGATTTATTTGCCCTGATTGGACCGCTGGCCATACAGAACATCGTTGAATATATCGAGCAACTTTATGCCCAGGCCTCCGAGCCAAAGGACAATGAGCTGACCACTCTGTTGTCCACCTCCCGCATCCTGGGCACCGAATTCGACGAGGTCTACGGCACCAACATCGATAGGGTGCGCATTTACAGCAGCACCTGGTCGGATCTGCTGGCGAATGGTTGGTGCATCGCCTGGATTGTCCTGCTGGCCGCCATCACACAAGGCGCCTTGTCCCAGGCCTCGACGCACATCCTCAACATGACGGGCATCAGGATTAAGACGTCCCTGCAGGGTCTAATTTATAGAAAAAGTTTGCTCCTCAATGCGGGCGGTGGCTCCGATAGCAGTGATTCTACGGCCCAAGTTCAGTCAACTTCTCCAACTGCGGATGGAAAGCAGAAAAACAATGAAGCCATGGCAACATTGGAGCACGTGGACAGTTCGAGTGGTGAGCCAGTAAATCAGGGAATTATAGAGTAAATCCAATTGATGTAGACAAAAACTTAAGTCTTCCTAAGAAAATTAAAGCTTAAAAGAAGCTTTGTCAATAAAAAGTGGCACTATGGGATCTACTTTTTATCGGAATGATTTGTACATGATTATAGTTTCCTATATTTAGGTTGACTTTGGATTGTGTTACTTACTTCTATGTTCCATTTGACAACTTTTAAATATGCTAAACATTGTTAAAACTAAATACTTTCTTCCATACCATAGAATTAACTCCTCTTCTCCACACTTTTCAGAACCAAATGTGGGCCATGACATTGGCAGCATCACCAACCACATGACCGAGGACACCCTGAACATCATGCAATTCTTCCTGATCATCCACTACGCCTGGGCCATTCCGTTTAAGGTTCGTATGGAGATTGGCCATTTGGTTGTCTGGCTAATCGTTTTTACAATTTATGAGCAACTTGTGTGCCATTTGGGCTCCATTTGATGTCCGCTAACTCGAGGCAATTTATCGCATTGGCTGTCTGAGAAATCCTTGAGTGGAAAGGCGAATATAAATGTTTTTAATATGCTCTATAATAGTCGGGCTATAAATTTGATTTTATACAAAATAGCTTTTTCAGCAGCTCTTTCGAATTATTTTGTAAATATTTATTTGCTATTTTCGCTAATAATTCTTAGACAAATGACTCGAAGGACTTTTTAATGTTCTTTAATATTTGCCGGGCTCAGTAACATATTTTTAAAATAACTAATATGCGTTCTTACTTTGTCTTTACTTTGCTTATTTCAGATAGCCGTGGTCATATATCTATTATATGTAAATTTGGGAATCAGTGCAGTTATTGGATCCATTGTTTGCATTGTGATAATGACGCCCCTGCAGTTTTTCATCGGTAATGCAATGTCCAAAAACGCAGAGGTTATAGCGGTAATTAAATAATAAAATTGTATAAACCAAACTTTTATTAAGTTCTATTTACATTTTCTTGTGTTATAATAGAGGTATACCGATGAGCGTTTAAAAAAAATACACGACACACTTGTTGGCATAAAAGTGATAAAACTCAATGCCTGGGATGAGGTATTTCTCAAGAAGATTCAGGAGGCTCGAAGAAATGAGCTCAAGTATCTCAACAAGGATGCCACATTCTGGACCCTAATGGGTACGTACGATCCTGTTCCCTGACACAATCAAAGTCTTTTTGTGTTACCAATAAACCCAATTTCTTTATATTAGCCGTGCTGACACATGTGGCCACCGTACTGATCACATTCGTTACTCTGGGCGTTTATGTGTGGTTGCATCGCGATCAGGACTTCGATTTGAATGCCAGTCGGCTGTTCTCCTCGCTGGCACTTTTCCAGCAGCTAACAGTACCGCTCCTGATATTCCCCATCACAGTGCCCATCATCATAGCGGCCAGGGTATCGACGCGTCGATTGGAGCGTTTCCTGAAGTCCAGCGAGATCCAGAAGCAGTTCGAGGGCATACGCAATATGGCCAGAATTCTGAGCAAGAGCGATGCCTCCTTGGATATGTATGAAACGCAGGAAAAGTCGAATTTGACAATGCGTACAGCCCAAGCGGAAAATAGGCTGAATGAAAAGAGGTTGGCGCAAAAGTCCCAAACTCCTGAGCTCGCAACTAATTCCACACCACTGCTGCAAAGTGCCGAGGAATCGGCGGGAGATATATCCCCATCCGCTGCCCAGGAGGTGGGCCACATCAAGCTGGTGCAGCAGCGTAGGGAACTGCTCCGGAATACGCCTTATGTGGCCATTCGTCCACCGAAAATGCGCGGCAGTGTGATGGAAAGGCCCGTGGAATTTTCCGTGATCCGGGCCAGAAACACGGATAGCTGGCGACGTGATTCCCTACTGCTGAAAATGCCCGATGACATTGCCGTCTCGATCAACGACGGCCTCTTCACGTGGCAGCCACAAAGCCAAATGCCAGTGGTGCAACTGCATGTGCCCGGCATCATCGTTCCCAAGGGAAAACTAACCATAGTTGTGGGCAAGAACGGCAGTGGCAAGACATCCCTTCTATCGGCGCTCCTCATGGAGATGCCGCTCCTCGCAGGCAACATGTTTTGGCACAAGTGAGTAAACTTCTTACAGTCTTCGGTTTTTAGGCAATCCCTAATGTGGTTACTATTAATTTAAATTCATTTTTGCTGTTCGTAACCTCCACTTGCTCATCAGCTCTAAAAGTTTCAAAAACTTGACTTTTATACGGACACATACGGACATGCGGAAAGGGAGTCCCGGTTACCAGTACTTCACACGTCTAGTTTTCATAGCAAATTTCACTTTCTTATACGAATTTGAAAATATGGTTCAATTTAAAGCACTTTTGGCTGCCTTAAGCATGGGAAACCTTTTCCAATTTCCTGGGGCCAAGATTAAGCACGTTTCCTTGTCTGTCAACACAGAACACCCAGACTACACGGCTCCTGCAAATTTGCTTAGCTATTTATGTGCTTATTTTCAGTTCTGCAAACAGCAGAAGCCACGCAACATAGTGGATAAGTTTGTTTGGCCGTTTATCAATTTAATTGCATAATTTTCAACTATTTTAGCACGCATAAATATATTGAAAAATATGAATTTGTATTGCGGCTGGTTTATTTAAAAGTGTTAGTTAAGTACTTAAAGAAGCATAGTACTTAAAGAATCATACTTAAAGAATCATACGATGGGAATTCATCTAGCCACTTCTAAATGCAAATATCTGTACTACGCGATATTAGGTCAACCCATTTTCCGGGAAAAAGTCAAAGAAAGTAGGTGGAATAGTTTAAACTTTAGTGGTTGCTGCCGCAATCGAATCGAATCCGCCGCAGTCATACAACATATTTTAACAGTCGTTTCAATGCGAGCCACGTGATTCCGTAATTTATCACAAAACGCCTGTGTGCGTTGTTAATTTTATTGCACATAAAATAAAAATGGCATAGTCGTCTGGCTGAGGGAGAAAAAGGGGAGCAAAGGGTGCATTGAGGCCATATACAAATGCATTTAAGAAATGGAAATCGCGCAGTGGAAACGCAGACTTGCTCCTTACAGCAGGACTCGATGCGATCCTGTGGCCTTTGCTTACATTGCTTCCTTCAGCACGACCGCCCCTTTCCATCCCCAACCCAAATCTCCATCCCCATCTCCAACTGCATCTTGGCAACCGGCAAATGTGCAATAATTTCAATTACTGTAATAAATGTCTATGTTAGTTCGAGTACGCTTTTTTTCTGTGGTATCCTCGGGGCTTCCCTTCCTGTCCGCATTTGACTTGCAAACTTATGCTTTTTTTTGTACATATTTCCTGAAATACATTCAACAAGAAAACTCTGATATTTCATATTAAGTCACTCATTTGGTATTTAAAACATAAAAGGTAGTTCTGTGCACATATAGATTGTTACTCAGCTAAAGCGATTCCGTTGAATACCAACTCTCTATCTTCTTGTTCATACGGACAGACAAACGGACAGACGAACATGACCAGATATAAGGGAAACCAATAGCATTCTCAAAGCAAAACCAAGCCAAAATCCAAAGCAAAGCCTAAGAAAGTCCATAATAAATCACTAAGCAAACCAAAAGCAAATCCACAGCATACTTAAAGCTAGCCCAATTCTAAAGCAGCACCAAAGCAAACCCAAAAGAAACCAAAGCAAAAAAAGCAAACCTAAAGCAAAGCAAAAGCATAACCTAAGCAAATACTTTGGCAAATCATAATTTACAATTGATTTTAATTTTGTTTTATCCAGAACCTGCACTATTTCGTATGTTTCACAACAACCTTGGCTCTTAAATGACACCATTCGGGAGAACATACTTTTCGGAGAAGCCTTTCGACCGAAGCGATATGATTTTGTATTGGATGCCTGTGCCCTTAAGCCAGATATTGAGCTAATGCCCCGAGGGGATCTTACCATTATCGGGGAGCGCGGAGTAAACATCTCTGGAGGACAAAGGCAGCGAATTGCCATAGCTCGAGCTATATATTCATCGGCTAATGTGGTCATTATGGTAAGCTTATATATGTTTAAAAGAAGATAATGGTAAAATGTTTAGTAATGAGATGTTATTTCCATTAAGCATGGAATTCAAAACATTTAGTGTGATATATGTATATCCGACCATAATCGAGTAATCTTTACCTGACCTGTACTTTTGGGCCTACATATTCAATTCGAAATACCTATACCTAAAAATTTCCCAAAATGTCTTTCGACCAGAAGGAGATTTTCAGTTTGATGTACAAACTGGCTCGCCTGATAGTGCCAGACACTCGAGTTGAATATGATTCCACGGGTCCCGTGCACATTCCCCTCGATCGAATGTTCGGTCCGCAGACCATGAGATCCCTGATGAAGTTCCCGATTGGGGGCGTTGAGGAACGAATGCCAGTATGAGTGTATTGACTTTGAATATATAGATTCTTATGATCTCCAAACTCACAGCGACCCCTTATCAGTGCCCTGGGCATAGTGAAGAAATCGGCTGCGGAGGCAAACAAAATCCATTGCATGGAGGAGCATCTATGCGATGCCATTTCCAAGGCCTGTGATGATGTTATATCGGGCAAACTCTATGAAGAGGAGCACTTTCCGTTGGTCATATGGCAGGATGGATGCGGCGGGCACACGAACATGAACGTGAACGAGGTCATCTGCAATCGAGCCATCGAGATTCTGGGCGGCCAGATGGGTTCCAAGGAGCCGGTGGATCCCAATGACCATGTCAACATGGCACAAAGTTCCCATGACACTTTCTCCACGGCCGTGCGAATCGCCGTGGCCATGCAACTGCAGGAGAAGCTGTATCCCAGCTTAAGGATCTTTATTGATCTGCTGGCCAGGAAGTCGAATGATTGGATGGACTTGATCAAGATTGGCAGAACGCATCTCATGGACGCAGTTCCGCTGTCCCTCGGCCAGGAGTTCAGTGGCTATCAGCAGCAACTTGTGAACGGCAGGTTGCGACTGGACTCGGCCCTGTGTCGACTGTATCAGTTGCCCATGGGCGGCACTAAGGTGGGCACCGGAGCGGAGACCAAGCCGGGATATTCCGAGCAGTGCATCAAGCGGATAGCCGAGCTAACATTTCTGCCCTTTGTTGAGTCACCGAACTTCTTCGAATCCATCTCCACCTGCGATTCGCTGGTGGAACTGCACGGGGAACTCAACACCATTGCGGCGAGTGTGATGAAGATAGCGAATGACATACGATTCCTTGGCTCGGGACCACGTTGCGGATTTGGGGAACTGCATCTGCCGGAGAACGAGCCAGGCAGTTCAATCATGCCCGGCAAGGTGAATCCCACGCAGTGCGAGGCCATGTCCATGATCTGCGCCCAGGTGATGGGCAACCATGTGGCCGTCACCATGGGTGGTTCCTCTGGCCACTTTCAGCTGAACACCTTTATGCCCATGATTGCCTCCAATGTGCTGCGCTCGGTCACCCTGTTGGGCGATGGCATGAAGTCCTTCTGCGCCAACTGCCTCGAGGGCATCGAGCCGAACAGGAGCAAGATCAAGAGCATCCTCAAGGAGTCCCTGATGCTGGTCACCGCCCTGAGTCCCCACATTGGCTACGAGCGCGCCGCTGCGATCGCCAGGGCGGCCCACATAAGCGGCACCACTTTGGAGGAGGAGGCCCTCCACAACGGCATCTCACGGGAGGACTTCAGGGAGTGGGTGCAGCCCAGCAAGATGCTGGGTCCCGAATAGTCGAAAGGGCCACCAAGAACCGGGTTCATGACTCAAATACCTTGAGGGAGACTTTTAAATTTGTTTCAGTTGTGATGTGAAGCTCTTTAATCCAATAAACGCGGTCAACTAGCTCTATATGAATATTTACTTTATAACATACCCGAATATATATACTTTGTTAATATTAACACAAATAACACAATATTTTGCTTAGGATGACCCATTGGCTTCACTTGACAACGAAGTGGGCGAGCACATATTTGAGCACTGCATACGTGAGATGCTGCAAAAGTCGAATCGAACTTTTATCCTTGTGACTCAGCAATTGCACCGCATCAAGGAGGCGGAATACGTAAGTCCTTTCTTAGGCAATACACATTTTATACGTTTCACAGACTTGACCTTCTCTTGTTTAAACTTTTAACCCACATTTGATGTGAAGAACTTTTATGTTTTATCTTAAGAAATAAGGAAGAAAATTAACTGAATTTTTTATTTTAAACTTTAAGTTAATTGCCATAAAAGATGGTCGTGTAGAAGCGTGTGGCAGCTTTGCGGATATTGAATTGACTCAACCGCGAATCACCGCCAAATGGAACGCGATTATTGCGATGGCCAAGGCCAAGAAGGATAACCCCTCCCAAAAGTATGTACTCCACTTGTACCTCCACCTACAAATTCCGATCATAATTCATTATCATACGCAGTCCTGGTGAAAAAACAGCAGGTGAGCGGTGGAAATTGCTGAAGAACGTGAGCAAGTTGGGATTACAGCGCTCGATTTCGGTGACGATGGATGCGAGTGCTGCATGCCACACGGATGCCACTGATGGCAGTGGCTGCATATCGGTGGCTAATATGCAATCGCATGTGGTCGAGGAGGATGAGGAGGATGACCAGGTGTCTGTGGTACTGCAAGACAGCTCTTCTGATGCAATCAATGAATTATTCCCATACTCTCTAACCCGCAGTCATATCCCATCGGCAATGCAACCTGTGGCGGCTACAGCTTGCAACGCAAACGTTCCAGTATTTATGGTTCAAGGCATCTGATGTACGATGTTCCACTGCCGATTGACGAGTGCCAGGGTGACGATGTCATCATGCGACCTCGTCGCCGGCACACTCTCAGCCGTCGTGGCAGTCGGACCACCAACTCCTGGCATCGATTGAGTGGCCTCAGCACCCTGACGGCCACTTCGGCGTCCAGTTCCACCAGTGGCGATGTGCTCAGCCGCAGTGTTTTGGCCACCAGTTGCAGCAGCTATGCGGAGAGCAGTGTGGATGGTGGTGACTTGGCCACGACGGCACCAGAGCCACGAGTTCAATCCTGGCAACCGCCGCAGCATGTGGCCCATCAGCCACTGTCACGGAACGCCTCCTCGCCGCCAGCCATGGAGGTGGCCAATCCGGAGCTGAAGAAGTCGGAGGAGGCCAGGAGGTCCAATACCAGCTCGGAGGGTCCTTTGGATGACCATGTTCGGGGCAGTTTTCAGCAGTTCCTGCGCCGAATGTCCATGCGGCGTTCCAATAAGCCCAAGAACCATCATCATCCACTCAGTGAAACAAACTCTATTCTGTAAGGGAAATATTTACCAACGTAACTGCTTCAAAACTAACATAAACTTTTTATCCAAAACTGTTTGTTAATATTGCAACATTTTTCTTATAGAAGCATTTCCGAGGAGTCCCCGCCCATTGTGCATTTTCCCGCCTCAATTTTAGCGACAGAAGGAAGTAAGAATAACAAATCTGTTCAAAATGAAACGCAGCCAGAAGAAAAGCCCAAAAAATGTGAGTTCAAAACCATTTAGCTGTTCTCTTTTAAATTTAGGTAAGCAAGTTTCGTTTAGTTCCTTGTAAAACTTAGTAATTAGCCAAGAGAATTTTTGTATCGTAGTTCAAGACTTTAAGCGAATTAAGTTTAATGAAAATTTACGGTTTCTTGCGTCGTGGAAATTTTCTATAATGAATATTGATTAGCAAAAATTTGTGCAGTTGGGCGGGAAAACTGTGAACAAAATATTGCCATAATATTGGCCAAAGAAAATGGTTCATCCTTTGCTTTTATGTCAATACACTTGGGGAACTTGGCATCCTTTTAGTTTACTCCTGTATGCATGCGTGTAGCTTAAAACTTAAAACTTAAATCAACTTTGATTTTAAAAGTTTTCTGAGCTCCCGAGCGGTAAGTCAAAGAGACAGTGTTCCAGGGCGCGAAAAGTTTGCAAGGCAGAAACTTTGGCCAACTGGATGCATTGATCTATCAATATTTGGCTGATAAGTCAGCGGGTTCGTTCGGCGAAAACTTTCGATTTAATCAGCGCTGCGAGTGTCACTCCATTCGATCCCATCGAACCCATCGAATCCTTTGCTAGGCAAATCCGCAGACGCCGAGGAAACTTTACTTTCAATTAGTTTGTCGCCGGAACTTGTTCAATTAAACGGCAGCAGGGTTTAATTGATGTGGGTCCATGTGGCACTTGCAAAAGGTACAAAACATATTAGTACCAATTAAAAGTCAATCAGAAGTTCCTTGCATGCAACTTTAGTTATTCTTCTTTATGCAACTCAAATTGCATATGAGTTTATTTTCGACTTTCTTGTTTCATTAGGGCTTAGACTTAAATCTAAGGTTTGGATCTAGTTTGTTTTTATAATAACTTAGCATTTGCACAAATATTATGTCACACAACTGAGAAAGCTTCTTTTGCTCTGTCAAACACATCCTGACCCTGTGCATCCTCCACTTCTCCTTTCTTCCTCAAAAAATCAGGCGTAAATATTGACTCGAAGGAAACCACAATAAATTGCGATGACAATTGCGATTCAGCATCGGACAAAGAATCGAGGACAAACGTGACATCCCCGGTCGTCCAGGAGCACAATGAAGGACACGTGCCGGTGGAGGCAGGTGGATCCGGCGGAGAATCGATGCCGCTGGCCAGGATGGCGATTGATACGGAACGCAAATATGGAAAAATATCGGACGACATATATCTAATGTACATACGAGCCGCCGGCCTGCCCATAATCACCATCTTTTTTATCACCGCACTAATTTGGCAGTGTTTGCGTGTCTACACGGACGTTTGGCTGCAGCAGTGGAGCGATGTCCATGGAGCAGCCACCATGACCAAGGGCCACGTGGTGCTCCATCCACCGGAGCAGGACCACGAAGTCACGTACTATTTTCGCATGTACGCTGGCATTTCGTGTGTTTGTATAATAATGGCCCTGGTATCAACACCGGCCGGACAATATGCCGGCTGTAATGCCCGTCGTAATTTGCACGATAAGCTGCTGCAAACGATTTTGCATAAAACGCTGCACTTTTTCCAAGTGACCCCGCTCGGACGTATTGTGAATCGTTTCAGCAACGATATGGCCGTCATTGATAAGGTGAGATTTGTTATTTCTGTTATCCAGCCGCTGTTTTAGCCATCGAATGTCCCCAATTTTCATTTGTTCCGGCTCGAAAGTGGATAGTGGATAGATGGTTGCCACTCTGATTGAGATTGTCCTGTGGATAAGCACGGATTTATTTCACTATAAATATACTCGTGACTCGCAGAGCATATGGGTGCAATAGATTCGCTAAAAACTATATACAACTTTATGCAACAGACTCTTGATTCAGCCATGTCCGTTTGTCCGTCCGTCTGTCCGTATAACCCTTCCACATTCATTTTCTCACATTGCTTTAACTACTCATAAGGTATCTAATAGTCGACGCACTCAACAAAAGGCTTCTCTTTTGTTTTTTCTTGTGCCATAACCTATGTGCTAGTGGCCTGTATCTTAAATAATTCATAACCATTTTGTATTATGTCCTCAGAAAATTGCAGCCACAGGACAACGCCTGCTGCAATTCACATTGCTCTGCCTCTCGGCCATTCTCATAAATGTCACCATCACACCCTGGATTTTGGTACTCACACTGCCCATCTGTGGAGCATACTACCTCATACAGAAGTTCTACAGGTGCTCAGCCAGGTGAGTTGTCTAGTATCTGCTTTAGTTTTGCCAATATTTGTAATATTTGATATTTTCAGAGAACTACAGCGGATAGAGAACGCAACTAACTCGCCCGTCATATCCCATCTATCGGAGACCATTCAAGGAGTGACCACGATTCGAGCCTTTAACCAACAAACGAGATTCACTGAAATCCTTTTCAAACGACTCGAGGCGAACACAATCGCCTATGCACTGCTCAACACCAGTCATCGATGGCTTGGAGTATCCCTGGTAAATACAAAATCGAAATCTTTATATAAATAACATTTTGGAAATACAATAGTTGAGTTAAATATAAATATTACCTCAAGTATTCTGGTTGCTCGATAATAATCAGAAGTTGAAAACCAGCATTCTTTACTTGTGAGCTAGTTGCTTCTTTAATTTTTTATAACAGCCTAATTACTGGCAGCTAAGTGATTTAGTTACGGGTGGACCACTTTCAGTGCGAAACCAGACCTCAGTCATCTTCTCCAGCGATGGGTCACCATTCCATCTCCTTAACCACTTCGCACACTCGCTTGTTTTAATGTGTTTCTCATCCTGCAGGACTATTTGGGTGGCTGCATTGTTTTTGTGGCCACCGTGACGGCATTGACAGCGGCGAGCGTCAGTTGCAGGAGGCACTACGAGGCAACTACATCCACGACATTGCCATTCCCATTCCCATCCCCAGGCGCATCCACATCCGAAACTTATGCTGTCACTAAGAGCTCGTCGGAGCTGAGACCTTCGCCATCGCTGGTGGGTCTGGCCATAAACTACACGTTGTTGGTGCCGATTTACCTTAATTGGGTTGTAAAACTTTTGGCTGATATGGAGATGTATGCGGGCTCCGTGGAACGCATCGCCCACTATGCCCAGGGACAGGATGCTGATGCGGATGCTGATGCGGATGCGGACTTGGATCAGGAGCCGTCGTCCAATGAAGATGTGAGCGGCAAAGTCGATAGGTCGTCCCAGTCGGATGGTGGTGACAAAGTTTACCCAGGCGCAACGACAGCTGCCGGTGATGTTGATGAAGATGGAGATGGAGACCAGCACCGGAATGGAGAAGCACGTGGCGGGCAAGGACATGGAAATGGGGCCGAGGCAAACGCTGATAAATTAAATGCAGGCAATGCAACCGGCGACGGCAATCACTTAAACTTCCACCTCCTCCCGGCGACAGCTGGCGACAAGGTGGAGCAGGCGACGACAAAGACGTCGGTGATTAAAGATAAGCAACTGCCACCGCAGCAGGACGACAAGGACGAGAAGGTCGTCCTGCCAAATGAGTCGGCCAGGAAGCTGGAACGCTGTAAGTTCTGTCCCAGTTTACATCACTTTGGGTCACCCAACTCTTGCATCTCTGGGATGCCCAAATATTTTAAACAAACTTTGGCGATTGTCCTTGGGTTATTTGATTACAATATACATAAGTATAGGCTGCTAATCGCAAAACTATGCATTTTGGAATGCGGTGTTATATCAATGATTTCAATTATTTTGTACAATTTACATTTTAATAATCGAACCAAATTGTAATTGTAAGCCCTACTGTTTTCCACTTTTAGATCAAAGTGTGCCAATTTCGTGGCCACAAAGAGGTGATATCCATTTCGATAATGTTAGTCTGCGATACGAGGGGCAGAAACAAAATGTCATCAGCGATCTAACACTGAAAATTCCCGCCGGACAACGGGTGAGTAAATCCAAAAAATCCTAAAGTCCTTTAACATATTTATTGATTTGCCAAATGGAGTAAGAATTCTGCAAACCGTGGCTAAAACTCGCTGACTTTGGTTAGATGGCAAAATCAGTAGAACAGATGTCAGCCATCATATTGATTGAAGTTTAAAATTGAATCATCAATGAAAAGCAAGCAGGGGTGAACCCCGTTTTTTGCAGTCCATTTGTGTTCGCACTATATAAGAGAATTTAAAAAATGTTGAGATAATAAATCACAAAACTGGAGCAACGCAGATATATGAAGCAAAGCAACAAAGCATTAGCCATTGCGTTTAATAGGTTTTAATTGTTCTAAACTGAAATGTTGATTGATGATGAACGAAAAGGAATGTTCTTTTTTGGCACTCGCATCTGGCTCACAAGTTTGTAAAATAACTGAAATAATACCAAGTTGAATGTGTTAAATGTGAGGGAGGAGATGCAACTCGTTAGAATGCAACTATATTCAATCGCATCGCAATCCGTTTACAGATTGGCATCTGTGGTCGCACTGGCAGTGGTAAATCATCATTGGGACTGTCCCTCTTCGGGGTTCTGCAAACGACCAGGGGCCACATTTACATTGACGACGTGGACATCCAGCGCATCCGACCAGACGAGCTGCGAACCAGACTGTCAATAATTCCGCAGGATGTGCATTTGTTCAACGCAACCATACGTGAAAACCTCGATCCACACGGCTACTTCCAGGACCTGCAATTGTGGAATTGCCTCGAGTTGGCGCAGCTCAAGGAGTTTGTCAACGGGCACCTTCCACTCGGTTTGGGTGAGTCCTTTTTTTTCAGCAGTTTAGAACCAACAACTGCGTCCCAAGTGGCTTTTGCTGTCCTTGGCTTCTGCATTTGTCTGTTGCGAAAGTCATGAAGGCGAAAAAGTATCTTATTGCACTTTGCGGGTAATGCAAGCAGTACTTAAATGCATATTAGGTGTTAAGTTCTTGCCACTGTGCTGCAAAGTATATAGCACATTATAGGTACTTTATAGTTCTAGATACAATATATTGAACTTGAATGCTGTCCTGTTTAAGCTTGAAGCATAATTACCTTTGTTTGGTCCTGCAGACACGGTGATATGTGACGGAGGACTGAACCTGAGTGCTGGCCATCGGCAGCTGTTGTGCCTGGCACGTGCCATCTTGCGGGGATCCGTGTGCCTCGTCCTGGACGAGGCAACCAGTGTCCTGGACAGCAGCACGGAGAGTGCACTGCTGAGGGCGGCGGATCTGGCCTTCCGGGGTCGCACCATCATCACCATTGCCGTGAGTCCATTTACACAACTATAATCGCGGCACTCGAGAGCAGCTGTGATATGACCATTATTATTTATCCGCAGCATCGCCTGACAACTATTCTGGATTACGACCGCTTAATTGTGCTGGACCAAGGACGCATCGTGGAGGATGGCAATCCCAGGGTGCTCCAGCAGCTGGAGGGCTCCCTATTCCGTGGCTTGCTGGAGAAGGGCGCCAGCAAATGGTAGACTAAGCTGCTTTCCAGAGATTCAAGTATACTATTATTGTGTCATACAGGGGTTCTTGGGTGCATGTGTACATGTGCATTTACGTGAAGAACGACTTACATATATAATTAATATAGTATTCATAAGTCTTAAGTGTATGTGAGAAAGCCTTTTATAATGTATTTCCAAGTATTTGTTACTAGTCATGGTTAGTGTTCACAAAGAGAGCTACATATACTTAAATTTGGCAATAGTAAAACGAGATATTGTTTACAACTTTTGTACGGTTACTCATTTCATTCGCATGTAACAGTTGCATGTCTAGTGTGGACATTGCTAAATTAAGTCGGTGTAACAGGAGTTTTGAAAGTAACAAGTTATTACGATATTATGCACAATTTTGTGGCTGCAACCATGCAACAGTACACTGCGCACAAGGAGGTCAGCCAATTAGGCTTTGAATTGCTTCGATATCAGACAGGCGATGCCTACCTCAGTACTCGACACTCGGAATTCGAATGAATATGCAACGAGTTTGCAAGAAAATAGCACTTGCAAACTTGCCTCCAGTTGGGGCAGAGGATGTGGCAGGAGGACTGGGTATGGATGCGGCACTAAACCGAAAATATTGCGAGAATAAATTGATTGTTAAATGGAAACTGCTAATGTTGGCCGGCGGAAAAGTGAAAAGTGGAGAGCAGGCTGTGTACTTCAATGATGCCCCTGCTCACTTTGTATGCATATTTCAAGTGGTTCGCTGGGGCAATTAAACTTAATTGACGATGAGGAGCGTGCATTGTTAAGTAGCTTTCGGAAGGGGAATGATTTCATTTTTTTCTCCCTTTTTCCACTTTTTTTTACATTTTTTTTCTGAGTTCAATAAGCCCCTTTGATTTCTGAAGGGGTCGAAAGCTGCCGATCGATTGCTAATTGGAGCATTTGATAGCAGCAGTCATACGATATTTACTTCAAGCATTACAACTATTTCCGGAGGCCACAAAAGCATATACTGTACATATGTAGATGTCCTTAATAGCTTTTCCGCCAGCCCATTCAAGGCCACGTTCACTGAAAACAATGATTACTTCATTTGAATGGCCAACTTTTTAATGACTTCGAAAGAATGTTTCCCAAACCACAAAAGTCGGATTTTGTCTGGCTAATTAATTTGTGTGGGCTTAACAAAATACTAAGAACCAGACAAGAGTTCTTCATATCACTATCAGATACCCTATACTCCGCTAGTGGGAGTGTAAACCAGAAATTTCAACATTGTTTTGGCATATCAATAGAAGTTGGCAAGATTATCAAGAATATCAAGAACATATATGATCAAAAATATATATATTTTTTAGGGACGAAAAGGCTTTCCTTACAACGAATCTAGAATACCCTTTTACTGCACAAGTAAGGGGTATAAAAAGTGAGGAAAAAGTGCATAGCTAAGTGGGGCTTCAAAATCCTTAATCCATTTAACTGCTCTTTGTGAAGTTGAAAAGCGGTGAGGTGCATAAAAGATTTTGTGATGTCTTCATAGGGTTTTCAATTGCCCGGGGTTCTTGTAGGTTGTTTGTTTTTATTAAACTCTCCTCGAAAATCCCCAGTAGCAACATATTTCTGTGTGTGTGGTGTGGCATATACGAGTATAGGAGTATAGCAGCCACACTCGGATTTTGCACGCATGAGTGCTTCGCCAGTTCCTTTGACGCTGTCTGTCGTTCTAATAAAAGAAATCTGTCAAATTCAAACGCTCGTAAATGTCTTACACATTTTTAGGCGGTCATACAAGCGGCGGCCATGATGTTTTGCAATTGTTTACCCCGTCATTTTTTGCCATCAAATATATGCTTATACGTATGAACTTCATGCTACATAAAGACTTGTCTGCTAATCATATTGTATTTATTACTTTTATCCATTGAGATTTCACAATTGACTGCGTTTCGGGCAAGTTTTTATCGAGCTGTGTCTTTTGCCTTTTGCCAACATGTTTTTATTTATTTACGAGTTGTCAGGGATGAAGAGGATGACAAAAACAGTTTGGGTTAAAAAATGTATAATTAAATTAGCAGGTTTAGCGGTTTCTAAAGAGGTGAGGTACTCCAAAGGAATGTGCCTCCTAATAATGATAATATGTTTATCAAAGCGGACAGATCGTTCTGTGCAACTATTGTACCATTATGTTTCTAAAAAGTTACAAAACAACAAGGGAAACAAGTTACTATAAAATATATAAAAAGTGCTAAAAGTCTAAAGTTTCCAAAGAACTATGATTAATTAAGTTAGTTTACTTTTAATTGGGAAGATATTTCAATAGATCATTTCCGAATAAGGATAACAAACTGCAAATTGCCTCCCGTAACCAGCGAACTGAGCCCTGCCCAATATTCCGGACGCGCCTGTGCTTGTGGGACGCAGCTGTGTTGCTGACCTACTGAACGACTAAGCGGCCTCAATTCGACCGGCAGTCGTGCTGAATCTGCAGGCTGTGATAAGAGAGCGGACAGACGAACAGCATCCAACCGAAGGACACTCGTCGTTCCTCGTCGTCGTCCTTCGTCGTCCTTGCTCGTTTCGCCGCCAACAACCCTGTCCTGCGGATTCCAGATGCTGTTGCGCCTTCGAATGCCAGGCGTTGCCTTCTTCCGGGCGCTGCCTTTCAGTACTATCGCGTCTGGCTGTATGTGCGGTTATCCTGGCGGTGCGTTATCCTGGCCAAATACTTCCGCTCGTTCGCGATTTCGCCGCCGTACGTGATCCTACGCGCATTTCAATTAACAACCAAATAGTCGCGCTTTTGTGCGAGTGCGAAATTCAATATGCAAATATAATAAGTGTGGTGGCCTGTAATTGAACAAACTGTGAGTTTAGTGGCGGATATGAATGTATCTTGTTTCCACACAGTTCAACCAATTTCCGGTGCTGACCTAACTCAACCGCTATGCATAAATGCCGCATTCAGGAATTATTTTTTACTTGCCGCAAAGCCTCATCCTAAGTGGCATGAAAAAAGTGCATTTTATTTCTATTTTGCCTGGTCGTTAGTTAAATTAGTGGCCTTTGATTAGTGGCATTCAGCGGCAGTTAGGCCATCAATCAGCTACAAAAATTGTAGTTATTGTTTTTGAATAGCAAAATGATTGCGCTAAAAGCTTCTGGCTGGCATGATAAATTTGAATTTCACGGCTATTTTGCAAACTAATATTTCATGCGGCCTTTCGAATACAGATACAATAAATTCATTTATTGAAAATGTGAAAAATGGATGTGCTGCAAATATTTTGTAGCACTTGCATAAAAACGATGTTTAGCTTGTGAAAATAAGCAGAATGAATGATATGCTACAAACTGATTAAAATCGATTCGTATCTAAAACTCTTGAATTGGGATTCACCCGAAGAAAAGACTGTTGTTATACCCACTAATTCGCTTCTAATTGCAGTGCAGTTCCCTCCAATTAGCGAACGTAAAAGATAATTCCGCCTGTTTCGCGTAGTTGCGCAAATTAAAGTAATCAAACACCAGAGTTAAAGAAAAGCGCAAGCAAACAGAGCAAACTTGTTTCTGGCCATTGCCGAGCATTCAAAGGAACTTACATAGCGTATTCAGATGAATACACCTGTGTGTCAAACTTGTGTGTGCACACTACTACACTCGGGGTGTTGCTTACGCTACGCATTAGCATAATTAAAATTTGGTAAACACATTCGGTTGGCGAACACCAGGCTCCATTAGCCCCCCAAGGCAAACATCGCCAGGCCAACTTGACCCGAAAGTGGGCCTTCTTTGGCCACCGCAGAGCGCATGCAGCAAACAAACCAACAAATGTGAATACCCTATTACTCATTTTTAAGTAGACGCGTGTGGAGTGTGTGTGTGGCTGCGAATGCCTGTTTGTAATACCCTTGAACTTTATTGTTTGAACATCAGCGGTTTGCCCGGGCTTTCGCTTTCAGGTCGCCACGGGGGCAGTTGGTAGAGGGGGATAGAGAGGGGGCTTTCCGTTTCCGGTTCCCATTGCTTCGCCATTTTTATGCCTCTGTGTGTGTGTGTGCTGGTGTGCTGGTGTGCGTGGCCGTGCTTTTTTATTGCAGCCTGTCAGGCGCAGCAATACATTGGTTTACCATTGAGAGTATATGCGCGCATTTTTCAGACAGTTTTCCAAAAAACACAAAAAAACGTAACAACAAAATGCGCAATTTGTTAGCTTGTATTGCAATTTCTCAGGGGTTTAGATCTTTTACAGCATCCTTACAACTTTAAGTTCATTAGGCTGATAGTAAATCATACGCCCCACTTCTTGATTTCATTATCCGCATATATGTACAAATATCCCACTTGGTAGTCTTTGAATTCCAGCATGCCGATATGCTGGCAAACAATCTTGCCTTTGATTGCACTCAATTGAATATAGTTCCATGCAAACTCGATCAAATGCGAATTCAATTTCCCCATTGAATTCGAATCAGGTTCAATTCAATTGCATTTGTAGTCGGGCAAATACACTACACATTATTTACCAGCTATAAGTGTTCATTTCGAACAGGATGGAATGGGCTTATGTTTGTGTTTGCAACTGATTAGCGAACCATTAATGCAAATCGGCAATTAACGGCTCCCTGAAATGCTAAATAAACAAAATAAGAGTAATTAAATTAATTTCCGTGCTGGACAAAGAATAATAAGGAAGTGTCTGCCGGAAAGTTCGACGGAAAAAATAGTGTAAAATAATATGGAATGTAGGCTGTGTGAGCAGTCTACGCATGAAAAGCCAACCAACGAAGCGCCGGGAAAATCATCAGCTGCGGAAAAGTAAACATCAAGTTTTGGATTCTGTCGTGGCTGTATGTTTGCACAGCATCCGTATCCGGCACTTCGTAATTTCATCCGGTTGTATTTAAATTACACTCAAGGTGCATCGTCTGGATTCTCACATGACGGCGATACATTCATAATGTAAGTATAATACACTCGCAACTTCTCGCTCATTCATTTTTCCACACTATAACAATACTTTAACCCCATGAAAATAGACAAGTTGGTTCGACTTTCGAGAAGCAGCTGCAGAAGTGAAAAAGTGTGTACTGTTTACTCAACGGAGGAGAGCCAGAGTCTTAATGGTCACGAATACAAGTTTACCCGTTTACATATCATATTTTCCGCTTCTCCCCGGCTGTTTGAAATACTTAAGGTTTTTATTTCGCCTGCTTTTCCGGAAAAGTTTCGTCGTGTTGCCATTGTTGACTACCGTTTCAATGCGGACTTTCCTCAGCCATGTTATCTCTCGGAGTCCTTTTCTTTTTTTTCGACTCCGCACTACGAAGACACTGCCTTAAACTCTGTTAGTTTTGACCACAAAAAAGGGAGGAATGCTCGCAAAAAACTGAAGTAACTCTTGGAAAATTAAAAAATACCTACTTCACTTAAATACACTTTTTTAGATGGTCTGTGGTTAAGAAAGCTAAGGAGTATGTGGTTGAGTATCTCAATAGATATTTCGCCCAATGTCAAGTTGCTTAAAATTAAACACACATATAATAAAAACTTATTTAACCTTTGAAATGTCAAACGCTCGACAAATTCAAGCGCGCCCCTCGGCAGAGTATACAAATAGAATCGACTTTAGGCAAAATGAGGCAATAAAGATTTATCTCGAAGGACCGCCGCCAAAGCCAATGCAGCAGATTTGTCAAGGATTTGCGGCTGGAAATTTATTTTTGGCCGCTCGTTCCCGTTCACTGTTGACTTTTTGCCGTCCCCTGAAAGAATAAAGCAAATAAAGGCTATAGTTGGGCCATTGATTTTTGAGCAAAATGCAAATATATATGTGGACAAGTTCTGTGTGGGCTTTCAAACAACTGTAATCTATGATGTCGCATTCAACGTGCATAAATTTTAATTAAACCGAAAATAAAGCAGCTTCAGTTTGTTTATCGGCCAAAGTGAAAATGTATTTTGTTTGTTTTGCTATCCAAAACTGTTAAAAAAAACTGTGTTTTTTTATTGCCTACATTTGAGCGCTGTTTGCATTTATCAGCTCTTAACGCAGTCATGATTTTGGCTCTCTAAACTGCACCGTAAATAAGCAACTAGATTGTGGGGAAAATTAAACACATTTTTCAGCACCCACCTAAGCGCATTTTGTTGCTCGTTTCGCAATCGGACACATTTCATAAGCTTTTTGCCCAAAGTTGGAGCACAAAATATGACAGGACATGAAAAGCTGTTGGTCTGCTTATGACATCAACTTCAGAACTTCACAACTCCGGCTACATTACCAATTGCACTTGGCAACACGAGGCATCCAGAATGCTACGGGCTATTAAAGTCAACCACTCTCCACTTCAGCGTTTAGCTGAAGGACATTTCCCTTTTGTTTTTGCCGTCATCTCCGAAATCTTTTGGCCTGTCAATTATCGGTTTCCACAGCAAGATGCTTTCCTATTTACTGCCGTGTAAACAAGTTTTTCCTCAATGCGCCATGTGCCAGCGATTTCATTTTTAAATAATCGTGACGTGCGAGGCTTTTGGAAAATAAATAAAATAAAAAAAAGAATGCTGTTGTCGTTGGTATACATGAGTTGTTTAGCCAAAGATAAAAACGTGATTACGAAACAAAACACTCTGAAGACTGAAGACAAAAGAGGCCCGAAATATTTGGGCATACTCGTCGTATTTTGCTGTGCCGCCAGTGGCACCATAAATCAAAAAACCGCAGGCATCGCTTGGGTCATGGGAAAAGTTAAACGGCCGAAATTGTGGAGAAAAAACTTTAGTTTTAATGGGTCGAGACGCTTTTCCGATCATCAGATGAAAACGAAGAGAATTCCAAAGCGCCGAGAGTGCCGCAAACGCGTTAAGAATTATTGATGCCTCATTGCTGATTGCTCTGCGTTTACGCCATTTGACACACTCGCATTCCGGAAAATATCCCCCAATATCCCGGAATCTCCCGGGGATGAGCGTATATAATCCCACGTCCCCAAACTCAAAAGGACATCCGCACACACACACAAAGAAAGTGAAGTTATTTGGTATGTCTAGCGTGTACCTCGCATTTGCCCTCTCGCATCTTGAGTCCTGGCGTCATTACAGTTTTTCCCCCGAAACTGATGGTGGAAATCAACACCCACATTGTCAGCATTTCAAGGCCTAAACCACGTCTGCACAAAATTATTGCCAACTTTGCCGATTCGGGTACTCCAACCATTACATGCATTGCATTAAATTGTATTCCTGATGTTTGAGCCGAATTGGCTAAAACAATAAATATGGATTTGTTTGATTGTGCGCTGTTTTCAATATGTAATAACATTTGTTGTTGTCTTTTTACTTGGTTTATTCCTGGCATTTTCCAAGCCTCGCATATTTTACTTCAATGCTCGATCGAAATGTTAACGCATTTTTCTGCAATACAAAGTGGTTATGTCAGAGAGCTAGTCGTGTGCTTTTCCAGGCACTTTTCAAATCAAAATTGTAACATATCTATTAAAATTTAAGCCGGCTTTGTCAGACTCCCCAAAGTATTTTCACACGTGACAATAAAAGTGGATGGGACGGGATCTCGGAAAAACAAACATTTAAATGATTTTTATGGCTACACATTTTCACTCCCGACATTAAACTTTAATGTACGGTCCTCAGGCTTTTTATGCCAGGAAATGGAGTATTATTGAAGATTCGTGTGTGTTTTTTTGGAATGCGGGCAGTAAAAATTCATTTTGTTTATTTGATTTTGCTGTTAAGATACAGTTTTAAAACAAACTTGATATTCTTCAGGCATGCAAAGTTAGGTCTTGCCAGTCCGGTAATTCCATTAGTTCTGCTAAATGTATGAATAGATGGAACCCGAACGAATCCACAACAAAGACACTCGTATTGCCTTCTGTGCTCCATGGTCCATTTTGCATGGTATTTGGATGTTAAGTGATTCACGAGCTTCTGCCATTGTTCGAAACTTATTTGCATTCATGTTTTTTGCGCTTTTTTCCGCATTGGTCAGCGTTATACTCGTATCTCTCAGTCCTCGGAAATTACTTTATGGCAGGAAAGGCATTTTGGCATTTCGGTTGTAAGTTGTTTACCTAGGGAAAGTTGCAGACCAAACTCAATGTCGGTTTGCCGATGAGTGGATCTGAAGATTGCGATTATGTGGTTGCCTACTCAATTTTACTTGCAGTTCTTGCCTCCATTCGCCTCCAGATTATTGCTACTAAGCTCCCTTTTTGTGTCCATTGTTGGTTGGTCAATATTGAAATATTCAAGTGGATAAACACTCTTGATGGGGTTCTTTCTCCATTATTTACTTGGTTCGATAGTTTGGGAATTCGTTGCATATTTTTTCTATTTATTATTTACTTAAAAACCTAGTAGAAATGTCTCTTTTCCTAAGTTAAACCAGCAAACAAGTGCTAGGAACGAAATCAATTTCCATTAGACCTCAGATTAACTTTGAATTGTCAATTTCCTCTGAGAGTTGGTCGTTAGACTGCATTAAATTTGTTTTCCCTTTTCCGGTTTGATTATTGCCATTTTAATTTAGTACCCAGGGAGTCGTTAAAGACCAATTTAACCCAAAAATAGAATAACCCATATAAAGCAGTAAAGCAAATAAATACATATTAATTCTACGATTGCGACCAAAAGTCGAATGTCAAATGGAATTTTTGGCAAAACATTCGGTTGTATTGGCTAGCAAGATAGCAAGATGGCATTATTTTCAATTTCAACCTTTGGAATAAAAAACGTCAATTACAAAAGTGTAAAGTCTGTGTAAAACCAATTTTTCCGGTGTGCAATCAGAAATCGAGGCAACGATTTATTGCCATTAAGCTCACTTCACGGCTGTCAGGTGAATAAAAATACCAGCAGCATAAAGGACATTCCCGGGTTTCTGGGCTGCCAGTGGAAGTATGGAGTTGGTATCCGGAAACTGGTTGCTCGCCGACTTGAGTTTCATTTCCATTTGCATAAGCGCTTCCGTTGAATATTCATGTGGGAGAACGGGAATTTAATAGCTCGCCTCGCAAATTGCTGCATCCAAATAAAATTGTATTCACGCCATTTATTTTATTTAACTTGATACTTGGAACTTGGGTAGGACATTTGTATACTTCTTACTTTACGTTATGAATTAATTGGGCTTCTTTGAAGCACTTTGCAGTGATGACATAACGCTGAATGTGCCCGGTATTCCAGCAGATGACCAACCACCTGGCTTGCGAACTGAAAACTCCAAAGGCGATGCAAGTGGGATATTGGTCACCATCCACGTTGCAAAAGATGAATTCCAGGGGTAGCAGTCGCACTGCACCCGGTCGCGAGTTATCCAAGAGCCAGAGCAGCACGAAGGACTGCGCCTTGAAGATGGTGGCCATGTAGATGCCCAGTGGATCCATGGCGAAGGTCTGGGGCTCACCGCAGTACCGCTGCTGTCCAGCACAGGTGGTGACCTCCTGCAGATCCATTACCAACTCCACTCTCCACAGCGGCTGGGGGAAGAGGAAAACCGTGGCCTCGCCATTGTTGGTACATGAGTAAATCCGAGTGCTGCCATCCGTCACGAGGAGCAGAAAGGAGCCACACGGTGTCCAGACGGCCGTTTGGATGCGATGCTGCATAAGGACCTTCTTCGACCTCCATTCCGATCTATTCAGTTGACAAAGACTGGCGCCGGCATCGCAGGAGGCGCAAAAAAGCACCTGAAAATCGGGACTATAGCGCAGCAGGGAAAAGGAGCTTGAGCTCTCCGGATTCGGTATCAAATGTATCTTCTGCTGGCTGTCCGGTTCCCAGAGTACGATGTGCGATGAGCCCAATGCGGCTGTAATCAGGATGGTGCCATCTTCGTTCCACTGCATTGAAGTCACATACTGGTGGGCCGCATCCTCCAGGACTTGCAAGTGATGAGTGCCCGTCATATGTCGAATATTTAGCTTGACATTGAGACGCCGAGTATCCTGCCACAAGCAAATCCCGGCTGCACATCCCACGGCCAATTCACAACTGTGGGACCAAGGACGAAAGGCGGCACAGGTGGTGTCCCTCTGCTTAACGGATTGCAGTTTGATGGGGCACTCGCTCCTCTTGTCGTAGATCAATACCTCGTCCTGGTTGTTCAAAAGTGCCATCAATGAGGTGGTCGGGTGGAACTCAATATACCGGATGGCTGCGGTTTTCCAGCCCCGAGCTTGGCTAATCCTCTCCAGCAACTGAGGATCGCCGGCTAGTGTTAGTCCTATGTTGCATCTTGGCCAAAAGCAGAGGCTCTTGAGTTGGGCAAGTTTCTGGAGAAACCATTTCCAGTACTCATGGGCCAAGTTGCTTAGTAAATTTAATGTCTGTTCAGTTTGAATCCTTTCAAAAACATCACATCTGGGTTGATGATTATGGTTATAAGGTTGGTTTGCTTCAGGAAACTCATATGTACGTTCCATTTCTTTGACTTCTGTAAGGTAGTTTATTTATTTGAATACAATGCTGAAGTAAATGTTAGAAAACTATAAGCTTGCTATATCTTTCAGCTTACAGATACACTTATGGTGCTTTAAAAGGAGGCTCCTGCCTCCGATTTTCGCTTATTTCATCGATGATAGTTTGCCTCTCCTATTTCTGGTTGCATTCCTCCTAATGGCTTTACTTTCGCCCCCCATCGTTTTGCACTTTTTCAGGCTTTATCTTGGTGGCTATTAGTTTTGATAAATGGCTTTGGAGATGCAGTTTCTGGTCAGCGCTGTCAGCAGCTTACCGCTTACCTCATCCCAAAACGGCGATATAAAAATATGTTTTATTTTCCTGCACAAAGCGAGGTATTTTCTAAAAAATCGCCGATAGATTCCTTTATGCCCCCTGGTTTTTCCACGGAATGGGGACAAGCTATTTAATAATTTAATAATCGCTTATACATTATGCATGCTTAAATTTAATCTACTCATAATAATTTCCATTCCGGAGTCAAAGGAATATTTATTTCACTGAGTTCGATTCATTGGTTTATTGTCAAGCGGCTTGTAAAAATTTGACGTGCGCCTGTCAACGCGAATTGAAAACATATTTAATGGGTAAAATAATTTAATCGAATCCTTCGTTTAAATAGCACGAAATGTAAAACGACTGAAAGGAACCTTAACAAATACACGATTTTCGCATAATTCACTTGTGTGAACCAACAAAATGGGGGGAAAAAATAGCCCAAATGAAAATGAAACGAAATTATGCGGGTGGAAAACCATAAATTGACTTTTGGACCAACAAACAGACAAGCAAAATAAAAATAAAACTTTTCCTTTTTGGGCGCTTGTATGCACGAAATAATTCGCAAGTTTTACGGTTTGCTTCGCTTTGATCAAAGGCATTAATATTTTATTTCTTTTACATATATACAAGTGTACATATGCACATATGTATTTACGAGTATGTGCTGCAGACGTCTTATGTTACATGATGCTGTGTATCTGGCAAATTGTCTTGTCAACATAAAAAATAACACAAAATGGGGAATGGAAAAATGTGGCACAAACTTCAAGTGAAGCGTACGAAATGAAAGGAAACGAAATAAAATAGTGGCACTTTTAGTCTGGTTAATTTCCATCGACTAAACTGCCCGTTTGACTTTTTAACGAGTTTTGAAATTCATCACGCACAATTGGTTTTGTGCGTCCACTAGGACTAATTTAACTTACACAAACATATAATTGGGATGGGTTCTCTAGAAATGGGAATGGAATAAATATGCTCTACGGGTTAATTTCCATCGTTTTACACATTATTTCGATATTCCTCACGCACACTTGATTTTCAAGTCCACTGGGAGCATTTCAAGGTGTATTAACATGGGCTGGGCCACCCCAGAAATTGGATGTCATGAATCTACAATTTAGTTGGCTAACGAAATGTGGGTCTCTCGGCTGAAAATTGATTTTGGACAGCCTTCCATCTCGCCAACTCATGGACGCATTATCTGGACAGCTCGTGGGGGATCGGACAAAGGGAGATATCTTTTATTTGGCTTTCTAAACAGCAGCCAGCATAATACAATAAAAGCTCAGCAGGACTAACAAAAGTCAGGGTTCACTTTTGCCCGCATACGATTGTTTGTGTGTTTTTTTCGGCTTTTTTCTTTGGAGGAATGCCTTTGTTTGCGAATGAAATGGAATCTCCCTTTTATGGGCCAGCAGTTTATGTGTTTATGTTTTCGACTTATGCGCCAACTGCTTGACCATTTTATTGATTTAGTAGCCTGCTATCATCGGCTTTTGGCCCCCAATCGAGCTGAATGTCGAGTGGATTTTCCATAAAACATGCATTTCCGCAACTCCATTTGGATTTCGCTCTCTGCCGTCCACTTGACACTTCGCAACTGAGCATTCAGTTTCATTGAATTATAGAATTCCCGGATTGTTGCTGCAAATTAATAGGCAATTAACGTCAAGGGCAGAGTCGTAAGCCAGCTGGACTTAGTGGTATACCATTTTTGAATTATGGCAGGCACTCAGATTAAATCGATGAAATACGCGTGTACATTTAACACTTTTACGCGGTATGCGTTAATTAATACGATGTGAAAGCGTGCCGTAAAGGGTATTAAGCTGGTCAGCTTTGAATTGAATTATTTTTTAATATAATCAATTGATGCAACGGCGCAATTAATGCATTAAAATTAATTTTTATTTTCAATTGCGGTTTTAATATGGCTTGATATTCGGAACGCTGCATGCTAAATGAAATGCCGGAAATATGCCTTTCAAACATAGTAACCAGCAGAGATTCCCTTAAAGATTTGTAGCAAAGAGCTATCTAATTCGTACTTATACGGTTGCATAATTATCTCAATGCAAAAGCAAGCGTACTCATTGCCAGGCCCACACAACCATTCGATTTAAGCCCATTGCAGTGCCGACATTGGCCATTAAGCTAAGCCATAAATTGCGCATATTGCCGAACCTATAAAGTACTCAACTCGGTTAAACCGGAGCCAAACGCGCCATAAATTTCAATAAACACCCAATGAGGTATGCAACCATAGGGTTTCGCCAAGGAACTCTGCCGTGCAAAAGACGTGCTTTTAGCCGCAAATGAAGTGTTTTAATTAGCCCTGCCTTCTCGATCTGGTTTTCATCGGCTATTAGTGTGTTAACGAATTTCCATAGTTGTAAATCATGTGTTTATCGACTGGCTTCTTGTGAGCTAAGATGCCACCAACAAATTACAAAATGAATTTAATCTGGCAAAGAACATTTGATACAGCATAGAAAAGTCTTAAAAGTAATAAGTAATATGAGTGGCATATAATAATATATAACTCATATTCCCGATCGTTGATCCAAAGTTGAATCGTGACACTTGAACCCGAGTTAGCTGCACCACTCATTATTTTGAGATTAAATTATTTAGCATGTACTTCGGGGCCAGCTTTTTCCACCGAACATAAATAGACGTGCAATTATGAATACTCGCAAGCGAGTTCATAGATGCGACCTGTTATGAATACCACTAGACATATAAATGAGTTTCAAGGATTGGATTCACGACATATATTTACTTATTCATTTATGCAGACATGCTGCTCTAATTATGCATGAGGCTTGCCTGAAAGTAGACGGAAGTCAAAGAAGCTCAGTTGCTTTTCAGAGTCAACGACTTTGAGTTAAGAGGCTTTAGAAATGCGGTTTGTTGTCCGCGATATTTTAGTGAATTATATGAGATATGTAGTTCATGTGCCGCCGCATTATTATCTGCGGCAATAAAATCACCAATTATCTAAATGCATGGAGTGATTTTGTGTTCTGCTTTCAGCACTGCAAATTGCAAATGGCTAATGCCGCAGCTCAAGCATAAATTATGACTTGGACCACTTTTCGTGCATTTGGGCATAAATCAGATGGAGCGAAGGCGAAATACGCATAACCGACATAAAGCATTGCCTACTGCTTTTTTATGCGCCCAAAAGTTTGACGGGCATACAATAATTTATTAGCAAACTCAGCGAATTGTAAAGGACTCGGCCGGGAAAACAAGACCAGCCAGATTGCCAGGCGGCAGGACGAAGGATAAAGGACGAGGAACGGAGTCGAGAAATGTGGCTTACAAATTGCCAAAGGCAATCTCACTTCTGCTGCGCTCTGTTTCAAAATTTTCCCGTACTCCATGTCAGCGGTAACTCAATTAGAAAATATAATTATGCCGCAGGCAGCGTTTTCATACGCATTTTCCTACAGAATGAAAAGCTTGTTGAAATTAACTTTATTATACTTACGATATGTGGATATGTCTGCACACGAAGCCTTCCACAATGTCAGATTGCTTAAAAAAAAGAAGAGAAGGAAACGGTTGCAATTACAGCAACTCAAATACGAATACGAATAAAGTTTGCTGCCTGCCATTTAATTTTTTTGCGATAAATAAACATCGCATCTCACAGGGATATGAAATGACGGCGGCTTTAATTAAAAATAGCACATTTCATACAACCGATGCCGCTGCCAAGCAATTTGCATGGGCCGAATGAAAACTTTTCGGCCCAAAGAATGCATAAAACAATCCCAACACCAATTTGCCTTATCAATCAGCAGTTCAGAATGGGTTTCTGGGTGTCCGTGGCGCTTAATCAAGCGCTAAGTCCGCAACAATCGCTCGAAAACGACCCTTTTCCGCCTTCCAAGTTTTGGCAACCGTTTACCTGGCGTAACCTTTAACCTTTCAGCTTTCACCTTTTTGGGAAGGAGGTTGGTTGTAGATGGCCATCTATGCGATCTAGGATATCTAAGAAGTTTTTCGCTTTTGTGGCGGTAATTTGTTGTTACACGTGGTCGACCTGCCGTTTGCCGTTTGCCGTTTGCTGTTTGCTGTTTGCTGTTTGCTTTTTGGGCGCTCAAATGAAGCGCATCATTAGTTGCTAGAAGTTGATTTTGAGTCTTCCCTTTTTGGGGATCGCGATTTATTATTAATTGGCCGCAGCGGCGAAGAAGAAAGTTTTACCGCCTATTTGTTTTACAAGTTTTTCTTGTGCCGCGGCGAGAATGTTTCAATTATTAACACTTGTGCGTCCCGCTGCGTCTCACTAAATAATTCAATATTCGGGTTTTACTGCTCGTCCTTCCATAAATACTGAACAAATATTTTCTGTTTAATTAAAACTTTATCCTTTTCAATTGTGCGCCAACTCAAAAGCGAGCTCTTAGAATTTAATATTAAACTTAATGCTTTTGGATGCCATTGCAAAAAAAAAGCAGTTAAAGGCATTTGAAAAATATTTTTTTATGCGCATAAGTAAATATGTATGTGGTTTTATGCAAGCACGAACAATGAACCATTAATTAGAACTTTTATTGATAAATTAATCATAATCCAAAGCTAATAAAAGCAAATACTTGCGCGAACTAAAAAAGCCATTTGCGCAAAAAGGCAAATAATTTATAATGCCATATTTAATCGAGTTTAATTAATTTGCAAAACCATATTCCGCTCTCGTCGCCGGAATCCGGAATCCAAAATCCGATGGTTTGTCGCCTAGGTGGCAGTAAATTTAAAGAGATTTCAATTGTGGTCACCAACCGGGCTTAATTGCTGCCCGCCAAACTGTTTATTAAATAAGGCTAAAACGCTGCCGGCGATGCCGGAATTTGCTGCTTTTAAGAGGCTTTTCGAAAACGCAATTGGAATTGGAAATGCATCCGTGTGCCGCATTCATGGCGCTTTAATTTGCTTTAAGCCACTGCACATGCAACTTCAACTGTTGCAGCTGGCTGGCAAATTGGCGATGGATGGCGCAACAAGGACGCCACCGAAAAGGGGACACCAGCTTTTGTCGCCGGCGCCGATCCTCCAAAAGCAACCTCCCCCCGCGCCCCCCAGAAATAATAAACATCAATTGCCTAATGCAAACAACCGCAGGAGCTCTTCGTGCTCAGCTCAGCTCAGCTCAGCGCAGTTCTGTTCAGTTCAGTTCAGTTCACCCGTGCTTATATTCATAGACTCCCTGACCTCCACTCCCTTCTCTACGAGTCTACACTGGGAAAAATGAAGGAGTTAAATGGTTGTGTCATTTGTAAAGGTATCTTAAGGTATGCAACGCTAGAAACTCACTTATTACCTATTCTCAGCTATTTATTAGATTCATGGCACAACTTAATGTGATTGTTTTCAGTGCACATTTGTTTGCATTTCTGTTGCCGCTGATTGTTGTTGCTGGCAGCAGCAGCAGAAACGGAAAAAGTGCTCTGTAAATACGCAACGAGACGCGTCGTATAGTATTTAGGCAGTAGTCCTTGCTGTGCTCCTCGTCCTCTGCTCCCTCGTCCTCACCTATAATTGTGTGAGTATACGTTGTGTGTGTGAGTGTGTGTGTGTGTGTGTGCCGTTTGCCAGCGTCTTTTTATGAACTTGTTAACAATCTAACGACCTTTCTGCCCGGCTACCTCATTGTTGGTGTAGCTTGGCTGCGCCATTGCCTTCTGAATTCCGTATGTCGTCGAGTGGCGCATCAAATGTTTGGGCTTAGCAAATATTTGCATACTTTCGGGCTGCTCATGAAAATAACATAATTTGATTTGGTAATGTGATTTTGGCTTGAACAAATGTAAACATATGTTTGCTTTTGCATAGATATTATATATTTTTGCTTATTTTTTATGGCAGCTCCTTTGATTTATTGGTATCTAATAGTCTTTTCCGCACTGAGAGCCATGCTTAAGCATCAGGAGAATCGGTTGGGATTTAATGCAAGGGAAGCTGCTTAAATGGACCACAAATATTGCATGAGCCTATTGTCCTAAAAGTATGCAACACAAGGACCATCACTTCGCCAGCGATGGCAGGACATGCTTCATTATTTATTCATAGCATTCAGCAGAGAAGTGTTTATGTGGCCAGGTCCTAACTCTGCAAGTAGCTCCACTTTGGCCCACAAATTGGCCAACAGCAAGAGGCATCTTGAAAAAAAGGGCACAGTGCCTAGTGCTTGTTAAAAAAACAAGAAAAAAAAATAGAAGAAAAATATGCAAATGCTTTGCATAAAAAGAAACTTTTTGATTCAACCTCCAGTTTGAGGTCTGGCACCCGAAACAAAATTGTCAATATTGTAAACAGATTCCTTTCGACCGAAGCTGATTAGATTGGATCAAAATGGGGAGGTGGCATTGGGTGTCCCCGTACTCCTTGTGCCCCTCATAATTGCTACTCTTGTTACCGGACTCCACACGTGCTGGCCAACTTTTGCATTGCCATTCGATTAGTAACATTTTAAAGCTTATTCCGCTTGGAACGCACGTAGCAAACTCCTCGCTTCCCTGCGAGACCAGGAGACCAGGAGACCAGTGCCATATTGGCCTGTGGGCGGTCGAAATGGCCAGCCTTTGTGTAAATCTTTATTGAACACTCAAATCCTAATTGCACCCAGGGTGATCACTACATGGTAAGTGCGACGTTTGTCCGTGTTTGTGAACGGAAAATGGTCAACGAGTCGGTTCATTTGGAAACTGGATGGATAGTTTACAAAACGGAAAATGCTAAAATGGTAAAATGGTAGTGCTGATTTGTTTGGTTCTGACAAAAAAGGATGGCCCCAATGATGAGTGTTGTCCCTCGCATGATTTTCGGGGAACCAAAAACCGGAATTTATGTTGTCTCTGTTGACCTTGTAGAAGCAGCCTCTACATAATACGTATTAGCTCTATCCGATTTGATGTTCAGATATCCCTTTTCAAGTTGCGCAACAAAAAAAAAAACAAATTGCAATTTAAAGAAGGAAAAATACTAAAGATATAAGTTGCCTGCAGCTAGACACAAGATAGTCCTTTCTGCCAGATGGTGTGTGGAAAGTAAACAATAGTTACATTGATTAGGGTCTAATTTCTGCTTAAAGCCCGAACAATTTGCATTTGTATGGACGGATTCTGAGGGACTTTCATAAATACGTCCCTGTTTGAGTCAATAGAAATTTGCTCGGCAGCTGTCGACTTGTATTGCCATGCATATATTAGATTCCCAAACCCCTTGTTTTTAAGGGTTTAAACTTTTCGTTGGCCTTCGTTTATATACACAATTTTGCCATACCCTTGTAAACGTGTGTATAAAAAAAAGAATAGAATTGACTAAACAACATTAAGCAATATGGGCAGGACATGTCATATGTTTATTTACTTTTGGTAGCAACGGGTTTGGCATTTTGGTTGAATGCTTGGTAGTTTTCTGAGAACTCCTAGAATAAACAATGTTTAAAAACGGCAGAGTTATTTCAGGGCTTTCGGATTTCAATTGCACAGTCGATAGAATATCCCCAAATAACCTGATGAAAAACACCATTGATCGGAGGTATATGGCTCCTTAAATAAATAAGACGCAAACAATTTTAAGGAAATGGCCGCAAATGAAAGAAAACATAATCGACGAAGCGAACAAATGCCCCGCAATAATAAACGATAATTGATAATAACATTTTGCTACCTTCCTTCCGCCAAATAAAATACGTTTATATATGTTTGTATGTGTGTGGAGGGGAAATCAATAAAACCGTTGGCGAAAACATTTGGCCACAATTTCAATTTTGTGGCACGGCAAGCAAAAAAAAAGAGTGAGTCGAATAAGAAGCGCAGGAACTGGTGAACATTTCAACAATTTCCGCCAGCCACCGCCGCGTGGCAAAGTGAAAATTTTCATTTTCGCAACTGTCCCAGTATGGAATGTGCCATTTCTTCGACACCTCCGCACAATTTCTATGCGACTGCACACCGCGGCGACAAAGTTAGACGAAATGTCATCATTTCCGTTGGGAAAACTGGGAAAACTGTGCGCGCTCAACCGGCAACGCCGTGGAAAATGGGTGGGAAAACCGCCGCTTAGTTTTTCCACAGCGGAAAATGATGGCGCTGCCGACTGCCGACTGTCGACCGTCGTTGACTCGTCCTCTCGACTGGAGAAAGGTGCGCAGAAAGGTTAACTAAGAAAGCCATGCAAATGCCTTTTTATTTTCCCCACAAACTTTGAGCCCACAGAAAAAAATACAAAAATATAAAAAAATGTTAATATAGAGAATTCCCGGGAATCAAAGAACTCTTTACTGGTCCCAGCCAATCCCTCTTACGGCTCTTAAACGAAGCGTAAAATTGTTAAATGAGTGCGAATGTCTATGGCGAAAAAGGAGCCCACTCCAAGGATCCCAACTTTTCATCCTTTGACCATTTCGCAGCATACTAAATTATTGATTAACCATGTTGGTCGCCATGCACGATTGCTTCTTAGCTTATTTCAACTTTCCATACCAAATCGAATTTGGTTGGTATCCCCGTCCGGATTTCAATCGATTTTCTTCTAAGGAGTTTCTGGTTTTGATTAAAGATTAAAGGGAGTGCTTTCCTATTAGCGCATGAATTAGCTTCCGAAAGCATGTCGTGAATATAAGCTATAGTATTTTTGAACTTACATGGCTTCCGTACAAAAATGTATTTGATTTCAATGCATATTGCTTTGTTTCATAAGCAATCCTTCTAAAGGATCCCTGACTATACCTAAAGACTCTAATAGGTCACAAGGAAAACAATAAGACCATTTGGCGAGATGGAAACCCCACACAAATGATGATGTATCCAGGACAACAGAAAGCAACCACATTGAAATTGATGGCGATGATAAACGCAGGGATGTCGTAATAAGTTATGTTGCCTCAGTTGAGGAACCCACAGTTTGTCCTCTAGTTTTCACCTGTTAAAGACAAAGTGGCCTTGTATTTCCTAACTTCCTGGGAATTGCATTTGGCAAGCAAAGAGTTGAGTAAAGGCAGTTAAATTGAGTTTGCTTGCTTTGGTTAAGGGAAAAGAAAACTAGTTTGTGGTTCTAATTGATACTTCAAATACAAATGAGAGCAAAGCTGCCCGAGCATTACATTTTGGCTTTCAAGGCCAAGGCGCAAATATTCAGAGAAATACTGAAATAAAGACATCTGATAGTATAGTGTTCTTATATAAATGGGCGATATAATTGTTCATGTTTAAGGTCTACTTAAAAAGTAGCTTAACTAACAAACTAAGTACAGAATAGCTAACAATTGGTTACAGACTTAGTAATTAAAACGAGGTTGTAATGGCTGCTGCGTGGGTACAGTTCTTATCCTACTAACTAATATCCGAAACAATACAAAGTGTACTTCTTCCAAAGCTCTAAAAGTCTTTATCCCAACCGCTCAGTTCCTCCGGTGGCTCATAGTCGTTCTCAACACCCGAAGGACCAAAGTACTGCAAGTCGGTCCAACTCTTCAAAGGTCTCTTGATGGGGGACGGCAGTTGCTTCTGCTTCAATCTCTGCCAGTCGAGGCTTTCGAACCAACTATGCCGTTTGATATCCGCGATTCCCTTGCGCTGATAACCCAGCCTCTCCGCCGGCAGTTGCTTGCAGAGATGCCGCACCAGGTGCTGCGCGGACCTGGGTATGCGCGCCGGCATGTGGATGACATCGATGCCACTGAGGATTTGCTGGTAGATCTTGATCTGGTTGACGCCCCTGAAGGGGGTTTTGCCCACCAGTAGTTCATATACGAGAATGCCCAGTGCCCAATAGTCGACGGCTCGATCGTGTCCACGATCCAGAATTATCTCCGGGGCCACGTACTCCGGTGTGCCCGCAAATGTGTTGGTCTTCTCATTGTGCCGCACAAACTTGGCAAACCCGAAATCGACCTGGAAGTAAAGAAATATTTGTCTGTCAGATCTTTAAAGGTTGTAAAATGGGTTTTAAATCTGTTTTAAAGTATGCAAAAAATGCTAAATGCCAAAAGTATGTAAATCCCCTTAAAGGTTACCAAATGCTGCATACTTTTATACACCTTTCAGGGTGTTATCGTTTAGTTTTGAAACATCTGTGCAGTTTTGTAACATATAAATACCAGTTTGCAATAGCCATCCGTGCCCAGCATCAGGTTCTCGGGCTTCAAGTCCCTGTAGATGAAGTGGTGGGAGTGCAAGTAGTCGAAGGCCTCGACGACACAGCCCGCTATAAATTTAGCCGTCTTCTCATCGAAGTACTGGCGCTTTGACATCACCGTCCATACATCACCGCCCATGCACGCCTCCATTAGGAAGTAGACGTACTTGTCATTGCGGTACGTGCGATACAGTCTGAAATGAAAATGAATTGCTGTATTTCAACTCAGCAAAGTTAAGCGCTTGAGTTACGACGCACTGTACTATGAAGGGCGATTGACGGCACTTGATCATAACGTTCTTCTCATTGTAAACGTGCTCGATTTGATCCTGCTTGACCACCTCGATCTTCTTGATGATCTTCAGGGCCAACGCCTGTTGGTTGTAGGCCACCAGATCCACTCGCCCAAAGGCGCCGCATCCCAGCGTGGCTATCTTCTTCAGCTCCGAGATGGCCACCTGGGAGTACTCGTTGTCGAACTCCAGGGACTTGTTGCTGGAGCGACCACTCGTATCGCTGCGCTGACTGCTGGGCTTCTCGCGCAGCTGCTTTATGGTTCCCAGATAGCTAATGAAGGCTCTGGAAATGGATGGAACAAGTATATCTATAGTATGAAGTATTACTCTGTTAGTCAATAGAAGAAGTAAATCAATGACACATCAATAATGATGTACTATTTGCATGTGTGCGGTTGTTATAGAAACCCCAATTAGGTTTCTCCTACTCAGTCAGCCATTCATAACCTGTCCAGAACTCACTCTCTGTCCAGCATGAGCACCTCGGTGCCCGGGGCATCCGCATAGACACTGGCCTGCCGCACATCCGCATTGAGCAGCGCCTGCTCCCCGAAGTAGTCGCCGCGCTTTCGATTGGCCACAATCTGCTCCTGCTGCTGGTCGTCCCGCTTCTTGATGGTCACCGTGCCGCACCGGATGATGTAGAACTCGTTGCCCAGCTCTCCTTCGCGGACAATGCAGCTGTCGGTCTCGTAGAATTTCTGCAATACAATGGGAGCAACTGAGTGTTTGGGGGGCAGTGCAGCGATAGCCATCATAATGGATTACCCGCTGCAGAAGATCCACGACTTTGAGCAGCAAACTCTGGTCGAACTCCTGCAGAAAGGGAGCGGAGCGCAGGAACTGGAGGTTCTCCTCGCGTTCCCTGGACCCAGAGATTTGCATGATGGCCCTGAAGGTTTCGCGTGCAATTTTCCAAACCCGTGCATCGGTGGCAGCTGCGAAAAAGGATCCTCTGATTTATATATCGAACCCTTTTTTGTGTGGAGTTATGCCAAAGTTGGAAACTTACCCTCTATGGACGCCTGGCGCGGAGCATTGTAGAGGATGGCCAGTTCACCGAAGACGGTGGCCGGTCCAAAGCTGGCCACCAGTTGGCCACCACGGATGACATCGTACTGGCCCTCGGCGGAGACATAGATCTCGGAGCCCTCCTCGTGCTCCCGGATGATGAGGCTGTGCTTCCTGTAGCTGGCCGGGGCCATGGCATTGATAACCATCTCCTTGCGCTCCTTGTCCATTAGATTATTGAGGAAATCATTGCGCTCAATGGCCGTTCGTATGAGATTGCGTGTGCTGTGGAACGGATACATTGGGTAATAATCAGCGAATGGTTGGTTTCTCTCTAATTTGGTATATAACACTGGTTACTCACCCTTCGTCCTTTGCAATAGATTCGATTTCAATGTCGCCCTGTGTGGGAAAATTGGGACGCACATAGATGAGGCCACCTTCCACGCGATGGGTTTTCGGTGTCGAGGAATCGCTGGACTTCTGACTCTCGCCGCCCTCCTCTGCTCCTGCTATTTGATCCTTTTTGTATTTGTGTGTGAAATTACCGAAAAAAGGAATTAGATAGTGCAAATGATAA
Source organism: Drosophila yakuba (assembly GCF_016746365.2). NCBI lineage: Eukaryota > Metazoa > Arthropoda > Insecta > Diptera > Drosophilidae > Drosophila > Drosophila yakuba. The sequence continues at coordinate 12,960,789 of NC_052527.2, read as the reverse complement.
GAGCAACGATTGTGTTTCCTTTCAATAGCAGGTTAGTTAGTCTACGAAATGGTATTTTCTTTAATAAAAGCTCTTGGAAATTGTCTTAAAGTTTCGCGGACCAAAATATTGGGAAAGCTAGAAACAAAGGTAGCGGCACATAAACGTTAGGCAACAAACTCCTTGGGAATGGAGCGTTCCAAGCACCTATTAGCCACAGGCTGCCCATGGAGCAGCTACCAGGAAGCTGAGGGAATGGCTCTTTCGGTGGCCAAAAAGTTTCGGTTCGTGTCTGTTGGTGAACAATTAACGTTTAACTTGTTTTCACAAGTGTGCTGGGCGCACGGCTCAATTGCAGCCAGCTGTTCCGTGTTTCGGTCTCCCCATTTGAGTCCCGGGGCAATAAAAGGTCAGGGGAGCTGTGTGTGTGTGGGTGTGTGGGTATGACCCCCACACACGAAAGTTGCATCAAATAGCAAATGGAGTGTAGCTTTCCGACAGTTAGACACACTCACGGGATGTCAGTGAATGGAAGTTTCTGGCTGTTTGGGTTGTATTCGATGCCAAAGGCAGTTACTTGTTTGCAGTTTGCATACTGACAAGTTTTTACTTTTAATAAATAAAAAATATGCTACTTCTCTACAGGTAAGCTCTTTAACTTGCCACTGCAGCATTCTAAAATTTATGAGCAAATAATTATGGCAATTATTTAATAGCTGTGGCTATTTAATAATAATTGTGATTAATTAGTGTTGGCATTCAGCCAAACCATTTCATTGCAAGCCAATATCATTGCAAACTGATGCATCTACCAAGGAGCAAGCGGGTTGGAAGTGGCACTACCTACTACCCCCACCAATCAACCCATCTAGAGAAGCACTTCTATGCCGGCAAAAGCCGCAGAGTTCTGGCCAGTTTGCCGGTGATGTCATTTGGCAAGCCACCTCATTACTTACTTGACTATTCGAAGCATCCTGCTGGCTCTTCTGGTTTCCCTGCTCCTGCTGCTGCTGCTGCTGCTGCTGCTCCTGCTGCGGTCGCTCCACGCTCCGTTTCTTGCGCAGATGGAGCGGCGTTCCGGGGACGAGGAGCTCCGGAGGCAGTGGCGGTGCCGGCGGTATGTTAATATCGGGCATCGTGGACACACGTCGGCGGCGCTGGCTATCCGTCTGGCTTTTGGCCAGATAATTGAGTGACAGGTTGCTGGAGCTCTTGGCGCGCGGTGGTTGCAGGTTACCTCTGGAGGAGTCCTGTTTCCTGTCCTTTTCCTGTTCCCGTTCCTGTTGCTCCTGTGGCAGGACGCCATTTGTCAGCTTGGCGGCGCTGCTGCTGCTGCTGTTGTTGTTGGCATCGCTGCTCTGCCAGGACAAGGTGTCATCCGTTTGCTGGGCGCTTAGTTCCTGCGTGTGACCAATGAAAAACTTTACAGGACCTCCGGTCACAGGTGTCGTGGCTGTGCAGGTGCTCGAGGGTGTGGCGACATCATCGTCGTCTTCCTCATCGTCGTCGTGGGCGACGCCCTCATCAATTATGCCATTCACATTCACTTTGAGTTTTGACTTGCCGCCATCGACGACATCGACATGTGCATTAGCACCCGGCTGCAGCGCCACCACCCCCTCCTCCAGTGAGTCCTGGCCATCCCTTGCATCCAGTGCATCCTGCACATCCTGGATCTCGATGCTGGGCACCTCGGTGGGCAGGGCGGTGGGCCGACGCTCTTTGACTGGTTTTAATTTCGAACTTGAGCGTGTGACATTAATTGCATCCTGCGTCGGCAGTTTGTCCTTGTTGGTGCGGAACTTGCGCTCCTGGACGCCATTGTTTGCGCTGCCATTTTCGGCAACCGACTGCAGGGTCCACCTGGCGGATGCGGAGGCGGAGGTGGAGGCGGGGGCGGACGGTGAGCCGGGCGGCTGCTGTCTGAGGCGCTGAAGTTTGGCCTGAAGGACCAAAAGGCAGCGAAGGATCCGAACCAACACAGCCAAACAAGACAAACACAGCAGCGGTGCAAAAGTTCGTTGGAGGTGTTTCCAAGTGGGTGGTTGGGTGGGTGGTGTGTGTGTGTGTGGGGGGGCGGTGTATTTACAAGTGTTTTGTGCCGATATTATTGTGTACACCAGCGAATCGTTTGAAAGTATAAGAAACATACAAGCATGTGTGCAAATATTAGTCGAGTCCCAATAAACAGGTGGAGCAGGTACATAAAGTGCAGGTGCGAGGTTTCTGGGCTCTGGTTTCTAGTTTCTGGCTACTGGGATACTCACCTCACTGGCACTTGGAGTGACGATGGGCGAGTACAGTGGCTTCTCCTCGCGACGGATGTACCTGCCAATTTGCTACAAAAAAGCAAAAAAGAATGCATATTTTAGTATAATAAGAAGTTATCTAAACGAAATTTATGCACAAACATTAAATGCATGCAAACATTATCAAACATCATCAACACTTATCACTAATATTTACTTTTCATGCCATATTCATAGTCGTAGTATATTTCGATGACAAATGCTTTTGAATCCAACTGCAACTGGCTGTCATGTTTACTTAAATCAACGCAAATACAATTTAAATTAGCTTACGGTTGAAAAGAAGTTTAGCTGTGCACTTCAGCACACTTTAAAATGAACAATATTGGTAGAAAAGTTTTATAAGCAACACTTTTTGTTAAAAGAGCTTGTTCTCCACATAAATGAATTATAAGTGTTGAGCACTTAAACTTAAACTTCAATCTTCATTAACTTAAATACCCCGCTGACCAAATTTATTGCCAATTGTGATTGTCATGTGAGGGTCTTGTTTATTTTGTTATCATATATCTGTTTACGTAAAAGCAATCTGATGCTGAACATAATTTTGTACCTGGAAAGTGCCCACTTTTGGCTATCGGCTGTCAGCTTAAGCCCCCAATAGGCCGATAATAGCCAATTTCCATTGTGATTTTCCGCTTTCCATAAGGGGCGTTTTACACTCAATGCGCATTAAAGTTTCCCATTGTGTTCCCCTTTTAACCTTTCGACCTTCCGACATTCCGACCTTTCAACACGTCATTTAGGGATTCGCCGTGTATCGTTCCAGATTGATCGGCTTACAATGCCGATGAACCGGGCTTCAAACAAATCTCACCAGCTTCCATTTCTTGTTTGCAAACTTATTATTCCATTTCGACTTCAGACATGCGGGCTCTTCAAAAATGGAAAAGTTTTGACACCGGTGGTGGGTGTATGTCGTAAAAGTAATTTTATGTTTGCTTTTTGTTTTGTTGCGCAAAAATGTTTTAAAAATAGATCAGACAGCTATGACTGGTGCCTGACATAAGTCATAATTTAGTTGGATTTATTACTGGTTGTGAGCATTTGCAATCTGGAAATACTATCCAGAATTTATTACAGCTTTTTAGCATTTTTAATGCAAAGCGCCTCAAAAGTAGTGGAGAGGAAAGTGCAGTGCTCATCGGAAGGTGGAGTTGGCACATTGTGATAGTCTCCGAATTTCTAGTATACCACTTTTAAAAGGTATTGCCATTATATCATTGATTTTACCTTTTGTTACATAGAAAGTAATTAGAAATATTTAAAATTCTTAGTTATGTATCTCCGATCTATCTTAACAACTTTCCGATCGGAAGATCAAATTAAAGAGTGGCTTAAATAAAGTATTGGTTTGTAAAGATATAGTCTTTGTTAAATTGATTATGGACCCTTTTTTTTAGCAAGGGTGTATTAGAAATGTATGCCAACTTTGCTCAGCTGAAAAGCGTTCCCATCTTATCGTTAATTGGCACGAGTCTAATGAAATATTCAAGCCTGTTTTTGGGGTGCCTAGTGTGGGCATACATAACCTGGTGTCAATTTGCGAGTCGCCTGCTTGGATCTGCTTTGATATGCTAATCGACCTAAACGACGGCGTTTTGACAGGTTTTCCGTTTTCCCACGGAAGCCCCGAATTCTGCTTTTCAGCCGATAAAGTCACCGATAACGTGGCTCTGTACTCGATGGGGAAGTTTTTCTCTCTTTTTTTCTTTCTTTTTTTTGCTGGCTTGAAAGGATTCTCCCTGGCTCCACATTCTGCGTCATTTCACGAATTCCTCACCGTGGGGCATTTGGCCCCGCCCCTCAAACTCAGACTTGACTCCCGCCGCCTCCACCGAAAACATTTCGCAGTTATTTAGAATTACTGTGACGTGTAAGTTGTGCGTGCAATCACGTTCATTTCAGCCTAGAACCATGTCAGTCCTGCTCCTCTGACAAAAGTACGACAGATACAGATAGAGATACAGATGTTCCCATAGATAGCTACACATCCGACGGATCCTGCATATTTATACGTCATTTGGAGCTCCGGCTGCAAGATGCTCGGGTTTGTGGATTTATGCATAAGCTCCATCCTTGCGATTCCAGTTCCCAGTTCCCAGTTTTCCCCACCACCTCTATTTATATGCATGCTTATCATATTTTTGCATACCTAATGCCAACTCGTCGCAGAGTGTTTGCTATTGATGAAAAGCCAAGATTGCAGATAGTCGAGTGCCTTTCAGTTGGATGTATTTACTTCGGTAGTGGCAGCATGTGACCAAGTTGTGAGTAATATTCTAAATCATTCATTCATTAAAAGTTGTTTGGCTTGTGTATGTATATTGTTTTTGCAAATTAGAAAAAAGTGAATTAGAAAAAAGTTCTTTGAAGTGTTGAAATTCTCAATGAGCTTGGAAACTACATATTTTTCCCATGCAAAAGTTAATGGGAAATCAGCCATCGACACTCGTGTTTTTCCCTCAGGTTGCTGTATTTTTTGCTGCTTTCAAGATAAGCCAGTTAAAAAGTGAACGTCATGGACACAAAATTCGTGATAAGACAAACTAGGTTTCGCTCCAAACACATTTCAGCGTGATTCAATACCCTGTTTATTCAGGGAGCACAAGGTCATTTCCGATCATAAAACTACACATGAAATCATCTGATAATGATATTGCAATCGCCCAGAAATGGAAGTGATATCAGGGCTTAATCTGATTTTATGCGTTCATGTGGCTATTATATACAATAAAGGTATAAAAGTGAGTTACTAGGGGTTGCAAATAATTTATTTATACTGGATTACTGTATAGTGAACAGAAGCAGTAACGAGTGATGTGTTGCAATTACTAATTTTAATGTTAGTTAATTAATATTTAGTTATTAACCTAGTCTATTTGCACTGGGTATCTCCTTCGTCTAGATATCCCCATTTTAGTCACTGTTTCGCTTGGCATTATTTATGGTTTTCTCTCGCCGCCCCGATTAACTCAATTAAGCACTTGATGAACTTATCAGTCGACTTATCAGACAAGTGCAATACTAAATACTAAATACTAAGTACTAAGTACTAAAGCGGAACTCACCACGGCACTATCTTGTGTGTTGAGTATCGTATCGGTGTTCTCATCTTCGGCGGGCGTGAATTTGTTTTTGCTGCGATGATGGAAAAGTCGGGGAAAGCAGGCCATGTTGCACTGGATACCAGATACCAGATATCTGTATCTATATCTGTATCCAGGTATCTGTATCCGTTTATGTATAATATCTTTGATTCGTATTCGTTTGCCCGCTCTAATTTATCTCGATTCGTTTGCTGCGTGTGGGTTAAACACTTTGATTACCCCGGCCATATTCCCTGATTTATGGCCAAGGATTTAATTGCGGCTATAAATTTGTTGTGTTCGGTTGCAATTGTGACGGATTATGTACTCGTATGCTTCGATTGTGATTGGTCTACGAATCGATTTACTTCGTCAGTATAACACTTATTGGCTTTAAATTGATTAGTTCGGGCATTCGGGCATTAAGTCAATGTTCTATATCTATGTATTGCACAAACTATCTTATCGCATTGGAATGATTAAGGAAACTTTAACAAAGTGCGTTGATATGTCGGGAAGCTTAATTTGATTTTACATTTGATTATATACATGCATTAGGCAATAGGTATTGTTTTCTTGAGCAAGACAATGCGATGATTTCATCAGCTAGCTCATAAAATCCGATTTTATTTTCAGTGAGTTAAAGGAAGCAGTAAATCCAGTATCTAGGATGCTATTGCCAAAAACTAGAAGTGCGCAGTGAAAAGACAACGAGCCATGGCTGCAGATATTGTGTAAGCCATCAGCTTTTCTGTTAGCCATCAAAAACAAAGGAGCTCAGAGAATGCGAGTTGACCACGACCACGACCACATCGGTTTATCAAGTGTGCCAGAGAACTGGGAAGCAGCATTTGCTTTGCATCTGATAAATTTGTTTGTGGAACAAAAGTTTCAAAGTTCAAAAATGATGCGCATCGTCAACTGGCTGCTTTAATTACCGCTCACAGCGAATTGCTACCATTTTCTACCAATTTCTTGGTTTCTCGGCTTTTTGTTTCACGGCCAACAGAATCGCGATGAGTCACAGTATGCTTGCTGGCTTTTATCATCTTGGCCTTATCGCCGCCAAATGCCTAATTGTTTTCTATTTATGCGGGGGGATTTCATTGTTTGGCCAAGAGCTCTAGGGCAACGGCAACGATACTTGGCCTGGGGGGCTTTGCAATTATCACAGCCCCAAACTTGGAGTACTAACAAAGTGCGGACCAGTGCCTCTAAAAATCACATACCCCTTGCATATAGCAACGTTTTATCAGCCAATAATTGTGTTGTATTTCCTTATACGATTTGTCGATAACGCCGAACAAAAAATTGGAAAATAAAGAACTGCCCCTTTGCTTGTTTCCACATGATTTGCTTGGGAATACAAATAACAATTGTACAAAATACACTACATTACATTGACCAAAGTAATGGCAACAGCTAGATCAACAATAACGACAAGAGAAAGGCCGGAATGAATCGGTGGAGCCGCCAGTCACGAGTCACTCATTTATATTAATTTATTGACATTTCGTTTGCAGCCATCAGTTATCAGCACACTTTTCTGCTTCTTTATTTGTTGTTCTTTGCTGGCATAAATGTTGCCATTTCATTGCATTTTATAATGAAGCCATTGCCTGACTCTGTTATTTTTCACTTGTTTTTAGTTTTTCAGTTTTGATTTGGTTTATAGCTCGAGCACGTTTGCTACGAATTTTCGGTGCTGCGATAAGATTTTATGGCCAGAGTAAAGTTCACATAATTGCTACATTTTACAAGGCACTTTGGAAAAAGTTTGTCACATTTTAAAAAACCCAAGAACTGACCGCAAACATATTTTTGGTAAAATGTTGAACTACTTAGTTTATAATAGACGACTGAAGCATGAGGAACTTTTTCGCGAATATAAAACACTCAAATGTTTCCACGAAGTTGTCAGCCATATCTTTCGATTAGATATCAATATCAAGAACTTCAAGATGATTGATACATTTGTTGACTGTCAATTTGTCAAATAGCATTGAAATGAAATTCACAAACTGGCGCATTCACTTTTTATTCACCATTAGAGCTCGCCAAATTCTTGAGCATTTCACTTTTCAACCAAACAGCGAACCACTTGAGTCGAGCACGCAAAACGGGCATGTCAAATGACCGCAGAAATAGAAAAATACAAATGGGGCAAACCGATGGACAGCAATCGTGGCTTTTCACTTGCCAAAAAACTCCATTTCCGATGGGGTCAGCTCATTTTACACAATTCGCACGTAACGATTTCCGCTCCACGAGGGCCATTCATCGGCTGAATCACAATCACTTGGAGTGCCGAGCCCCGGAGTGCAGGGCGTATACGCGATATCTGGTGAATACTGCCGCCCGATCCGCAAAAACCTTCCGCACACCTGCCGCCGTGGAGGCTGATAACTCGACTAATTTAACGCGGCCAATTTAAATTGCCAATTTGCTCCACACGCCAACTGCGACTGCGACTGCGACTTCGACTGTGACTGCGATGCCAACGGCGACTGCGAGCGAATCGGCCAACTGGCTTTATGTTTATCGGTATCAGTTCAGTTGAGTTCAGTTCAAGTGCCAGCCTAGTGGCCTTATCTATGGAGAAGTGTTGGGCATGCCAGGCGTCACTGTTAACGCGAGACGTTCTTTTCGGGCCCACCACGCATGCCAGTGGGAAGTGGGCCAAAAGGGGGGCGTTTTGGGCCAAGCGTAATTGGCATAAGCAAATACGAGTACCAACGAACTTATCTTGGCCCAAACGAGCTGCTTCCCAGAGCGAAGCCATTTGCTTATGGCGCTGCAAGAGGTGCAACAAATATTTATAAATTGCTCTCCATTTTTACAGCGAAGCATTTTAATCGCTTTTTAATCAAACTCCCATTGCCATTTCATTTCACTAAACAATGCTGTTTGCACTTCGGTTTGAAAAGAGCAAACATATGTAAAACAGTGCTATTTCAACCTGTTTTCGAATTTTATATTTTCTTTAGCAAAATAAATATATAAATGATTTTCGTAGATATTTTTTTTCCTAATGACCCACATTTTATCCATTTTTGGGCACGGAAAACTATTGCATTTTGTATGAAAGTTATTGTGCTTAGTTTAATATATAACTTGCAATATTAATGTAATTTTGATTAAAATGGCATTTCCGACTATTCTCATTAGTAAGAGGGTCATTAAAAATCCATTTCGCTCGTCATACGAAAGTTTTGGCACTCGGAAATCAAATTTTGTATTAAATAGAATGCCGTTCAAAAGTTTGGTGAAAGGGTAAACGAGATGTCACGCGTTTACCTTTCGAAAAATATGTAAATCAAATGTGGTGACAAGCGGCAAAGAGCTGGCGTCACAAATTAGAATTCTCGAGGCGTTCAAGATGGGCGAAAAGTTCGCGGAGTTTTTATTCATTATGCCTTAAATGCGTAACTAAAGCAATTTGAAAGTAGAACTCATTTTCACCCTCGACTTGGCTTTCCACTCGTGCTAAAATACTTTTTCCCCGCGCGCCACTCTACGTGCCCATATGCCTAAAAGTATGCACGTATCTGGCGACATTGTCGTTTGATTAAACTTGTTAACACACACCCCCACACACACACGCACCCACCCACACACACCCACACCAGCATCGTCTTGAAGGCCGCGCAGCAGGATGCGGATGTGGGCGCGGATGTGAGTGCGGATGCCAAAGTTTGTCAGCTGGCAGGAGGAGCATCACTTTAAAGTCAACGCTGCAAACTCATTTGGTCCAAGGAAGCGAACGAAACTCGAGCACAAATTCCGAAATATATATATCCATATATATCTGCACGGGTATTTCCTGTTCCCGCCGGAAGTTCCATTGCATAATCTTATTAACCACACAGGCACACACACAACCAAACTGAGAGATGGCACTCTATGAACGCTGAATAATTTATGCATCCAATTGCCAGGCAGCGGCATTTGGCCAGAATTGTTGACAACTTGCCTGTGGCTCTGTGGCAATTCGTATTTTGATTTGGCCTGCCAAGTTTTTACTTATCCGATTAGGCCATCCTAATTACAACCGGCTGTGTTTGCGTTGCCCTGCCACATGCCACATGCCACATGCACATACATTTGAATTAGAGTCTAAATTTGATTCCATTTGATTGCATTTCTAGCCTCCACTTCGTGGCTGGCTTATACATTTATTAACCCATTGGATGCAAACGAAAAATTTCCATACTTAGATGGGGGGGTCTGAAAGAAAGTGGGCTTCCAGGAAATATGGCAAAACAATTTCGAGGGGCGGGGGAGGGCGCTATGTGTTTTTGTTTTATGGCCAGCCAGGCTCGACGACACCCATGAAGGCCATGATTGATGCGCTCCGCGAGCTCCTTCGCGTTTTAGTGGATTTCCAAATTGCTTTTTTCACGCTGACAGCGGAGAGTCAACGTGGAAAGCCAGCGGCAGTTATTCAAATGCAAACGACAGCTGTCAAAATGGTTTTAACTAAAAATTCGACTTTATCTTTTACCCACTCTTTTTTTCTGTGCTTGCAGCTGCGCCTGAAGTCGGGAACACAAAAAATGGGCCAAATGTCAATGAGTGACTGGGCCGTGGCAGCCGCCAGGATTCCAATTCATGTCCTCGCCGAATGATAAGCTAGCTGCCAGCTAACAAAAAAAAGAAAAAACGAATACCAAGAACGAAAAAAACGTAAAGGAAATCCTTGAGAGCGGGCCGCAACTGCCAAAGCCAAGTCAATGACCCTCGTCCGGCCTTCAGCGAGCATATGGCTGCTGATGCTCCTGCTGCCGGCGGTCCTGCCACACCAGATGCCCCCAGATGCAGACCAGAAGTTCTCTCTGCCCGCCGTGCCGCTCCCGCCGCCGCCGCCCTTCCAGCCCGGAAAGAATCACTTTGCGCTGAACGCATTCGCCGGCGGAGAGCATGCCTCCGGCGGACACACCCACACCCACTCCCACTCCCCGTCCCACTCGGCGTCCAGTCCAGGATGCGGGGGCATGCTGAAGGCGCGCCATAGCCACATCCAGACGCCCAACTTCCCGCACCGATTCGCCACGCCCATCGAATGCGTGTGGATAATCGATGCCACCGATATGCCGCCGCCGGGCCAGGCGAATGTGTCCATCGTGGTGTATCTCACCCAGTTGTACGTGCTCAGCGGCCTGAAGTTCACCGAGTACATGTACTACTCGGATGACTTCAAGGTACCAGCCCACCGCGTCTTCACGCTCACCGAGGACGACGTCACCCAGGTCACGTGGGTGCAGTTCCACAGCCAGTACCTGGAGATCCGCTTCACCATGGCCACCCTGGACGGCACCCATCTGCGCGCCCTGGATCGTCTGCTCGATGTCTACGGGTTCAACATCACCTACGAGGTGCAGAGCGAGGTGAAGCCTTCCCAGTGCAACGCGCTGCAGTGCCGATTCGTTGGGGATTGCTATGCGAGCGAGGACTACAGGTGAGTTCGTTTGATAATGAAAATTAAACATTTTAAAGAATTTACTTAATTAAGCTGAAAACTTATTTAAAAAGTGGGAGAATTTAAATGGCAAGAGAAGGTTTAGGAACCATTGTAATTTAATGTTATATTTTACTTAAGATGTTCAACATGGCGGATGAGTAATTTGTGCATGTGCTGTTTACTTCAAAGCGTTGCAGTGCATTTGCTTGGGCAGTATAGGCAAACAAAAATACTTTAGAAAATCCCTCCTATTTATTTAACTATTTAACCTTCGTTGACTACAAATAACGATTTAATATATGACTTAAACGTTGGGTTAGCTTGCAAGCAAAGTCGCGCATTCCGCTTACAGCTAGCCAAAAGTCAGTTCTGTGCCAAAGTTTGGAATGGGAGTGGCAATTGATATATATATGTGAGCACCGCGAGCGATTCAGTTTGGTTTCCCTGTGGACAGGAGCACCTGCGTCCGGAACATGTAGCATATTTGAGCGGAGGCAAAACTTTTTCGGCTCCCAACGACCTTCCATCATGCGGGCAGTGAAAATGCGGCGGAGGGAAAGTGAAAATGGCTGGAAAGCAGAGAGAGAGAGAAAACCGGATTCAGATGGTTTAAAAATTCAGTCGCCTTTCTGTTCAGACAAATCCATATACATGGCAATGGAAATCACCGACAGGTAGCCGTTGAAATTGTTAACTGCTCGCACATCAATCTTTTGTTCCCTTCGCTTTGACTGTGGGCTTGGCTTTGGATTCGGGATCGGTTCAAGGCTGCCGCTCTTGCGCCATCTAAAACCAAGTGGGAGCCATACATTTGTAATGTTTCAATAAGTGGAGCCCGAAAACAAGCGAAAAAAAAGAAACCCGGCCGGATTTCCCTCGGCGGAAAAGCGGAGAACGGCAGCCCGAAACAATGGACGGCAACCCATGTCAGTGAAAAGAAAAGTACACAACATACAACATACAACATACGTGTGTGTGTTCACATGCTAGTCAGCCAAAAGTCAAAAGAAAAGCGGAAAAGCTTGATGCATTTTTCCCGACTAAATCCAGGTAGTGGGTTTTATGAATAAGCTCAGCAATTGAGTTTGACGTGAGAGGGTTTTGCGGTGGTACAATGCCTTGACAAGTCGTGCAGCTTCTTGATTAATTGAAGAGCTCCTTGACGCAGTATTCGGATATTTGGGTGAATATCCACCCAAAGAAACAGTGGCAAATAAAATGGAATTTTCAATTATAGAATCAATAATAAAGTGAAATTTGTAGGCAATTAACATGTAAATAGCACGGCGCACAATGACCCCAGAGAACGTTAAACAAATCAAATTAATTGCCCGATTTGCTGGGGCACTTGGCTATTTACGAGCCCGTATATTTTGTACATTTTGTATATTTTGTATATTTTGTATATTTGGCACCAAACTCTGGCGAAAGTTTGCCAAAGAAAGCTGCAACTCCCACGCCTACTTAACATAATTATAATTAATTGGCTGGCCCAAGGCCGCGCATCCGGCCAACTAATTGAATATTAATATAAGTGTCGAAGTGCGAGTGAGTGAGTGAAATGCTCAGACCCCCAAGGCGCGTAAAATTAATATAAAAGTGACAGCTGAACTAAGTTGCATCACATCTTTTCGCCTTATTAAAGTCGGAGTCCTGGAGCTGGAGCTGGAAACATAATTTCGCGCCTGCCACGTAGCAGCCCGTAACTTAATTACCAACCAAAGGCAAATGGGGAGCGCCCAACTCGCACCCTACGTGCCTCAGATAAGGATGTATATCCCAGCACCCAAAGCATCCAAGAAGCACCCCCCAAAATCTCGCAGTGCACGATGAAGCGAGTTGTGTGTGGGGGCTGTCAAGTGACTTGTGTCAGGAGCACAGGCATCAGCATCCGCATCAGCATCAGCATCACAGATGCTGCGCACTCGTATAAACAACCAAACAGTCATGCTCATGTTGTCAGCTCTCCAGCCCGAAGGATATGCCAGGATATACGAGGATAAAGGGGAATATCCAGTCATCCCCCCTTAGCCATCTTTAGCCCCCCGGTTTTTGGCCCAATCTCTCACTGCATCCCGTTTATGGCACTCGTTTTCAGCAGCTCCTTTGTTAGGTTAATGTGCGAAAAATGCATGGCATCGGCGAAAGCCAAATAGATGATAAAAAACAAGCGGATAACTCGCAACTGGGAGCCCGAATCTTTATGTGTCGCCCAGAATGCGTATACGCTTAGTCCTCCTCGTTTATTAATTTTTTCTGCCTCTGCCGCCTCTGTGATGTTCGTGGAGTGGTAGCTCGTTGACTTTGCATATGCTACAACATGTATCCACAGTTTGGGGCACGTAAATAGAGCGATTGGGGGGAAAGTGAGGAGCCACGGAAGCTTGAAGGAAATTCGATTCTGTGAAAGTTATAGATATGAACTCAAAACTTGGAAATAGTAACAATTATCTTCTAATTATAAAGATATAGTATAATCACATATTTATGGACATAAAAGTATTTAAACATATAGTTTGGGACCTCTTTTCTGCAGGCTTGCATTAGATAGAGTTCATTAAAATAAATATCACACACATCCATAAATATATTGTAATGAACTACCATTTTGTTGTGTATGCAATACTACTAATGGCTATTATTTTGACCTTGGGTGTATTTTATATATATGTACAGATACATGTGTTAGCATTTTTAATAAGCGCTTTCAGACGCGTGAAGTAAAAGTGTCAAGTGTGGCGCAGCTCAAAGCTAATGAAATGTTTTATCCAAATCGCATACTTGCAGGACTTCAAATGAATTGTTCTTAACTTTTGTTGTAGAAGGGAATTTTATTTGAATTAAGAGACTGAAATGTATGAAAGCTACAGCCCCCTTTGGTTATTTATTGGTTATACTCGCAATAGTGACCACAACTCATTAATGGTGGCGACCACTAACCCCATTTGATTGCCAATAAACTTTGCATAAAATATTCAAAATGCTGTTGAGCTGCGAACTGCTAGCAGAAACTTTGGAAAAGCGATTCCAAGTTGCCGGCGAAAAAGCCGGAGAGCAGAAACAATAAGCCATAAACAATTGGCCAAAAGCCAGCAAGGAGTGGCTGTCGCCGCCAGAAAATGCTGGTTTCCATTTCGAACCCTTTGGTCCTTTTCCATTCCATTTTCGTCCTGCATTTATTTCGACTGACTGGATGCGTTTCTGGTCGCATTTTTATGCATTTATTTGGGTCGTGTTCATCAATTTGCCGCCGGCCAGTGAAAATCTGTTGCACTTCACCGCAAAACTGAGTAGCAGAGCAGCAGTAACCAATTTATATTTTTTAAATACTTTTTCGCTTTTAAGCCATTTTGGACTCGGTCATTACTTTTGTTGTCCGTTGTCAGTCCGTTTTCCTTTACTTTTCTTTCGGTTTTTCGACGCATCTCTATATTTTCATTAACAAACGCTTAATTGAAAAACTTTTTCGCTTTGAGGGTCGTCAGATGGGCCAGAGATGATGGGCCCGCTTCTATTGAACCGATTCAGTGTAATTTAATCTATTTTCCCCTTAAGTTCGCAACAGTGAAGAAAAGTGGCCAAATGTATTCACAGTTGATGAGCAGACGCAGTGAAAAAATTCCATCCGTTACGCATATATTGCCAGCAGACTTTCGCTCTAAACACAACATTGTATATTTGAGTGGCCCAAAATGTAAAAGAGGCCGTAAAACCCAATCCCCAACCGACTGATTGGCAACCTTTTTGTGCGACCATCGGTAAACAAGCAGAAGGCAGACGGCGGAAGGACGAAGGACGAAGGACCTGCACCATCCACAAGGACATGGGGTGGCTCCCAAAATCGACAGGCTGGTTGGGTTCAATTCCAGTGGCGGATTGGGGGAGCACGATCTTATCGAGAGTTTTAGTTCCGAATTCAAAAAATTACATTTTGCATTACAAAAGAAGAAGCCTTCAGGGATTTTTAGTCATTTGAAACGTATATTCATTGTACAATGAGTCTTGTTAAAACTTTGGATATTCGGATGAAATTCCTTAATTTTCAACACAGCCGAAATTATAAACTGAAATCCAACAAGTATTTAAACTTTGAAGCTGAAAACTTTGTAGTTTTCATGGGCAATGTTTATTTGATATTGGAAATCCAAAATTCAAAAACAATAGACCATCAATATGAAATTTGGCTCAACTTATTTTCAATAACCCGGCAGCAATTTGTTGTTAAATGCTTTTATATTTGTTATCCTGAAAGGAAAGAATTGGAAAAGCGAGTCCTAGCCCAAATCATGTTCCTTAAATATTAACCATGAATGCGAAAGTGCAGAAATTTAAATGCAAATGTTCCGCAAAAAGTGAGGAAAATGGAAAACTATTGCAATATTTTCCAAAAGCCTGCCCCGAATTCTGGAGATTGGAGATGGAGGCACATAAACATGGCTGGCAATGAATATGCGTTGTGGATCTGCACTCGTTTCAGCTTAAATAACAAAAAGCGAAGCTGGTGCTGAGCAAACAGAATGTCGGCACCAAATGAGATCAGGTCGACGGGATGTGGGTGAATGGGTGGAAGGTCCTGCGGAGGTGCATCCTTGCGGCCGATGCACATGCCAGTGGGCTCGCCACATGGCAACTGTGTCAGTGTCATTCCGATTCGCCTGCCTGCGCCCCGTGCATTGTTTGCCATGTCAAACATTGTCATTTATCCAAAGTCGAGCACCCAGGGAACGGCTCACGGAAGGCCAAAGGGATGCAGTTGGGCAGGGGTCAGGATGAGTCGCCGTGCGGAGTCCGGGCTTTGCATATTGCAATTAAGTTTTGTTTGGCCCCGAAATTCGCACATTGGCAGCCTGCACCGATCTACGGCATGTGCCGCTCAATTAAAACTTTTTGCTCCCAATATTGTGGCAATTCGATGCTTTTAATTTTCCTGTCGTGCAACGACATTGAGGCACCTTGACCACAAATTGGGCTACTCGCTTGAACGAGATATGTTATTACTTCTTTCGAAAGTTTACAAAATATATGAAAGCCACCAGGCGTAGAGGTATAATATAAAGAAAAATGTATAAAGAAATGCCAGCTACCTCTCATTTTAATTAAATTCTAATTCGAATACCACCTGGGTGTGGGAAATAAAGAGCAGTTATGAAATATATTTTATGTATAAAGAAATGCCTTTCGGCAAAGTCAATGTTGGCGCAGCAAAAATACAAATAATTTGAATGCTGAAAAACAAAACCATTAAAATGCAAATAGAATAACACATATATATAGATATGTATATGTATATTTTTCATATTAAACATCCTTTGTGTTTTACGACTGTGAAGCCGCAAACCATTTTACAATCCCTATTCGCCGCAGTCACCTTTTCACATGCTACATACGACCATCAAATTAAATTTTATTGCATTAGGCGAATGGGTGAAAAAGTAATTGCCAACATTTCAGCCTTTTCTTCTTTTTTTTTCATTTTTTTAACCGCTTCCTTTTACGGGTTACACGTGCCATCGCCAAGAAAAAAGCAATTTGTTGTACTTTCATTGCGTTTTCATCGCACGCCAGCCAGGCCAACAGTCCATTCAATACCACCTTCGTATACGGCCGTCATTTAAAGTGGAATTAAATGCGGGGCACAAATTCATTGAGCTTTGATTCGATTGCTCCATGTTTTAATTATTGATTCTTCTCATTAAAAGCAATTAATTCCGTGGCAAGCAGCAGCACACATAGCTGAAGTCACAGAAGTCGCTGCGCCACTCAAATTGAATTATTTATAAAAGCGCCTAGAAGTATGCAACAGTATATTTTGAAGGTGGAAATGGCGGAAATTATTGAAATTGTATTCGAAAAGCAATTAAGTTTGAGGAATTCTAGCTGATGTCTCTAAGGTCGTTGCTACTTCGCATCTAAATTACACTTTTTACAAAGATGTGTAAAAGTATGAAATAATAAATGTTTAAATGAAGTTTGTGAAATGTGAAGTTAAGTTTGCTGTACTGGCTGAAAAGGATGTTCCTCTTGTGCTGCAATCTATCTATTATACTATACATTATACCATGTGCAATGTAATATAACCCCTATATCTTCCAGTGAGTCAATAGCACTAGTTTCACATTCAAGTTTCGGCTGCTCCATTACGCGATGTGTATGTATGAATGACTATTCGCTTCTTCATATTTTCCAATGCACTTTGGCTTTTTGTCAAAAATGTGCCAAAATCCTGGCCAGCGTCTCGCAACTAAGTAACAATGCTGGCGTCTCATATGACATATTCATGGCAGCCATATGTGTATTTTGGGTTAGCCATTCAAGCTATTCTCATTCTCATTCGCATTCGTATTCGTATTGGTATTCGTAGTCGGATTCACATTCGTATTCGCATTCGCCTATCGTCATATTCCAAATGCAGTCAAGCATTTCGGCAGCGTTGTCAGCAGTTTTTGAGTGCAGTGCCATAAAGTTGCTGCAGATTTTTGGCAAGCGATTTTAATTGTTCCTCTCTGCGAAATCTGAATGAATTTAAAATGCCAAAAATTGGATTGCCACGAGCTGTGGAAAACAATGCCGCTCCCCTGAGATTCGCCCAAAAATCTATATGCCCACCATTTTCGGCGAATCGTAACACATTTGCCGTATGTGCAGCACATTTAATTTTTATTTAAAACAAAGGCCCGGCAGCGGGGAGCACAAATAAAGGCAAAAATAAAATAAAGACCGGTGTGCCAAATACTTTTTTGTGTTAAAAAAAAAAAGTTTCCAAGTGCACATGTCGCAAAATACACAGAATTATGCAAAAAAACAGAAAATAATAAAAAGCAGGGAAAAAGTAAGCCAAAACTTGCAAACACACGGTCAAAAAACAGCTGCAGGTGATTTTCGGGGATTCGTAAAAAATGCAAAGCCCGTTTCATTGAAATGAAGAAGGTTTAGTGCCGAATCGGCAGCGGAATTGTCCTTCCTCCACTTTTTTTCGACCAGCTTATCCTTACGAATAGCTGTCGATGAGTGAACTTTAAGGTAGGTAAGGAATTTTAAGTTACACTCTGAATGTGAATCAATTATATAATGTATAATACTGTGGCTGCATAAGAATGGAATTTTCAACACTTTCATCATCCAAACTCAGCTGAGTTCTACTTACTCATACGGAAGTTTAGTTTTGAGTTCAAGCTGTGTAAAATATCTCATGTTAGCCGAGAAAAACGCTTCCGCCACAGAAGGCGAAACAAGGAGCCATGGCGATAAGTAGGCAGCAAGGACTCCTGGCATCGCAGATGTCAGGACACAGGGCAATTAATTTCCGCCTTACAATGGCTGGCATACAGGACCACAACATTCTTATGTAACAAGGCTGTGGGTCAGTGGGTAAGTTGAACAAAGGGGCGGCTTTCCTAGGACGAAACATACTACTCCCTATACTAGTATTCATGCTCGAATGATAAACTGCTTAATTTTCAAAATATATAGTGCTCAAAATATTGCTGCGGAATGTGCTGGACAACAGAAACTTGAGCTGGGGGACTTACCAGGAATTTTGTCTCGAGTAGGTCTAGAGTAAAATAAATAAATATTTTGCGTAATTGCGGCCTCCATTCAACTTTCTCGAATCGCCCAACTCAAAAGTGATTCCTTATTTTAGCCAAGAAAAACACAAGATTTCCCATAAAAGTACAACTTTTATGAGCTTCAAAAGTTTGCTTGTCACTTTCTGGTCCTGTCCTTTTCCCAGGAGAAGATTTGATTATTCCCCGGCTAAGCGGCGCAAAACTTTTCCTTTTTCTTTTTGGCCCTTACAAAAGATGGCCATATGCCCAATATGATTCGAGTTTGATGATAATAGTGGAAAGTGGAAGCTGCAGATGGCACTAATAGATCAATTAGAATTGTTCCTTTATCAAAAGCCCATTAGGCTGAGGTTTCCGAAGAAGTGCCAAGGAAAAGAAGGGAATTTACTTATTTCTGTAAGATTCTGACGCTCTTCTGCACTTTCAACCTTTTTTTAAGTAAAAGAACAAAATGGGGAATTAATTCGGGTTGGCGTGTGTCAAAAACGCATGACTTACGAACAACTGGGTGAGGATAACAATTGTTTCTCCAGCTGAAAAACGAGCGACATGGGGCAAAACAAATGGCCAAGGATGCCCAATTACTTTCAGCAAATGGGTACACATTTTGTTTTGGCATAAAAAATTGTTCAAACCGGGTAGCCCAATTAAATTGTCAAAAATGCTGTGTGCGTAAATTATGTTCTGAGAATTAAAAGATTTCGGGGAAAAATTGCACTTAAAATGGACTTAAATAAAAAAGGCAGTTGTATAAAAAATATGCGAATGAAAGGTAACTGATTTGACATTGAATGGTAGTGCGATTTCTGTATTTTCATTGAGTACAGACGTATAAAAATCGATTTTCATTGAACGCTTCTAGGAGTGAATAATCCAATGCAATGCGTTTAATAAAAAAGTTTAAGTAGAAGCCTTGGCGAAACTTATAAATTGGTTTAGCAAGCGGCCTCAATGCGTGAGAAAATCTTTTCATGAGCTTTTCACACTGGCGACAGCGACATTTTTCTCGATTTCCCGACCTTGGCTCCACCGACTGACATATTTAAATTATTGTCCGAGGCCAAGAGCCTGACCCAAGTGTCCGTATCTGATGATGACGCGGTCGTGTCCTCACCGACGAGTAGGAATTCCAAATAACTACAAATTCAGCTTAGGCACGTACTTAAAAAAAAAAAAAAGAACGTTCCCATCAAGTGGGTCCAATAAAAGTTTTATGAGTCAGCCGCAATCTCGGGTCGAGATAAATGCGAATCCTGCGTCCGGCGCTGTGATAACTTGTCCACTTTGACCGGCGGGTGCCAAGTTTGCAGTTCCTGACAAACAACTCGACCATCTCCATCTTCATCTCCATCTCCGCCCATCCCTTCCAGATTGCAAACAGTACTGGGAACGTGCTCACATCCTCCATTCTTCGTTCTTCTTTGCAGCTCGTATGGCTGCTCCTGTTTTCCCGGCTTCAGCGGCAGTGACTGTGGTCATGGACCTCTGTGCAAGGACCTGCACACCAACGTTTGCCAGAACGGCGGCACTTGCAAGTAAGTACTCAACTATGCCTTGGAATATGGAGGAATTGCATTGGCAATCAGTTGAAATGCAGAATAATTGCTTCAGGTCTTGGTAGAGCTAGTCTGAAATGAAAACTATATGATATTATATCACACATGGCATAAATCAAGCTTCAGTATTTTAAGTACCTACCAATATCACAGATAGTTCCAACAGTTCGACTTTATTTTCACATATGAGTTGATGATGCTTAGCCATGGTGGACCCCACATTTTCACTGCCATATCATCAATTGCAGGCACATCGGCGACGCCGCCATAACTTGCCATTGTCCGAAGGGCTTCAAGGGGACCAGATGCGAAATACCCGAAATAAACGAGGCTACGCAGGGTAAGTGCAATAATAAATGTTATTTCCGCGATATATCTACATACAGACCACCCCGCGGGTATGGGAAACATGCAGGATAATAGGCGCCAGGACAGCCCACAAAAAAGGGGAGAGGGGAACATAAAAAGCTGGAAAAATGGCATGGAAGAGCGGCACAAAGGGCGCTGCTGTTAAAGTGAAAATGTAATTAAGGAAATAATTAGCATTAAAAATGCACTCATTGCCAGCTGAGGTACCGGCGCAGACACAGGAGCAGACAAATTGAAAGGAAAGGCGACGGGCGGTGCCCTTTCTTCATGCACCCGCTTTTCCAACCCATTTTCCCCACCCAGCTGGGAATTCTCTCGCCCCATTTAATCGGCAAGTGCGTGGGAAAACAATAAAAATGCATAACAACTGCAATGGAGAGCATTGAAAGGGAGCCGGCAAACACGGTGGAAAACCTCAGGTTGTCACTGTCCGGGCTCCGTGCCAATTTCCATACGGCTGCCATACACCGCTTTCCGCGGTGGAAACCCCAGGACACGAACAACTGCGAAAATGTCACCATCCTTCAGCCATCAGCCACCAGGCACCGGCAACAATGTTTAAGCTTTAAGTTGTGCAGTTCATTGAATCGCAAAGTGCCTGCCATGGTAATGAGAACGCAGTGAACAGGTCCTGAATCCTGCAAGAGGATTGCGAGATGTTCCCTTTTTGTTCCTTGGTCTTTTAGCACTCAAATTCTACAAAGCCTCTACAGTACAGTGAAATCTTTAAATGTGAATCAGTTGGATCAAGCAGCACTTATATATGTTAAGCATGTACAATTTTAGAGGCTGTTTCTTAAAAGAAGTTCAAGGAACCAACACTTCAAAGAGCTGACCAAATAGTTCAAGCCCCTAGTTTCAAGAAGGACGAATAACCAGAAGGATGACAACTAAAAAATTCCAATTTAATCGATTGAGAGAGTCCATTCCTTTTCGGCTATAGCAAAAAATGAATAAAAGCAGTTTGATGGGATGGTGAAAAACCGAGAGATTATCCAAACGAATACCTGCCACATGCCTCTCATATTTTTGCTGCATGATGTTATGTCCTTTATTCAGCTTCATGCCCCAAGGAGATTTAAAGGATTCTTCTTGTGGCAAATGCAAGAGCAGCTCCTTACCGCCCCACTGGGTGGATGTTGCCACAGGTGTTGGTCCACAGCCACTCATCCACATCCATGTCTCAGTTTCGACCTTTTATGGAAGCAATTACCAAATGTTTTCCATCCTTTCCATCCTTGCAGGCTGCACCAGCAACTCCAGCTCCGTCGAATGCCACCAGGCCTGCGACTTTGACAATTTTGGCCGCTCCGCCTCCCATCCTGGCCAGAGTTATCCCGCCCCCAAGGGCAACCGGAATGCGGCACGCAGTGGAAAAACCAGATACGAGGTGACCATGCGACTGGGTGCCAATCTTACAGGATACCATCGCCATGCCGACCGGGAGCAGTTGTCGGGCGTTATGGAGCGACAGGTGAGCTTAAGACACTTGTGAGATACTTAAAATTAACATGGCTCTTAATGGGGATAATTGGGAGAAAAGCACACATATTTGTATTCAATGTGTTCTTTTATATTATTTATTTACGCAAATGATACTTTTCAAAAAGTAATTAGGACAATTAATTAGCGTAAACAAACAAGTATAAAATACGAAAAGCATGGCATCAATAATTTGCAGCAAAATTTTTTTTTTGTATTATATTAACATCTTTAAATAATGATTTTTAGGAACAAAACTTTGAAAAGTAGTGCGCACACTAAAAAAATTAAAGCTTAGCCCACATAGTTTTGCGTCAAGTTGAGCTGATCCTCGGGCTCATTTCTGCCTCCATTTGCCGCTCCGTGCAGGACATTTCTCACCGCTCCTGGCGTGGCGTCCAAGGATGCGTTCCACATGGGCGGATGAGCCGCCTGCTGCTGGGCATTGTTGGGGGTCGGAGTGACTGGACTGCCTGCACTGCTCTCCATGATCGTGGGCATGTTGGGTGGATGTGGGGCGGAAGTCGCCGGCGGATCTACGCGCTCCATGAGCTGGGTGAAGCTACCGCCGATGAGATCGCTGCTCTCGTGGCGCTTGTAGCTGTGGGCGGATCGGGAGAGTGGACGCCAGCGGTTCAGCTTCTTGGAGGCCATCCGCTGCAGTGGCGGAGTGCGGCTGCCCACTTCCGGTTTAAAAGAAGTGGCGCCCTGGGCACCGGAAGTGTGCTGCTCCAGGAGCGTGCTAACCAGCTTGTCCAGCGCCTTCAGGTCCACATTCAGCTGGGAGTTCGGAATGGAGTTCATTCGACTGCCGGTCAGACTGCCCGATCCCGTCTGTCCTGGGTCGCCATCCGTCTTGAGGCGGTTTAGGCCGGCTATCTTTGCCAGTCGTTCGGTTAACTGAAAAAATCAAGATTGAAGTATTAAAGTCTGTAGAATATTATCAGATAGTTGTTTAAAACATGTAGTTTGGATTTTATATTGCCGAATTACACTGAAATCATGTTTATAGTAACGCTGTTACATCGCCGCACTTTGAAAGTAAAATATCTGAGTATTTTCTCTGCACCCAATTAGATTGCCATTGTGGCCTCGGTTCCCAAACTCCCAACTCTTCCTAATAAATCGCCTGTGAGACTTCAGCACTGATACTTCAGCGGAGCCAATTAAACTTTCCGTTTTCCCATATGCGAAATTACAATTAAGCAATAAAAACTAACGAAATGTGCCCTTAGGCCCTGTGGCGGCAAACGAACAAGTGTTCGCTCTGCAGCGGCTTCCAAGTGCCTGGTTGCATCCAAGGACGAAGGACGACAGACGAAGAGGAGGCTGACTGGGTGATGGGAGGCCAACAGTTTCCTGCCTGCCGCGCTCCGCCTTCGAAGGATTCGCCGTCGCTCGGTGTGCGACTTTAATTGATGTTTCATTTCCGTTGCAAAGTGCTTCCGTTTTCCTGGGCTCCGCGTCCGCCGTTTGTTTTGTCCAACTTGCGGGGGAGTCGACTGCCGACCTGGTAATTGAGTATCAATGCGGTTTTAAGTGAAAAATGCTGCCAACCTTTGGCAACCGTCCGAGCTACCCACCCACCCATCCATTCATCCTCCCATCCATCCATTCACCCATCCATCCATTCGTCCATCCACCCATCCAACCATCCACCCATCCAACCATCCAACCAACCAACCACCCATCTCAATGGCCGACCATTTCCGTTTTTAATCTTTTGCCTTGATTTGCTCGCTCTGCGCTTCGTTTTCGTTTTCATTTCATGTTTTCTGTGTTTTTTCAATTGCCTCGTGCTCCATTCAAATGGGGTTAATTGAGTTTTAGTGGCCAGGACTCACTTTAAACTGATTACAAGCTACCGCCAGAGGGCGTGCTGGTGGTGGTGGTGATGGTGGTGATGGTCGTAGGCTTTGCAAGTTTGTTTTGCATGCCACTCGGCTATTTGGTGGCTGTCTCTCGAAATATTTGGAGCATGTCAGCTTGCCAGCCACTCGAGTTTCTTGGCCCAAGACCACCCATCACCCATCACCCACCAGCAACCATCCACCATCTACCACCAACTTTCCACTTTTTTTTTGCCGCCTGGAAACGAATTAATGTAGAAGTTGATTTGTGGCAATCGACGCTTGGATGGCTTTTGAATGCTGCTTGCCGGCGAGTTTTAATTGAGGCGCTCGTCTGCCTCTTAAACAGGAAATTAAGAAAGTTTCTCCTACCAGAGCTCGCTCTATGATTATGGATCCAGGCGAGTGGCAGACAGATTAAGTGTCATTAGCGAATTCAGCAAGGTGATGGGACATGCAGATGTTGGTTAAGTACGCTTTTCCTGCTGCAAAAAACCAGCACACTGTACGAAACTCAATGACAAGAACTTAAGCGCAGAGCTCCAGTTTTTATGCTACAAAATGACAGATATTTTGCCCAGTGGGTATAGTTTCAGCTGGCAGCAGTGCAAAAAAAACCGAAAGGAGTTTATATTCGTCTTGCAACAGGTTCATCTGGCTTAACTATAAATCTTACATGATTTTCAACTACTCAGTTGTTGCTCTGCTGCTCCGCTTTTTTCCTTGCAACTGCCCCAAGTGACCCCTTCTTTTTGCTCTCCCATCCTGGAAAGCATCCCTTGATTTATGATCTTCCCAACTTGGTTTACGAGTATTGTCGCATCGTTTGGCCGGCACTTTTTCCGCCGCTCGCCGTGCATTTTCTTGTCCGCCTCGCAGGGCTTATCAACTAATGATTGAGGTCAGTTGGCCAACGTCTGCTCCCTGCCCATCCGCCAAATAATTGCCGGCAATTAAGCTTAAATGCTGGCTGGCCTTCCCTTCCTTGGGGCAATGACAAATGCAATTTGAAGAGACTTCCCACTTTTTGGCCCCGAAACTTGGCCAAACTTAAATCGATCGAAAACTAGTTTATTAAAATAAATTCGTAAATTCGTAGAGGGGAACTCTTTGTTTCGGCAGCAGTTAAACAAACACAAGCAGGTGTGCTTGACATTTTAATTTGAAAAATCGATGGATGCCATGCAAACGAAGTGTTTTAGCAACTGTGTAAATATATGGGTATTATATCACTACGACTTATGCCCATCCACCCATTGATGAAGAAACCTGTCAAATATTTTGTATGAACCAATTGTTAGGCCCAATCTTGGGCACAATGGGTAATCAAACACGGACAAAGTGCGAAAATTGGTTGAAGCTGATGGCACACTTGTGCACACTTGCGAATTGAAATCAATCGGTGGCGAAGTGGCTATAAAAGCGGTGGTTCTGGCAGGAAAAGATTAACATTCGCCAACTGCCGCAACCAACAGCAACATGAGGAAATCACTACTGATCGTGGGCTGCCTCCTGGTGACCATCTTCTTGACCCATCTTCCAACCGGGCTGGCCGTCTCCTGTGCCGATGATCCCACCAATGCGGACTGCGTCGATTGTACGCTTCCCGCGAATGCGGCTGAAGCCGACTGTGCCACCGCCACTCCGGAGACCACGGCTCCCACAACTGACACGGACACGACCACTGCGGCCAGTGCCGCTGAAGAAACCACCACCGCCGCCGCTTCAGCCAGCGACACGACCACCGCCTCATCCGGAAGCAACTCAGGCAGTGGCAAGCGGAAAGTCAAGAGGACCTACAAGCGGAAGGTGAGCCGCCCGAGGAAGATCAAGACGAGGAGGAGCAACCGGCGCAGGAACAACAGGAGACAGAACTCTGGCTAAGCACACTGGACATTAGGCGCTCAGCGATGGAATCAGCAGGACACGGCAATGCTACCCTATACTCGCAAACCACTTTAGTTTAAGTATTCAAATCAAATTCACATTGGGCCCACAAAATAAATAATTATTTCAGAGGTAGTAAAAGTTGGATATGTTGTTCTTGAAAGGTGTTAGCTTGTTTAGTATATTATATATATGTTTTGTATAATTAAATCAGACATTGCACAGATCTTGCAGAGTTACCATGTGTAAAGAATACTTATATCCTAAAACCAAACTAATTTGGCAGTCAACTGAACTACTAAACTAAATATATAGAACACTGCTCACCTCGCCAGCCGCATTGCTGGAGTAGCTCATCCGCTTGACCTTCCGGAAAGTGGCATCGTTCTCGGCCTGGGCCAGAGCCCTCTCCAGGGCATTGTCCATCTGGGCGTCCCGCTCGTCCAGGCCGTGGTAGTGGGCGCCCCTGGGGGGAAGGGGGCGTGGCAAACAAGTGTTCATTTGGTGCAACAATGCCACGAACTTTGAATGACGCGTCGGCGTGGAAATGGATGCGGCCCGTCGTGCAGCGAAACATTTATGGCTTTTTGTTAGTTTTGTGTAAACAAATGGTGCTGGCATTTTGTGCTAAATTAAAAAGCTCACAGCCGCGTGTTAATTTGTTGCATGAATTTGCATTGTTTAAATGTCCAACAGAACGTTGCCATTTTTTCCCAACGCTTTTGCAGGTATTAACTCGTTTATTTGGGACTCATTTACCCTTAGGTCAATCCAAATTAGAGCTGGCTGTGTGTACATATGTACACATCGATTTGGTTGCTTTTAATTATTTTACATGCAAACGTTGCATTTAAAAGTGGAAAAAGCATACAAATATTGAGGCAGACTTTCAGATTATTCAGTCAGCTACTTGGGTAGTTTCCGACTTTCAGTTGCATTTTTCTTCCATATTTTAAAGCCATTTGTTTCGTTTTTTCGCATTTGCGTTTGCCTAAGACCGCCATAAATACTCGGCAATGATTTCAATTATGCGATAAATATTTCACAGAATGTGCAGCACATATTTATTTATGGACTAGGCGGCGTGGGCGCTACATTCGCACTCTGACGACATAAATACCTTCATTATTTACCTTTTCAGATTGCGTTCAAGCGTTTGGCCCAGACAAATGTTGTGAGTAAATTGACTTGCCCCCAGGACGTGTTTTCATGGGGATGAGTATAAGTATGAGTGCGGGAATGAGTGTGGGTATGAGTATGAGTATGAGTATGAGTCTACGTATGCGAATGAGAATGAGTTTGCACACACGACCGGGCTCAATTATTCAACAAAAACGGAATTGTAAAGGATATGCGAAATATGAGAATTGGTTCAGGGTCGGCCGGTCCCCAAAGAGCGCTTTTCCCCCATCAGAATGTGTGTGTCTGCCCCCGCTGACTCACCCGCTGAACTTGTCCATGCCCCTGACGGTGCCCATCCCGCCATGTCCTCCAGGACCTCCGGCCATCGAGCTGCGACTGCGAGGATGCCGCATTGTTGAGCGATTCGTTTTGCGAACGGTGCGAAGATCTGTTTCCCAAAATCTGCGCGAAAGTGGGAAATTTATTTTAAAATCGAGGAAAATATTATTGTGTGCATAGAAGAGTTCAGTGGAAAATGATTCGGCATATATATATTCAATGTTTCTAAGATCCATACTTCTCCTTTGTTATCCTATTAAACTGCCTTCAAAAGTGACGTGCTCTTTTGTAATTAAGTTTAATGGTTTCTTACTACCACCAATGAAAATCCACTGTAAAAGAGCTGTAAAATTGTATGCTGAATGATTGCCAATGCACGATTTTTTTTTGTTGCCAAAGTTTTAGTTCAATTTTACTCAGTGCCCATCGAGAAACTTTTTCTATTATGGGAAATAACCTTCGGGCTCCAGGCAGAAACTGTCCCCATTTATGTTGGCATAGGAGTTGCTCTCTCGTCGGACAGAAAACCCATAAAAATCATTTTGAATTGGCGGAGACAAGGAATTCGCAACCATAAACCGCTGTCAAAAGAAAACCGCAGCAATGAAAACAAACCCAATTCGCCAGAGTCGAGCAAACTGGATGGGTCCCGGTTATACGAGTAACAACAAATAAATATGAAATCATGCACTTTATGCGTAATGCAACAGCCTGCGGAAAGAGCCCGGCCATGCCAGACCCTTTTTCTCATTTTTGCTTTTGTTTTTGCTCCTGTTCCCCGAGCTTTCGTCCATTTCCAGGACCAGGACTCTCGACTAACAGTGGCAGCGAGTGAGCCCAACAAACGGGATCGGATTCCGATTGCTGGATAGCCGTTTCTTCGAGTGGCCGGCTTATATTGAAATCCGATTCGAGCGGCTTTGTTTTGGGTGATCAAAAAGTGGTCAATATTCGACTGGCTGGAGTGCAGGCTAGAGATCAAAACGATGGGATCCTTTGCGTAGGGTATGCACAAAGTACACACAATTTCTAAAAGCTACACAAACAAGTCAAACAAATGGGCAAACGAGCGTGAGCGTGCTTAAATAAACGTCGGAACAGTCGCAGGACATTCATACATATGTATGTGCACTATAATAATAAAAAGGATGTCGCAAACGGCAGCAGCGAAATAAAATTGTAGCATACTTTCGCGGGCCAAGTGTGTGTGTGTGTATATGTGCATGTATATGTATGCTGTGTTGTTGACGAAAGCCTAGTCCTCTCGCTTAAAGCAATTTAATGCGCCACTTTGGGGAAATTAAAGACACATGTCTGCGGCAGACTGAGCCGCAGACTTGGAGCTCAGTTTCCCATTTGTCATCCTAGCTGGCGATGTGCGGCATTTGTTTTCATTTGGATTGCCACTCGGCCACTCTCCGAAATCAGTCAGTTAATTACGCGATATATCATCTTTTGAGCGAAGCACTTGCGCAGACAGCCTGCCAAAAGTTAAAGATTTCTTGGGGTTCTCGCAACAAATCGGTGGGCCTAAAAAACCTACTCCAAAATCACAGCTTCAGACTTCTGATGGAGCAAGCTATGTCCGAGATGCCCCAAAGGATTCTGCTCCCTTATTGATTTAAATGCTCAGGATGGCAAGTGTTGAGCCACATGGGTTAATTTCCTCCCAACTAGTGGGTCATACGTGTTTGCGCATTGTGTTTTGTGTGGAGCAATCTAAGATGGGCTTAATGCAGAAAGCAGACAAGATCTGATTTATTAACCCATCGCAGAGTCAGTCAATGGCCATGTTGACGTAATATATAATTCGCATGCTAATAGATGTGCATTTTAAATGGGTATTAACTGGACAACCGGACCATACAACCCATTTTGTTGTCCATTGTGATTTTGTCTCTGTTTCTGTTTCTGTCCCTGTCTCTGTCTCTTATTCTGTCTCTGTTGTCGTTATTAATTACACTTACTAATGGGCAACTGACCAAGCGCACATTACGGAAATGATAAGCTCAAAAGCACTTGCTCCGCCGTCATTAAACACACTCCAGCGCATCTCGCTGTGCACATTTTTAATTTGCTGCTATTCATACATATTATGTTTTCCAGGGTGGACCCTGTTCTCATGTACCACTTTCAGTAGTCGAAGTCGCACATGTTGCGCAGTATGGAAATGTATGATCAACTCAAAAATATATGTATCACAGTCTTAACAAGGTCCACCCTATTGGTTTGCCAAAAGAACAACGACTACATGTCGTCATCGACTAAAATACGCCTGCAAAGTGGCGAAAATGTCTACTCACCGCTTTAAGTCCGGACTGGCGGTGTATGGCGCCGAGACCTCTTTAATTTTCAATACGATTATGGCCGTGATAAATATGCAAATGACATTCACGATGGTCAGGCAGGCGGACACGATGCCGTTGATCAGGAACTCGGTGGGCAGATAGTTGGTGTAGAGGAATGGGTATGCGCTAGTCGAGTTCATTGCCTCGTTCTTCAAGTGCGGTATCCGCTTCTCCGGATAGATGAGCCAAATGCAGGCCAGTGACCAGAACAGACCCTGCAACACAAGCGCAATATAAAAAGTGCATAAATATGGGTAGTTGTGACTTTGAAGTTCCATTTCCCATGACCATGTGTGTGCTTCGGTTCGAGGTCATAAGGTCGCCGCGTGCCCAGTTCCGGTTAGATGGCGCTCCCGTTGGCATACCAAGCAGTGCCTGCGCCGCCCTTGAATCACTATGGCTTTGCGCCATGTGTGGGCGCCACACCACCTCCCCGCCCCCCAAGGACATCACCACCCCACCACCCACTCGTAGATAGAACTTCATTGTCGCATTTTCAGTTCGTTCTTCATTCCGCCTCTTTCTGCCATTCGCTCTTCTACATTCTTCTGTTTTTTTTTGCGATTTCGCTCTGTATCCTTCGCTTTGCTATTATAAATTATAATGACTCAGCACATTGCTCAGCAAGTCCGGAAGTGCGTGCCTTTTCTATATAAACCCACCTACTACTGGGGTCAACTCATCACTGTAGCATCTTGGAAAAAAAAACCTAAAAACTTTAATTTTATCTTTTCCTGCTTTTTAATTTAAAAGAATATAAATATTTCTAAAGGTAAATAAAAATATTCATAATAAAAAATGTTAAGAGATACAACAAATGATGTAGTTAAATTTTACAGAAATTATTTCTTATTTAGAACTTATAATTTATGATATAAATT
Organism: Drosophila yakuba; assembly: GCF_016746365.2. Classification (NCBI taxonomy): domain Eukaryota; kingdom Metazoa; phylum Arthropoda; class Insecta; order Diptera; family Drosophilidae; genus Drosophila; species Drosophila yakuba. Next base: position 12,930,549 of record NC_052527.2, on the reverse strand, counting down.
CTTGATGCTGCTAGTAAGCTAACCTCTGCTGTGAAATCCACAAATCTGCTGGAGTGTGTTTGTTTTTCCATTTGTGTGCGAGCTCATGACTTTTCTTTTGCCCGACTTACTTTCTATTTTCGCTATTATTCGAATTTACGACCGTTTCTGGGTAAATTATTGCGTGCTCGGATTTGAAAGTAAAGGCGTTGCAGACCGCTTTATGGCATTGGAGTTCATGTACATGCCACATAAATAAGCTCGCTGGCAATTTAATAAGCCAAAATTAAGAGTTGCAATTATTGTGCCGCTGTGCTGCAGTTCACTTTCCCAGCTGGAATGTTCACCCAGCAGCACCTCGGGATGTGAGATGTGAAATGTGAAATGCGAGCAGTTGGCGAGTACTGGAAATTACTCATACGCTCTGTTGGCCGCGACACTGCCTTAGGGCCAGACAGCAGGCAATTAATTGTAACACGCTCCTTTCTGGGTTGGCTGGCCTGGGGGCACAATGCGGGAAAAGAGCTGAGAAAACATGGACAAAGGTTGCTCCATCGGCCTCGGTTGCTCGGTGCGTGCCACTGATTTATGCAGCTCATATGTATGCTATACTTTTCGCAGGATAAGAACGCGAAGTTGGAGCGACACTTGCACACTTGCACACTTGCACACTTGCACACTTGCACACTCGCAAACTTGCACACATGCTCGACCGCAGCTCGGCCGGCATGATTAAGCGATTTCAGCGCCATTGTTTTGGCCGCTTAAAGTTCGGGCTGTATTGCTATGTGGAATGCCCCTTCCTGTTGTCCATAATTCGCCGCTTGCATCATTTTGTCATGGCTGTGGAACACACACACACGCCTCCCGGCGGCGCCTTTGTCCCACTGTCACCATTGATAAATGTCATCCAGCCGGGCTGTTTGTCTGCCAGTTTGTGCGTTTCTGTGTTTCTGTGTGGCACTTGGCCTGCCGGTTCCTGTGCGTTTTTCCTAGTTTTTGCATGCACTTCCCCTTCTGGGAGGAGTCGACTTGCTTTATAATTTTACGCAACATCCGCCAGCAGCTTGGGGGATTCTGTTCTGATTCAGATTCGGTCTAGGTCTCGGATTCGGATTTGGATTCGCAATTTGCACTTGAAAATTGGGTCGAAATTTATGCACTCGTTGCGGTTGCGCCGCACCAAGTGGTAAAACAGCTGAGAACCATCTTCAAACCCAGACTTTGACTACAACTGCTCTGCCTGCCTGCTGGACAGATTTATGGGCGAAAGTTTTTGGGCAATGCACTTCAGATTAATCAGCAAATTGTATTTCGGCCTAATTTATGGTGAAACTCACTCGAAGGCCCCCAAAAATATTAGCCAAGCCCAAAAACTTCTAGCAGCGCTTTGCATTTGGGTCTTTAAGTGCGTTACATCCACTCGGCTATTTTGGCCACTTGGAAGTTTCGACCATGTTTGCGGCAGTTCAAGCACATACTATATACTCGTATATATATCAATTTGGCCTAAAGCGATGATCATCGATGGTAGAAAATTCGAGTGGAGTCAAAATATAAACGGAGCATAATATAAATTGGAATTGCGCAATTTTCCATGCGACTGACCGAAGTGTATATATGTTTATATAGCATTCGATTGGAATGCTAGAAGCCTGTTCTATTCGCATTTTGAGGAATGCTTTTGGGCCTCTGCATGGCCATAAATATTGCTGGCAAAGTCATTTCCGGCACCTGCTCACTCATGATGAAACATCCACTGCGCAATCGTTGCCAGAATCGAAGCTTTTGTTAATAGCATGCTAATGGGAGGAAAATTGCCATGGAGAAGCCGCTTTCAAGGCCAAGGAAAATCACTTATTAAATGGGCTTCTGCGACGCCGTAGATGTTTGCCATTTTGGGTAAATATGAGTTTGAGTACTCACATATGAGGAATAATGTTTTCCTTACTGGTTACCTCCAGGATTATCAATTAAGGTAAATCGAAATGTACACTTTATAAATTTAATATTTGGCTTAGGAGCTGTTTTGATGTGGTTAAGGACTTTCCAGTGTGTCTGCAGAATCAATTTCGTAATTGAGCAAAAAAGCTGTAGCTTTCAACAGTCGTTTATACGCAATTTACTAAAATAGTACGTTAATTGGCTTAATTCAATTCGAAGTAAATGAATATTTATTCAAATTGAAGTTCTATAGTACAGCTTTAATACTCAAACTTTTGAAAAATAGAACTTATTCAAATACAAGTTTGACTCAGCTGTAATTTTGCATTTCTAGAAAAATTGTATTTATTAAGTAAAGTGCTTAAAGAAATTAGTTTGGACTCTCTACTGACTTTAGAAATTTATTTAAATAAATTATGTATTATTTCATTATTATAGGTTTATTGGTTTTTAAGTATAATAACTTATAGCTTTCTTTTAATAATTCTCTTTCGCAGACCACCAATATGATTTATTTTCGGTGCCCCAGATATTTGATTTAATTTAGGATAATTTTTCAGCCCGTGTGGTGGCGGGGGGTGCGGGGGATACTTACGCAATTGACGACGGGCGGGAGGAGGGAGGCGGATATGGCGACCCCGATCAGCGGACCGGCGGAGCCCTGGAGCAAGGCCACTGCCACGCCCGTGCCAGATGTTAACGCCCACAGAACGCCCATCCAAAGGGCGCGCACATTGCCCCTGCGAATCGGAAAAGCGGGAAATTATTGAAAAATCAACTGTGAAATGGCCATCGAAACAGTGGGCACGAAATTCTCAAATGTAGCAATGTAAAAATGTAAAAATGTGAAAAATTAATTAAAAAACCCAACAGCCGGCGGATGACAAATGCGCGCCCAGCAGCTAAATGCTACAATCATTGTCGAAAGAGGCGCCAAATTAAGTCGCATAAAGATGGATGTTTGGATGTTGGGATGTTTGGCCAGCCAGGCGACTGAAACTGTGGCAGACACTGCTTATCTGGCTTTTGGTGTCCGGGTCAGCAGGTGGGCCAAATGCTTCACTTTCGTGAAAGCCAGGTGATGGCATCTTTTCTTTTTTCCTTCATTTTTTTTCTATCTTTTTTTTTGAGCTGCAAAACCCAGGCAGCCACCAAATGCCGCCCATTTCGCGGAGATTTTTTGACACTCGCGCAAGTTTGTCAAGTGTCAGCGGCTTTGTTATCGCTTCCGCCAAACCGGCCTGGTCGCCCATGGCATTTGCGAGTCAGGAGTTAGAGTCGTTTAATGGTGAGAAATGTTGGCAAACTTTTCACGGCGCCCGGCCCTTATACCCTTCACTTGGGGTATTACAAATTGGTCCGATAAGTTTACTCCACCCCATGACATTCAGTTGAGTCCCTGATTAAACATAATTCCCAACTTCGGCGTACTGGAGTGGGTTTAAACTAGACCTAAGCCTACGAGAAGTGGTATTAGTACCAGCACTTGGCATCTGAAGTTTATCACTCATACGCAGTGTTGAGCTGACAATGTTGATTTTTATACCCGTTACTCGTAGAGTAAAAGGGTATACTAGATTCGTTGAAAAGTATGTAACAGGCAGAAGGAAGCGTTTCCGACCATATAAAGTATATATATTCTTGATCAGGATCAATAGCCGAGTCGATTTGGCCATGTCCGTCTGTCCGTCCGTCTGTCCGTCTGTCCGTCTGTCCGTCTGTCCGTCTGTCCGTATGAACGTCGAGATCTCAGGAACTACAAAAGCTAGAAAGTTGAGATTAAGTATACAGACTCCAGGGACATAGACGCAGCGCAAGTTTGTCGATTCAGGTTGCCACGCCCACTCTAACGCCCACAAACCGCCCAAAACTGCCACGCCCACATTTTTGAAAAATGTTTTAATATTTTTTCATTTTTGTATTGGTCTTGTAAATTTCTATCGATTTGCAAAAAAACTTTTTGCCACGCCCACTCTAACGCCCACAAACCGCCCAAAGCTGTCACGCCCACACTTTTGAAAAATGTTTTGATATTTTTTCATTTTTGTATTGGTCTTGTAAATTTCTATCGATTTGCAAAAAAACTTTTTGCCACGCCCACTCTAACGCCCACAAACCGCCCAAAGCTGTCACGCCCACACTTTTGAAAAATGTTTTGATATTTTTTCATTTTTGTATTGGTCTTGTAAACTTCTATCGATTTGCCAAAAAACTTTCTGCCACGCCCACTATAACGCCTACAAACCGGCAAAAACTGTGTTTAAGACTCCCTTCCACTAGCTGAGTAACGGGTATCAGATAGTCGGGGAACTCGACTATAGCGTTCTCTCTTGTCTAATATTTTGTTTATTCAACTTTAATGTTATTTGTTATCTTTAGTGTTTAAACTGACTGACTTTATAATGCATAGCTCATCTAAATATATATATCTGAATATTTCTCAACTTGTAATGAATAACAAGGTTCACTCTAGAGAGCATTTTTCCCACGACAAATTTGCCCTATCTCAAGATCCCAAAATCCAAGCAGGGTGCAAGGGTATTTTAGACTTTGACTATGCCAAGTTGCGTAACTCACTCGTTTTTTGATTCATTCGCCTCATTTGTGACCCGGACTTTTGCCTATATGAAAACCCGGGATTTTTACCTGGGACCAACTTTTCACTGATTAATGGCGCTTTTACTTTTGCCTTCGTGCGATTTTGCGCCACCGAAAGTGTGAGTTTTATTTATGAACGCCGCAGTTTGAGTTATACAAGTATTTAACTTTTATGCATAAAACAACTTTATTATACGGCGGCAATTTACGCTCAATTATAGCCACCAACATTAGGCAAGTCCTAAACATAAATTTGTTGCAGCAAATTGTTTATGGTTGAAATTCGTAGATTGAAAACAATGCAAATGAGGCCAGAACAGCATCTAGATTGGCTTGATGTGGGTCGCAGCGGTCCAGTTTTCAGATTCTAGCGTTGGATAAAAAATCGTTTAAACCCCTTCGGTTTCTGCCACTTTCTGTTCACATCAAGGGGAAAATGGGGAATGGAAAAACGCCCAGAACAGACGCTCTGCTTTTAATTGCGATTTATTTAACTAAGCTGACCATGGGAATTCGCTTTGCTCTGCATTCAAAATGTGATAATCAACAGAGCTCGTTGGCAGCCGAAAACGTAAAATGTGTGCAAATTCACCCATTCTCCGTGTAAAATAGTAATAAAATATATTTTTAGCTACTGCAAACTAGACAAACTCCAACCACCTTGTGTATAAACTCTACTCGCACTTGCATCCTCCCACGAGGACATTTGCACTGATTATTTTCGCCGGTTTGCATGTGGCATCTGTGGGTATGTGTGGCATCTGCCGACTGTTGCAATGGTTGCAACTATGTGGGCGTGTCGACACGCCCCCGCAGTAAAGTGGCATAAATTTAATTTGGCTCGGTGCGGTTATTTATGGCGAATAGAGTGGGCCAAATGTGTGGGCAGTTGGCTGTCTGCTTAAAATAGCATTACCCTGTGTGGATTGCTGTATCAATTTTAATGTAATTAAGGCTTTCGTCAGCAAATTCAAACGCAAAGCATTTGGCTCTTTATTTAGTAATGAAACAACAAGTAACGCATTCTACCCAACCTAACTGAAATATTAAATTAATTTAGCCCAATGAGATGCATACTCGTACATGCATAAGGTAGAGGTCCTTTGAGTACCTTCTACTTATGTGGGCGATCCCACTCGGTCATCACGAATCCAATGGACCGAATGACAAGGCTGTATTTTCACGCGCCACGTGACACAATTATTGAGGCCAGTGAGCGATGACAACGGGGCGGATGAAGTTGTGGGATGACCATTGGAAATCCACGTTGATTGCATGACCGACCGGTGATGGGCACACGCAATCTGGAGAAATTCATTATGTGTGCCTATTATTATGATAGAGATGGGCATGGAAATCAAGATGGAGATGGCGATGGAGATGGAGTGGCCACTTGACTGGCCTTGGCCAACAATAAAGCACTAGAATGGACCCAAGGCACTTAATTATAGAGATAGGCCGAGATACGAAACATACATAAGTATGTATGGAAGTATATTTAGATGTCAGGCCAGAACAGCCGACCATTCAACCATCCAAGCAGCCAACCAGCCGAACATCTCGCATTGTGTATTATTATTTTAACAATTTATTTTGTGCAATTAACACAATTGCCGACACACATTCATTTCACGCAACTTCCGGCGAATTCTGTGGCTGAGCTTAATTTATTGTGCTGCCGCTTTTTCAGCCGCCAGGGGGCGTGTGTGTGTTGTGGAGGACACAACTAAGCCCATTGTGGACCTAAACTCAGGACCAAACCCAAACCCACACCCAAGCCCGAACCCAATGGCAATGCTGGAGGAGATTTACGCAGACGGCGCGTGGCGACTTAAAGATTTCTTTGGCAAAAAACGATGCCGTAATAAATGTGTGCCCATATATATAGACTCAAGTGACTGGGAGATGGTGGAGAATGGGAATTGGGGTGCTTTTTTTCTGGGGGAGTGAAAGTGGAAGAGTGTCCTAGAAAGCCTTGCAGGCGCTCTAATGAGCACACGCCTCACATTACTGCGGGGCCCTAGATTATTTGAATTATTTGCAAGTAATTTGTTACATTCGCACTCATAGATTTAGCTGCCGACTTATTGCGAGGCAAGTAGCTGTGCGAGACACTGGTTAATTAACATACTTAATGGATTTTGGATTTCGACAAACTCCTAATTCACTCTCGAAAGTCGAGGGATTTGAAAGTGGCCTCCCTCCTTCATGACTTGGCGAAATGGATGACTTGTGATATAATGCTTCTTAATTACAATCGGAAAATACATATCGCTAAGTGTCTGTCTTATCCTGCATCCATCAAAGATCTAAAGAGTTGCTCACATCGTTCCCAGAATTTCAGCTCATTCTGCGTTTTAAAGTGGCAGTTTCTGTGATAGGCACATTAAAGGATTTTTGAAGGTTTCCAGGATAATTCTCTATTTGCAGTGTCACTTGCATACCTTCTGCTCAGCTATTCCTTTGATGTATTCAAATGAATAGACAGCAGTCGTTCAGTCTAGATTTCTGATTCGGATTCACTGGAATGTTTTTGGGCTCACGGAATTATGGCAAACGTAAATCGAAAATATGTCCTAATTAAATTCTACATCGAAATTGGAAATTGGAAATATTAACGTTTGCGTAGAGCGCAACTACTGCAATGTCGTTACTTGATTACAATCAATATGTCGATGGGCCTGTAAGGGAATTAATTTATGCTTCCTGGCGGTTTAGCTATTTGATTCGGACGTGCGGCATTTTGCGCAATCTAACCCAATTGTTCGGCCTGATTGACATTGATGTGGGACCCAATTTGATGGTTCTACTTACCTGCCGCGCATCTCCTCCGTGGGCCAGTCGGAGTTCTGGCCCCAAGGCATCTCGGTGGTGCCCAGGATTAGGCCGAAGATGAAGCCAAACAGCAGGGAGATAAACATGCCCAATCCGAGGCAGAGAAAGCCAACTCTCTGGAAATATACAAAATGGAAAACAGAAAATGGCAAGTGGGAAGTGGAAAATGGAAAATGGCGAATGGAAAATAGAAAATGCAGAGCCGAAATTAGGGGCGAGACAGCGAGTTAAATGCCAAAGGACCCCAGCCAACGACACTTTAAGCGATAATGCCGCATACTTTGAAGCGCCAAGGAACTGCGAGTAGATTCGTGACATGTTAACCCAAATTTGCAGCCACGCAACTGCAAACTGTTGTTGGCAGCTGCACACACAAAAGAAAAACGCTCTAATGTCAGCCACATGATGTCGTCTTGCTACTCCAAGTTGGGTGGTTTTTCGTGTGGCTGGTTGGTGTCTTTTCCCCATTTCCAATTTCCCCCCATTTTACGAGTCAAACACAACTGCGGCACATACATAGAAAGCAACTTGTCTTGAGGCTTAAAGCACACGGCTAACAAGTTGCAAGAATGCTGCAAAATATATGAAAGTTCGCACTTTCCGGTTGTAAATGCTCTTTAAAGAGTTTGCACAACAATTTAAGTGGGGTGCGAAAACTTTTGCTAATTTGTTTACTGTTCGCTCTTCTATTTGCAGGTATGCATATGCATATTAGGGTGCTCGAAATATATGACTAACATTAATATAAGTTTACTACAAGTTTCAGATTTGTATGGTTTATGGCTTAAAGGCAGTATTACAAGCTGGATAAGGTATTAATGCGATTCTTTTCTTTGAAAAAATGTAAGTGCTCCTCATGAGCATTTGAAAGTGGAAGCTTTAAAATTAGCATACAAATGTGAAGCACCCCAATGCAGCTGCACCCACACTGCGTATGCGTAATGCGCAAACAAATTACATTCATGTGCGAATCAACTTTAAATGGCGTGCAAATATTTGCAAAAATCGCTATTCAATAACTCGGCTGGCAATATGTGCAAAGCCAACTCGTTTTCACTATATTATGGGTATTCCGGTGCAAGTTTTTTTCCTGCCAATTATTTTTAATAGTTGACCATCAATTTTGACCGGCCCCATTCGCTGCTGCCGTTTTTGTCATCGTTTGTAATTGGCATTTTTGTGTGAAATTGTTTAAACACTTTTGCATATGAATTTTGCCCGCAAACGGGTTTTTCCATGGTTTTTCCATGGTTTTTGCGTATTTTAAAAACATTTTTCCCTGGCCATCGCACACTTTATGGAGATGTAATGGAATCAAAACAACTCAAGGATCTGAAGCTTAATAAATTAACAGTGGGCTTTTAATGTTTCTTATATAGCATTTTATCAGCTCAAAATTCAAGCCAAAAGTCACAAATTGAAAAGGGCAAACATTTCGATTTTTTGGCATTAAGCTAGTAAATTTAATAAAGCTGGCATTGCGTTAATTTCTGGTTGCCTGGACATTTTTGTGACCACAAACTCTGGCGAAGGCTGGCTGCAGATTCAACTTCCTTGCTGGCTTTATCAAAGATTATGATGACGCAGCTGGAGCCACTTCACAAAGGATGGAGGCGACAAAAAAGATGCACACTAGCATGTGTGCGCACACGAATATATTCATTTCAATTAAAATTTAATTGAAGTACACGACGCAGGTGTCAACAGTCGGCAAGACACCTGGAATTCTGAATCCTGAATCCTGCCTCCTGAATCCGGTATCTGTGTGTATGTGTATGTATCTGTGTTTGTGGCCAGGAGTGCGGTGGAAATTGTGTCAGCAGACAACAAGTTGCCTCTGGTGCACAGCAGCACAGAGCCATCTCTTCATTAGAAATGGCAGAAATGATGATTATATGGATCTAAACCTTATATTTTTATTTCACTTATTTTATTTGTTGTGGTCCTTTTTGTACACGGAATTTACCACTCAGCTTGCACACTGAGCTATGTAGCTGGCCCTTCTGCAGCACAAAACCGCCGCCTTTGATGGGCAAAAACTATAGACACAGACGTTCTTATCCCGCAGCATAAGCCCTTACCAACTCACCACCACCCCGCCACCTGGCGGTGACAATTATGACACTTTGGAGAGCAGCTGCTGTCTGGCGACTGCAGTTAAAGTTCAGTTTTATTGGCTTTGCGCTGAATGCGGTCCCAAGTGCTGCGTCCTTTAATTCTAAGTAGCTTAACTTACTTTTCAGACTGTCACCGGGCAGAAGGAACAAAATGATTGCACGGCCGCAAGGTGTGGTTTTTTAAGCGCAGTAATTTACAGCACAGGGCTTTGTATTATGGCTTTCAATGGTGCAACACCCAAAACCCAACACCCGTCAAAGTTTTTTCCTTTCCTTTCTATTAATTCCCCATAAACGAGGGGATAGAAATATTTTGCTATTCAGCAGAAATGCGCCAGGTGCTTATGTGTATCACAAACACTCGCTGGCCTTGCAGCCTCATTCAATTTTGGCGGAACAAACATTTGTATGTTTCATAGGGCCACGCCCTCTTCGGGCCAACGCCGTCAATAAACAATTCAGCAAGTTTGCCATTTACCACACCGCAAAGCGATGCAAATTTGCAAAACAGCAGCGACATGTCGCTATGCATTTGACTGGAATAGCCACCAAAAACAGCTCCCTCATATTTCTGTTGGCTGCATGCGAATTTTGACAGCTGGAATACAGGACACACAGGATGCAGAACACCACGGACGGACTGGCATAGCAATTTTCGTTGCAATTTTTTATTATTTTGCAAATGTCATTTGCTCATAAATCACTCAAAAGTACCACATAGAAGCAGTCGATGAGTTGCGTTGGCCCAGAGTGTTGACGATTTCATTTAACGCGCTGTGAAATGGATTTTTGGGTATCCCCACTCTGCACTTCGCACAACTATTTTCACTATTCCATTTTTCACAACACTGTAGTGTATAGTTTCCCATAGATGTATGTGTATGCTTTTCTCTTTTTGTTGGCCGTTTTGTCGGTGGTTTTGAATGGCTTTTCGCGGAGCTACACAATTTGCTATTTGGGGCGAAAAAAGCCAAAGCCAGAGCCACAGTCATAAGGGGAAACTGCACTTACCATTAGTTCTTTGTCGGAGATAATTGCGCCGAATGTTATCGACATTACGGGACCCATGAGCGGCGAAACTAACATGGCAGCCACTATATTGGGGGCATTATTCTCCACGAGGCCCAGGGCAGCCAGAGAGCTGGAAGAGTAGAGCCCCATAATGATTACTTTAACTGACTTTTACTGACCCACACCGTCAGCTGGTGGATCCTACGAAACACTACACATTGCAACTCCTTTTATTCGCCACACTAATAAGTATAAAGGTGGAAATACTAGGGATTTCACATTTTTTTTGAACTATAGTTACTTTTATAAACTCAAAGGATATTAGAATCTACTTCGTATTTCAGTTCGATATGAAAAATGTTTTGCATTTAAAACTACATGCTTTCTTCTTCATTGAACTTCTTTTATCATTTTCACTTTGAATTTCGATCAGTGTACTCACTCGGCCGTAACGATAAGCAGCAAGTAGTCAAAGGACAAGGATCCTCCGGCTCGAACTCCATCCACCACCTGCTTGACTGTTAATTTCGACTTAATTGATTCCACGAAATTGTTCCATTTCGAGGCATCCTCGGCTTCCTCGCTGTTTTCAAGGAAACAAATGCAGTTGTAAGCAGCGCCATAAAATGAAATGGTTTTTTTTTTAAATGGGCAGGAAAGTGTTACAGCAGTGCACTTGTATTGATTGGCTTTTATTTTTCGGTTTGCAGAGAAAAGGATATTACTAAAACAAGCGGACAAAGAAGCAATTGTGTATGTGTGATTAGAATTATACAAAGATAACCAGAACATGGGAGAAGTTCCATCTTCGTGTGTCACTAAATTGATTCCAGATTTTATTTACCCTGCTCCAACCACAAAACCCAGCCACATAATTCCCATTTCGCCTGCAGTCTGCTGCTGATTAGAGTGTGGCTCTAATAACCCAACCAAAACATCACCTCAATCATCGCCCAAAAATAAACCACAAGCCAACCTCAATTACGAGCTCATCAGGTATGCACACAGGTGTTTCGTTTTGTGCCCACCGACAATTGCCTGCCAAGAAGTCATCGCCTGTGTATATTTAGTGGCGACTTCTGCCATTCTGACTCAGCACAGTCACATAAAATGGATGCATTTAAACCATAGCAGTCAGCCAAAAACGGAGATACCCAACCCATACCCTGCAGCCCATTCAAATTTCGCCGTTTTCACTACTCAACACGACGACGATGGCGATACCCATTCCAAGTGGCTCGTAACTCTGGCCCAAGGCCGTAATAAACTGGGACCTGAGCCAAGGACCTCCAAGGACCTCTCCCCCTTTGGGCCAGACCAACCTAGTCGTAAAGGGAAAGAGGCCAAGTTGCGACATCTAGATATCTAGAGGCGGCAGTCAAATGTCACGTTTTCACCGAAAGTGAAAGAATTGTGCGAGTGAAAGTTAATGAAATGACTGCCGCCTTTGACACGTTGAAGGGTACACCTGAAATTAGTTTTTAACAAAGCGACAGCTGCGGACTGCTCACAAAAGGACCTTCTCCACTAACGGCTCCGCACAAAGCCAGCAAACACAATGCCAGCGGAACACAATACCCGTGCCCCATCCAAACGCATCGCACATCTATGCGTGTGGCGCACTCACCTGTAGTCATCTCGCATGTTGGCCGCATCTGTGATGGCATCATAACTAACGCTGCACGGCAGCACACTGCACAGAGAAAAAATACATATCAAATTGGACCATAAAAATACCACTATGTTTGCTTAAACTTAATCCCCGAATTTACTTCTCAATATTGCATTCTTAGACCCTTGGTATGTAAGGACATTCAATAGCTTGCTGTAGAGCACAACTTTCACTATTTGTCTTGTTTTTCACCGAAAAAAGGTCGAGACTTTCCCTCTGTGTAGATACGTTTGAAATTGATATATGCAAGTGCATATCTGTAAAACAAGTCGGGCGCATTTCGTGAGGGGCCGTCAAAGGATGCAGTGCAGCATGGCACATGCCGGCTGACATCGAGATCTCGAGATGCTCTGGCTGAGCAGAGAGGCTGAATTATAGATTACACTAGTGGCACTCAATCAACGCAAGGTGCATTCCGGCAGATCCTTTCTTAATTGAATTCCTGCGCATATTAATAAGCTTAAGTCGCACTTTGTCTGGCCACTCGGCTCCTTGAGGTCATGGAAACATCTGCTGTTTGCCTTCTGCCTTCTGCCTTCTGTCCAGTGCCCTCTGCTCTTTGCCCTTTACCCTCCGACTGGCACAAGAATCTCCTTTTCATCGGGTCACACCTTCAACTGCATTTTAATCCCCCTGCTTAATGCCATTAAATGATTATCACACCTTCTTTTCCCGCCTCCACGATTGCAGATACTTTTGCTGCCACTCCTGCTCTTTTGCTTGTACATATTAAATGCAGCAGTAGCCTGACTACTTAGTTGGGTTCACTGTTCATTGTTCGGCTCTATTGTATTTTGCTTAATTTAATTACTGGGGAATTCCACTCGAAGGCAAAGTACGCGTACATATATACCGGTTGTTTAACATTTTTGCAAAAAGGGGTTTTAATTGGATTCGTTGTAGTAGCTGTAAAATTGCATTTACATTATCGAAAGGTATTTGGAATTTTGTAAGCAGTACTGCAGCTGCTGCAGGCAATCAAAATGCAGAACTCAAGGACCTTGGCAACATGGGAGTCCTTCGGTCAACCGGCCAGACTCCTCATCTTTCTGGCATTTTATTGCATCTCCATGGAGAACCAGAGAACCAGAGAACCAGAGACACCCGATGAGCTCGACCAGCTGTTGCTCCTTGCTCCTGGTTGCTAACTCCTTGAGTTTCCCGACACGTTCGGAGTTTGGCGTTTGAAGCCACACCCCCTGCACTCCTTGAATGTCTCAACTTACCTGACACTGGAATTCAATTTAGTGCCAATGCCCAGTTCCGTGAGGCAGTGCAGCGTCGTCTCGCAGGGGGAGCCCGCCTGCAGCGGAAAAACGACGTGATGGAAGTATCCCTTCTTGCTGGTCGTCCAAGTAACGTGCTCAATTTCCAGCTTGACAAGCAGCTCCTCCAGCACCTGGACAAACGAGGGAAGCAACAGCTTAGGGTGGCATTTTCCCAGGCTTATAGCTTATGGCTTATGGCTTCATGGCACATGGCACATGGCCTTGGCATTTAATTGGATCGGCTGAATGTGATTATAACTATGTATAGTCCTAGCACCCATTGCTCCCTAACTGATTGACGATTTGTGTGCCGCGTCCTTGGCTGGCCAGGATGCACCAGCATCCATCAATCTTCTGCTGCGCAACCAGGCCGTCTAAGCCACCTCATTCATCAGTATAATCCGCCCCAAGATACGATTTGGGTAACCTCCTACGGAACGCACCGCTCGAGTCACGTTCTCGTCGAGTTAAGTGCATCCTTACAAGCGGAGCAACAATCGTTGTCGCAGTTCCCATCGCCACCGCAATCGCAGGAAAACACTGAGAAAAACGATGCTTTCTCTTCAAATGTTAATCTGTATTGCACATCTGCTTTCTATTTCAACTTCTTGCATTAATTCTAACTGCTACTCATGATAAAATATGTTAGTTTCTTAAATTTTTTATAGATTTTTAAACGATACCTTCCGCATGCTTCACTAAATGCCACTGGTAGTTGCAACATTTTGTTCTCTGTGCATGAATCGCACTCACAGCTGGCATCGAACCCATGTCCACTCCAACCACTACTTCACTCCTCCCACACACGAGAATCAACGTTAAGTGCTTGGGGAAGGCATAAAGCTCTGCCCACTTGACCGAAACTGCTCCTAACTCGTAACTGACCGTTCGACGACTTACCTTTTCGAGCGGCACCACTAAATTACGTTTGTCCATGGGAGCACCCATCGTGGAGGTGTCAGCTGGCAAAATCTGGACTCCTGCGCCTGCTCCTCGTCCTCCTCCTGCACCTGCGGTTCGCTTGGGTACGCCGCCGCCCACTTGTCCGATCCCTGGGCCACCGCCACGCCCACCGCCTCCGCCACGACGATACTTGGGCACATTCTTGTCACGTAATTCAACTTCGAGTCGTAGTATTGCGTTGTTATTCTCCGGAAGATTGATGTTCAGATTATTGTTGCCACCTCCATTGGCGGCTGCAGCGACCGCAGCATGGCCACCATGACCACCAAGGTGTCCCGGATGGCCACCAATGCCACCGACAGACGTCTCCAGCAGGGCATTATTGGAAGTGCCTGGCATGGGTTAATGAAAAGGTGATGTGGTCGTGTACATAAACGTAAGCTGATTTGCCATTAAGCTGGACTCGTCGTGTCCATGGAAATGGCTTGGCGGCAGGAGGGGATTGGGGTGCTTGGATACTCAGAATACGAAAATGGAATTTCGCTATTTGGCATTGTTTGGAAACGCCGGCTTAATTCGCCTGTAATTAGTTAATTCACGGCAATAGCACTATTTATATTGTAATTAGCGTAAATTGTAGTGATATTTTTGGATCCAGTTAAGCGCTTAACAAATATTTGGTTTTTCAACCGCAACGCTTATTTTAGCTTCAAATTACGCTAATTAAATGGCCGGCTATCGCGAGCAAATACTGCGTGTTGTTATGCAATTAAGCGGATGACTTATGCTTAAATTAAAGTTCTGGCCCTATAAAAATAAAAAAATAAAACAGAAATATACGAGTAGACACAAGCCTAAGCTCCACTTGTGCTAAATAAATAAATAAATAAAGTGGCTGGCGAAAAATCAAATCAAAGTCTACATAAAAACCACACAAAGGATCACAATTTATTATGCCAAGAAGCGAAACCAGACAGACATCGAAATGTAATATAAATCCCGCCACATTGACAAATGCCAAAATAAGGCTTAAATGCGCTTAGGCCAGGACTTTCAGACTTCCAGGACCCTTGTATGTGTGTGATTGTGTGCGTGTGTGTCTGTGTGTGCTTGTCTTGGGGATGTCTGAGTTTGTTTCTCATAGTTTCTCTAGTGGCAAAAGTTCCACAAAGTCAGCATTCAACCTGGCCATCGATGTGCTCATCTTTGCCTATTTAATTCCGGCCGTGAACATCTCCGTTTCAGGTCGCCATGGAATTGAGGGTTCCATGATTTATGTCTGACACCTATGAGCCGAACTCTGCGGAATTTCACCCGAAGTGCATGTTATTTTTTTGGTCTCCAGCTAAGTCCTTTTTGTTTGCCCAAGTGTTTTGCACTCTTTAAGCTGTTGCCAGGACGAGGGTTTTTTGTCTTCATGCTTTGGAATCTGTCAGGAATCAGGCATCGAAATTGCTATACCCTGTGACCTAGTGCTATCTACTTTGTATTGCACATCAGTTTACTACTCAGGATGCAATGTTTTTATATCCTTATCTTGCAAAGCAACTATTTCGCTTGTCATAATTGTATTGTATTTACTGGTCTGCTGATATTCGATCAACTTCTGGCCAGGGTGCAAAGGTGATTTATTCTTCCAGCGACATGGAGCAACTTCGTTCACGCCCCACTTGAAGGAGGCCCAAGGACACCAGTCACCACCTACATACCATCCATCCACTCGGTGCTCATCAATCCGGGTTCTGCTCCATTGTCATTATCAGAGCGGCGCTGCCATGGTGACAAACTAAATTAATGATGATTCCCTTTGATGGCTTTTGGCATCGCCTTGTTTCGCATTTAAATAAATATTTGATTAATGCTCTTTCGACGAAAAACGACTCGTACATGCCTGTTTTTGTCGCCGTATTGCACAAGATGCCATATTTCGCTCATGCCGTTTGTTTCATAAATTATATTGTTTTATGGGTTTTTATTGTGGGCTTTTTATCGTCGCTGATTTTGATAAATGGTCGCTGCTTAGTGCTAGTGCTGAAAGTTGAGTTCCAGCAATTAATTCGTTGCTATCTAATATATATGTACATAGAGAAATGTTCTGAAGTCTGTGCTTTCAAGGCCTTCAGTAATTTGGCCCAGCAAACTCCTCTATGTACTCAACCAGTTGGCTGCGCATTCCTTTCGACCAATCTCATCGTGGCTAATTAAATTTTAATATTAAATTTTTGGGCTGCAAAATGCGCTACGTACGCTCGGCATTCACTTGTAAAATTATCTTGGCAAAGTTTCGTTTCCCCTCTTACCAAACAAAAAAACAAAAAATCTACTCTACTCCCACGTGTGTTTACTTCAGTTTACTTCTGGCTCTGGCCGCCGGGCTTCATACAACATTTATGGCCAGCTCTTAGGCCCGGAGAACACTTTTACGATGTCATAAAATAATTAATAACGCCACTAAACAACGTAATTACGCGCCTAAGCCCAATGCATACAGGTGTGTGTGTGTTTGCTTATATGTATATTGTCTACATGTGTAAGGGTGGTGCGTGTGCATGTGTTGGTAGATTATGCGGTTTGCCGACGCCTAGATAAATGCTACAGTTTCGTGTAAACAAAATTGCAACTTTGTATTTAATTAGGCAGCGGCGCTTATTCAATTTGCCGCCCTTTTTTCGGGGATAGGGGATGTAGTCCACTTACCGTAAATCAGCTCACGTTCAAAATTCGCCGTAGGCACAACGATTAGAAAGACCACGCCCGGCATCCTGATTGGGATCACCCGCTGCTGTCAACGTATCCTGTGGATGCTGCAAAAGGATATAAACCGTTTAGTTGGCAAATTTGCCAGCCTGGCTGAAACTAAGGCATTAATTTCGAATTAAAATGCCCCACAAAGACTTGGCAGCTCGACTTGGCGGCCAAAAGAAGTTGAGATACTCGGGCGCCCAGATGTATGCAACACTTTGGTGCAGCTGAAAAACACTACCTCGTTTTGCATAAGAACTCGGCATTATGCCGACTTTTATACCCGGTAACTGCATTAGCATCTCTGTCCGGTTTCATTTTCGCCGTGGCCGCCTAACTTTCTCGAGTTAAGGCAACTTCGCACCGCTAATGGGCTCCGAAGCTTGCTGCTCTAAGTAGTTTGCGTTTTGTTTGTGTTTTTGCATTGCTGCAAAAGCAGCACTTGCACTTTTTGAAGTTCTGGCACGCTGATGGCTGCCAGATTATCGCAACAATTTCTTAATCAAACTGCTGGCCAACTCTTTCGCAGGCCAAATTCTCGGCAGTATCAATAAAAGGTAAAATGCTTGCTGCTTGCCAGAGAAATGGGTAGTCCTTCGAGGATATTTGCACACCCAGTGTTCCGACTTCTCGAAATTAAAATGCCATTAGCACCGAGCCGGGCAAAGTACGATGCGAGTGCGATTAAACAGAGGAGCCGACAAGGGCACCGGCTCTGGAATATTACTGCCGAGGGTTAAGTCCTTGCAGGATCTGCCCGAGTGCCCCCTTTCCCCGTTTCCCACCAGGAGCAACCCTCACAGATACACACACAGACAGGCTCATAAGGACCTGAGATTTAATGGAGCTGCGATTTTTACTCGCCAGTGAAATCACTGCGGCACTCGAGGTAATCGAGGCGTGCCAGCAAGCTGGAAGTGCATTTTTTCGCTCGGCTTTTACTGAAGATCAGAATGTATTTCAGAAAATAATTCCACAGCTTCTGCCCGCCAATATTAAATATTATTATTTACCTGAAATCATAAAGTGAAATTGGAAATCCCTTTTAATGCATAGTTTGTTCTTAAATTTGTGTAGACACAATCACCAATCGCTTTCTGCTTAACTATAATTTTCTGAGTGCTCATTGCCCCGGCGAATAAGGAAGTAAACAATGAAAAGGTTTTCAAGTGAATCAATATTTGAATACACCTTATGAGCAGCCAGCCCTCCGCCCAGTTGACATTTTCCGGTTTTCCTCACCCCCCCAGTACAAACCCAACACAACTTTTCCACAAACTGTTGGCGTTTTCTTGCCTTTTTTTTGTGTTTGCAACACTTTACTTAAAAACTTTTCGCAGCAGTCCCCAAAACAAACGGCCTACTCATACTCATGAAGTGGAGGGACAGCAGGGACAGCGGGAACATCAGGGCCTAGAGCCCAATCCCATCCCGAATTCCATGGGCGTACTCCTGTGCCGTTCCGGATTTTTCATTTTTTTTTTTTTGTTGGTCGTACCCATTCACCCGGTTTCCACAAGCCTCTTAGGAACTTTCAAGCCAAACAACCGAAGCCACTTTGCAGCACGTTCACTGTTGCACTTTTTTTCTTACCACTTGCCATCTTTCATTTTGCGGCATATTTATTAAAAAGCAAGAAGCGCAAAAAGTGAGCCAAGCCAAGGCAAAAATCGAGGATGGGGGTAAATTCTTTTATATTAACCGAAAATATTTATTTTCTTGCTTACTTGCTGCCTTTTTCCCTCCTCCTCCTCCTCCTCCTACTCCTATTTATTTTTATTTTTATTTTGTATGCGCACTTTTCTGATTAATTCCGTAACTATATATTTGCACAACTTGGGTGAAGTTTTCGGCGCGACCACTTGAGAAGAGCGCAAAGCCGGAGACTCCATCCTTCCGAGCTTTGCTTTCCACTTCTCCAGCCGGATTTCATCTGGCATTCTGGCATTCTAGCATTCTGGAATTCTGGCATTCTGGCATTGTCGCTCCAAGTGTTTGTGTGCCCCAACAATCCAACAATGAAGCCTGCCAGTAATTTGTATGAGTACCCACCGTCGTCCCACTAATTAGGCCACCAGAACTGCATTAGTTTTCGCATTCGGCGAAAATAATTACAAATTGCAGTGCAGGGTACCCACAAAATACAAAAAATAAAAAAAAAACAGAAACAGAAAAGCTCAGGCATCAAAAAGCCAATTGAAGTAGTCCAAGGTTTTTAAAAGGCGCGATGGGGGCCCATAATTACTTTCAATAAGTTTTTGGCCACACAAACCATAGTGACCGGCGCACGAGGAGACTTTCCCTGTCAGCTTTGATTTCATGGTTTGCCACATTTCCCGTGAAGTTTTTCCCATTTTCCCGCACTATTGTGAGCGTCTAGTGGCATCTTAATTAAAAGCGCTAATTGGTTATGTCTGAAAGTCGAAGAAAAGGGCGAACTCTGCCAGTTTAGCACCGCTTGTGGGTCACTAAGCAATTCACAATTAAAGGTAACGCGACTCCTTTATTACAATCAAATTGGGAATTTAAGAACCTTGTGGCTTTGGCTCTGCTGAAAAACACCCATTGACTTCGAGCTTTTGGGGCAAAGAAAAAACGGCATGAATATTTGAGCATGCAACAAAAAGCGGGACTAACACAGATAAAGTTGCTAAAACTTTTAGACAACAGAACTAACAAGGACTTAGGTGGGCCAACAACCGAACAACCCACCGTTCTAACCGTCCATTCTAAGGAAAACGGCTTTAGCATAATGCATAATCATTTAAACAAGGATATGCCAGGAGTTGAGTCCTGCAGCCGGGCATTATGACACACCCCGGTGCAGGCAAGTCCGGAAAAATGCCTTTTATGGCCAATTTGAGCGGGAGAAGCTTGGCCCGCAGCTTAAAGCCAGGCGATAAGAACAAAGCAGCCGAAAAGGCGAGCATCCAAGGACACTTTAAGCGCTCTCCTGCGTCGCCATACCAGGTGAACCCTAGTTTTTCCCCCTTTTTTTTTGCTCGAAAATTGTGTATCTTTTGGCCAATGTGTGCCTGTATTCCCAATGCCCAGTGGTGCTATTCGCAGGAATATATTATCATTAATTTCGAATTATGAAAAAGTGGCGACGCAGTCAACGAGTTTGGGACTTTCGACTAGGCAAGCTACGCAAAGGAATGGTTAAGGTATTAGGGTATTAGGGTTAATATGGTGCTAAATTTGTATACCCTTAATACAGAGAGGTGTTAAGGACCTGGACTAAATGAAATGTTTCCCTTTTGTGCTTTCAGCTTGGTCGTGTGCTGCGCAACTTCAACATCACAAAGATAAGCGATCTGGAGCTGATATCAAACTCCACCGATCGCCTGGACATCACCTTCCACTTCTTTGGGGTGAAAGGAGACTCGCAGCGTATCCGGGATGCCATCACCAGGATGGTGGAGCGCGGCAGGATTGGCAACTTCACGCTGGTGGCCAATTTTCATCACTTCGACGAGAATCCTCCACTTGGCTTGCTGGTGGGTAGCTGGTGACAGCAATAATCCATCTCTTTTACCAATTTATTCAAACGGAATTGTGCGTTCGAGTTATTTGATTGGCCAGTATTAGTTGAAAAGCTCGCCTATCTATTGAAATTTTCCGGTTAGCCTGGACATTTCGAGCAAATAAATTTTGTATTTCGTCGCAGACATTTTTTCACTTTGCACTCTGGGGCACATCCATCAATCGAAGGCATTCCATCATTGATTTTCGCCGAATGGTATTTTCATTAATTCGCATCCGAGCAGACCATCCTGGCTATTAAAAGCGTAATAAATATACCAAGGCACTCCACATTACCTACCCTACCCACATGGGTCACTGCCACCCATTTCCGATACATATTAAACAATAATTTATGAACTATTGAGGCGTGTGCCGGAATAAAAACATAATAGCCAATGTAGCAAAGTGCTGTGTTAATAAATATGCACATAAATATGTCAACAGTGTGGCACTTGACACTCGAACCGAAAACGGCAACGAAAATAATTATTTATTAATTGCGGCCAGCTCGCCCGAACAATTGGGCTCATCAGGAGGCCGGCAATTAAGTGGCATTAACATGACGAACAAGCCGCCAAACCTCAGTGGCATGCACCTTACTCCTCCACCCCTTCTACCCCTTCTACCACACCCACATGTTTGACGGACAGGAAGTGTGTTAAACCCAAACCCAAAGGACCGCATCCAATCCCAAGCCGAGCAGCTCAAAACCCCGAAAACCGAACCACAGCCATCCAGTGTCTAATTAGTGTGACATTGTCTCCCTTTTGCAGGAGCTGACCGTCAATCAGCCGCAATCAGGAGTCCGCGAGGCCAGCGAGTTCATCATATCCTGCACGGCCCAGGGCTCATCCCGGATGCAGTTTCAGTGGTTCAAGGATGGCGCTGTGGTGAATGCCAGCAAGGCGACGAGGTGAGTCTACTATATATTATATTATATTATATTATATACGAGGAGTCGCAGCTGCTTATCTCGCGAAGCCAGCTCGAAATGCCATAAACTGTGTGCCCCCCAAATGGAATATGGAATGAGGGGGGTATCGGCAAACTAAGACTGAAGACTGGAGCTTTAATAAAATAGTATAGAATCAAATCGGGAAATATGGGAAAAATCAATGTCACACTCGGAAAGTCAGAGAACGGGGGAAATCGCGAGGGATGACTCTCGTCACAAGTGTTCAATTTGACTTTATGACTTTTACACATCAATAAACATGACATAAAAACGCCAGGCGGAATAAAAATGAAACGGCCAAAAAGGATAAATAAGTCAGGGCAAAGATAAAGATTTGTCAGTGGCGTCCATGGACGAAGGACGAGGGACATGTCTAACTTGGGAGCTGGTGAACTGGTGAGCTGGGAGCCCGAGTTCTGGACCAGGCCGAAACCTAACCGCAGTAAGCCTAGCCGAATGATTGATCATAAATCCAACAGAGTGGGCCAGCCGGAACACATGTGTGGCTAACATATACGAATGGCATACCCATTCCACTCCATTCCGGAATCCCTTCAACTTCCGACTTCGGAGTCCACAACCCCGCAATCCAGATCCCTTCGGATCCACTTGGCTGGCTGGCGGGGAGTGTGGGTGCATTACATAAAAAGCATATGGCCGTAACTAACGAGGGGCTGTTACTTGGGCGACTTGGCAGGGGTTATGAGCAGCTTAGCCCTTCCAGGAGCAACACCACCCACTTTCCGACCGCCATGTTGCCTTGACAATTCGCCTTGCAGCCGAAGGCAGCGCACCACAAAGCTCAAACTTTAAATGTGTTGCGTGAATGAATGGCAAACGAGGAGCGAGGCGGAGGTCCTTTGGTCCTTGGAAGGGATTGCTTAAATGAACGGCGTTCGCAGGGCGGTGCAGATGCCGATGGAATTCGCAATTCATTAACAAAATTTTAAGCCTTGGCTGGCGGCAGGCTTTTGGGCATTCTGGTACAACCAGTTTTTTGGCAACTACATGTCACGAAACGTTGCCAAAAGTTGTTTTTATCAGACCAGAAATTTAAAGTTCCTTTCTCTTCAAACGATCTAAATTTCTATGAGAATCAGTATGGTTATAAAAATATTTTGTAAATAGAAAAGAGACCATAATAGTGTGTTTAAAATATAACTATATATAGATACCCTTTACCCGAAATGCATTACTTGTTATTCAATCGGCAGATGGCTATCACACTGATAACGATGTGTTCTATTTTTATGCGCTATTCGAATAAAAGATTGTTCATCCGAATATTACCTTTCAAATAAATAAATGTACGGCCCCCATGCCCGCAAATCGATAACGAAATCTATTCTCGGAGCTCAGTTTCTGTTGGCCAGTGAAGCCAACTATGCGTTTTCCAAATGCCAACTGCTACATGGAACATGGAACAATTCGGACCCTTTCATGGCCATTCCGCCAGTTAGCCCCATTCCTCTGATGGCTTTGGAGGTGGTGGGGCCCAGACTTATGATTACTTTTATGCATATTTGTACGGATCCAGCACATGTATGTACATACATGTTATCCTTGTTTGCTGCAGGACCTCCACGTGGCTGGCAGCCCCTCCATCAGTTTCAGTTTTGCCCAGTTTGCGTGGCCCACTTGGACGCATTGATGTGTAAAAAATGACTGGCGTACAAAGCCGCAAACATGTGTTTTTCCCCCAATGGTGGTGGTGGTGGTGGTGGTGGGGCAAGTATTAGTAAATATTTTAACTAAAGTGAAGTGAGTGAAGTCATTCATTTGGACATTTACCAACTTTGCATTATACAAACGACTACACATTAAATCCGTCCGATGACTTTACTTTTGCGTACTAAAATAACCGGAAGTAAGTGAATTTTGAATGCTTGATTTCACCGCAGGGAGCTGTTCACTTGGCCAAATGCTATTTATTATCGAAACACGGCCAATACTAGCCAGCTGCCGATTAGTTCCCTCGATGGCTATTTGCAAACAATTGGCACATTTGGACACTTTGCTTAAGTTTGAGTTAAGGGAGTAACTATATTCACACTGATTAAGAACACATGTGTTTCAGGTGCAGATTAAGAATGTGCCAAAAAACTTTCCACTTTCCATAAAATACATGTATCTCCAATCCTTTCTGACTAAGGATACAGTATCTTCTACTCAGCTACCTTTAAGTGCGCCATCGAAGGCGTTCGGCCGTTAATCTATTGGATTGCCAGTCGCCGAAATTGTGACCCAGTTAGCAGATGTTTATCGGCAGCGCCATAGGCAGTAACCCACTTAATGAATGCAATTATTTTCCAATCACGGCACTAAGGCATCCAAAAGCTGGCCACAAACTCCACAACTCCCAAACTCCCAATCTGCCAAACTGCCAAAACAGGGGCTTTGATTAACATGCCTTGGCGTGCCAATTGCCATTTGAAGGCGGAGGTACGCACATGTGTGTAAAGTAATCAATGGCCACGCTCATTAATTGCGCCCCTAATCCTGTGTCCTTTGCAATCTGGGGCGAGGATTTGCCGGAGTACAAGGCCGTTGGGCTGATTTAGTGTCACAACAGCAGTAATACAATTATTGGAGCTGCGCCCAAGCAAATGCTTCTCATTGGAACAACTTCGATTGTTGGGCTTTCACTTTGCAAAATAATCCTTAATCGCTTAATCTATTCGAGGTCCTTTTATCGTTCCAACAACACCACTCTTTGCTTACTCACAGCTTGCAAGCACCTTAAAAGCCCGAATTGAACTGAGTTAGAGAGTGAAAAGCAGCACAACGAGATCACTTTTTGCCACATTTTATTTGCTTCCAGCTTCACAAATTCCAGCTAATTCCATAAACAGGAGCTTGCTAACAAACTAAGCTGTGCTCGTTTCTCTGACGTCTTTGACATCGATGTGTTATGTAAAAGCGGTACACAATTTGTAGCCAGCCAGCAAGCCAATTGACCTTTTGAGGAGGGAATTGAGATTCCTGCTAATATTAGCTTAACCCTAAGCACTTGCGTAATCTATATTTGTCCCAGCGCCATGAAGTGGAAGGGCTTGACTGCCTGTCAATGCAATTTCAAACCCATCTTCCCCTTATCCTTTTGCTTTTCCCCTGGCCCAAGAACACGACTTTGGCTTGGAAGCTAACGAAACTGTTGCAGTCACTTTTGGCCGTGCTCTGAAAATTTGTCAAACTTGCTTAAAAGCCAAAGCAAAAATTCAATTTCAGCAGCGAGCAGTGAGCAGCGAGCAGCCAAATTGCCTGACCCCAGCAGCCCCAGACATAAGTAAAATATATATCGTATATATTTTACAAATTGGCTCAACTCTAGGCAGCAACAAAGAGGCAACAACTGTCTTGACAACGCAGCGACGACGTCGTCGTCGAAGGACAATGGAATGCAGCTCTCGAATACAGGGTGCAAATCGAGAGGAGGAGCTCCTTTGGTCCATCGAGCCGTATGGTTTCAGCGTCTAATTTAATCCGACACAGCTTTCATTATCTTCAGCCAATGCGAACATTTTGGTTGCTTACTTTTGCCATATTTTTTCTAATAGCTTACACCCTGTTTACAGCTGTTTGGTTAGTATTGCAATTACACTGAAAAAAAACATAGCTATACAACAAATTTTTCCCTTTTTCTTTGCGTAGTTTCAGATGCTCAGAGTGCGACATCTTGCCATTTCTCTCAGTGCATGCACATCCAATGTTTGAGGGGGGTCACGATTTTCATTAGTTTCATTTGCCACAATGCGTCTCGTCGTCTGCTGAGTTCAGTTGCCCGGATTTGCTTTGCTTTCTCATCGTGGCGGGGTGACAATGGCACAATTAGTGACACCATCCCCAACATTCCCCGCCAGCACTGGGTTGCTTCAAAATTTTGGCATTATCTCATAACTGGCTCAACTCGCTGTGCAGTGTTTTCCTTGTTCCGTCTTTCAATTCCGGCTGCTTGGCGCCACTTGTGCAATAAAAGGACGAAGCTACGCGGCTGATTGGACTGCTGGTGGGACGGGTATTGATCAAACAGCTCGGGTTGTCGGACAAGGCTGAGACCCACTTTCCCGGGGACGCGTGTCGCTCTATACAGTAAAACTTCCATCGGTATAGAGGAAATGGTAGTGCTCCTTCCTAAAGAAAATGGGAAATCAAATTAGCTAAATGAAGCTAGAAAAGCTTAGATTAAATAGGTCAAGCTTATTACAGAAACTTCTTTTGGATTGTATCAAATATCCTCTCCAGCGAATGGGAGTTCCACCTTCAGAGCAGTCACTGTACCTAGAAGCGCCATTGAAGGTGGAGCAGAAGCAAGCTCAGTTAGAGTGGCTTCGGTGCCAGGTACAGTTGTGCAGCTCCAAGCTCCGCCGATTACCATACCCTCATCCACTCAGTTAGCTTGTAAGAGTCGAACCGGGCGGAGGGCAACGGTTTTTTTGGCCACCTAAGCCAAAAATCAACACGCTTGCTCCGTGTCCAACGAACCGGAGACCGTGTATCGGGCACCGGACCGGGAATCGGAATCGGAGGCGCAGTCATGCCCATCCACTGGGACTGGGACTGGGAGCACGACCACGAGCATGGTCACCACCACTGGCAACCGCCGCGTCGCCACTGGTCCACCGGGGAGTCGAAGTGCCGCCAGAGGCACTACTACCTCTCCCACGACCTGGACGTTTGCGCGCGGGACTTCCATCTGCGGATGGACGACAGTGCCTGGTGCCATGGATCCTGTCTGGTGGGTCGAGTGGTGATAGAGACCGGCACCGAACCGGACTCCCTGGGCCGGGGCACCTTCAAGGTGGTGCTGGACGTGCACCACTTCCAGATCGCCGAGCTCACAGTGAAGGCCCGGAATAGCGACACGGTGTGCGTGGAGGGCAAACAGGCGGATGACCGGGCGGAGAAGGGTCAGCTGTGCATCACACGCGAGTTCACGCGATCCTACAAGCTACCACGGCACTACGATGCCACCCAGGCACGGGCCACCTTCTCCGCGGACGGAATACTGATGATTACGGTGCCAGCACCACCGAAACTGGACGACGTGGAGCGCCAGATCGAGATCGAGCCCACGGGCAACTACTTTGGCAGCGTGTCCGATCCCACGGCCACCAAGGCCATCGAGCAGGCGGATGTGGACGACGATGGTGGAGAGGCTAATCCTGCTGGCACGGCGATGGACAAATGAAGGCGGCGACGTCTGGCGGTTGCGCAACGGTTCCGCTTCCTCATCCCCAAGTGGAGGCGGAAACCCAAATACGTTTAGGCCGCCAGAGGCAGTCGATCGGCCGGAGGGCAGTTGGAGTATTCCAGGCGGAGCGGCAGGCGGAGCACATTCCAGTCACCTGGCACACACATGCACGTTGGAGTTCTTCGCGAGAACCAAAGTAACTCGGTTTGTTCCTGGGTTCCAACATAGATGGCACGTAGTCCTTCGTTCGAAACGTGAGCAAATATGGCGAAGTCAACAGTTTGGTAGGATTTTCTTAAGGTAGCTTCAATATTCGATTTAAGAGTTGATATCCGCTTGTGATTTTGTTTTCGCCAATAAAGGACTTTATCAGAAATCAGTGAGTGTGTTTTCATATATCCTGATTTACCCTTTGCTCTTCAGAAGGAAGTAGTAAATGCAAGAATTTAAAAGAAATTGTGCAAGAATCGTGTTTTTACTTCACTAGAAAGCGTATTTAGAAATTACATTTAATTAATTCTAAATCAAATCGGATCAGGGAACGGAAAGATAACAAAGATTCATTCCAGCGAGTTGTTATTGCAAGTACAATCCGAATGAAAGTGTCCTCCGGCTAATCCGGAAAACAATCCCAAATCAGGGATAAATCATGCCTCTGGGAAAACTCCAGCTCGAATTGAAAACCCAAGCGAATTGGATTTCTCGCAGCTCTTAACTTTCCTGTCACGCAGCTTTTGATTAGCGTCAAATTTGAATAAAATTCACTAACACCTTTTGTGTTTTCCTTGTCTGTGCTCGTATCCTGGGGCACTTGGCCCACAAAAAGACAACAAGGATACACAGCTAGTCAGCTGAAAATGTATGCATATGTATGTAGTTTGGCCATCGACCCAAGATTATTTTCTATACAAAAATGGGTATGCAAACCCTTGCAATTAAATGTCGGATGAGGAATTTAATATTTTGATTTACTATCTATAGAGTTCGTTTACAAATAGTTGTGCAACTTTGCTGTAGCACTCTTCAGCTCCAACATATTGTGCCCAAAATAATACATAAGAAGTAAGGAACTGTGACCCACTTCATAAGAGCCAATCAGGCCTTCGGCCTTCTGCGAAATCGTGGGCTACTGCTCCGTTTTTGATTTGGTTTTGGTCCCTTGCAATTTAGACGTTGAGACACGTTTTCCTGTTACGATTCTAATGAAATTTGCTACATCTTCAAGTGAATTGTTGCAGCTGAAAAAAATTGGGGAAACGAGAAAGGAGCGACGAGGTCGCGTACTTTGTCATCGTTTTGTTTTCATGCGTAGTTGCGTTTAATAAACTTTTTATATGGCCCTCGAATGGGTCGAATCCGCGGACGGAGGGCTTGTCAGTTCTCCGGACGGACAGGCTCATTTCTAATCTAGTTACGGTTGCGGGAATGATGCCTGCAGCTTTAAGATATTGGATGGACTCACTTGCCGGGCCGTGGTGTATTCATATTTACGAGTATGGCGATGGATGGCGAAGGGTGGCGAAGGACGGCGATAAAATATTCAGCAAGAAAAGCAACTTGACAATTTCAATTTCCCATGCCGTATTGCTGGCGGTGGGGACAAACCAAAATAACACAACGATAATAAACACCTACACACCCATTTTATGAACTCATAAAACACTCCGATGGAATCCGATTCGAAATCGTATATTTTATATATACAAACCACGCATATGAATGCCAAAGTGCGTATGTCCGTGCTCGAAGGACCTCCAGCCTCGTTGTCCATAAAAAGCGCCCATATGCACCTCATCCGCTCGCAGGAGCTAGAATAACACCGACTATTGACCATCGAGCATCGCCATGGGTCATTCCCATTGTTGTTTCATGGTTTTCATGTGTCGCTGGTCGAGAGTGCGCAGAAATCGGTATGCGGCTCACAACTAATTTTTTGCAATGGCCTTTGATCCGTTGCGGGGCGCCGATTGAATGTTATGCTGCCAACTTTTCAATCGCACAGCAATCAAATATCCCCGGGGATTAGCCAACTTGCATATGAGGACGCGACAGCTAATTAAGCAAATTGATGCGACATCAGACGGTAACGGAGCTGCAAACTGGAGGTCTCTGGGGTGCTGGAATGCAGAAGGACTTGTTTCCGACAGGGGATCTTAAACAGCGACAGCATTGACATGTAGGAAAATATAAATATTCGCATGACGAGTTGATTTAATGGAACACTAAAGCTTCAACATTTAATGGCAACCTTTCCTATCATTTTTTCTTAAATGGAAAATGAATCTTTAACATTTAATGGCAACCCTTTCTATCCTTTTTTCAAAGTTCCATTTGCTGATTGAACATGGGAGTATATTTAAGCACGTTTTCAAGCTGGCTATCTTAGTTGTAAAATAACTAAGTATTTTACTGAAAGAACACCTATGTATACAGTGATTTTATGTGGCACCACCCTTTATGCTGAACATTTTCCCCCGGTTCGAACTGTTCGTGATTAGTGCAAAGTGGGCATTACTGGCTGGAAAATCCGTGATTTTGGAGCATGTACAACAGAGTTTGCTGACATCGTAAGACTTTGCCACCAGAGCCGACGTTATTGGTCCATTGAACCTTACAGCCAATGCGTTGTTATGAGTTGTTTGACCAGCAACCAAAGCACATCAGCTCAAATGAAGTGCAGCTCGGGGATGCATCCTGCGGACTCGCATCCTGGCCGTCGTCTGGCTGCAGTTGTATTTACAGGACACGCACACAGACACGCACGCCTACGCAAAGGCATTTTGCGGGCCATTTGTAGCGCTTGCAATTCCGGAAAGCGGACAAGAGGGGGAGGGGGAGGGGGATTTGGGCGGGGGAGTGGCAAATGCATTTTGCAACCGCAGCCGACAACGGAACGAAACGTTTCTGCCCCGGGAGCAAATTCAGTTGCCGGAGATGGTTACGTGAGGCAAATCGCATTGGGAAAATGCATCATTAAGAGGAAGCGGGCACCGAAACCCTAAATACCCTAACTGAAACTGGCGAACTGCAATGCGGATTGTTATATGTTTATCAGCTAAATAAATAAATACAAGAGATTTACATTTTCGGAACCTTTGCCTGCCATAAAAATAAATATCTGCAAGCAAATACCACCGAATGGCGTTCACACTTGAAGATTATTTGACACACAGCTTAGAGGCCATTGCGCGGATAATCCAGCCCAGATCCAGATAAATACATGCATTAAGGACATGCGTATATGCGCCCTTTGTTGGGTCTTTTCGCACAGTATATGCGCGTATCCTTCGAAGGAAATCGAATTGAGCACACACCATGAAGCGAATCGAATGGGCTCCAGCCCAGCTCACCAACGAGCCAAAACGAATAATGTTCAGCTGTTTCGCAGCGATATTAGATAGCAGTCGATTCAAAAGAGAGCAAACCACCAGCTCCTTTTCTCATCACGTACGCATCGCTGAGGTCCTAATCCTTCGTCCTGCGATGCAGTTGCTGCCGTTGCAGTTGCAGTTGCAGTTGCACTTGCGCCGGGCCATGCAGTGGCATTAGTGGTGCTGCTGCGGCTTAGCCAGCTTCCTGGACAACCAGGACAACTAGGACAACTAGGACGACCAGGACAATGCTGAACAATGCCGGACAATGCAGGACGTCAAAGTCGATGTCAATCCTGCCTGGGCCCATTTGCCGTAAGCGGCGCCAAACAGGACCTGTGGCCGCGTTGCTGTTTTTGCGGTTGTAGTTAGCGAGTCCTGCGAGGACATCATAGTCGGCACTGGTACGGTGTTGCTGCTGCATCGCATTTAAGCGTTACGCACTTCCGGTTGGGAGTGTTATTACTTCCGTTGCCATTTAATTGATTTTGAAGGTGCTTGGTGCTTGGCGGTGCCCAGCTGGGGCCACAAAGGACTCCTTCCGCCCGGTGCCATTAGTAAATTGTAGGTTAAGTGCTCTGCATGCGAAAGCTCAATACCCAAAAACCCAAGGCCCAATCCCACA
The DNA here is from genome assembly GCF_016746365.2 of Drosophila yakuba. Classification (NCBI taxonomy): domain Eukaryota; kingdom Metazoa; phylum Arthropoda; class Insecta; order Diptera; family Drosophilidae; genus Drosophila; species Drosophila yakuba. The sequence continues at coordinate 12,899,810 of NC_052527.2, read as the reverse complement.
CCCACTCCCATTGCCATTCCCATTGAAAACGCATTTTTAGACGCCTCTACACCTGTAAATAGCTATCCAAAGGTACTGGCAATGCGAGTGGGTGGGTGATGGGTGATGCGGTTAAGGATGCGGTTTTTGGGCACTTTTTGCCGGCGTGACGTCAGCGCTATCCATGCGTAAAAGTTATTAGTGAAATGCACTCAGGCGGCGGAAGAAAGGCGCAAGAAGAAGAGTGAGGCGGAAACTGCTGATGTTTGTTGGCCACGAAAACCTCAAACAGCACTTAAGTTGTTGCCAGCTGGAAGGTTTTGGTTTTCGGCTTTCGGCTTTCGGTTTACTTTGCTTAGTGCTCATGCAATGCAGCACCACCACCACTGCAACCAGGTGCAATCTGCGATTTCCAGCTCTCTGGAGGATTATGAGCCATGCCCGGGAGGAGTCTAATAGGCTTACCGTGCATTTTCGACAGTTTGCGCAACTTTTGCTCAAGCCGCCGCCTTCGAGGGGCGGAATTTAAATTCGCAATTACGCGATTCCACATCGCTTGTCAGAGACACGAGCTCTGCGATTCTCGCATAATTGAATGCCGGATTATATATGTACGTATGTGTATAAAAAGTCATGTAGGAACGTAAGTGAGAGTAAAAGTCGTCTACCCAGTTGATTGATTCCCCGTTTGCAAACACATTCCCCCGATGGTTGAACCAGATTTACACCAGCCAGACTCATTGGCGAAACTCATTGGCACATGCGAGTGTACGTGTGTAAAGCGACCCATTTATCCACGAAACCAAAAACTATTAACAATTTTAGCAACAATGCGTTGCCAGAGCCAGCCGCATCCAGGGCATTTCGAAAAACATTTGAAAATGAAACATGTTCCCGCTAATTGACTTCGAACCGCAGCATCCGCGATTGTTTCCCCATTAGCGATGATTTCTTTCGCCCAGGATGCCATGAGCTATGGTAACGGGGGGCAGTGAGGGGGAAGTGGGGGCTATGGGGATATGGGGCCGTGATAAGTGAGCTGCTATTAGTGTGTCAATTAGCGGACTTGCTGCATATGATCCAGCTCACTTGGCCCGGCTCACTCCCTGGTATCCAGCTTGCAGCATATGGCATATTGTATGCGGTATTTGGCATTTGCCATTCGGCATTCGGCATTTGGCTGTCACGGGGCGTGAGAATTAATGCACGACTGGCAGTGTGCGAATCTGTTTCAAGTACTTTCACTCGCGGAAACCGAAAGTGGAGTGCTAATTAGCATGACTAACCAGCGCTTTCATCTGCACATTTGCTCATCTGCTCCTTGCAGGGAAATATGGACCACGGTCCTGCCGCCCGAAACCAAGGATGTCTACACCGCCATTCTGGGCGTGACCAAGGCGAGTCGCATCGACGAGGGCGTCTATAGCTGCAAGGTAAGTGATCATACTCGGCTACTGAACCCAAAATATTATTACCTATTCTAAGGTAGCACTGTCTATGCTCGACTTTCATCATTAAGTTACCTCATTTCCCATCAATTCCACTCTATTTAAATACACTTAATATCTAATTATTATTCCTTTCTTTACATTGCTGTTTAACTTATTACAATCTCCTTATTACAATAATCCTTCCTAAAGGATCTATGTAACTCGTTTTAGAATTCGTAACTAGGCCAGCATTGATTCTGCATCATGGCTTTCGAAATATATGCCATGTCAATCCGCGCTGATGATCTGAAAATGCCACTTGGTCCTTTGGCTTTTCTTTTTTTTATAGCGATTACGGTTCCCCGAACACTTTCAGGCCTCGGCAGACGCCCCGTAGTATTTTCAGCTGACTAATCAGTCTAATTGCCATATCATAACAGCGCAGAGCTCCTCCGACTGTTTTATGCCGTCTAGAAAATCCATCCCAGAAGGCCACATAATTACATTTGGCTTAGCCGCGTTCTGTTCACGGCTGTGTTCTTCATTTTCGCTATAACGTTGCTTTTAATTAGACTAATTAAAATATGGTAGAGCGGCGAGATAGGAAAGGAGTGTGATGGAGAGAAATGTGGCCATCCATTGCACTTGAATGCTCTTTCTCGGGGGCCAATTAAATTTTAATCTATGGTATTAAACATTCTTTTGACTGCGGTTTCCGGGTAGAAATTTACGGATGCCCAAAGATGATTTTAGGCCCTGGATTCACTCTCACTCTCTCTTTTGGCTTACAGCCCGGTACTAAATAAGAGTTTTAAATTGTTCCGGACGATTAGACCCAAAACTGCCCTTCTTCCTGGCCGCCCAAATCCTGCAGGACCCTTCTTTATGGCTTAGGTAATAACATATTACGCAAATGGCTTGTAAAAAAATATTGGCTCGCCGTACAGGAAGCCACGTGAAAAGTTGGCCCAAGAAAAGTTTGGACCTCCAAGTACGTGGACACATGACCAACTCACTAGGATGCCAAGTTAGTTATAAATCAAATGGTAATTTGATTGCCTGCTCACGGGAGATTGTAATAAAATGTGCGTCGTCCCTTGCGTACGAGTATAAATCAGTATAAATCAAATTTGGAATTGTTGCCAACTCAATTGAACTTTGGCATTAGCATAATGGCTCCCGACTTAATACACAACATTCTATTATATTTGCGCTCAGATTTAAGCACTTTAAGTCCGCATCGCAATCAAAGGAGGGGAACTGCAGCCACAAAAAGCGTCAGCATCTGTTGCACCACCCAGCTGGCATTTCTTGGGGCCCAGGACGCAGTAACCAGGACACAAGACCCATTGTATTTAGTGCCTGGTCCGAGGCTCTCCAGCCCAAGGGGGATTCCACTAAGTTCTTTATGGGGGAGCCTCTGCTTTGGCCGCTTTGTGCCTTTGGCGCGCCTCGTGCCGCTCACTTATTATTGTCCTGGCTCCCCCGTAATGACGCACCCGGCAGATCAAAGGCAGGATGCCAGAATGGCAGGACGAGGCAGCAGCAGCAGCAACAACTGAACGATAATCACGAGGATGAGGGCCGGACCTGAGCTGGAGCTGAGTGCTCCAAACTGGGTCCCTGAAGGTCGATTGTGCCCACGTCTCGCAGCTGTTTGCTGAAAACTCGAGCGCATGAATCCTTTTCAATAACACCGCCTCGGGTTCCAAGTCAATAAAGCGCCTGCCAATGCCTCCACGGCCCATTATGCGGACTTGGGGACTCGGATGCATGTCCACGTCCATAAGTTGTCCACAGAAATACACAAGAATACACAGGAATACACAGGAATACACAGGAAAACACAGCCATATATATATGAGCAAAGCGAAACAGCAAGCGTACACTTCTAATGGGGGCGTGTGCCAGGCGCATTTATTATTTATGTATTGATATTAAGTATACGCCTTGTTGCAATTAATTCATCCGCCCTGGGGAACTTAGCCGTCTCGGGTCCATTACGTGCACAATGGCCCCAAGCGGTGCTGTCTTTAAGCCAGCTGCATTAGCCCCACTGCCTAAGCCACTTCAGATTTCGCAGGACACGACTGGAGCTTAAGTGTTCTCTGGATTATAAGTGTACCGAAAGAAGGATGTGTCGACCTATGAAGTATGAGCCAACTGCTGTTGGGCAAAGGAAAGGGTATCTTTCTCTCTTAATTTGGCACAATATGAAAGCAATAGGAAACAAGATTGCTTCCAGTTTTTGCGGTTGCATTTCGAAACCTAAATGTCAATATCCATTAGCCAAATAAATGCTGGTGGCTTCGAAAATAACCCATTTTATGAACTATTAATTCCGTTGGAGTGTTGTTCATTGATCGGCGCAAAGTGTCCGGGCCAAATGCTTAGCCATTCACGGGGCACAATGTGTTGTTTAACGACTTGGCCTGTTAATGAGACGCGACTTATCCGGGCCAATAAAATACCATTTAGCCATAAAGGCGCTCCTCTCCTCGTGGCGATGCCGAAGTTTTGCAGTCGGCCAGCGTCGCAACTTAATGAGTTAATTGGCATTTGGATTTTGTGGCCGGCCAGGATTTGTTGACGCTGCAAAGTCGTAAATGCCACTGCAAATCCCAACGACACATCCCGATTGAGAGGAGCACAAAGAGAAGCGCAGAATTTAAAGCCGCCATGGCCATAAAAATGCCATCTAACCTTTGGCTTACACCAAGAGTGTCTCGCTCTTGCTCTCGCTGTCTATTAAATATTTCCGGATCGACTGAATCCAAGAGCCCGAGGGCCCAGATATCAGGCGAGGATGCAGTGAAACCCGGCCAGACAAGTGCGCGATACCTTCAGCACGGCGACAATGATGCCGCCTCCTCGTTAGCTGTATCATTTTGTTCCCTTTTTCCTTTTCTATATATTTTTTTTTAAATTTGAAACGGAAATGGGCTGGGCAACAGCCCATCATCATCATCATCATCATCGTTGACGCGTGGCAATGTCTGGGTTTTCCCACTTGAAATAACTATGCAGAGTATCCTTGCCTGAAGAGTTACTCACCTGCAACCTAGGTTTTGTTAGCTGAGACATATCTATTTCCCTCGCATATTTGAAAACTTAAAGTGTATATAACTACTTACCGTAGGGTTATTTCCCGACTACAAATAGAATTCACAACCTTTTTGCCGAGTGTAGCACTCGATGCTTTCCCAAAGGAGGAATGTGCAACAACGGCAGCATCGACAAAGCAAGTTTACAATTCGTTTGCTTGCCATCCGCGTGGAAATAAATAAATAAATGCAGAAGGTTGGCTGGAACCCACACAATCCTACCAAGGCCTTAAGTAGCCATCTTGGCCCAGCCAGCAAGTGGTCGTAAATACTTCGACTCGTGTGGAGCTTCAAGAGTCCTTGGACATCGTCTGAGTTGCCGTTCGAGCAAATACTAATCCCCAACTCAATGCCCTATTTTGCAATGACAAATATGATTTGCATTCCGTTCCGGCTGTTAAGCCTTTAAATTACTTTTCATAAACTAATATACGAGACCCATCCCAACATTTGATTATGACTGCATATCAGCATATCACATTTCCACAAAGCCGATGGGCAAACTCAAGCAAATCAGGACTCGTCATATCCAATCAGCACACAATGAGGTCCTGCTGACTAGCAAATAAGTCTATTAAACAAATCCTTGGATGCCCCGGCGACGGCTGACAGCTATTCCAGTTCGAGAAACAGTAGCTGGCCACAACTGCTGTTTCCCTTGTCCATGTCGACATGCGTGCAAAGGACATGGCCATGCCCCCCATGCCCATCCTGCAGGATGTGTGCCATGCTCTTCGACAAGGCTGCTGATTCTCGGCTATCGGGCATGGCTGTGCTCTCAATCCGCTTACAATTGAGGCGGCAATAATAGTTCAAAGTATATATATTTACTTCACTAGTAGTGAGTAATATAGTTCAATTATAAGCAATACAGTGTGAATATTATATTGTAGCTTTTATTTCAATTTACAGTCGTGGTTATGGCTAGTATATAGTATTCCTGACCACGACTGTGGCTTTCTGTTGATATGAGTAACCCAAACCGATGGCATTATGGTATGCCGCTGACAGGCGCTTCTTGTGGCCTGTCCCTCTGACTGGACTTTGTTAAATGAGCTGAACTAACCACCACCACCTTCTGGTTTCCTCCTGCTTTCTCCTGCTCCTCCAGGTGACCGACTGGGGCGTGGAGCAGTGCCGCTCCCTGCACATCCACATCAAGTCGCCGCCCCGTCTGCGTGTGGATCCGGCGAGTGTGACCCTGCAGCGAGGTGACTCCTTGCGGGTGAGATGTCTGTCACCCGGTAACGATGACATCAAGCGGTATGCACAACTGGGCTACAGCTGGACGCGCAATGGTGTGCTCTTCCAGTCGGACGCGGCCACCGCCATGTGGGAGGACCTGTATCCCGACGGCAGCATCCTGAAGATCAACAACATCCAGAAGTCAGCGGAGTACGCCTGTCTGGTCTCCAATAGTGTGCGTCCCGTCTCCCGGAGTGTTTACATCAATGTCATCGAGCGGAATGCCGTGCACGTCTGTCCGGCTGAATCCACCTACGGCGTCCATTGGCCAACCAGTGCCCCCGGCTCGCCCATCATAACCGACTGCCCGCGCGGATTCGAGGGTCACCTGAAACGCATCTGCGAACAGAGGGACACGGGCAACTCCACCTGGCTGCTACCGGATTTCTCCGGCTGCGTCCGGGACGAACTGCTGCTCATCTACAACCGCTTTCTGGCCCTGAGTGCCGGATTCCAGCAGACGAACTCCTCCAACATCCTGAAGGCCTGCTTCGAGTTCACTCTGCAGCGAAGGCACAGCTTTCTGCCCGGCGAGGCCAGCTTCCTCATCGATATGCTGCATGAGGTGAGCATCCAGATGGTATAGATTCCAAACTGATACTCATACTCATCCCAGATTAAAGTGTAAAGGCCATCAGGGGAATGGCCTTAACACTCCCGTATTGTGACAGATTTGCTTAAATTGGCCTAATCAAAATCGGAATTGCAATTCCCATTGCTCCAAAATATCCTGTTGCCGCAAACTCCGTTTTTTTGGGTGGCATTTATCTGGTCCGTCTGCTTCGACCGCAAAACCCTTAACACATTTAAGCTTCACCTGGCTCCTCGGATACTTGGATCCTTGGAAACCTGGCTGGCGGCCACTTGAGAAGATGGGGCAGCAACTATTTTTACACACAAATGAATGCAAAAAGCTGCTGAGCCGAGCGGCTTGCCATTTTTCACACAATTTTCGGGCAACCGAAACTGCAGTCAAAAAAAACTTCTTCGCCTTTTTCTTTTTTTTTTGGGTCGCCTAGCAACCATTTTTCATTTTAATGCGCACACAAATTTCCCGACTAACGAATTGCTTTGAGCAGGAGCTTCCTCCATCTTGGGGCCCCTCAAAAACGGAGAGGGTGGGGCGGGTAATCCTTGCCACTTGTATTATGTTGTCTCAACTGTGTTTCCTTGGCCACTTCACAGCTCGACACCTACCTGCAATTGAAAGGCACACAACTGGAGCGCGAGATGGCCGCGGAGATTATACTGCGCATCCTGGATAAAGTCATGCAGAATGCCCAATCCTTGAACAGTCAACAGGTAAGTGCCACGATGCTAGGATAGCAGTATAGCAGGATAGCAGGATGCCAGGATGCCAGGATACTGCGGTGCCAGAGTGGCGGTATGCTATACCTGCAACGCCGCATAAATTATGCCCAGTGTACTCCGTGCTCCCATACATGCAGCGAAAAGGCAGAGCGCCATAATTTATATCCTGCAGCCATATTCAATATTTGCCAGCCCGGGTTTCCTTACCCATTCCGGGCATTTATTTATTACGCTCGAAACATCGAACACCGAACACCGAGCATCGAACATTGAACATTGAACATTGAACTGGGCCAAAAGGTGGGCACTTGCCAGCTTTTATTTAGCTTGTAGTTGGCCTGTCACTGGGCTCCTGCAATTTGCATACGGACATTTGTCTCCCCCGTTCCCGAAGGCCGTGTACGGATTTCCAAAGCAGCCGGAGAATTGATGAGCCTGCCGGCCCAGTCTGGTAATGAATACCTTTTTCGATATGCATGAGCTTGTGCATTTTTCAGGTTTGTCAGTGGTTTTACCCATGTCCTGTGTGAGCTGAATTATGTGATATCCTTACTGATCAGATCAGATTGCTTCGTGCTACACGTGCCGATTTTACTGCAGCGATAATTGGTTGGCTATGCAAATATCTCAGAGATTAAAAACCAAGTCTGCCTAATTTGAATCTTCTTTTGATAACGAAAATCCCGTTCTCAACGAAGCATTTGTAGTTATTTAAACTCTCTTTTTCCTTGTGTATCCACGCCACATTAAGCAGAACAGCTAATAGAGAAGGACCTCAAAAGGTGCCGCTAATGAGGCGCAATCAAACAATTTACCCGCGACCCTCCGCAGGACAATAAGGATAACCACTTCCTTATCACCTGGCAAAAAAGGCCGACACTTTGGGCCAATCTCGAGCCTCCAAATGGCGCTGAAAAGTGGGTATCCTTATATTTTGTGTGGTGGAATGGCATGGTGGTGTATATCTCCATTTGAGATTGTTGTTTCCATTGTTTCCGGCTCAACTGAGGATTTCAAGGGGGACTTGTTTTTTGGGGGAGGGGCAGAGACACTCCACTGCTCATGCATTATTCCGTGGGCAAATTTTTGCGTACTTGGCGTGCGGCATAAAAGTGAGGGAAAGGACACTGGCAGGATAAGGCTGGCCTTTTTTGGTATGCAAATTTATGAGAGTGTTGATTGCAACTGTTTGAATATGGCACTTTCCCCGAAAAACGGGGAAACCTGTCATGACGTGAGGATAATTGGAAGGCTGCCTCTTTGGACACCGTCAGCATAATCTATTAGCCAACTGAGTGGCTTAAATATTCAACCTTTAAGATGGGTGAAGTTGCTCCGGCCTCAAACGAGATATATTCGCTAAGCTCATAGTTAACGCGGAGTTGGATTAAAGAACTTTTTAATGCGCATAAATTAATTTAGTTTCGCAAGAGTTTTGGCTGAGCTATGGCATTTCAATAGAATGCCTTAGCGCCATGTGAGCCCGAAAGTCGCTCGTCGATGCGAAAGAACAATTTATGTTAAATTTTTATTAGCTGACGCAGTCTGAAAAACTTGCCAGCATAATTGGGTCGATTAAAAAGCGTTGGCATTCGCCATTCGCCATTCGCCATTCGAACTTTCCCAAAGTTGCACAAATAGTTTGCATCGTTTTTATTGACTGAGCAAAAAGTTTAATGGACTGAGTCGAATCCCCTTCCCCTGCAAGTTTATCGCATTTTTTGCGCGCAATCAAGTTTAATTAGTGAATCGAGGCGGTCCGAGAAAATCCGCGAATGTAATCAGGCATACGCCAATTTCCAAGGCTCACTCGAACTGAAGCTGAAGAGTTCGAAGTTTTAAAGTTCAAGTTTAGCCAGGATGCCATGATGCCATAATGCCATAATGCCACTTAAATCAACCGAAAAAATAGTATTCGATTTGAATAAGCCACCAGCCTAACTAAGCCTCATCAATATGTTGATGGATAATAATAATTTCGCATGGAAATTCGTATATTTGCTGCTAACCAATATCCATTCACGCCCAGTGAACAGATCGCCCCGATTTGTGGTTTTCCTCTGTGGAAATGGCAATTGAAAAAGTTTTTGCACATGGCAATGTGCTCATTTTTGGATAACTGCAAAGCGAATCCCGAAAGTTGATTAAAACACTTCTACACACGCAGCTGGGATTTGCATAAGTACAAGTTCGCTGTATTGACCAGCAAAGTTAACCGAACTGACCCACTTTTTTTTCTATTTTCGAACGGCTTTTAGGCAGCAGGCTAAAAAGTGGGCCAAAAGCGCTTCCCATTCGAATCAAATCACGGCAAATCACTTAGCCAAAAAGTATTCGCTGCAAACGTGACCCTAAGTCAGGGCCCAACTTTCCAGTTGCAAAAAGTTTATCTCACACATGGCCACGCCCCTTTTGCCGGGGGGCGCTGTGTTGGCCAAGTGATTTGCCGGTAAACTGCTAAACGTGGCTAGGTCGAAAGTCAAGTGAAATTTGCACATGGAAAACTTTGTGCGGCCCTTTCCCTTTCATTTTTCTCCCCCAAATTCGAGAGTTTCTTTTCGGCTCCTTTTAAAGAAATCATACGAATGCCACACATTTGAATAGGCTTTGCATTGAGGAGCGTGGCACTGGTACTTATAGCAGCAAAGCTTAATGTTCTGATGATGCTGAAGTTTTTCGTTTTTTCGTTGTACGTTTTTCATTTCTCCTCGAAAAAAAAGTTCCATTACACAAACTTTTCCAATTCGAATTGTTTTCGCTTTCGATTAGTTGTTGGCCCGAAACATTTATGCCGGCAACAGAACAGAATGCTTGTACGACTGAGTATCTTATGTAAAAATCCGATGATATTTTTGATTTGTGCAGGAAATGCCCGACTCCTTGCCCATTTCTACTTACCCACAAAATGCTGTGTACCGCCCTGTTTTCGAATTAGAAATGGCCAAATCCCTTCCCATGCAGAGCGATGCTTTGTTGTAATGGTCATGGCTTTCGGATTTGTGAATTGTGGCAAATCGGAAAATCGAAAAATCGAAAACTCAAACATTATAGTTGGGTCCGCCTGCTTATTGGCCTCGCTTTATGGCTTTGTAACTGCACTCGAGAACGTAGCAATTTTTATGGCCGGGTTCATTGACTGCGCTTTCCGCTCCCCTTGCCTGGCATCCTGCAAAAATATGCCACATGGCCGGCGGCAGGACCTGGTTTCGTCCTTGTTGCCCCCACTCTGTGCCACTCTGTGGCATTGATTTCGCCCATAGTTCATCGCCGGACTCCATGTGATGCCCATTGTTGGAGTCGAATTCTGTGGCAGTCTGTGGAGTCCGTAAATGTAAACATGGCATATGGGCCATGGGTTATTATCTGCCCTACCTATCCTTCATATTGGCTTTCACCAACACTTGCCAAAATGTTGCTCATCCAGGGGAATAAAATAAACAAGTGCCCACTTTTAAGGGGCTGGAAAATCGTATTTTTATTGGAATATTTTTGCTGAACTGGGGACAAAGTTATTATTATTTGTACCTCAAAAATTGCTATATTTCGATTTGAATCGCCGTGGGAATTTACATTAAATTTCCATGCAAAGGCTTTGACTTTTCTATTGCTTTAAATAAGAACTTGTTTTGTGGATAAATAATAAAATTAAATACAGTAGAGTGAAATAACAGAGTTGAGCAATATTTCGCGTGCGAAACTATAAAACCTGCCTGGCATTAAAATGGCCAAAAATCTGCCCAATGAATCGGCGAAAGCCATTATTTAACCGTGTGTCCTTTTATTTATCCTTGCAGCAAATTAAAAAGCTGCAGCAGCTCACACAGTCAGCGGCGTTGAACCGGGAGACCATCGCGGCCTCCCAATTGGCCACCTCGACCAGCGGGAGCAGCCAGCCGTTGCCAGGTGACAGTTCGACCCGTGGTGACGATGGCAGCGGGTCAGGGGTCACGGCAGGTGAGATGTCCGCCGCTCCCGCGGGCAGCCTGCAGGCAACGAGAGCCGGCGGAGGAGGAGGAGGAGGTGGAGGAGGCGGTGGTCCTGGTGGAGGTAGTGGTGCTGGTGCTGGTGCTGGAGCCTCCAGCATTCTGACAGTCGATGAGGACACCCTTTCACTGGACAGACTGAACTCGCTGCGCATTTACATGACGTCGGTGAAAACGCTGCCGTTTAATTTACGCATTTACGGGTGAGTTGCACTGCCAAACAAAAACAGATAAATGAGCTTTGAAGTGAAATCAGACACACGTCTGTCTGATTTTCAAACGAACCGAGAGCACTGGGCTATAATTTCTAATTACGAGCAAGGGGAGCGGGGGTAGATGCAAATTTGCAAGTCGAGTAAACAGTAAACTTCATTTTACGGCCCCTTGATTAATATATGCGACGAAGGAAAAGCGATTTTCCACCCACACCGCCAACTGCCAGAGGGGGGTACTAATGGAAAATTTATTTTATGAGCAAACATAAATAAAAAATGCATAAAACCGGCGAGCTGCCGGCATGAGGAATGGCTCATAAAAGTGGAGCAGGACTTCCAGGACGAACGACCAAGTCGACCGAGTGCAGGACTAAAAGGCAGGGCGACCTTGTCGCTTCAGGACAGGTATTTCCATCTTATGCTCTGCTCCACGGCTTTCAAGTGTCTAATTTAGCTAATTAATAGCCTTAAGTGCAGGCGGCTACATTTACAATTTTCCTGATTTACGACGGCTCATGCAGTTTCCTTACCATTTTCCACGTCCTCTTTTTTCCCCTTTTTTCTTTTCAGTGAGGATTTGTTTTCCGACCAGCTGTATATGGACATCGGACTATCCAGCCGCCTGCTGCACATCATGGCCAACTCAACCATATTCGCCTCGGTCATCTCGTACAAGAATCTCAAAAGTTTCCTACCCAAAACCTACTACACGCGTGGCAGGTGAGTTCACAGTTCCCTGAGCTGCAAGTTTCCATTTATCACCTGGCGAGTCTGCGTTCAATGGCCGCTAATTAGTTGTAAAAGTGTGGCGAAAGTTTAAGAAACTTCTTCAGTTTAAACGATCCCACTAGATGAATGTGCCACTGCACTTGTTTAATACCCCGACTTAATGCATTCCGACCAAGAAAGTTGTCTTGGCTAAAGCCCGGCTTATGGCCACCGATGTATAATTCGTAAGCCATGTTTGCCTGCTCCTCAAATGTGTGTAATGCCAACTGCTGTCACTCCTAGCCTCCTTGGTCCTTTTGGCTGTGCCAACAAGATGGCAGGATTGCAGAATGATGGCAGGATGGCAGGATGGCAGGATGGCTCCTTGGCTTAAGCGTATTACAAGCAGCTGGAAAACACTGGCAACAATACCACAGCAACGAGTGTAATTCCCCAACTGTAAACAGAATGCAAATATGCAGCTGCCAGCAAAGGAAGCAAAAGAACTAAAATGGCCAAAAGTGTGCTTTCAGTTACAAGAAAATGCCAGCAAAGTTGCCATCAAATCCTGATGATTGCCCATAAAAGATGGGACAAGCTCAAGATTTGATTAGCTGCAATTGTATACATTTCATTTCGTTTTTAATAAACCTTTTGAAGTCAGCTATAAAAATATATAAACTGCATATTTAATATATATCTTAATATGTCTTACCAACCCAACAGCGATCCCCGTGACTCGGACTACGTGCTGGCCTCCCGGATCATCCAGACCTGGCTGTTCCAGTCGAATCGCTCCAACGACAACTTCCGGGAGCCACTGGACCTGCCCTTCGAGGCGGGTCACGTGGAGATCATCTTCCAGCACGAGAGTGTGCCCAAGAAAGGCGACTGGGTGGCAGTTTGTGGGTGAGTTCTTGCTGGTTGAGAATTTGAATAGCAAACTATTTATTTAATTGCACCATTTTACGCGCAGTCACGACTACAAGGCCTCCTTCGACTCCACGTGGCGATCGGATCTGTGCATCACCAAGCACCTGATGGCGAACATCACCAGGTGCATCTGCCCGCTGTCTGGAACCTACGTGGTCATGCTCACCAAGCGCCAGCCAAATGTAAGCCAGGGTCACCAAGGTCGCCAAGGCCACTCGGCATGCCATGGATTGCCATGGATTGCCGTGGATTTGCCATGGCATCCAGCTGCCCAATTCATGCGATTCACGTGTACCAAAGTGGAAGAGCCCCGCTTTGATTTATGGCACTTTTAGGTCCTGCCATTTAGTGGCCTCCACCTGGCCAAGCGGCTCACCCTTTGTGCTCCTCCAGCGTCCGCATTTCCACATTTCCGCTTCCCTGGCTCGCAATCAACAACTTGGCCTTTGCTGCCATGAACTTGCTCCAAATGCACTCGGGTTTTCTGGGCCTCGCCTCTGAATTCGGAAACTACTGAATTCAGTATTCTGCATTCTGCATTGTGCTGGCTGCATTCAGTCAGTCAGGGCGGAAATACTTTAAATCGGGGATGCACAGGGATTGAATAGCCGAGGGGGTTTTATTTGGGGACACACTTGGCTCTTAAACTGGGGCTTTTCATTCATATTTCGGTGATATTTTTCAGATGCTGGGGCTTACTTAAATAATAGCCTAAATAAATAATAAATGTAGTGCTATGAAGCTGGGAAATTGTACATTATTTAATATGGCATTTTTTCAGTTACTTGTGTAGCATATTAAAATTACTTCGGCTGAGCATTAAAGATTTAAAGTCAGGCTGCTGTAGCTTAAATTCTATTTGGTTTAGAATTCGGTCGATTTCTGGGCGCCATCCTGCCAAGGCAAACAGCATTTTTGCCAACTTTGGCTGGCCTTCGCCTCGCGTCGTTTCGCTGCTCGTTTGAATTGCTAATTGTTTTCCGCCTTTCGACAATTGCATTTCCAGGCCACGCCCCACCACGCACCCCGGCGCCCCATCTTCGTGATCGCCAGCTGCGCCTGCTGCCTCCTCCAGTGCGGATCCGCCCTGCTCATCCTGGTGCCCATCTGGTGCAATCGCAAGTGCGCGGTCACGTTCCTCAAGATGCAGTTCTGCGTGTCCACGTCCAGTGTGATGCTCATTTACCTGCTGGGATTCATGAAAATGCTGCCGGCGGTAAGTTGTCCATAATACCAATTGTATCTCATTAAACATGAGAGAAAAAATAAGAGTTTATTATTAAAACAATTTAATGCTTATACAAAAAGTACCAAAGAGTAACAACATTTCAAAATGCAAAACAATAATTAAATATTTGAATGGCCACGAAAAAGCGCGCTGCGGTGCATTTAAATACATCTCAGTTTTGCGGCGCTTTAACACAAAGCCTTTGAGTCACTGCACTGGGAGAAAAAGGGGAGCAAAAAAGGAACAAGTGAAAAGGGAACCAAAGCGTGAAATTTAATTACGCCAAAATAAATAAACAAGTAAAATGGAGGAAAGCCAAGCTGAAAGCAAAGCAACCCGAAAACCGAAAACCGAATACCGAGAACCAAAACCAAACATACAGCCCCAGTTGCTCGGAAAAGTAATAACAAAAAGTGTTGCTTGATATAAGGAAAATGGGAAAACGGCGCCTGGCAATCGAAACACAAACGAGTTTTCCACAATCCACACCTCCACCCACTCCCCCATTTAAAAGGATGGGAAATCCCAGCGGCTTTAACTAGCGGGCGAAAACCCTTAAGTTGTAATTATATGCGGTGGCAATCACCGATTTTCCACCTACCGTTCAACCTGACTTTTCAAATAATAATCAAGGCCAGCGCAAAAATGCGTAATCATCATCAAAACAAATTAGCGTGTCGTCTGCAAGTCGTTTTCATTCCATATTATATATACTTGTACTTCAAGCAAAACTGCTGGGAGTTTTGTTGGACAACAAAGCAAATAATTTACATTTAGTTTTCGTGGCAGCCAAACGGAAAATTCATGGAAAACAATTCCCAAACCTGTTGGCATCCTCCACCCACCATCCTTCCTTGGGAAGCAAATTAAAAGTCAACAATGCACGACGGCCACTGCGACTCCAACTCCAGCTCCAGCTCCAGCTCCAACTCCAACGCCAAGGAGCAAGAGGTCAGGTGCTCCGCCTGGAATCGAAATTAATATTTATAAACGCACACTCTCAGACGTTTGAAGTGGGAAAATGTTAATGCGAAAGACGCTAACCCGAGTGCGTTGAAGGAATACATGGTGGCAATGCTATCCAAACCCATCCAAACCCATCCAAACTCCATTCCAAACCCATTGGCCAAGGTTCCGGATCCGTGCAAGTCCCCAAAGCGCCCGCAAGCCGTCTAAATTATAAACGTAAAATGTAAAATGGGAAATGGGAAACGGGGAAAAGCATAAGCGAATAAACTTGCGATGCCTAATCCCCGGGGGTCGTGGAGCAAAAAATGAAGCAACTGCAAAGCTCTAACAAGAAATAACATTTTTGAATTAGTAATAAACTGGTCCACCGTGGAGGCAGCGGCTCAATAAACGAATGAAAAACAAATAAAACATTGTCGACGACGACGACGATGAGGACGAGGACGACGACGAGGACGAGGACGAGGAGACGACATAGGCGCGGACACTTGCAGATAAGGATTCACAATGTCACAGGATGCGAGGACGCAATATGCACGGGCCTGGGCAGGAGAAGTGGCTCCAGCAGGCACACTGCGCAAAAATACTAGGTATCATCTAGCAGAGAAGAAGTAGGTAACAGGAAACTGCAATGTGTGTTAGCGCATATAATTAAATCATGTTTATTAATTAGTAATTCTAAAAAAAAAACAAATATATAAAACATGACTAGTTCGACTATCCAAAGGCATATTGCATTACAAAGCACTGTTTAAAAACTAGTTAGTTAGCTCTCACAAAATAGTTATTAATTACACAAAATAGTCTAAGCGGGAAAGCAATAGGATATTGATCATTATGACAGGAATTTGATGCTCCAAAAAGCATTAGAGTCCTTGCCGAGCGACCAATTACGAGGACATAACATTTTTTCGGTGTGCAGCTCCTGGGAAAACTCGCATCCTCGCAATGCTGGCTGGAAAGATAAACGCTGGCGACGGCACAAAGATGTGGATGCCTGTGAATCCGAGCATGGACACCACATTCGGAGGAGCGAGCATGTATCGCTATCTGCATCGACATTTCTGCCGCACGCAATACGGGCTGTGGATGTGGCTGTGTCTCAAAGGATTGCAATTGAGGGAATTTTTGAGTAATGAACGTTTGTGCTAGAAGCTCCTTGTGCATGCGGATGTGGATTGTGAAGCCAACAAAGTCCGGATAATAAAATAAACCAGGCATAGACTGCTGGCCTTTGGCACGGCAATCGCAGCACAATGCGGTCTCTTGGCCAAGTTAATGAGCAACTTACGTCAGTGGGATGCGTTGCACAATGCGCATTTCGCGGCACTTTCGGGCTTTCTGGCAAAAGTGCCGCGGGAAAACTTGGTCCTGATAACACAATGTGCACACACTGGCACACTTACAAATACACACTTGTCATTATTATTATTATTATTGCACATTAATTGCGCGCACACGCGGCCAGAGCAACTTTATTAAAAAGTACCACAGCCGAACATGTGCACACATGCAAATTTTATGGTTTGAAACACGTGTCACGGCGGCAGGAGCAGGAGCAGGAGTAGGCGTATCAGGAGGAGGAAGTGGAGCAGCGAAGACGCGGCTGCCAACGGCGTCGGACGTCAACCGCAGCCACCATCAGGCCACGACCACGAGCACGACCACGCCCACGCCTACGCCCACGCAATGCCACAATAAATACAATTAAAATATTCATTTTACTTATTGCATATATTTGCGAGCATAAATAAAATACAGTTTCAGTGCGACAGTTAAACGGGACGAGAGAGGAAAACCAACAGAAACAACAAAAACAACAAAAACAACAGAAACAACAATAAATAAATAAGAAAACATAAATTACGCATACGACCCGTACGCCCGCCCTCAAGCAGGACATGTGAAAGGCGAAAGCTCTTAAGCGCACTTAACTCATAATTTTCCCACTCCCCGGCAAACTGACGGCACGGAAATATACATATTTCTTTTCGTATTGTAAATTGAAAATTAAAAAGTTGACAAAATGTTTTCATCGCATTTGGCTTCAAGGCTACTAAAGATGATAAGTTCCCATCACAGCAGTCGCAACTTTAAGCCCGTTGCTTGAGTTCTTTTTAAGTATGAAAGGTTGATAAGGTTTTGTAGATTTAATTGGTTGTGCTTTAAGATATAAATTTACATTCAGTTCTCTTATTTTGATAATGTACTTAGAGCCTTAAAAGCAATTTGCCGCAAGAAACAGCTATAATGCAGTTAAAGATGCATTTTTATTGTGCTATAAATTGTGGACACAGGTTCCTAATTGGTTATGAAAGACGGGACCCAAAAAATGATGTGCCGCAAATTGTTTACAACTTTGTAATAACCCATGTCCAGAAAAGTGTAATAAAAAATTTATGCCAAATTGTCACCATTAGGGTGTTGCAAAAAATCCCACCAAATGGCTACTTTTGATGGGTGTTGCTACTGCTGCTGCTGCTGTTGCTGCTGTTACTGCTGTTGCTGCTGCTGATGCGACACGATGACAGCTTTTTATATTTAATTAAAAATAACGATGTTGCAGCTCAGCCGTCAAAGCACTCCATTTCCTTATTAACGGCCGTTCATAATTTCCGTTCCTCTTGCAGAGCTGGCACGGCATCATTAGCAGCTCGCTGGCCTCGCTGTTGTTGCTGGGCATCTCCACGCTGATTGCGATTGCCCTGGCCATCCACACGGAGCTCATGCCGAAGAAGTATCTGCAAATTGGCAGCAAGCCGGCGACGCCAACTAAGCGCCGCCTCAAGCGGCCACATGAACAAGAGCGGGAACGGGAACGGGAACGGGACCGGGACCGGGAACTGGATAGTTTGAGCAACATCACCCAGATCCGGGCTCAGTCGCCCCTGGGGGCCACCACGGGCTCCACTACGACCACCACCACCACCACTGGTGGTCACAGCACTCCCGTTCCTCGCCGTCAGCCGCCCAACTCGACGGCGGGAATGCGTGGCGCCATCGGCATCAGTTGGCTGCTGCCGCTCCTCTTCGCCATCGCCGCCCCGCTAATCTGCAGCATCATTGGCCAGTGGCCGCGCCACTGGTGGCTTGAGGTTCTCTGGACGGGATCCGCGTCCCCGGAAGCCGGCGCGGGCAAAGAGGAGGCCGGGTATGCGGATACGGATTCTGGCGCCTTCTATTCGGCCCACTCGCTGCTCAACGGCGATAATTTACTGCTCGAATCGGAGGCAGTGATGGGAAATGGGAGCAGCAGCGCGCCAACAGAGACATCAACTGCATCATCGTCATCATCCACCGCATCCACTGCTCGGGCGGTCGATGATGATGTGGCCACGTCAACGTCATCAATCACGAGCATTGAAAGTGCAAGCAGCAGTGGATTCAGTGCCACTTGGAGTGGCATCTCCAGCGCTAGCACCAGCACCAGCTCCATCTTCAGCTCCAGCTCCACCTCCACTTCCGTTTCCGCGCTAGCTGCGCCTTTAACTTCCGGTTCGGGTGCGGGTGACTCCTCGACGACGCCATCGCCTTCTTTGAGCTTCATCCTGTTCGTCTGCATCGATTTGCTCTTCATCCTGCTCTTCTGTGCCCTGTTTGCCATTTTAATGAAGAAACTTTTGTGGTTGTGGCACAAGAATCGCAATGTGCATACGCATCCGTTGGATAAATTCAATCTGGCTTTGAACAGGCGGTAAGTTGAGAAACACTCGAATGGGTGAATGGGTGAATAGGCGAAATGGGCGAAATGGTGAATGGTAAATGGTAAATGGTAAATGGCAAATGGAAAATGAAAACGCGTTTGACAGATAAGACTCGAGGGAAATACTTAGATTTTAATGACCGCCCAGTACTTTCCATCCATTTCCATCCATTTCGTCCCGTCTAATCCGATCAAGTAAAAGAAAAGAAACAATTGCTGCCGCCACAATGTTAAACGGAAATCTCTTTCGTCTAATTTAATGCCTTCTCCCAGATTTGGATTACTCTACCGGGCGGGCGGACTGCTGCTGGCCAAGATCTGCAGCGACGGACTCTTTATCGCTTATGTTAATTCATCACCGGATACATTGTGGGCATATCCGTTCGGCATATCGTGCATACTGCTGGTGAGTGCGGGAAGTGCGGGAAGTGCGGGAAGTGCGGGGTACCGTTTACATCCACTTAGCCGCGTCAGGTGGACCGGCAATTGAAATTCAATTAGGCGCACCATCCAATCAATAAATACATATATACATACATGAGCACATATATCGCTGGCCAGGATTAAGGTCGAATGTTTGATGCGACAGCAATCCCATTTGCCGGTCCAACTATTAGGGCCACTTGCACTCCACTGCCGCGCAGGCTTATGCAAATCGCATTTCGTTTTTATTTCCGACGACTTATTTAAGTTGCATATTTTATCAAAGTGTGAAGCCTGCATATTTTTACACCTGCCGCACCAGCCGTGCAAATTATGCATGCAAAATCAGCCCGGAATATGGGGCTGAAGGCGAGAGTGGGCGTGGCAGCAAGGACTCCATTGAGTGCATTAACTGCCTGATCAAAGAGCTGAATAAGAAGCCTTTTTCGTGTTTATTCTGTCCTTGGCTTTGACACTTGACTTCGGTCTCCACTGCCACTTTCACATTCACTTTCACTTCCATCTGTTATTGTTTGCTTTTTATTCCACTTCTCGGTGATTTGCTGTGCAAATGAAATAAGTGCGCTCGACTTACCCAGCTTACCTCCCACCTGCCACTTGAGTGGCTTCATCTCCTTGTGTTTCAATTTTATATCAATCCAAGATGGCCGGGCCCCGTTTCATTTTTCTAGCCACTTTAACCAGAATGCTCCGTGCTTTTGCGCGCACGCCCAGCAATCAGCTCAATCCAATTAAATAAACAATTATCTGCACGGCGAAGTGTATCCTCCTGCCGTATCCTGGCAAAACTAATCACATAATTACACGCACACACACTTTGATGTGGCCAGCCGGCAAGTGTGTGTGTGTGTGTATACCGATGTGCCACTCGGCGTATGCGTAATGCGCACATGGCACATTCAAATTCAAACACAAAGACAAACACAAACAAATTAGGTCGAGCCGCCGCCTCCTTGAATCCAAAACCACAATGTCTACAACCCACTCAGTGCTCAATGGTCCTGCTGGCCCAGGACTATTAATGTGCACCAAAATCACTTTGATTGTGGGCGTTTTCAATGGTGCGTCTGTCTTGCTATTTAATTATTTAAACAGTGGCCAGCTCGTATACAGCACACGCAGAAAAATATATCCCACTTAAAGTATTAAATCCAAGTTAAGTAGTTTACTAATAGAGTAAATAACTAGAGAAACCTTTAATGAGTTTAATTCAAGATAAGCCATATCTCTTTTTATTTTAAGTACTATAATCTCCTTTCTCTGTGTGTTAGTCCCTCTAATATGTAATTAAATATCCTCTTGGAGCGAATCTATATAATTGGAGCAGTTCAGTCGATTGAGCTTGAGGCCCCTGCGCTAAGTTCGCAATTAATTTTGCTCGAAAATCCTGGCCGGGAATTCGGAATTCGGAATCTGGAGCATGTCTCCCATCAATTGCGCTCATGAAAAAAGGATACAATAGCCATATATGGCCCATATGGTTTGGCCTCGATTTATGGCCGCCTTTTGGTCATGCATTTAATTCCCCCAAACGCTTGGTTTGATATCCACCTGGGCCGTAATCGAAGGGTCATCCGTGACTTAATGACTCCATTCAGGCGACAACCCATCCCGTTGACAAAAACCCAATTTTATTAGGGTCAGCCCAGATGGGCTGGAAGTTTATGCCATGCCCACCATCACGGCCATGATTCAATCGCTCGCCATTCCAGGGCTCGGCCATCCTCATCTGCTTCGTCATCAAGGCGGAGAGCCAGCTGCGCGGACCACCCTTCCTCTCCAGCAACGGGAGCAGCCAGAGCAGCTCCCTCAAGCAGGCCAAATTCAACACGAGCAGGAGCAGCCTGGACGAGAACTACTGCACCACCACGACGACGGCGAATGTGAACAGTCCGCTGAGCTGTAGGTTTTTGGCCCCCTGAATCGCATTTCCAGCTTCAACCATCTAATCGCCACCTTCTCCCACTGCAGTCTACACCAACCACGACAAGGAGAAGGAGAACGACTGCGCCGTGTCCTTGTCAATGTCCAGTGCAGGCGTGTCCGGCGCAGCAGTCGGTTCCTTGGCCTCGTCAGCCGGCGTGGGCGGTGCCCCGCCCCTGCAGGCGAAGGTGGGCCTGGACATGTCCGCAGCACAGGCATCCGGTGTCCCACTGCCGTTGACAATCATCTCGACGGCCCCGCGCTGTCAGGTCACAGCCGATGGAGCGACCGAATCCTTTCTGGGCGACCGCCAGACCCTCTCCGTCGCCCCCTCCCCGGACACCCGTTGCTGCGCCATTCTGGGCGGCGGTACCGCCTACGATGCGTACACCATGGGCGTGGGCATGGGCATGGGCGTGGGCGTGGGAGTGGGCGGACTCACTGGTAGCCTGGGAAGACGCAGCTTGCATCACCAGCCGACGCACTTTCGCCCAGGTGCCTGTGGCGAGTATGTGGGCGTCGAGACGCTCGATATACTGCAGGGCGTGGCAGCTGGTAAGTACACAGAGACAAAAAGTGCCCAATAATAGAATGCATTTTCGAGCTTTTAAGTGTATAATACTTTGTATCTTTAACCAATTAAAAATTAGATTAAAATATATTTTATAAAAATCCTGCAATAAGTTTCCCACAATTATACCCTATAATTAATAGATATTCAGTGAAATAGTTTATTCTCCGTGCAAAAACAGTATATACACTCAAACTTGGAGGATGAAGCCAAATGAGCATACATTATTTATGATGCAGAGTCTGATTACCACTCTTCCCTCTGCTCTCCAACCCACAGACAGTATAATTGGCATCCACACCAGTGCCATTATGCCCACTGCCACAAGCACTTCTCATTATGTTCCGCTGCAGCATAATCCCTACGTGGACTTTGTGCCCAGCTCCCTAATCCTCAGCATGGCGCCACCTCCGACCATAAGCGGAAACCTGAGTGGGCCTGCGATGCAGACGATTCCAACGATGCCAACGATACCGACTATGTCGCTGCCCACCCAGACGCCGAAGACGCAGAAGCGAGTGACCATCCTGGAGCCGACGTCCCGCACCACGTTCGACCCCCTGCTGCCCACCATGGTGGCGGCGGTGGTCTCCACATCGACTGTCACCAGCACGGCGACCACGACGCCGGCCACGCCCACGCCCACGCAGAGCGGCTGCAGTGGGGGCAATGATGCAACGCTGGACCGGATCACCCTCGATCTGGACTACTTGCTGAACAGGGGAGCTGTGGATGCCGCCGACGGAGGCGGGATTAACCCACCGCCCACCAGTGATGATGGCCAGCAGAAACAATAGCAATATCCGTGAGCTGAGCGGCATTTGTAGGCCAAATGCCCACACTAAGATGCATTTAAGAGGCTTCGTTTTTCTGTCAACAGATGTAAATATGTGTAAATCGAATTTCGAAACTAAACTACAGTAGCAATCTCTGTGAATATTCATCAGATATAGATACCAAAACAAGTATGGATAACAATCAGTTTGACTCCTGGTTTTCCCTATTCTTTAACTCTTAACTTTTAGTTCTATCGATTCAGGAAATGTTCAGTGATTTAGACATCAATCATAAATAGTCTCACATTTAGAACACCATTTAAAGTTTACGTCATTGCATATGTAAAACAAATTGAATGAATTTAAACTAAAGATAACATTTTAGCTAGATTTACAAAAGCCTATTGAAGAGAATACAATGAGAACGAAATTGAAAAATTATTGAGCGAGAAAGACAGTGAGGTGTAAACAACATGTTTTTGATTCCATTTAAAGTTTCCTAGAATAAAGCCAAATTAAGCCCTATTAAGATGCAGAGATAAAATACAAAATACAATAATTGTAAAACTAATAAACATAACAGGACTATTTCTGGAACAAATCAAATTATACAGATATATCTTTAAATAAACTCAAGACTCTTGTTAGAAAATCTACGAAATGCGTGTGTTTCAACTTAAAAGGAAATTATGTATATTACAAGAAGAGAATTTCTGTCAAGCTGTAACAACAAGGTACGATTGTGGAAAGATTTCTATAAAAGTATTTAAATAATCCATATTATTATGACTTTCATTCTGATTTCCAAAGAACACCCACTTTCTGAGTATCGTACAGCCTACCATATCATTCAACGCAGCCACTTGACAACTCGTATTTCTTGTTTAGTAAATATTAGTGTAACTTTACTTATTTGTATACAAGTTAAAATATTGCACAACCCTTCCGTATTCCGGAGTTTCCCCGGAACTATTAAAACTCCACCACGTGACCCATCAGATAGGTCACCTTCTCACTGCGAATGGCGAAGAAGAATGGATGGTCAGCTCGGAAGAATTTCTGGCGGGAGGAATTGCTGATCACAATGGGTTTGTATTCTGCAAAGGTTATGCATGAGGTAAATCTATCGCAGGGTATTTCAAAGAAATAAAATACCTGTAGCATTTTTGGGCAACTCGGGTCCGGAACCAGACTCATTCAAATTGATACGCAGCTTGTGGAGAACATCGGCAATGGGCAGATTCGCAGATGAGTGCAGGTGCTTGAAGTTCGCGGATGGAGCAAATATCTCCGCGAAGCCCAGCTATAAGAGAACATACACATTTTGAAATAAAATGGAAAAAGAGGATACATTTATTGATGTTACGTACCTGTTTCAACGGCTGCCGCAGACTGCACTCGAAATCGATACTAAATTTGGGCAGCAGCACCTGCACGCCCTCCATCTGCATTCGCTGCTGCAGTGCACCCAAATCCAGGTCATGCAGCTGCTTCTCCAGTTCCTGCAGGCCACCTCGCTGATTGGGCAGGATGAGCAGCATGGACAGCTCCTCGGCGTGCTCGAAGGGTAGCTCAATGGCACGGGCATCCAGATCCCGCAGCTCGGCGAACTTCACAAACATGTCGTCGTCGAAGAGCATGGGCACCGATTTCACCTGGCTGCTGCCGCTGTGGAACTCATAGAGTCCGGTTCTGTACGCACTGAAGGGCAGGAACCACTTGCTCTGCAGTGTGGCCGCCAGCAGGAGCAGCGTTTTGGCAGCCGAACCATCTGCCACGTGGATATCCTTCCAGCTGCCACCACCCACGCTGGCCAGGATCTGTTCGTTGATGTGGCGACGCAGCTTCTCCGTTTGCTCCAGGTCAACACACTCGGCCGTGGCATGGAAGTAGGTTTGGGCAATCTTCTGGAAATCATCGGCCACACCAGACTCACATCCCAGCATCAATCGGCTCTGCAGCTGCAGGAAGGTATCTGCATCTGCTGTGATGTTGGCCAGTTCGGCGGCATAGAAGTTGGCCATTTTGGCATTGCTGGGAAAGCGCTGCTTCAGTCGCAGTAGCTTCTGCAGCTCCTCGGCCGTGGCTCCATCCGATCCCAGGAAGAGCAGGGACAGCGTGGCTTCCAGCAGTACTGGTGATACCACCACATTCTCATCTCCAAAACTGGTCGCTATGCTGTGGTAAATGCCAGCACCTATGGGGCAGTCATAGGGCGTTGGATTGGAAGCTTCACTCATTCTGTGTCCTGCAAAATATAATTTAATAATTGGAATTAAAGTTTTGTAATATTGTAATGCAAAATTACCTACTATATTAAGTTACTCTACTTTTAACTCAGAAAGGGGTGTATGAGTAGGATGCCCACTTTTTCCAGGAATCTAATGAAATCTGAGTTCCGAAAGAAGCCTTGGGCAGTGTTTTTGTATGCAAATGAAGTCTTATTAATATTATAAAGGCGTGAATTTATCGCTTCCACATGCCTGATTCTATCAAAAGTAATTGTTTAGCATAAATGTGCCCTTCGGCATAATGCAAAACACATGTGCCATCGTCGACGACGATGTATGTACATACATTTGTGAGTAAACTTGGCCAAATTTATTAGGGCCATGAGATGCTTTAAATAAAATGAAAATATAAATTCGAGCCATCCGCCATCCATTGAATCCTATTTAAATTCTCCTTGGCTCTTGAAGTGCACACTGTAATGAAAATGTAAATTGTCTTCCATTTCATTTGGGCCAGAACCGCGTGAATACAAAAGAAAAGCCTTGAGCAAACAAAGTGCGCTGAACAAGGGAGCAAGCACACTAGGCCAAACTTGACACTATTTTCGGCAAGTAAACAAAGCGGAAATGCCGAGGCGGAAAACTTTGTGACAGTGCTGCGGCTATATATTTGCGGCAACTTTTAATTTCACGCGAATTTCGGCAGCCGCCTCCGTTCTATGGCGAACACCACTCCCCCCCATTCCCGCCCACTACAAAGCCAAAGCCCACGCCCACTTCAACGCCCACTCGCCATATAGTTGGCCAATCCAATGCTGCAGCTCTGCACGCCGATTTCTACGCGACGCGCACACTTGCGCGCTTAATTGCCACATCAACAAACAAAATACGCGCCCACCCACCCCAATTGGAAAATAAAAACGGACCGAGGCGAAACGAAAAAGCGTTTTCCGCTTCAAAATCGCGAGAACCACGCTGCCCACACTTCTAAAAAAATCGTTCAATGCGTTAGAATAAATTATCAGAATAGCATGTCACTCGGAGGCATTGCTCAGAAATGCAATGATTATTCTTAAGATAAATAATAAAGAAAATATATTCATATTTTACAATTTTAAGTTTCACATTAAAAGCTCTTCTAACTTTAAAAATCAATAACAATTTGATGTTTCTCATATTATTTGGATCTAAACATTTATTTTTTGCTGTGCACACTCGCTATAAAGTAGCGCTGTTCTATTGCTACATACATAGATGTTTATTGTTTATTTTTGGTGTGCCAATTTTTTGTTTTATTCAACGAAATTAACTGCATCATGAGTTTGTCAAAAGTGCTTCGGTTTTTTTAGCGCTTTTACTTCTTGTATTTTGTAAACGTTTAAATGCACACAGTGGCATATGGCGAATCCCCACTCGATTTTCATTGAGGCATATGAGATCACAGAATCGTTTTCGAAGTGGCATCATCAACAACAATAGTTGTGAAAATTTCGATACATATTCTGGGAAAATGCGGCTGATTTTACAAATACCCGTATGTTACTTATGTAGAAGCAGTTTTCGAATCTTCAGGTTGATTTCACAGCCGTTGCATTATTCTATTACCTTTATTGAACTGAATTTGTAAGTAATTGTTAAGTTTAAACTGCGAAATATAGATCGTCTTGCAATTATATAAATTAGTTGCCTTTAGAGATTCACGCCCGCACGCAGCTTCGGCCAAAAGTCGACTAAACGCTTGCGCTCGCAAATAATAAAATAGCTCGAAACCTCGAAGAACCAATTGGATAGATCCGATCCATCCGCCCGCCTCATCGGTGACGACAACTTGGGCAACGCTGGGGCAAAAGCTCCGGATGGCCAATGCCTCCACAACTCAGTTTGAATTTTCGGCAACTACTTGCTCGACTGCTGAATTTTTAATCTATTTTTATAATTTGTTTGCCGCTGCCGCTGGTTTAGACAGAGAAGATTCGCCGTATCCGACGCGCTGCATCCGATGGGAATAAGTTCGTGGACATGGTTGTTGATGTGACGTCGCCCCACTTGTTATGTTTTGTTTTTGCCCTGGACCACTGCGACTCATCTTGATTGAGTTGGTGGGGCGCGTTCTATGCCAGTAGTTGAGTTGAGTCGCTTGTTTAATCATTATATCTAATCTGGAACGCTTTTGGGTTCGCTGCACGCTGCTGCGGATTACTCTGCTTGAATGGGCGTGGCTGCGGCAGATAGCTCTTAATCTTCCGGCTATCCGCTTACGGTCGAGATGCGATTTAAACGCACAAAAACCCATGTATTGACTGCACGACTTTTTATCGCGAGTGTACTGACAAAAGGCGCCAGCACTGAAGGGATAACATTTTAAATTCGATTGCCTATAAAAAATATATAAAAAGGCCCAAAAATATGCTTCAATCTTCTCAAAGCGCCTGATATTATAGAAAAACGCCTAGGCATGTATCATTTAAACAATTCATTTTTTATTGACAACTGTGAATACAATCTTGCAATTCGGGGATGAGGACACTGGTGTAAAGGGGATGAGTAGTTGTTGTAATGCTTGCGCGAAGGTGGAGGATTAAAAGCGTTTCCTGTATACATAAATAAATACTAAACAGCCTAAAATATATTCGAAACGTATCCAATAAAAAGCCGAGCACACGCAATCAGAAGGGCACCCTGTACAGACGGATTCTGGGCAACAACCATGATCCCAGCCAGCACAGCTGCCCGAGCGGTTGCATCCTGAACGTGAAATACTGCACCGGAGATTCATGCTGCAATCTGTGAACTCCAATGCGAAGAATGCGGGAATGTTGAATGGGATTCATGCATAGATGGGGTACGGGTGGTCTCCGCCAACCTGATTCAATTATGATTTAAGCTAATGCATTCGTCTGTGTTTCCATGCATACCTCCAAGTGTTTGGGAATGTTCGTGGTGAGATGTGATGGTGCGTATGTTTGACAATGGCATAGCTTGTGACAAAAAAATAACGTGTGAGCGCGGTCGAAGGTCTAACGAGTTGGTGTAGTTTGTAAGGCGTGTGAGCGGCGTTTGAAATATGTGGTGGGCGATTAGTCTAGAACGTGTAGCCACCCTCAGGAGCCTTGGGCTGGGTGGCATTGAACTCGAGGGCTCCGTTGACCTCCTGAGGCGCAAGTTCTTGCTCGGCCTCGTCGTCGCCGTTGCTGAAGTAAGTGTCGATGATGGCGTAGGCCTTCTTGTAGACCTCCTCGTTTTCGTGCTGCTGCAGTGTTTCCAGCTTATCTAGGCCGCCCATCTCCTCGACCATCAAGCATAGGTTCTCGATGCCATTGAATTTCTCCGCCAGGGCGAAAAAGTTGGATAGGCCCGTCTGCACCACCTTGATAGTACGCGGATCCTTTGCGTCCAGCAGATCGATAAACGGCTTCAATATATGGTACTTCTCAATTAGATCCACGATCTGTTCAGGAGTGCCAGATGTCGTGGTGTTTGTCACCGCCCAGGCTGCCTCTTTCTGGGCCTTAAAATCACCTTTCTCCAGCACAGTGCGCAGCTGGTGAAAGATGCCGGCATCTTCCACCGCTTGGATCTGCTTCTGGTTACCTGCTGTGATGTTGCTGATCGTCCAGGCAGCTTCCTTGACAATGTTACTCTTTTTGTGCTGCAGAAGAAGTCCCAGCAAAGGTAAAGCTCCAGATGCGATTACAACATCAGTCTAATAAAAAAATGAAATCATCGGGTCAGAATAAAGAGAATAAGATCATTTGTTTTGTTACCTGTTGATCTGTGCCGGTCACAATGTTGCCAACGCTGCGCAAGGCGGGCACAATAATGCTTGGCTCGTCCATTTGCAATAGTTTGACCAGACGTGGCACTGCTTGCGAGTCGACCACTGCCTGAATCTTGCTGTTATCGTCGTCTGTGACGTAGGACAAAGCCCAGCAGGCGTCGGCCAGCACTTGGATGTCCTGACTAAACAGAAGCTGCGACAGGACGGGCAACAGCCGCTTCACCTGCTCAAACGGCGGCGAGGGATTCTTGTTTCTGCACAGGTTAGACATCAGCCAGACGATGTTGCGCAGAAAAGAAAGTGGCGTCTCATTGTTGATCAGAGGTAAGATTCCGTCAATTACGTTGTTGTGGATGACAATGTCGCGGGCGGCAGCTCCGTCGCCGGCAATGTTGCCCAGAGCCCAGACTGCCTGCTCGGCCAGGTTGGTGGACTTGGACTGCAGCAGAGCCACGAAATGCGGCACAGCATTGTGTTCGATGACGCAGCGCGTTTGGTCGGAGGTGCCGGAGGCGATGTTTGTAAGCGCCCAGGCGGCCTCAAACTGCAGCATTGAGCTGGAGATTCAGGGGATTTAGTAATGCTTTATCGGCTATTTATAGCCACTACTCACTTGTTGGAATTTTGCAGGAAGCGTATGCAAATGGGCACAATTCCATGGCCGATCATCAGGTCGATGGGCGGATTGCGCTCCCGACTGAGCATCTTGCGGGCAGACTGCATGCCCAGGAACTGGCGCTCCTGATCCTCGCTGTTCATGGCCGCCACTATCTCGTCCACGGACAGCTGCACCGGCGACTGGCCATTGAGCTCTTTGAGCGGCGAAGTGAGGTCCTCGTCGTTGATGTTGCGCCGCTTGAACATCTGGTCCTCCTTCTTGGCCTTGCGCAGCTCGACGGTCACCTCATGGCGACGCATGCGCGAGTCCTAGGGCACAAAGTGAGGTTAGCTCTGAACGGGGTTCTGCAGAGGATCTGCGGCTTCTTGGTACATTACCTGCGTGTTGATGGTGTTGGCCTTGTACGAGCCCTGTCGCGAGTTAGAATCCGCCTTACTCATTTTGTCGAGTTTTTCTTTTTCCCTTTAAAAGTTTTAATGTTGCTGCTGCGATGAAATGTATGAAACTGAAAAGGAAAATGTGAGTTAAAGTGGAGAAGAAGCTGAATCAAGGGCTGCTAGGTTTGCTATCTCTTTCTTATATTTCCCTGTTCCTTTCGGCAGACCGGCTTTAGCAAGGGCGTGCAACAGGGGCGTAGTCATGAATTTAAGAAAGGGGTTTCTTTGTTGGCACAAAAAGGTTAATGTTAGCTAAAATAGCACAAGAAGCCAAACATTTGAAAAGATTATTATTTTAAGTAGACCAAACCCCAGCGAATTCGGGACTACGCCTTTGGTTGGCAACAACGAAGCAACAGCTGCAGCATCCGCCATTTGCCGATTAGCGGAAAGAGGGGAGCATAGAAGAGTAGGACAAAAAGGAAGGAAGAGGCGGCAAAGTAGTAAACGCAAGTGAAAAGGAACAAACGAATATACACGCACTTACCTTTGCCCTTTTTGAAGGCGTGTGCTCGCTTTTTAGGCTTGAAAATCACTTCACTGAATTATTTTACAATTTTGATCGTTCCCTTAGGAAAGATAAGCACGAGAATTTGTCAAGCGTGTTAGCACGCTGAATGTGCCGATAGAACTGTGCTGTGGCAAACGTAGACAATCTCGAAATCGATGCGAATTTGGAGTCAATGCCTGCTTGGCGCCGCCAGAATTTACCGTTTGATTTGAAAAGCAAGCCTTAGAGGCGAACGAAACGCAGATGGCCTATCGATCTTTGTCGCCTATCGATGTTTGCTGCCAGTGTGAACGTGTGTGCTTAACATCGAATGTAATCTTGCTGTTAATTTTGGAGTACGAGAATCGCGCGTAGAAAAAAACGCTATTTAAAATAATGTAATTTTTTCATAGCCCACTTAATATTAGAACATTATTATTTTACCTTACGGGATTCGTAGTCGTAGTACTGATCGCTTGCCAAGTGGTGGACCTGCTTTTGCGTTCCATCATGTGTTTGTGGAACGTGTGCGCATGCAGGCCACATTCAGCAAACAGCTGAACAGAAAGCGGCTGAATCTGCACACCAAGCGGGCTAATTTAAATGTTTATGACCTGCATTACTATAGATTACTTTCTTTCATTTTCTCTAGTAAGAATAATTCGGTTGTAAAATTAAATAAAAAAAATTTAAAAATAAATTATTTATTTGTACACTTTTAAAGCTTTAACGAATTCAATTAGTTTGTTTTTTGCAAGCAAAAATATATTTGTCTTTGTACTTAACATATGTATATATATGTGTTTAATTTTTGCTTTAAATTAGTTCGTCGGATATATGTTAAATATTAAAACTCCATCCATATTTAATAAGACAATGATAGCCATCTAAATCAACATTTAATTGGAGAAAACAACGTACTGATTTTAGCTGTCTACCTATAAATATAGAATTTGATTGTCTTTTTTGCTTGCAAATATGTTGTTATTGCACTAATACCATTTAATCTCTCGTTTATCACTAATAATGCAATAAATGCAGATATTTCCGGTTAATGCTCTTTTAATTTTGTTTATGTGTGGCTGTCAGAAATAAACACCTCTTTTTTTTTTTTTTTGGAGGTAATCACCTTTGCAGCCAATCGATTTAGTCCCTTTTTCAATTGTGTGTTTTCCGAACTCTTCGGGCAGTAATCCGCTAAATTAATATGGGAAATTAAATATTTGAAGCGCCCACATTTAGACTTTTGAATTATCACTTTATCAGCTTTAGCGAATAAATGCAGTTTAAAATAATTAACTCAAGTGTGAACTATTGATTGACCTCCTTGTTCTTCACATTAATTACTAGTCGAAGTATTATCATTCTCGAAGTAATTTATTTATTTTTTCAACAATATTTCCGTTTTCAATCAAATCTAGTCCGTCTTCTTGTTCTCCTCCGTCACTGGAGCAGCGGTGGTGGTGGTGTTGGCCTCCGGGGCAGATCGTGCCTCCACCACGTCGGAATCATCGCTGTCGGGAGCTGGAGAGGATTGGCCAGAGAAGGGCGGGAACTGCTGATCCTGGGGATAGGATTGCTGCTGCTCCTGCTGCTGCTGCTGCTGTTCCTGCTGCGGCTGCTGTTGCTGACCCTCGTTGTAGTCAATGGGAGTGGGTTCCAGCTCGGGCTGTTGGGCCACAGGAGCCTCCACCACCTCACCCTGCTGCTCGGCAACCTGCTGTTGAACCTGCTGGGGCGCGAACACCTGCTGGTGGGGATAGTAGATGGGAGCGGGCAGCGAGGCCACGGGAGCGGCAACATGGACGGGAACTGGAGCTGGAGCAGCCACGGAAACCACTGGAGCAGCCACGGCACGGGCAGCCACAACCGGTTCCCGCTGAACCACCGCATTGAATCCGTTGATGTCGTCGGCGGTGTAGGTCACTGTGCGCTTGTAGCCATCGGCATCCAGGACGGAGTAGGATCCCACCACGTTGCCGCCGTCACGGGTCTCCACCTGGCTCTTGATGTCGCCGGTGATGCTGTCGTGGACGCCGTAGGAGAAGTCGTAGCGGGGAGAGGACTCCAACTCCACCTGCTTTAGAACCGCGGGAGCAGCAGCCACAGTTTTCACCACTGGAGCAGCAACCACGGGAGTAGCAGCCAGGGTCTTGACCACCGGAGCAGCAAGGGGCAGAGCGAGAGGAGCAGGAGCCACCGCCTTCACAACTGGAGCGGGCACGGCATAGGATCTGGTGTACACAGGAGCAGCTGGCACAAAGGTCTTGGCGAAGACAGGAGCCGCCTGGTGGTAGACAGCAGCCTGGGCCACTGGAGCCGCATGGTAGACGGCAGCTGGAGCCTGGTAGGTGGCGTAGGCGGGATGGTAGCCGGCATAGGTGGCCGCGAATCCTGCGCGACAGGATGCAGTGATGGCCAGAAGGGAGAAAACAGTCAGGAGCTGCAAAGGAAAAGGGTTTGTTCATATTAAAACATTTTTCTATACACCTATATATTTTTTAAACATTTTTTGAGCTTATATAATTATTTTTTTTTACGTGAAATTTAAAGTTGTTTTTTGATTTTCCAAATAGAGATTCATAATTAAAATAAGTCTGGCAGAAAGAAGTGTTCTACTTTATTTTTGATCTAAAACTGCGGTTTCATTCATATATGCAAATGCAATACAGAAATCAAATTCGATTATACAATTTTTCCAAATCCAATATGAAGCAATACCGATTGGATTGGTTTTATTTTCATGATTATGCAAATCACAAGCTATAAATACTGGCGCACTTCAATTGAATTTTCCTCCTATTTTTTGGGCTACACCAAATTTAAACATTTAATCGATATTTTATTGCTGCAGATTTTTAGAGAAATGCGTGTAAGTTCTAGCAAAATTTGAAAAGGATATATTAACACACGAGTTGAGCGATTGCCTTGAAAACTAGACACTTTGCTGGCAATTGAAGTGCCTTTTAAATCGAGCTGGTTAGAGTTCCACTTTATTAAACTCACTTTGCCTGCCATTGTGGAATCACTTCCTTTGGACTGGACTGGGTTTGCTCGAGGATGAAGTGGCACGTGCCGCACAGGATGCGATGACTTTCAGGCTGACGACTATACACGAGTATATCCGTCCGAGTATATCCGTCTTGCAGAGACGTCGACTTAATGATGTCGACCACTCCCGACGCACGTCACTTTATATGGGGCGTCAGAATTAGCCCCCCAAAGAAGTGGCGCCCTCAACAAAAGCGGAATGGGGCAAATACAAAAAAGAAGAGAAATAACCGAAGAGCAAACCGGTAACAAGTACTAAAGTGTCTCGGCATCTTGGTTGACAATTTGACAATTGCGGGCCAAAACTGGTTTCAGGTAATTTGTCTTTTTGTCCACGGTTTTGGTACTGCCATCGAATTGAGTGTCGATTTCGGTTTCAGTTTCGTTTCGACTCTTTCTGCTCGATTTTCGATGTCAAGTTCAGCGCTTCCTTGTAGGCCTACTCGTCGAGTTGGTAATTAATTGCGATTTGAGTGGCGTTCAATTAACTTTTCAATTGTCAGCTCGCCACCTTGCAGCGCCCTCTGTCGGCGCACAGCGGACTTGAAAGTCACCGTGTTTTTCTTGGCGACATGCGCATGCCAATGGAGCGCCAAATTTGCTGTCAAGCTGTCCCTAAAGCCAACTATTTCTCCACCTCCCACGAAAATACAGGTGACTTGTCAACACCTCCAAGTCCCCAAAAAAAATATATATATATTTATATACACATAACTTGCGACTTGGGGCGTTTGTGTGTCAGTTGGGGCGTTTGCTTCATTGGGCGCATGATTTTCAGTTTTTTGTTGTTTCTGTCTTTTTGAAACATTTGTATTATTGTTCCATTCGGTGTTTATTCGGAGATTGGCACAGTTTCACGTAGTTTTGAAGTTTGGCTCACAGGCCTGGAAATTGCCAAATCGGATTACTAATTGCAGACCCCTTTATTGCTTTTTCTCCTTTATTTTCCATGAATGAGTTGGTTGCCATCAAAGGTTGCCAACCAGGAACAAAGTGCGCATTGGGTCACCGAAAATGGGTCTTAATTGTTAATAATATAATAACAACCAAGAACCGAAGGTTGCCCCAAAAGGCTTTTCTAAGAAATTCACCACTCAACCCCCCAACCAACGAAAAATGTGTCAACTCATTTGAGCGCTTCGAATCGATGTAATTAAGCGCCTTCAAGCCACCAGCCGCTCCATTATGGCCACAATTGTCTCCGTATGGCGGTAAACAATGAGCCATCGAGAGATCGCCGTTCAATGACTGCCCCTTCCTTCTGGAGGCAAGAAGAATTGAAAGTGCGTGGATCGTCCGTGAGTTTTCTGTGGGCCATAAACATCCGATTACAGCGTCCAGACACGTAGCTCCAAGCCATCAAGATACAAGGCACACTTATGGGCTCAGCAGGGGGATGGCATATATATATACATATATCTGCATATATATATATCGCATATATCACACGCTTGAACTTGAAAAGTGTCGGGGTTTTGGAGAATGGCACACGCTGGTGGGTTGCCACCTGCCTTAACCCCCAACACAGCAAAGTGCCTCAGAACTCAGGACTCAGGACACGCCTCAAAGGAGCTTAGATTTCCATTGGGTGAATCCTTTACTTCACTCATATGTATGTGTTTACAAATGGTAGACCTGCTGAATAGAAAGTACTGGGAAATCGATGTTGTTTAGTGGATTCTTTTATGCCCCGTTTTTAGTCGACTGTTTGTATATTTCTATGATACATTTTCATCGAAAAAATGCGATACTGGCCTTAATGGGGCTTGCATTTCTTTGTTTTTGTATAAATAAAGCCCTTTGTGGCACCAGAAACCTTTCCAATCAATAAACTTAAATATTCTGCTGATTAGGAAAAATAATAAATAAATTAAGGAATTAAGGAAATTCAGTAACTAAACCCATGCCTTATTTATTGGTTGCTTAAATGATAGAGTACATAAAATATAAAGCCCCCTGAAATAATTACTCTTTCTCTGCTCTTTCAGAGAACACTATTTGCACTCGGCTTTTTAATTAATTTAGACAGGTGCGTCGGCTGTCGGAGGGTTAATAGTCAACACTTCTGGCAACGACCCTCTAATTGAGGAGGCATCGCGGCAGGCGGAATCTGCAGCTCAATGCCAGATGGCGGGATGAAAACGGTGTGCCAGGTGGGTCAGGTGGGTCAGGGACAGGAGAGAATCACTTGCCTATCGGCGTGGCAATTAAAAGCCAGTGTGTGGCTGGCCAGGATGTGAGGGGATCCATTAAGCCCGGCCAAAAGGGAGTCTGGCATCTGGCATTTGACATTTGACATTTGACAAATACTTAACACTATTTGCCCGACTTAATAAACCCGCCTTCGTTGACTTTGCCGCCGCAAAAGGACATGAAAATGGAGAGGGGAATGGGGAAGGACACGGAGAGTCCTTTTGGGTGAAAACGGGCACGGCAATGATTGATTGCACGTTAAAGCCGGAGAGCGTCACATCATTTCCTTTTTACACTTGACAGGAAATGCATTTTTAGTTGGCGCTGGCGAAATGAGCATCGGTGTGTGCTGCCCGGAAAAAGAGTGTGTGGGTGCGGAAAAAGGATATAGGATGATAGGATAGGGTAGGATACGAAAGGATAGGATAGGATAGTGTAGGATTGTGTAGGGTGGGATGCGTTGGGATGCGGAGGAAGCGGAAGATGTACGTATGCAAAGCGAAATCACAGCTAGTGGGAAAATGGAAAGGAATTGAAAACAGACAAATGCAAATGCAGATGCAAAAGCCGAACCTGAATCTGAATCTGAACCTGGATCTGAATCTGAATCTGAACTGAGTCTGAGCCGAGGCACTCCATGGCCGTTTTCACAGACAATTTACACAAGAATCACACAAATACGAGTACGTAAACATTTTGTGCGAGTCTGAGCTTGGTCATTGAGCAAGCCATTCGCACGGAAAGCCCGTCCAGGTGCAAACGATTTCCCACCCGTAGTAAAGCTCCAAGTTGGCGTACTTTTTGGCAGGTACAGAGGAAGAAATAAGATGTTAGAACTATACTTGCAGTACAGACATATTTACAGTTGCAAAATGTTTAATTAACTTTAGACAGGCTATTAAATATCAGAACTAGGCAGTTATCACTAGAACCTAGTCAGTTTAGGTTAAAGGCCTTTGTATTTAATCATTCCCCACCGAAAGTGACGCCAAAATGACGTAACGTTATTACACATGTGATATTTTAAAGCAATTTAGCGTTCGCTGATTGCTTATCATTAAAGTGCTCTATGAAAAGTCATTTGGCATACAAACAGATGGGGCTATTTATCAGCACTCAACTATGAAATCGAGTTCTATGA
Organism: Drosophila yakuba; assembly: GCF_016746365.2. NCBI lineage: Eukaryota > Metazoa > Arthropoda > Insecta > Diptera > Drosophilidae > Drosophila > Drosophila yakuba. The sequence continues at coordinate 12,863,348 of NC_052527.2, read as the reverse complement.
CTATCAGATACCCTTAACTCAGATTGCACTTAAACTAGATTGCACACGAAAGCTACTTATTCAATTGTATTTACTTCTTACGACTTAAAGGCACTGAAACTAATAAATGCTGATGCCTACTTAGATCTTGACTGAAGGTATATAGTATTTACCATCAAGATAAAGGATGTTTTTGGCCTACAGAATTTTAATAATAAAGTAACAACACAATAACAGCTTATTGGAGATCCAAAAGCCCCTTGGCATCCAGAACGGCCAGCAGTTTGGTGGCACTCCTGATCACCGCTTCACTGGCATAGACCGACTTTTGGTAGCGAAGTGCCTCAGGGGTATCCGAATACAGACTGGAGAAGTCGGAGGTCTCCTCAGATCCATTGTAAATCATGCAAGGCTTGAACATGTGAGCCAAAAGACCTGCAAAATGGGAAAGCTTAGAATTATCCCTCTCATTGTTTAGTTTCGCAGTACTTACTCATGAATCGGCGGCGTTCGAACTGAAGCTCATATTCCTGCAGGCTGGGAAACGAGCCCTTGTAGGAGAACTTCTCCAGGTTCGCTTTTAGGGCCCTATAGTGATGCTCCACGAGCTCCGATTCCTTGTCCCTGAACTCCTCCTTTAGGGAAGTGGTGAAGAAGTAGTGCAGGTCGATGGTGGGCGATGTGCAATTGCTGAACTGAAAATCTATGGCTACAACGGTGCGCGGTTTGCCCGCATCATCGTACTGGAACATGATGTTGGTGGTCCAGCAGTCGCCGTGGTTCAATGTCCTCACATCACTTTCACCCACGTCGTAGGCCCGTGCTCCATACTCCATGATGTGGGCACGCAGCTTGTGCAGTTTGGCGCCATAGGCTTTCTTCAGATTCGGTTGGCCATCTATGAACCTCAAGAACGCCTCAAACAATCCGGCAAAGACCTCGGCGTACGCCTTCTTGTCGCGCGAAAAGAAGTGGATGAAGAAGCACTTGGTGAGCAGCTCCGGGTGGCGTTCCTGCAGGATAATGGAGGCGGCATGGAACTTGGCCAGCATTTCCAGAGTCAGCTTGGTGTGCGCCAGGTCCAGCTGCTTCACGCGATCCGCATTGACGTAATTGTATGGCGCCAAATCCTCCAGAATCATGGTGTTGTACTCGCGGTCCACGGTGATGGCATCTGCTGTTAGCTTACCATCCAGGCCGGCTTCCTGCAGCAGTTCCTTCAGCTTGGGCAGGACGAACTCGTACATGTCCATTTCCCGGGTGTACAGATCGTACTCGAAGAAGACCTGCGTCTGGGGAACGTCGTCGGCAAGAGCCTGTTTCACGATGTAGGTCTTCTTCTCCAGCGATCCATCGCCCAGCTGATAGTCCACATAGATGCGGGTCATTACGCCAACGAAGTTCTCTCCCTTCCCCGTCGCTGGCTTGGCCCAGATCTTAAGGACCTTCAGCTGCTCGTCCTGGCAGTAGGCCCTTAGTCTGGGCTGCAAATACTCCGCGGTCAGCCAGGTGGGTAGCATTGTTTACGTTGTGCGATTCGTCGGACTTCTGACGTCTTAGGCCAGTTGCTCACAGTTATATTATGACGAAATGATGTCTTATCGGCGACCATTAATTATAGTATAGTGTATATGCGATAAGCTCTGTAGTGATGTGCGCTCTTACTGTTCCCAACTGATTCTTCAGTTTTATGTGGTCATTGTGAGATTGCGAATTTTACAATGGAGGTACCGCTTGAGATTCGCCGATTCATTCTCGGTATCAAGCAGAATCTACATTCTAGACTTTTGTTTGTCCGTGCTGAAAAACGTGATATGGATAATCGTTTATCACCTGATTAAAGCTGCTAATGAACTGTAATCAGTATGTGGACAAATGTTTATGTTGGCTTGCATTTCATTATAGTTTATTTAAAATGTAATGGAATATATTATTCGAATGTGCATTGCCATGCTTGCCTTTATTTTTCGGAAACAGGAACTCCAAGCAAATTTGGCGTTGATATTTGCGCTGACCTATCGATCAACATTAGAGAACCCCAAGCGAATAATCACCTTTCCGCATTCTGTGAATGGAGTACGCACACATTGCGCACACGGGGCGGATACGTAATTGCCAGACGTCCAACACGGCGTATAAGACAAACGACCCAGAGCAAATTGCCGGCGTCCACGCCTCCGCCCCCCCTCTCTTCCAGTGCCCCATTAGCTATGACCACGCCTTTGTTTGACGCCAAGATGCCGACAGTGACAACAAATGCCGCCCAGCCCCATTAATCCATCAAAATTGGCGTTGAAGCTGAAATCAAAATATGCGCCGGCGGCCGCGGAAGGCGTACTTAAGTGGGTGGATGAAAGGAAGTGGGGGGGAATGGATTTATAAGGTTCTGATCAAAGTCACAATAACATGAACAGTGTACACCTCAATTGTGAAGTATGAAAAATAAACATACTAGCGAAAAATTCGCACTGTGCTACGTGGCATTCCATGCAAAACTGGCGATTTAACGCAGCTGTGTCTGCGTTGAAGGTATTAATGCAAATCTGGTGTTCCCTTTAAATCGCCGCCCCGTCTAATCCCAAATTTGATTGCCTCGGGGACCCAACTAGCCCCTCGCAGTGATTCACTCAATCTCGCAGCGACAAGGCGACCGCAATTTTCAGCGGGTGCGCAAATAAAGAAATTAATCAATTTAACGATACGATTACAGGAAATTCGGGCGCAGGAGCGTAGCCAGGAAACTAAGAGGTAAACGGGGAGATAATAAAATTATATTTACAGAAAAAATAAAAAAAATATATATATCACAATATTGAGATTATAATAGGAAAGCTTTGAAGTTACTTTCAAACAACAAATGCTCACAGTATGAGCAATACCATTTTAAACACCTTATGTCACTTTATATCACATAATTGCTTAATTGATAAGTTAATAAAATAGCGACGGATTGCAATTAATTTTGATTGATTTTAATTTGGTAGCTAACCCATTGCGACGCCCCTGGCCAGGAGTAGATCTCCTTCTGGCCAAGTGTGCCGTCAAGCGACGTGGCATTTGTCTGGCCAGGCTAAGATGAATGAAAAGAAAAAAAGTAGAGACTGTAGTCTGCCGCACGCTTTTCGGTGATTTATTTCCATTGATTTTTTACTCGACTCGCAGCTCCGCCTCCTCGATTTCGCTGGCCGAACGGGCTTAGAGATTATGCAATCACGCCGAAAAGAACCAGCCAAGTCAATCGGTTTGTGGCCCATTGACGACGGCCGAACAATGTGACGCCTACACGACCACTACAAGCACACTGGCTAATTATAAAGTTGCTAAGCGGATTTGGCAGTTGGTCGAGAACGGAACAAAGAAATCTAGATTATGTGACAACTTCCCTACAAGCACCCCTCGCCCATACAGATCCAATCATTGGATTCCCCGCTGCCGTTTTGCCAGCACAATCCATTCATTAAGTGGCACTCAACTGCAAGATGCAAGATGCCAAATGCAAGATGCATGCTAATCAGCATAAATTGCATTGCAACGAGCCCAGGGGGAGTCTCCAGCTAATTTCCCCCCCTGAATGCCACAAAAAAAAAAAGAGACACTCTGGCGATCAAAGGGAACTCAGGGTTGGCTCAGATCCGGCTAATACGCTTTAACCAAATTCAAATTCAATTCGAGCCATGCGAAGAAGGCTCTGTGCGAAATTAAACTAATAAACTCTTCAAACAAACAGAGACGCTCCTTTGAGGAGTTCACTGAGAGAAAGCGAGTTTGGAAATGCGCATTTATTGAACTAGTATTGAGAACTTGAAACTTAAATACTTTGTAGAGGGTTCAAGTTTTTGTTAAAGATATTTACTAAATACGATTTAATGCAAAAGTGTCACAAAACAACCCTTTCCTTCTAATTTAATTTATCCCTCTTCTGTAAGGACTAAAAGAAACGCATAAAACACCTCTCATTTCTTTTATATGCACTCCCCCTTTTAAGATTTTTCTTTTATAAATATGCCTTAAAGCCAAGACACAGGATTTTCTTCAAGTGTGGCTACAATGTGCACGCACTCCTTCGCTTTTGTTATAAAGCGAAAAAAGAAGGTCTCTAAAGCTGAGCCATATAGTTTATATCCCTTTTCCTTTTTTTCTTCTCGCCCTCGCTGAAATGCACTGCATGTGCGCTGATATTTGCCGCGCAGAATATTTTAATTAAAAGCAATTTCTACAATGTCAAACAACGTCAACGCACAGCGGAGTTCAGGCATCATAAAGTGTTTTTCACAGCCATAAAGAACGGATGTCGCGTGAGCTGCTCCACCAGCTCCACCAGCTCCACGTCCTGCCGATCCTGCAAATCCGGCATCCTGCTCCTCCTGCTGATGATGCCAAAGTGTCAACAAGTTGATGATGTAGGTGTCGCTGGCATGTTGACTGCCGAAGGACGGATGCAAAGGATGCGGATGGAGGATTGAGGGACTCACAGAGAGGATATGGCGGCCGGAGACAAAGGCCAATCAATATGCAAAGCAGTCAACATTTGGGGCGACCAAAGGTGTCGGCAGTGATTATCGCCCACACTCGATTCAATTGTCCCGCCTGCAGATTGTTGCAGCTCCTCCAAACACTCATTGTTTGACTATTTGCGCTGGCTGACTGGCTGGCTGGCTGGGCGTTGATTTTTCGAGTGTGTGTGTGTCACTACAGAGTGCCGAAAGCCAAGTCCAAGGACCCTCTGCTCAGTACCTTTTTAGGCATAAACAAGGACTCGCCCGGCGGAGTCTGCACTTGCCGAGCCAACGACATTGTCTCCGATTCACTGACTCCTGGCGGCAGACGCAAATGCAATCAGTTTTTACTGTACAGAGTAACAAATTGCTTTCAATTCCTATGCTGCCACAGTAGAAACTAGGTACGAAGATAAAGATAATTGCATTTTTGGATATATTTATTAAAACTGCTGATACAATTTAGTTCTTTAATATATACATTAGGTTCTTTAATAATTCGTTGCTTATGAGTTCCATTAAATTTTTAAATTTTTAAATCTTAAATTGTTTAAGCTTTAACTTCAACTAGATGTTCGAAAGATTTATTTGAATTATATTAAACTAACTTACAGTCCAGTAATTAATACTTGAATTTTAGAAAGGAATACGAACTAGAAGCCTGCAAACTTGTTATATTTTTTGAGCTTTATAAGTGGATCTAAAAGTAGGAGTGCTGAAAAATACAATTGTTAGGGTTAAAGAGTATATTGTCATGGCATTATCCGACTTCTTCCATCGCCGTGTAGCCCATTGTTGCTGGTGCAACTGCTGCTGTCGCTGCCAGACACTCAAAACAATCAGGACTCAAAAACAGCATGAGTGATGTGTCGGATGACGACGCATGTCGGGGGTCTGTCTGCCCCCCAAAACCCCCCTTCCACTTGCATACCCCAACCCCCTGATCCCTTCGCCCGGCACTCTTGGGTGCTCAGGTTGCACTTTTTGCCGGCACTTAAGCGCCTTTAAATATGCAGCACAGCCAAGCGCAGACACACTCTCGGCCAAGTTTGTTGTTAGCCCAGATTGCTGATGCATAGTTTAAGCCACCACCTCATCCTCATCCTGCTCCTGCTCCTGCTCATCCTGTCAGTCGAATGCGGACTACTGGCACTGCCAGTTGCCACATCTTCCACCGTGGATTGCAGCTCGCACTTTAAAATTCCCCAGGACTTATGGTCGTGTTTTCCGAAAACAAAACAATAAAACTTGTCCCCCACAAAACGAAGCAAAAAAAGATTGCCAATTTGTATGTGATAAGTGCTGAAATTCATTTGCTTATCTCGACTGCAACTTTCCGAAACAAACCAGACTCCATTACTGTTCGCATTGAATTCATCTTAAAGCCTGGTCAAGCAACATGGCTTAGGCAGGGGCGTCGAGCGAAGGGGGTCCACTCCGCTGCCTGACCACACAAACATTTTTTAAATGCCCCAAAGTATGCTGCAGAATTTATATTTTGTTTGCAAATTGTTTGCCTGTGTTTTTCGGTTTGGTTTAAAGTTGTAGATGCTACCGCGCGCTCCCAAAACTCCTTGTTTCATATACATACAGCTATAGGTTGAGCTTTAGCTTTAATTGTTGCTGGCCGAACAAAAGTTGGTTATGATGTCTGCGAAATGCACTGGCAAAAGTGAAAATGAAAATTTATATGCATAATTTGTTGGCTTTTGAATAATACACCAAGTGCAGTGCGCCTAATGAAAGTTAAATGAAAGTTTGCCATTGAATTGAAAAGGACGCTTGACAAACCCACCGGAAACACGTTAAAACGTTCTTGACCAGGTATAAATACTTTGTATCCCATTAGCCATTCTGCACATTTTAAGTTTTTAAAGATAAATATTGTGCTTTATACTTTCTTCATTTTATATTGTGAAAAAGTACATATTAATTTAGAGTTTAACTCATTATTTACAACGGGCTCTTTTTAAAAACTAATATTTTAAATGTTAAATACATCTTTAAAAATAAATTTCTTTTTTTTTATTTATTTTATTTTTCTGGGGGCTATTTTAACATTTTATGTTCTTATATGTCTTTTCAAATCGTGTTTCCTATACATTTTATTTAAGCAAGTTTTGCGTACATGGGGCATACATACATGTTTCTCTGATTGCCATTTTTTTTGCCAAATTCTCAATAGATTTTGTATAAATGCCATATTTTGTATGCTGAATAATGTTAAATCGTTAAAAAGTGTTATTTACGCCCCCAGTGGGAACCAGTTTCAGCATTCCTAGGGTATTTTCAAACCGTTTTTCAACTGTCCAATTCCCCAAAGATGATTATTCGTCATTTAAAAAGTTAGTTATAGTAGTTAGTTGTTGACCGCCCTCATCATCGACAGCCGCCGCAAGTCCCTAAACAGAAATGCCATAAAATTCATAAATTACTGGCTCCGCCACGCCCACAATTTCACCGCAAACTCCACAATTCCGGGCCACACATGGTTTGGTTGCTCATATGCTAATTGCAATGGACATGTTTTTGTTGCCCCAGGAATGAAACTGCGATGGGGACTAGCGTGAACCGCAGGACAAAACAGCAGAGCTCACAGTCGAGTTAATTTTATTGCTGAATTGCGACTCAAGGGCAATATTAACATGGAAATTATGAACAAGCTGGGGCAATGAAAAGTGACAGCCGCCAAAAGACTACAAACTGCTAACCCAAACTACTGACATGCCTGCAACCACTGCGGCGATACTCACAACATAAACAGGCCACTAAAAACAAATTGCTTGCAAGTGGAGTAATGGAGTGCTGGAGTGGTGGAGCTCCATCCTGTGTCCAGTGACCAGTGTCCAGTTGCCCCAAGCTTAGGCCGGGCACACAAAAACAAAGGAGCCTCCATTTCAATGGGGGCCAAAACGTGGCCAAAAGTACCGAGGGGTACATGTGCCGAGCTGTCGGAACATTTCGCCGCAGCGGTGCACTCTGCTCCTGCTCCATGCTCCCTGCTCCCAGCTCCCTGCTACCAACTCCTGCTCCTGATCCTGTGCACCCTGACCAGCCCCATCCGTTGACAGGCGCTGACCTGAGTTGCCCTGTTTTCGAGTGGTGCCGCCATATCAGCAAGGAGAACTGCTAGATTCGCCAAATAAAGTTACGGCAAGTTGTTAAAAAACAATAAAATAGCTAAACTACTACCACGAGCAGGCCAGCACAAGCAACTTGAAGTAATTCCCTTCTAGGTAATTAAAAGTGGCAAAAACTTTTCCACAGAGTTTGGACTTTGTCCAGAACAGACATTTAAATTTCACTTTACGGTTAAAAATGAATGTATTTATTTTGCAGCCAAGGGACTGACGTCTTGTTTACGGTTTGAAATTGTAAATACCACTGTTGCTTCAAAATATTATTTTGTATTTTGTTCATAAACTAAGTGAATAGTGATTGGCACAGAATGCACCCTTCTGCAATATGTGTTGCAATATTAAAGTATTATTTCATTTTGTTAATTGAAACCTGATATTTTTGTTAGTTGAGACATTGAAGGAAATACCCAAGTCCTACCTTATGTAACAATACATCTTTTTTAAATTATGTGCTGCAGCTAAAAAGGCAACACTGTTGAGGTCCTGCATCCTTGCCCCCAGCTCCTTGTTTTTGTTGTCAACTGGTATCGCTTGAATTGCATATTCTGCGGCGCTTAAACAACGAACACAATGCCCCCAAGTTGATGCCTCAACAGAAAACAAAAGCCCCCCTAAAAAAATGGTGCAATTTTATATATTGCATGGCCCTATGATTTATGCCATCATCATAATAAATTCACATGATTTATACGTGCTGCCTAAGGCGTCCTGGCCAGCCCAATTGCAATGTTTAGCTGCGGTAGTTACCAGCTACTGGATATAATACTCGTACTATGGCCAACTATGGCTTCCCGTTCAAATTGCTTTTTCACATTAATTGCGATCCAGGGGACACCGACTATCCTTTCTGTGTGTGTGTGTGTGTGTGTGTGAGCCTGGGAAATTCATAACTTTTGACAGTTTTGGGTTGGCATTTGGCTTGTCCATTTGACAGTTTTAAAGTTGGCAGAGCATTACGCCGACTTTTGGGTACAGCCCCAGGGGAAAAGTGGCATTTCCCAGTGGGGGGGTTGGGGGCACCACCTGCAGTTTAGTGGCCAAAGACGCGACTTGGGCTAGAATTGATTTCCATGCTGCCACTTGCCACTTGCCACTTGCCACTTTCGACTACTTTCCACTTGCCAGGCAAGGCAATAAACTCGGCTCAAACTTCGGCTGGTGGCTTACATCAAATTGAAAACTGGCCAAGACCCAAAAGTTTGCGCAGCAAATTGGTTGTCGAGCTGCTTGTGTCTGGCTGTCTGGCTGTCTGTCTTTCTATCTCTTCCCATCTATATAGTATCTATCTATCTGTATAGCAGACACTGCCAGCCGATGCGACAGATGTATCTTATGAATATGCTAATTTGCAGACGGTTTGCGTCAGGTGTGACGTCAGATTTGGGCAGTAGTTCATTAAACTTGGCCCCGGCCAGGATGTGCAGCACTTAATTAGCCGAGAACCGATGGCGCAGCTTGGCCAAAAGGTTTAATGAACTTATGGGCACAATAGCTGAAATCAAAAGCGGAAGGACCCGCACCCGAGAAAGGACCCTGTCCCAAGGCGGTGTCTGCACAAATTAGTCGGCGAAAGGCGCAAAAAGGATATGCCAAAGCGGTCAGCAATTACACAAGGCTCGCCCGGAAATCAGGAAGCAGAATAGTGGTCCTGGCAAAGTCCTGGAAAGGTCCTGCGATGGCGTTGCAAGAATAAGCGGCAAACGACCTCAATGAATGACATTTAATTATTTCATCAAGAAAGCAAATAACCCAAGGGCCAAACAATCAACTTTTCTCCAGCGCCGGGCACGAAATCCTCGCTTTCCTCCTCTTTTTCTTCTAATTTTTTTCTTTGTGTATATTTTGGAAATAATGTTGTGCTGGTTGGTGAGGAAAACGCGTCTGGGATGCTGGTTTGGCTGAAGTTGATGGAAGTTGAGTGACAATCGGGATCAAATTAACGAATGAATGTCAAGTTCTTAAAGGTCACATAGTCACAAAAAAAGAAATATATTATTCACACATAAGAGAAATTGAAAGAATAACTGATTGATGAGCTCCGCGTAATTAATTTTTTATAAGCCCAAAATAAATCAATTCAAATTGATGACTCAATGCAATGCCGAAACCTACGTATGTCATATTATATATGCTAGAACAACAAAGATGAGTCGACTTTGGTTATTGCCTAACAACAATAACGAACTTCTGGGCTGCCAACAAACTTGAATATGAAATTAAAAAGTTAGCTGACTCTCCCCAGCTGCGAAACAATGATTTTCCCATCTTGCTTGATCCTGGCAAGGACTCGCACATGCCCATCAATTAATCAGTGCCGGCAAACATTTCTAGTTTGCTGTACGACAACTTTGAAAGGGTGAAACAGCATGTTGGGTGCATGCAAACACCTCTTCGGAGGGCCACCACGAGTGCGCCAGGACTCAGGACTCCCCTTCTGTTTGAACATTCCGAGGGGGGCTTTTGGAGCAGCAGCGATATGACGGAACCCTTGGTGCGTGGTCCGTATCCATCGCCTGCTGCCTCGGATGCCTGTGACAATTACGCAAATTGTGGTTGTCATTATGTAAACACTTGTTTATGTCAAATTTGACATTTGATAGCAGCGCACGCTGACCGAAGGACACGGAAGGGGAGTTCTCTGTGCGTCGCCGTCACAGGACACGGCCCAAGTGAAGGTCACGGCGGAGGAGGATGGGTGGATGGGTGAAGCGGGTGCGGGTGCGGGTGGACATCGCGCAATATGTCAAACGGCAGGTGAGCCTGGACATGTCCATGTTACACTTGATTAAGTAGGCGCCGAGTTCGACGAAATGCTTTTTAGATGGACCTCCACTGAACCGGAAAGGTGAGGATAGCAAGGGCGTGGCATGTAGTTGGACTGGGTGGGAGTGTTGCGGATCTGACTGCGGTTCATTGTCGAGTTGACACGATGGATGGCACAAGCACAATCACAAGCACAAGGACAAGGACAAGCAGGTGGCGCCCGGGGTCACAGGACGTGCCAAATTATTGACAGCCGAGCAGCAGGAGGCGCTTCTCTTCCGAGTTGCTGTTGTGTGTGTGTGTGTGTGCGTGTGTGTACCTTGGTCCTTGTGCGCGCGTGCATGTGTGTTTGTTGATTAATTAGAGGCAGCTGCTCAATAGGCGATTGTCCCATGTCCTTTGGCAGCCGCCAAAAGTCCAGGGTAGATGACCCGTAGCTGTGGCTAATTAACACCAAAATAGCTGGTCCATCGCAGGCTTACTAAGTTCCCAAAGAGATGGGATCTAAGGTAATTTGACCCACATATTGCGAGGATGGGGTTTTGAAAAATGCATATATCTTAGGTAGTAACAATTAGGAGTTTAAGTAGACACAGCCACTAAAATTAGTCTTGCCAAAAATAACTTTTTATAACACTCTTGTGCTTATCGAAACACCTAAAACTTTAAAAGTGATATTGTCATGATAGATATTGCATATAAAATGTGTGTTTTAAATATTTAGCTTTTCTGTAAATATTCATATGAATTTCCACTTAACTATACCAATAAATGGGAGTTGGCCAATTAACCTGTTCCATGGTAATCTGCCAACCAGGCACGTCACCAATTCATTGTTCTGTTAGCAAGTTGAATGGAAAATCCATTTATAACTACCCCAATTCGAATGAATAAATAAATTTAAGCAAACGTTCGAGCAATGCCAAGTAGAAATGTCATCGTTTGCTCAGATTTTACGTCGGTCCTTAAACAATAAGAATTGATGCCCTCAACTGCTCGCCGAGTTGCTGAGTTTTTTTCTCCACCCCAGAAGTTTTCATTCCCTCCATTGGCAATGGCCACTGTAAATCTCACCATTCAACTGCTCACAATTTCCACAATGCAATTTCAATGCGTTTTATCGAATGCTTCTTGTCTGCCAAACGTCATACACATGTTGCCCCATCCTCCGAGTCCCTCGCTCTATCATCCCCCTTTCCCCCACAAACATACAATATCCTTGTTCCCCTGCATGTGTCTGTGTGTGTAAGTGTGTGTGTTCTGTATCGAGTTGTTGCCATTTTGTTGCATACTTTTGTGCACGCTCATCGGCAAATTGAATTTATGCGCTGCAGGCAATGGGTAAAACTCTCGCAAAGAGTTGGGCAGGGAGCTGCATTGATTTCGTCATGTCACGGGCACAACGAGGACCAGGACGAGAAGGGGGATGAGGATGAGGACGAGGACGAGGGGACAGGACACGAGGACATCGCAGAGTGCACGGATTGTGCACACTGGATGCGCATAAAATCCTCTCGTTTTGGCACCACATCAACTGCTCCTCACACAAATTCCCATGCATATTACATTCGCCGGAGCTTTGGGAATCGAGAACGAAGCAGCGGGGTTGGGGCTAATTCCCCTGGCATCCGCGGATTGCCCAGCAGCATCAAGTGATACGCTTGGCCCCATGACATTACCCAGTTGGAGTAAGGCGATCAACGGTTAGGTGTACCTTCTGCACTCGTTTAATGGTGACAATCAGTGGGGATTCACTTAAGACTAAAACAGTCGGGGGGATCAGGCCTACTCCTCCTCCTCCTCCTTATCCTGCTCCGGTTCCACACGCTTTGGCTGGGGCTTACGCCTCGACTGACCGCGGACACGTGGTGGCCTCTTGGTGGTCGTGGTCTTGGGCTTCGGGTTCTCCAGCTCATCCAGCTCCTTGTCGGTCAGACGATCCTTGTACCAGTCGGCACTGAAATGGAATAGAGATATTAGAGATGTGAAGTAGGAAGGATAACCATATATTACCAGTCGGGCACCTTGCGTGCCCAGTCGCAGGTCTCCTTCTCCTCGTCGAAGACCTGGCCCAGCTTGCATCCGTTTCGCCTGGGCAGATCTCCGTTGACGCAGACGTAGAAGAACTGGCAATCGTTGGGATCGGCGTAGCGGGGATGGGTCACGGCGATGCTCTCGTTCACCTTGGGGCACTCAAAGTCGAACACGTCCTCCGACTTGCAGCCGGTGACGCCCACCTGGTCAGGCCAGCCGCAGATGCCCGTCTTGGGATTGAAGACCAGGCCAGCTGGACAGGTAATCATGTTGAACTGACCATCCACGCAGAAGTAGAACTTGTCGCAGATGCCTGGCTTCTCGTGACCAAAGTATCCGTTCTTGCGGGGACAGTGAAGCGATGGCTGAGGTGTTTCTGGGATTGGAGAACGAAGAAATTACCAAATAGAATATTCCATCTATGCATCCTTGAACTTTCCACGCATAAGGTAACTGTCTGTATGTTCGTAAAATCCCTTTTTGCACATCCGTAAATACATTACGGCCAGCACAATGTACTAGACACACATTTATTCAGGTGCTGTATGCTTTGCGAACTATATGCATATATGCCATGGCAACGTTATATGTCAACAGGAGACAAAGGTAATTGAAATTGCTAATGGGCCTGCACAATGTGCACTAATTGCCTTGATGGCTGGTGGCAAATCATTTATGTAAAAACTAAAACGTGCACTAATATTTAATATTAAAAAGTGCCCCCACAAATTGTATGGTAAAATTCTTAAAGTTTCTTTAAACCACTTTTTCATAGCGTTGTTGCAAGAAACTCTCATCGAGAGAACTTTAATAAAAGTCTTTTGTCGGAAAGTTTGAAGTATGCTACTCCCACACACACGTGGCAGACGACAGAGTAAACTGAATTGCCGGCAAGTTTAAAGCCGCGGGAAGCCAATTGCCATGGAATTGGGCTTAAAATTTCGATGGCGCGACTCGGGCGCTGGGGAAATAATAAAGTCACGAATAAAACAAGTCTATGGTGGAGGCGAAAAAAATGAAAACAAAGCACCGCCAAGACCAAGACCGAAGACCGAAGACCGAAGACCTATTGACGACAACAATTTGGGTTAACCGCTGCGCATGCCGTTTGCATAATAAATAAGTTAACAAAAAGCGCAGCCCAGAAGTAACGAGCAAATAAGTGCGAGCACGGAGCGCGTTTATTGCCCGATTTTCTGCCCAGGAGGAGATGGAGCCAGATATGTACTATACATACTATATATACGAGTATATAGGAGGAGGATTCTTGGGATTTGTGAGGTGGGGTCTTACAAATTAAGGAGCTATACTCACGTAGGTTGCTTCGCTTCATGCAGTCAATGTTGTAGGGCAGATCGCACTTCTCCTCGATGGGCGAGTAGTCATTGAAGACCATGCCATCGGCACACAGTCGCTCCGTGGGCACACCATCCCTGCAAAGGTGGTCAATGTGGCATTAAGCATGCAGCATTACTCATACGCCCCGTGGCCGTGGGGGTGTCTTCTACTTGTTGGTCACTTACAGGCAGGCATAGTACTTGTCGCACTGCTTGCTGTCCGGATAGAAGCCATTGGGCTCCGGGCACTCCTCGGTGGGCTCGTACTCCTTCTCCGCCGCCGTCTGTTTGCTCTTTGGCACCACCGATGCCTCCTGGACGGGATCGCGGTTTCGTGGAGGCAAATGGCGCTGCGAGGGCGGATGTCCAGGACCCACGCGGAACTGGCTGTTGCTGCCACGGAAACCGCCTCTCGACTCCTGCGCTTGGGTTGCGGTCAGAGCTGCAGAGAAGGTAGTTGGAATTTGAGATATACACATGTAAACGCAGTCCATACATAAATAACACACAAAATGTCCTTGCTTGTGGCTTTAATCTACTTTGTTGATGGAAACTCTCTGCAATAACTGGTTTATGAAATATCACAAACTTCTCCCATCAACTCCCATATAAATAAAACTTTAAACTGTATTTAACCTTTTACTACATTGCACTCAATGGTTTCGTTATTAAATTGCAGCAAAGCCTCACAGTTTCCGACAATTATTCTTATACTATGCGGCAACAAAATGCTAAGCTAATCTATTAAATAAATGGTGCCTAATCGAGTGTGAAATTTAACAATATTTTCCATGTTCGTTTGTCACGAGTGTAAACACTTTGCTAAGCTTGTGAATTTATTTCCAGGATCTAATCTAGTTGAAGCTTTTGACAATACTCCTCTGTTGATTGTTTTAGAGAGAGAAATTGATTTGAACATTGCTTTTGATTATTTAGCAATGTAATAGCAGTAGACTTTTCAAGTTGAATTCCTATTTTGACTTTAAAGCTGTCTTAAGCCAAAAACTACACATACTATTATTATAATAAATGAAACATATTTCATGCTTTTGTTACTGCACAAATTTGACAATTTAAATTCAAAATACCTAACTTTTAAGCTTCTTAAAATGTACATTATTTTAAGTTGTTATTAAAATACGTCTGCATTTTTTTTCCAAGTGTTTCTTGCACGTTTTTGCCTTTTGTTTTTTGCCCAACGTTTCCACTATGTTTGCGTGAAAACCCGTTTGCGGCTACTCAACAAATAGCAACCAATATGTAGCGATATGTATATGAGTTGGCGCTTTGATTGCGACACAGGCCACTGGATTGGGGCGACCTTAAAAGTGAAAGTCTCTCGGGGATTACAAAGCCCGGTTTACGGACCCATTAACAGCTGATCTAAGCCGCTGATCAGCTGATGCCAACCCACCCAGCCTTGAAAACCCGGTGGCAAACAGTTCGGAAAACCGAGACATTGCCACGCACTTCCTGCAAGTTGCAACAACTTTTGCTGCAAATGCATCCAGTTAACGGGCGGGTGCAACTCTCCTCAAGGTAAACCACTCCAATCAGGCAGAGCAAAAATTCCAAAAATAAATATATATATTATGTGTATGTATATATGTAGATACATAGTACTTCAGTAAAAAGGCAAGCGAGCGGAGAAACAAGAAAAGACGATTTCAATTTTCGTTCGGCAGCCGCAGTGAACATCAACAATGCCAGCAAGTTGCTGATGCTGATGGTGATGGTGATGGTGATGCTGACGTCGCTCGGCTGACATTCGATTAAACGTTAATAAAGAAACAATTCCACAGAGCAATTAGTGCGTGAAGTGTCGGCCAACATTTAAGCCAACAACAGCAAGTTGCTGCTGATGCTTCTGGTGTTGCTGCTGGTGTTGCAGCTGTCGCTTGTCATTGAAACATGTTTCGTACACGACCCGGCATCTGGTGAAAAACAAAAAAATGTACCCCAACCCAAACAAGAAGCTGGAAAGAAAAAGTAACCAAAGCTTCATAGTTCACTGGGCAAATACTCTTGCCAAGGAGTTCAACGAAAAACAGTACAAAAACGAAACAGTTGCATACGAAACTGTGAATTACACACAAATGAAAGCTTTGGCTTTAGAAATAGGCTTTAATGTGAACGAACATGCCTCACCACACCAGATATTATTAATTGATTTTTAGTTTTATAAATTCACACTTATTCGACAGCGTTCAAATTGAAATTTTCAATGAATTTAACTAAAGCCAAACCAAACGCATAATTGCATTATTGTACAACTTTTTTCCAGCTGCCTGTTCGTTTTAATTTTAAGATTTTAAATGACAACCAAAGTCGTAATTAATTAAATAATTGATGATTTTACACATATTGACATTAATTTTACCTAAATCAGTTAGATACGTTAGAGTTTTATGTTTAAAATTGCAAATACATGTAAATTCAACATATTTAATTGACCAAATTTAAGCTCTCAATCACTAGTAACCTTTTAATAGGTTATATAGGTTAAATATAGTGTAGAATTAAATGTGCAATAATGGTTGTATCTTATGAAGCAAAAAATTACATTTAACCCTACGAATATTAACGTGTTTCCTCGTTTCTTTAGTAATTGCCTCAAATGGTTTTCCCCCAAGGGCATTTCCCTTACGACCTGCTCCTGAATAGGTATTGTCCTTTCATTTTTATGGCCCCCCGTTTTTTTATATCGCCGCACAGCGAGTGAGCCAAGCGAAGCGTGGCCTATGCGGTTTGGGCCTGGCTTTTTTGGGCTCGTCAACTTGGTCCACTTGGTTGGGGGCCGTCGCGTCGCTCTGACAGTCTGTCAACAAGTTTGCCATGGAGTTTGCCATGGAGTTCGCAGTCACAGTCGCAGTCGGAATTGGAATTGGAGTCGGAGTCGGAGTCGGAGTCAGTCGTTGTCAACGGGCCTGGTTCAACCCGGTCCTGGACCGCTTGAATCGGTTCCCAGTCCGGTTAGACTAGATTAATTGACTGCCTATTGCGAAGCAGGCGGAGGTGGCTATAATACGCATTGTGGCCCGCTTTGGATCGGTTTTTGGATCTTTGGATTTTCGATTCCAGTCACATACGTCGTTGTGGGTGTCGTGGGTGTCGAGGCTGTCATCTTGGGAAAGTGCGTGCAGGCAGCGTGTTAGGTTCAATGAACATTAAATAGATTAAAAATAAACAGATTGAAGCACTTTTTCATGTCATTCACTGAACTGATGCGAGATTGACATAGAACCGACCGGTTTGTTAAATTGGATGTAAGAGATTTTTATATGTGGAGGGAAAGGTGTTAGGTGTTCGTCGTCTGACTCTCTAGATGGGCAAACACACATTATAAACTTTTCACGCAAACATGTTTGCAATCAAATTAAAACTTTTCCTTTGTCTCAACGCGGCGAGTTTTTCCCTCAATTAACTGGCAATTTAATTTGCTTTCACCCGTCGGCCCCGAAACTGCAATACATTTAATTATGAGCTGTTGGCATATTTTTCAATAGCCATTTTAATGTGATTACCAAATTCAGCTTACGCCCCCGAGTGCAACAGTTGCTCGCCTATCAATTTGTTTAATATATGTCTGTTTTATGCCGGCGAGTTAACAATATGCATTTTTAATGTCCCGCACATTGGAGACAAACAAATTTTTAATGAGCTTTCACACAATAGATGAGCAGAAAATTTGCCAGAAAATTAAATTGCCGAATTTCGCCAATTGCAATTGGAATGCCAATGGGTTCGCACTTGTAATTCTATACCAATCAAGAGAGACCGCTTCAGCTATATATCTCGACTATCAGATACCCCCGATTTGCACTCTGTACGAATCCATAAGTCTCTAGTATCTGTATATCGTAACACAACATTCCAGCTTATAGATTTTCTAAATTTATAAATACTTGGTAATTACTAATCGAATCTAGTATACCCTGTTAAACAAGGAGTAACGGGTATGAAAACCGAATAACAAAAGTCATGCAAATTGGCAGCAACAACAGCAAGTGCTATATGGTAGACGAGTGTGCTATATGCCATAGATGCCATATATGCTACATGTGGCATTTACACGTGTTCTGTGCCATCGAAATCGGACAACAGTTGACATGATGAGAGTGGTTTGGCCAGAATTGCAAACACTGCAGATATGCATAAACATGGTCGCCAATAATGTTAACAACAATATTTTTCAGCTTAGTTGCTTCTGCACGCTGCATTCTGCATACCGCATTTGCATATGGGGTTTGTTTGTCGCTATTATGCTGGTTTTTGTTCGTTTATTTGTTCGTTTGTTTGTTGCGTTGCTCGCTTGTTTGTAGGCTGACCTGTACGTTTGTTGCTGTTTGTTTTGGGTGCGGCCAACAATTAGAGGCGATTGTTTTCGCCGAGAGCAGAAGAGCATTAAAGTCACGGCACATTATTCAAATGGCGTTTGCACAGGGACATTTTGCACGCCATGGTATTGACGTATCATTAATTGGCAAATGCAATTAAGAGCTTTTTCCACACTTACCCACGGCCAAAGCCAAAGCAAATATGCATATTTTCACCAGCGCCATTTCGTTAGCCGACATTAACCTGCACGGACAGATAGATTATTTTTTAATATTGCAAATTGATATGCTTTGCGCCACTTTAAACGGCATGTAAGCGCAGTCCGCCATCAATGCACTTGATTCACTTGGTTCACCACATCAGCCGCACTACACTCGCAGAAATCGGGACTCACCAAGCTCGTGTAGGTGCGCACGCGTCTACGTCTCGAACTCAACTGTGCGATCCGATCGCTTGTAGAATGAGTTTTAACGCCCAAAAGTCTCCAACACCAACACCTTCTCTGCTTTCGCCCTGCGCCGTGGAAACTGCAGCGAGACGGCTGCGCATGCGCAGTTCGGATTTGGAGAGAACCGGTCCGAGCTTTACGAAAGCTCTACACTCTGAATGTCATATGGTTAAAGAAGGTGAAGATTGATCATCGAAGTTGCTTTCCTATGTGGTGTTCGAAAACGATCATGATTCAGTATTAAGATAGAAATGTTCAAACACAACAATATTCCAGCTTTCCGACTATTAGGAAATTATAAAAATAAGTTATTATTTCATTTATTTAATTATTGTAAATAACTAAAATGGAATTAGGGTGCGGGGTGCATTCCGACATAAGGAAATTACAAAAATAAGTTATTAATTCATTTATTTAATAATTTAAATTAACTAAAATGGAATTAGGGTGCGGGGTGCGTGGTGCGGGTTGCTTTCCGATTATAAAAATAATTCATTAACTGAATCCTGATCCAAGAATATATATATTTTATACATACTTATATTTTTTACATACTTGTCAACGAATCTAGTACGAGTAACGGGTATAAAAATAATCCAATTTAGTTGCATTCGTAGGACTATTTAAGCTTAAACAAACCAAGGAATGGGCAAACAAAGGCAGGAAATGGAAATGCCAACTTTGCATAACATGGCCCATTGGAGCCATGGCTCTCTGAACCATGCAGCAAAGCCACATCAACTATGCGAATAAGCTGCAAACAAATGAGCGACTGCCTGCTCCATGGAAAACATAACGATCGACATTCACATCGACAGGCACGGGTTTTTGCAGGATGGAAAATTACAAAAAGGCAACCGGATCCATGATATTCCTTGCCACAGAAAGTTGTGACGAGCACATTGCCGCACGAGCAGTGCGGGCAAATTTGTCAAAAAGGCGACAGGACGTGCTCCGCTCGGCCAGGACATCGATGATTTGCATTTTAGAAATTAACCAAAAAATATGACAAAATTTTGGACACGTTTGCCCAAGCCACCTGGCTCACTCGCCCCGCTGCTCCTCCTTCTCCTCCTCATGCTCCCCATTCCTACGCCTGCTACTGAATATTCCGGCGAGCATTTGCTGCATCATTGTGCAGGCCCAGAACACATTTAACTTGTCAAAGTACGGCTCGCCTACTTGGAGTCGACTTTTCCGGAGCCGGAGCTTGTTTTCCAGCTGCTTGGCTTTCATCTGCCTGTCATTTCGTGTGCAATAATTGTGACAAATTGTTCTGTGCTGGAAAACTGCCTCGCCTCTTCCCCGAAAATTTGTCCAAGAATTTTGGGAGCAAACTTGTGGCAGCTTTGTATGCAAAGTAAATGGCATAATTAAGTGAAATGACATACATGACGATAGACGATAGAAATTTAACAAATGTTGCGTGCAAATGCAAATCACAATGCCCAGGAAAGTCAAATGGGCCACGATTCATAATCCTGCGATAAGTCAGAAAAATAGCATCCCTATTTCTCGGGGCTTTAAAACTTGGTTATTGTAACGCACAGCCCTTAGTTGCTTAATAGCCCGCGGTCCGGGAGTCTCGAAAATTGGTGGGCGGAAATGGGATGTGCTGGGATGTGTTGGGATGTGCTGGAGGGTAAGGCTTCAGCATGGATATCGTTTAGCACAATTTCGGGCGCATTAGCGGCGATTACACAAAGAGCCCACACAGAGTTAAGGGCGCTGAATGTCGAGTGTAGAATGCGGAATGCACAATGCTAGGCAACAATGGCATAACAATCAAGAGTCAAATTAAAACGTTGCGCTTGCGGAAATTCCCTTTTTTTTGTTCTCAGGTTCCACGATTCATGCTCCACTGATGTGCTGTCCGTCCGAAATCCGCTGTCCGTCCGAAATCCGCTGTCCGTTGCCCGCTGTCCGTTGTGTGTTGTCCGTAGTCCTTGGTCCGTCCGCCCGGCGGATTAGTGCCGCAAAGTATGCGATGGCAGCTCGCAAGTGCCCCACCACAGCTGACTGCGGTCGAAAACTTTAGCAAAACGAAAAGCTAATCATAATTTCTTGCTGATAGTTTGGCCAAGTCCTTGTGCACGGACCATCAACCCCCCATTCCGAAAAGCCAGCTTGCACTTTTTATCTATTCAACGTAACACACCCACCATTACTACCACCCCCCATATTATTATTATTTTCAATTCCCGTGAACCGCAGCGCCCTAAGCGCCACGTTATTGTCGTATAATTGAATATAATGGCCATGGAAATGGCACTGCCAATGGGGGATCCGTCTCCGGGGGGCATTGTTCGGATTCCTGCCACACCAAGCTCATTGCACCACCCGGCGATTATCGGACAGCTCCTGCAGGGTCCGTATAAAAACATCCGCCCGGGGACCTGTGTGATTGGGTCTTACTAAGACACCTACAAAAGTATGTTGGTCCAACGGTTTCCAAAGGGGGAAAAACATACAATTTGTGACTGACCTGCTAATAATCTGTGACGTGCTATTGATACATCTTTTAATACATATGTATATAAATATTAACATTTATAGGGTACTTAAATATATGAAAAGGTATCAAATGCGATTAAGCTGAAAGTATTTTAATTTATTTTCTTTAATAAGCTTAAAAGTATTAATTAACAAAACATTTTACAAAGCAAATAGGTATCTGTAACTACCCAAAAAAAAGGATGATTTCTGACTTACACTATACAAATTAAATATATAAATAATGAAGTAAATAAATAATTAAGCTCTCATCAATTGCAGGAACGCGTCCGTTGTTTCAGTTTATCAAAAAATAAAAATGCCAGACGCCCTTAAATCGATCGCAGCCGTAAAGTATGCAATGATTTATATCATAATCCTGTCACATGCTCAACCGATTCAATACACAAAGTGCTGCGGGCAGACCGCTGCCTGCCATCAGCCAGGACGTCGCCGCCCGAAAATGTCCTCCTGTCCTCCTGTGCTCCTGGCTGCGTCATCTGCCCGCTGTCAGCGAGTCGATTTTGAATTGTCAGCGCCATGCCACACGTGTCACGTGCGTCATTGGAGCGCCATTACATGGCCAGCAGCTTGCCAGTCTGTTGTTTTTCCCCCTTTCCGCTTTCCCACTTTTCCGCCATTCAGTGCGGCATGGAAAGGGGACGTGGGGCATGGGGCATGGGGCATGGGGCATGCGAAATGGGTTTGACACTCCAACCTCCAACCGGTTTCACCACCCCGTTTTTAATTAATGAGCAACAACGGCCCATCGGCAATCTGGCGACCAGGCGATAGCTGAAAATCTGAAACTAAGCCCCGACTCGGCCGTGTTTGCTATTCATTTGCCGTCCATGGCGTTTTAGTTGGGCATCAGCATTTTTAATTGGGATTATACATAGTTTGGTTTACATAAGTAGTTGGCCGCAATGGCGAATGACAAATTTCATTGAATGTTTTTTCGAGTGTACCAGCCACTAAGCAGATCACGAGATATGTGCAAACCAGGGAATGTAATGGCGATTTCAAATGGACATGCATGTTTTTCGATCTGTCCTGCGGAACCGGTCCTGGAGGATGTGGTTTCCAAATGGCAAATCGAAATACATTCTGAAATTTAAAATCACCATTTTTAGATGGACATTGGGCGCGATCTCAGCCGAAGTTTAACCATATCCCTGTAATCATAGGATTTCCAAACATGCTGGCGCTTGATATCCTGCCGCCTGGCGGGCATGTAGGCGAAGAAGGCGTCCTTGATGTTGCCGCCCAGGTGCGAGTATCCTCGCATTGCCAGCCAGGCAAGACGCGTCTGCTCCAGTGCCAGTTCATTGAGTTTGTTGTGGTACTCGGCCTTCCTCTGGCTCACTTGGGACATGAACTTCTTGTGACTGGCATAGCTGATGGAGGCACCCAGACCCGTCACTGATCTCTTCAGTTTCAGCATATCCCGCTTGTGCCCTTTCTCATCCTGGTAGACGCTCTCGTATATCAGGAACGAGTTCTTCACCAGCGAGTTCATCCCAGCACGATTGTACGACTTGCCATAGCGATTCGCCACCCAATCAAGGAGCACGGGCATCTTGTGGGCATTGGAAAAGGTTGCTAGCACGTATTGCCGATTGCCGCGGAGAACCCGAAGAGCTTCCTTCAGAAGATTTTCTATCTGCTCGTCGTCATCCGGATCGATGACTATATCCCCCCCATTATTTTTGGTATGCTTATCAGCTGAATTCTCCTTGGTCTCTGCAACTTTTTTACGAAACATATCCACTGCACAATTGGCAGCTGCTCGTGAAACTGGCGGAAAGAATTTATTTCGCTGCAACTCCTTTTTGGACTTGGATTCGTTATTGCCAAGGGCATCAATGCAGAGCCTTTTGATCACAGGTTTCTTGTCCTCCAAGTCCAGGACCTTGTCCTCCCATGGCAAGGGCTCTACAGGAGGCGATGGGATATCGAATACCTTGTGGTGGTCCAACTGAATGCCAGCAATAGTGCTGTTGGTGAAGGTCTCCTCTTCAGGACACTTTGTGGCTGATCTTTTCAGACAACGCAGAGTTCGACTGCAAGCGGGAATAAGATCTGCGAGCTTCTTAAAACTTGAAGTGGGGAAATTCAATGGCTTTTCTTCAATGGACTTTGTAGATTTTTCAATTGATTTTCGATTTTGCTTTAGTACATTTTGGCTCTTGTAACTACTCCTAGTACTTTTAGATTGTGGTTTAATGTTTATGTCCGTAGAGTCCTTCACGTCGCAGTCCACATCCAGGACTTCACAGTCACCTGCTCCACAGCGATGGGACTCGTTTCCCTTCATGAGCATAACCCTGATCGAGTTTTCCGATGAATGGGCATACGAATGCAACCTGGGATTCTCTTCGATACCCAAACCCATCACCATGGTGGAATCACAGTTTTTCCTCGTAGTTCTCGCATGTTTAACTGGGCTTGAAGGTCTTTTTGTTTGCCTACCAAGATTTTTACTCGCCCTTTTAACATTGTTTTCTATATCCTGTAGGATGTGCTTTCGGCGAGCTTTCAACTCATCTCCTACCACATCCAGCTGGGCTAGACATGGCTGATTGAAGATTTTTTCCTGTTTCTGCAAATTCTCCGCCTCCTTCAAGAAGCGATGTGTTTCACATTTGGGATCTTTGTCCTCCAAATTATAGTTGTCAGATTGCAATGAGAGCCCGTTGAGCTCCTCTGTGAGCATTGTGGCTACCACTCGTTTAGCAGGACACAATCGGTATTGGGCAAACCAACGAGGCTTCTCATTTGGGATTATCTGCATACGATCCTTATATTGCGAATATTCCAGAAAGGGAACCTTGGTCTCAGGTTGCCGGTATTTGGACTTTGGGATATATTTACGAGGTCGAACCTGAGGAGCAAAATATGGCAGAGCATAATTTTTCGGTTTTGGGCGGATTGTCTTCGAAGAACTCTGTGCAGTTTTCACTGGCGAGTTGAGCTTTTTCGACTGAGTTCCAGGTGGCAGCAGAGCATCCAAGGCTCTCAGGGTGGATGGCATATCCAAATGGGCAATGCCGGACAACAGCAACTGTTCGTTCACCGAATAGTGTTCCGAATCCAAGTTCCAATTGTCCTTTCTGCTCCTTCGGCGGCTCTTGTAGGCGAACTCCCACAGGAACCACAAAAATGCCAGATCGCTGCCCTGACTCATGGCAATGATATCCTTGATCTGCCTCGCTCCCACCGGCGGATAGATGCCCAACTGGTGGACACAGTGGCGCACCCGGTACGTGGATCCCTGCGCCATGTCATCTCGCAAGGCGTGCAGCAATCCATCACAGGCCTTCATCTGTACGGCGGACATTCCGCGGTACCAACGCACACTATCGAAATTGTGGTGAATGCCCAGGGATTTTCCGGGCATTTCGAAACTACCTTTTTTGACAACCAAACGAATATTACTTTTTAAATTACGGTTTTTAGAATGATTACTTTGAATTTTGTTTTCCTTTTGAGTCAACCGAAAAAGGGTTTTATAGTAAAATTGCATAACGAATTGTCCGAAAGGGAAAGAAATTCAAACCAAAAGTGATTTGATTTATATAAAATATATTCATTTTATTTCCCGTTCGACGCCACAAAAAACGCTCAAAGTTCTTAAATTCACTATAGTTTTTATTGCTTAAGAAACCCAATCTAAATTCCTGTCAAAGAGGACTTATCGTTGATTTACTCGCACTTTGTGGTCCAAACTTGGTGCGCAGGAATTGAAACAAATGTTAATTACTTTATGGAGTACGAAACAACATCAAGGACTGCAAGCCAAATCAAAAGCCTTTTACATTTTAAAACGAAATTTAATTCAATTACGCAGCTAAACTGCCCAGCAGAATGTGATAACCGCAAACGCAGGTCCCTGAGATGGTTACCATCGCCCAGAAATGCCCCAGATTGTATGGAGGGGGGGAGACGAAGGGCAGGATAGTTGGCCCTGAAGGACCAAGGACCGAAAAGGGGGCGTGGCACTGGCTTGGCTAAGTAAGCGAGCGACTATGGCATGCGGCTGGCTGATTGCGTTTGTTGCATTTGTTGCTCCTCGCTTGTCGTTTGTAATTGTCTGTACTTAAAAACTCATCAGACAAAACGACAATGTGGCAGGACTCTTTGGTCCTGCGAGTGGAATCGTCGCCATCATCGGGCAGGATAACGGGGCAGGGCCGTTAAGGACAGTTTTATCAACTGCACGACAAATATTGTTGCATGCCCCCGGGCGCAATAAGGCGTGGCTCTAAACTCGAAACAGTTGCGTTGTTGTTCACTTTTCATTCGCAGTCCATGCAAAACGGCAAAGCGTCTGGCCAAACTCCATGTTTGCCTGCCAGTTCAGTGACAACAAGTGGGCCAGAGTGGCAAAAATGACAGCCCCGATATCACTGGCCGCAAGCCCCTATATCAAAATGGCCCTTGATGGCACAGAGCAGTTGGCAAGTATTTGATCAACACTAGACAACGCTTAGGCAACGTTGGCCGCATCAGAAACCAGTTTGAAAAAGGCTCTTTTGCCGGATTTCAACTCGTTGGCAATTAGTTGCATTGTGGGCAGTGGCCAGTGGCCGTTTGCATATAAATAAGGCGACGTAACTTTACAAATGCGACCGATAAAGTTGCGAGCAGCAAGCTACCCCAATCACCATTTCCCATTTCCCATTCGCCATTTTCCACTTTTCATACCCCCATTTTCCGCTTTCCATCTGCCGCAGCTGCGGCACGAGACGCATTTTGCATTTTTAATGCCGTCTAAATCTATGCAATTATAAATTTAATGTGCACGATGGAGTGTATTCGCTTCTAAGTGGCGTTAAATGAAGTGTCCCGTCCCACAACTTTCCCCCGGGCTACCTGTCAAAAGTGTCCGCTACTTTTCACAAGGGTCCTTAAATTTTGATGATGACCAAGGCTCCGCTAAAGCAAAATATTTACACGCCAGTTAAGTCCTTGGCTCCCCAGACCGCAATTTTCGGCTTACTATAAGCTTCACAATCAAAGTCAAGCACATAGAACAAAATAAATATTTTGGCAAATATAATATCCAATTTATTAAAGCTTATATTTCAAATAATATTGGTTTATTAATAAACCAAGTATTTAGCAGTTACTATACATTTTGAATTGTTCGTTTGTTTCTATAAGCACAAAATCATAAGAAATTTAACATTTTATTATATACATTTTTGATGGCAAAGCTGCCACTGTAAAGGATTTGGATATGCTTTGAGGTCGAAGGATAGCCGAAGGATTGCCATGGCAACTGGCTCTCCTTTGAGGGCGGAATCAATTTTTGTATTTTATTTGCGTGAACTAAAGGATAAAGGATGTGGCGGCCACAAAGCGGACAACTCCGACCTCGAGGCCGGTGGATTTTCCGGGGCAATCATACGAAAATTCACTGAGGATTGCGACTGTCAACGGGCTGGAGCCAGAACCAAACTCACCATAGCCCCATCCTACGCATCCAGCCAGCCATCCGGCCATTCGGCGCTCCACTGCAAGGACCTTTGGCGGTTGCGGACGGTTGCGGCACAGGACTAAATGCAGGAGGACTAGACTGGCCGGGAAGAGCGCCTGTAACTATGCTTTGAACTTAATTAGCAGCACATTACGAATTTTTACTGCCAAAGTCGGTTACTGCAGTCGGCCGATGGCGTCTACGCTCGGATCGGATGGTTGGGTTGGGTTGGGTTGGTTTCAGTTGGGATGTTCAGGTACTTACCACTTCCTTTGCCCATTTTACGGCAGGACTAATTTTTGTTTTCGACAACGTCGCCAACAGTAAAGGGCTGAAGCAAAAAAAAAAAGAAAGGGTGCCGGAAGGAAGCGAGGAGGTGGACTGCAGGTAGGAAATGTCATGGGCTGCGTCCTCGTCCTCGACGGCAAAGGAAATGTTGTCGAGATTAAATGCACTGCAACGACCATGGGGCAGAAAAAAGGGTGTCCGTCAGCGCGGACAGGTGGTGGTCAAGGTGTGATTATGCTGGGAGAACCCCTTGCACCCATTCAAAATCCCCAACGAATCCCTGCTCCAGTTTTTGCACCCATTGTGCGGCATTGTCTTGCGTGTTGGCGGTGGCTTAAAACGCCCAATGAATTTATGCAGCTCACAAAATCCAAAAACCAACTCGCTTATTTTTACAAAACTGTTCTGTAATTACCGCCCCAGCACGTTATTTAAAATGTTCAGCAAAAGCTTAAGGACGATTTTAGTTCGAGTAGGTTCTGGCTATTGCCTGATAGCTGGACCTAAACAATTAACCCAGATAGCTTGGCCTAATGGCTGTCGAACGCTAGAAACAGAAATTTAAGGACATAATTACCGCATTTACCTTTTTCCTGGCCACACACCCAAGTATTAAATTCCCCCCCAAGGCGCCAAAGGATACCAGTTCTCTAAGCCGAAGTGAACTGAACAGAACCCATCATAAAGCGATAAGCACTTTCACCAAGGACGTTGGTGGTCGTGGATGTGGATGTGGATCCGGGGAAGGACGAAGTGAAAATATGTTTGTAAGCGATGAACTTCAAGTGCCTGTTAGTAAATATAAAGCAGCAAGTGAACCGAGCACCAAACACCAAACACAGAGTCCTGCGAATCCGGGCATCTTCGACCGCCTCCTGGGTCGCTCCTAGTCCTGTGTGGATAGCCAAGTTGCCGAGTGGAGAACACTGGACCAGATAACAGCAAAGCATGCACTGCAACAAATTAGTTCAAAGAAATACACAGCAAGGAAACAGGACTTTTCAGCCAAAAGAAATAGTTGACTAGTTGCTGCGTAGTGTGTTTTAGATACATCTGACCTATTTTAAGGTAATATTCCCTGGAAAAATTATGTCCCAACGTTTCTGTCAATTTCTTCAGGTGTAGCAGTAGACTTGAGTTTTCACCGCACATCTCCGTATCAGCAGGCAGGGTCGCAAAGTCGAGAAGTCCGTTGGCTGTGGCCCGTACTCCGTACTCCGTCCGGCTCTCCGGCTCCTCGGGAATATTCCACAACTCATCATTGCCGAGGCACGAGTTGCGGAGTGTCGGGGGCGAGCAGACGGAGTTGGAACACCTCTGGCACGTGCTGCTGCATCCCGATTCCGTCCGCAATTTCTGGGCGGATCCGGCAAAGGAACCCCCTGCCCGAATCCACACCCCCAGCTCCTTGAGGCTGGCAACAAACAAAAAGTGCAACCGCAACAACTGGAAAAAGCGAAATACTCGTAAAGAAGCATACAAGAATGGGGCTCACAGAGGAAAAAACTATTTGAAGTCGGTATATCCGTTTAGGAAGCCAACAGCATCCCATACACCCATACCCGTACCCACACCCAAGCAAAGTAAGTGGTGGTACGAACACATACCCACATCATACCCACACACACGAGGTGGCAGGAAACAAGTAGTTCCCTGTAAGTAGCAAGGACTAAGGAGCTAACTTGTTTCGTGGCACCGTACGCACCGCTCTGTTTGCCACCATTCCAGGATCCCAGGACCTGCCCGCCCACAAAGGACTCCACGTCGCTTTTCGAGGCGGGCTTTTCATAGACGTTAAGCCCCAAGCTGCACTTGTCGTAGCCCCCTGGAAGGCCGCCAAACCGAAGTTTTCATAACAAATAATGAAGTTTTCATAACAAATAAGAAGGGCTCGATGCCGGGGAGTAGTCGAAAAGTTAAGACCGCTCAAAGGCTGCCAGCCAGATAAAATGCAAAGCTCTTGAACGTTTGAAACTTAATAAAAATCCCGGATGCAGCAGTAGTTGGCGAGTTCAATGTCAGAGGATCCGCATAATTTCTTAACACATCGCAAGAAAAGGCTTGGGCACACAATAAATAATAAGGAGCAATTCCCCTTTTTTTTTTCTTTTTTCGCTTAGCTCTCTGTGCTCTATAAACGAGAAAACTTGGTCTTGCATAATTTTAATTTTTAAGCAAAGTTTCGCAGCTAAAGGCAAATCCTTATGGCCAGTGCAACCGAAAAAAAACGTGCTCTTTTCATTCTCTTGAGCACAAGATATTTGATTAAAATATTCATGCATGGCAAAGTCTTCATTCAAGGTGCACTGCCAAGTTTTTACTTTTAATTAATCCCCGTTTAAGTGGAAACTTTCATTGGGCCATAAAGTACGGCTGTCGAGGGATTTGGGTTGCGACTTGTCTACGCATTTGGTTGTTTTTCTGATTAATGTGGCGAGTGGAAGCTAGCTTTTCACGGACTATCTGGAAAAGGGATCGTTGGCACGTTCTTGGATGTTCCATTGGGCACTGGCATTTATTTCATTGCCGAATCGCACGTTCATTGGATGCTGGAAGGACCAGCATTCAAAGCATTTCGCACCACATATTCCTTTTGACACCCACTTTAATATTTATGGCCATGGACGCAGGCGGTACTCCCGGAACACCCAGTACCATGAAGTTCCACTGTTTTGTTTCAAGCAATTTAACAGCTTTTGGGTAAAATAACAAGCCCGCCAAGCCAACCAACCAACCAACCAACCAGCCATCCAACCAACCAGCTAGCACACACATCACAACAAACAAACTCCGCACATTCCGGGCAGCAAAAAGTCAGGCCCAACAATGCGCCACTAGAAGCAGCCGTCCGTCCAATCTGCATCCCCCAGATCTTCCATCTGGCCTTTGCGCAACTAGAGGGGAGCTGCAGATGCACAGATGCAGGGGACTGGAGACGGGAGCCACGATTCTGCAACCAGGATACAGGATTCAGGACCCGGGAACAACGAACGGCGCACGGGAGACAGACGGTAAGGGCAGGGCACTGCATATTTTTGCAACACAAAATAAACCGCAACAGCAGCAATTTGCGTCGGTTGTTAGTTTGGAGAGTTGCTTAAAATTTACATGGACAGCGCGCACACATGACTAGACAGCCGATCTATGGACTATATGGAGTACTATATGCAGTTGGAGGAGAGTGAGGAGGACGTGGATGCGGATGCAGATGCATATGCATGTGTGTGACCACTGAGGACATTGCTGCGCCATAACTGAATAAAGTCCATTTTTAAACAATTACCTTTAGAAGTGCTTGTTTTTCAGCGGAAGTTACTGGCCAACCCGAAAGTAGCTTTGCCACGAAGCATCCTTCCACATTGTGCAGGGAATTATGCAGTTCCCTGATTTGTTTATTAAAGATTCTCCAGAGACCACAGCCATTAACAGCCATTAAAGCGGAAAAGTTGGGATTTGCATTCCTGGCCAAACGGCAGCCGAGCCACCTGATTCTGTCCCATACTGCAATCAATCAAATCCCATCTAGGCCCACATTCCGTCACATCAGGAGCAGCAATCAGGAGCACACCTTTCACTTCTGCCACATCCCGCCCAGATGCTCATCCTGTGCACTGCAAGAAAGCAGCCGAAAATGGGTCATGTTAATAAACATTGAAGGAATTGCTTCCACTCAATTTCCAGCAATAAGTTAGAAGGAGATTAAAAACTTCTGTACACCATGCAATTACATTTAAAGAAGAGGATGGCTTGCCGCGGTTACCAGATATCCATTGATTCGTAAATAAGTTATACAAAAGTATTTTTGCCGTGTTAGTTGCACTTGCAAATCAAGCGCAAGTTTTGTGGGCATGGGACACGGTGTTCAAAGGCAAACTTCGCACCCCCCTCCTCGCCATTGGAGGCATCAGGAGTCGAGTTCGTGAGTGGGCCACCACGGCGGATACGTGATGTGCCTGTGCAATGAGAGGAACTATGTATAATAATTGTGAGCGAAGGACACACGGGCACACGGAGTTTAGCAAGAAGTGCTCACTTTTATTTGTTGAGTGCCTTTCAAGGTTGTCGTCTCGCTTAGAGATCCCAGACAGCGCTTTCCACTTATGTACTGTAGCATAAGGGCACTGGCCAAGAGGAAAAGCGGAAAAGAGTTGCATGCAATCACCAGTTGCAAGATGAGAAACATTAAGCGGCAAAAACGTTGTGATGGCACCTCCCCAAGTGCCCCAAAGCGGGGTTACGCATGCGTATCACAACCGCCACGCCCACCGCCCATCATTTTGTGACCGAAAGACTCCCAACTCCAACCTTGAATTATGAAATGTGAAAATTGTGTTAAATAAGTAAACAGGGAATGCGTTTGTGCAGCAGAAACCCTGCTGAAAAATAGACACTCCCAAGTCACGTAGCCACGAACTGAATTTCATATTTCATGGGGCAGGGCAGCCCAGCCGCCCAGCCAAGTGGAAAACAAGAGAGAACGCTATAGTCGAGTTTCCCGACTATCTGATACCTGATTAAAAAAAAAAAATTTTAGCATTATTAAAATTTGCAAAAAATGGCAAAAAATTACATTTTCCTTTTTTGAGCACAGCACATCGTCAAAAATTGCAAACAAAATTTGAGAAAAATATAATTTTATTTTTGAAAACACAGTTTGATTGGAAATTTAATTGCGAACTCAACGAGGTATGGCATTCCATATTTGGAGCTATATTTTTAATGATCTGATCAAAATACTGATATTTGTAATCGCAAAAACACAGAAAATCGATTTGCAAATCGATGTGCGATAGCCTTTTACTCTACGAGTAACGGGTATGAAAAGACCGTTTAGGCAACCTGCACCACCACCCACACCAGCACCACCCACATCCCAGCTCCACTTTTGGAGCCCACTCACAGCGCAGTTGCAATATTTGATCTAAAATATGTATGCCCGGGCGGAAATTGTTTTTGTGTTAAATGGCGGAAGCGACGGGGCAGTGTAATTAAAATTTGCTTAAAACGTAATGGCAAGTATTTAATATACTCGTACAATTGGAATTTGCCAAAACGCTGGCTGCCTTCCGGGAATGTGGCCAATAGCTTGTGGCACTGCTGGGCAATTGCTTTCGTAATTAAAATGAAGGTGCAACAGCTGCGATTGCGGATAATTATATATATGTTCTTGTACCTTTGATCTGGCCAAAGCGTTAAAAAACCAAAAAAAAAACAAAGACCATCTACCGTACGCATTCAACGTATGCGATGCATTTTCCGGACCACTTTCCTCCTATTGCATGCGAAAATATTCTCTCCCCTTGGCCAGCAAAATCCCCACCAACGGCCAACCCTGCAGCTGCCGCCCTTTGACCCTCGACATGCCCCGTTTTGCGTGTGTGCATGCCTCAAATAGTTGCACCACACATTAAATTTCCGGTCGGGCGTGCGTTCCTTAAATGCAGAAGGAAATGCAATAAACGCCAACTAAAAGCCACGCCAAAAAATTACAAAAATTACGGCTGGCGAAGCCAAAGCAAAGGGGGTTTAATGGGTGGGCCATGAAAATGCCATGGCAAGGAAAAATGCCGAAAATGAAATGACGCTAAAAGTATCGCAATAAAAACGCATTAAAATGCCTCACCAGGGAGTAAATAATTCTGCAGCTCCAATCGCAGACATCGATGTGACTTTGCCGCCGAGTACAGGGTAAGAAACACTTTCCAAGATCAAGGACAAAAAAGCCACAACATTCTATACGCTAAATGCAACTATGGTAAAATATTTTAAAATTTATATTTATATTTAAATGTTTAAAAAGGTTAAAGGTGCTTCAAAGTATGCTACGATTTATTAAAGAATTTACTTTTAGCTGCACCAAGTTAGACAACTCTTGAAGTGCTTTCCAC
Source organism: Drosophila yakuba (assembly GCF_016746365.2). NCBI lineage: Eukaryota > Metazoa > Arthropoda > Insecta > Diptera > Drosophilidae > Drosophila > Drosophila yakuba. The sequence continues at coordinate 12,830,662 of NC_052527.2, read as the reverse complement.
ACAACTATATTGTATATTGTGTTAGCTAATTTACTAAAGAAATGTGGAAATATAACAGGTTAGAATTTTTCTCGGTGTCCCGCAAAGTCGAATATATTGAAATACAATCGATGCTGAACAATTAGGCGCCGATTCGGTGGGACTATAGTCTGTAGTCTGGGAATAATATTTTTATGGCCAGTGGCGCGCATAAATCCCGGACAGCCGGCGTGTAATTCAAAATGGACAGAGGAGCTAAGTAATTCCCGGCTGGATAGCGACCATAGATCCATAATTTATCGACCTGCTTGATTTGACTGCATAAATGCGCTGCCAAACGCCTTGAATCCCCATTTTGCTGCTCCAAAGCTGCTCAATGAGCCGAAGATGCCCAGCATTTTGTAAGGCGATGCGCTTTTAATGTGTTTATTGACTTGGTCCTGCCAAATGCGTTGATGACCGGGCTTAGGTGTCGAACGTTAGGGGGATTACTCCAATCCATCAAATGCCAAGAAGCTAATTAAACAAGAAGCTGCCTAAGGAGTCGGGAATTTGGGTCAACTGCATGCACCTTGCGCTACCGAGCAGCATTGTGCATACATTGTATTTATTGCAGTAAAAATCGAAATAAATTCCAAGTACGATTGAATGGCAAAGTGCAGTGTGTGTTTGACCACTTTAAGTGTTAATACATACATGTGTATGTAAGTATGTGCTATGTAATCCCGCTCGGTGAGCAGTAATTGCATATGAAACATGCATTTTCACTTAGAAGGGTTAGAAACTAATCTCCTTTTGCAGGAAGTGGGCGGGTATGCATAGTGCATTTAATAGTATTTGGTGAATGGTTCTCGAAGGACGCAGGAGAATCTGCTTTATTCGGACAGCTGTACAAAAAACTCAATAACACTCCATTGAATGCGTACATTAAAAATGCAGCAGAAACTTAATTAAATTTCCCAACTCAGTGTGGCTAGAACACGTACAATCAGAGCCATTCGGCCACACAAACTTCAATGGCAAATTACAGAAACCGCAAACAAAGACAATGGAAAATTTTAATAATTCCATTCCATAACGTAGAACTTGGTTTATATTCACTGAATAAAATTAATTAAGAAAACAGTTGATTGCCAGTTCTGAATGGATCAATCTGATTTAGTGATTTAATAGCCAGTTACTTTAAAGGCCACAAACTACTAAATTCAGTTAAGTCTTTTCTCATACGTTTTGTACAATTTGTGTTCTTTTACCATTTTACCCCACTCATATAAACAAACATATGTCTAAATATTATAAGTATCCGTTGACAACAAACAAATAGGCAATATTTAGGAATGTGTTGTACAAATAAAAAGTTCTGAAAACATAACTGACACAAATTTCCGGAATCTATGTGCCGTTTGGTTGTTTGTAAAGTATCTCGACCCGCTTGGCCCCCCAAAAATCAAAATAGCTAGCTTTTGATGTTTCGCTTCTACAAGTTGTACTCGTTGTACATGAACAACATGACCAGTGGGCTAACATGGCCGCGGGAGTGGTGCCTGTGCGAGAAGCTGCCGCGGGCGGTGCTCCACATCCCGGTGAACCGTCACATGCTCTGCCAGGTGTGCGGATTGGCCAGGCGCCCCGAGGCTGGACCCGACTCCTCCAGCGATGAGGACGCAGATCAGGGCACCCAACGCCAGACGCATATCCTGGAGCAACGACACGTGGAGGAGCCCAAAAAGGGTCAAGTGACTAGGGTGAAGGTAGCCATTAGGGGAAAGAAGCCGAAAGCCAAGAAGATTTGCCGGACGAACTGCCTCAAGTGTGGTGGCTTAGCCAGGGCAGAAGCTGGCCAGGAATGTACTGAGGCACCCAAAGAGGTGAAGAACACGTTGTACCCGGGGCGTCATGGCTTGTACTCGAAACCGAAGGGAATGCCCCGTCGACAGCAGGTGCCCAAAGCACCGCCACCTTCGACACCATCAACATCTCCAACGCTATCGCCATCACCCTCGGCTTCATCACCTCCATCGCCCACGGCACCACCACGTCCTCCTCGTCTAGCAACGGAGTCACCACGCTCGGAGATGCCCAGCCTGGTGGCCATGGCCCATACCGTTTTCAATCCGAAAAACCACATACTACAGAACTACAGCAATCTATTTGTCAGCAACTTTATTCCCTTGCAGAGTCCCATTACGGATACCTTTGGCGGAGCTATCTCCAAGAGGAGCAGGAACAGCACTCGTCCGCCGCGCTGCCACAGGAGTCGTCCATTGCCACCCCTTTCCAAAGTGCTAACCAACATCTTGAGCAGCCAAGACTCGACAGATGGCAGAGAAGTGGGTGGTGGCTTGAGTAGCTCCAATTCCAAGGACTCGCAGACCACCGATTACGAGCTGGCCAGCCAGTTCTGCCCCTTCGACGAGTATGAAGGTCCATCCGAAGACGCTCTCGTCGGGAGTAGCGCACGATATCTACTCCATCGTCCGAAATCGCTGCACATCGAACCACGACAGGACTTGCCCAACAATCGCATTGAATCCTTGAACTATAAGTTCAGCTCAACTTCTGCAGCCAAGGACATCCCGAATCCGATGGCTGACAATCTACCAGGGATCCTATTCATGACGCAATCAGTTCGTAAAAATCTTATGACGACCCTTAATAAACTTGGAAGCGAATGCCATATTTCAGATAAAACGAGCCCACCAAGCAACTTGGCCTCCAAACCGGTAGCTATGCAGCAGACCACTCCACAAAATAAACCAGAAGAGTCCGAAAAGCTGGACAGATCCTCCATTTTAGGCTCCATCATGGACCAAGTCTTCTGCTCACAGACATCCGAAAGCTCAAATGGAATCTTCGAAGATGACAAAGTCCCTGAATTGGAGGATATTAATAAGACGATTAACGACATGTTCATCGAGGACCCTGAAACCGTATCTTTGAAAAGTGATGTATCCAATGAGCAAACTGTATTTTCTTCAAATAAAACAAACCACTACGACGATTATTCCAAACCCGTTTCAAACACACTAAGCACTTCTAGCTGGGAACGGTTTTGTGACACAAAAGATGATTGTGCTAAAGCCAAACCGACATTATATAAGTGTGCCCGCTGCGGACAGCATAAGAAGCGTGAAGATATGGTTACTAAAATTAAAACAAAGCATAATAGTCCTATAAAAACAGATACAGATGAAATCAGGTTGAATAAAAAAGTAGGAATCGCCATAAAGCAAAGGCTCAATAGCGTAAGATCAGGAGCTCAAGAATATATAAAAGTGGATCACGAAATGGAGAATTCCCCAAAGATAGCAGACCAAAGAGGAATCCCAGAGATTTTTAGGGAAAATCTACGTATCCCAAAGCCAAGAACAGCTGAAGAAATCCCAAAAGAGAGCATTCTACGAGAACAACCTATAAATACAAACATTCAAAGCAAAGGAGAACGAATTGGTCATAAGGATTCCCTCGCATCGCAGACTGCTTTCAAATTTCATAGAACTTTTAAATATTTAAATTTACAAACAAAAGAAGATAAGCCATTGAGGGTTTACAAACCAGCCACAATCAATGATCAACCAAGGAATACTCTTCCTAAGATACACCACGAATGTCTGGGAAAACGTCACAGAAACGCACTTAAAGATACGAATATACTCAGATCTCAAGTACCAGTTAATAAGGAGGCATCGACCAACTGGGGAGTGATACAAATCTTCGAGACCGTATCTCATCAGTGTCACAAGATCCCCAAAGTACAAGTTGCCACCTTTGTAAGGGAGTTGGTGGATATCGGTCAAACCATACATGGCTATATTCAGGAGTATATTCCTCCGGACTATGCTCCTTCGTCGCTCTTTGAGTTTCGTATGCCCGACATTAGTCCCAACGAACTGCTAACTTACCGAAATCTTGGAGAAAGTTCGCATAATAATAGCGGAAACGTTACTCCTATACCCCATAAAGCCAGTCCAAAGAAGTTACCTTTGCCGGAGCAGTCTAAAATCCACAAAAAAACGAGTCCTCCAGCCCAATCAGTAAAATACGAAAGTCGCGAGATTAGATACAAAAAACTCGAATTATCGTTCAACGCAGGACAAACAGATAGTTTTAACCATCCAAATGACAAATTGCTTCATTATGACAACCAAATAGCACATAATAATATAATACATACCAACGATGCTTCCAATTTGTATGAGACAGATAGTATTTTTGGCATGAAAACAGTGAAGGATAGAAAGTCTCTGCCAATAAAATCAATAGATGCTAATTTAAGTTGCTTAAGTGATAACAATATAAGCCAGTCGAAGGCTTGTAAGCCGCAAGCCAAGAACTTTAAATGGCATACATCAGATGTAGGAATGAACATTTTGGAAAAAGAAGAGAACCCATTAAAAGAAACCAATCCAAAGGCAGTTAATGCTACGTATTCGAGATCAAAAGAAGATAAAGAAAATTCAGAAGATTTATATTACCAAAAGAAACCCATAGCGATACAAAAATACAATTCATCAAAACTGAGCAATGAGATAAGAAAGCAAATAGACAAATCGTTGCAACTGAAGATCAAGAAAATAATGAGTAAACCGATAAAGTTGCTAAGATCCACTGATTCAGATTCAGTTGAAAGGTTTGTGGAGCCATTTACAAATAAATTAAGTGTTTCCGAAGAATATAATCTAAGCTCTTCACGTACACCAAATGTTATTTTAAGTCCCCCAAAACAAAGCGAAGCTGCTTTGAATACACGAAAGGAATCAACTTCTTCTAGTTCCTCCATGGAAATAAGTTCAAGTCAAAAGCCATTACGTCTATTAGCCAATCCGTACTCCTCAAATCACTCGGAATTAAAGGACCTAACTATGGAATCCAAGATAGAAACTGACTGTGACTCCGCATCGGAACCCAAAATGATCTGTAAAACCACCGAATATGAAGGACTGCCCCCTCTGAACTGGCAAGTAATCTCAATGGACCCAGCTCATCCAAATAATACTGTGAATCAAGCATCGGAATCAATCTTGGAAGAAGAGTTTTTATGCCCCATTTACATGTGCGGATGCCTCATAAGGTCGAAGACATTTGCGTCCCATTTTAAGCGAGATCATAGAGGTAGGAAAACCAAAAACGCTTGGTCGCAGGAAGATTGCCATCAAGTAGTGGAAGGTCTACCAAAGCAGTTCACCTTCGATGGCGATCTCCTCACCCAAGGAAACACTTTCGTGGCCCTTCTCTTTTACAGCAGCTTAACGAGGGAAAGGTTAGCTACTAAAACTCAAATAAATACCCATTTAATAATCCAAAAACAGCACCCCTAGATCACTTCCTATGCGGAATCATCCGCTGGCCTTACTAGCTGCTCCACAAAAGGGTAAGGATGTTCCCTTGACCGGCGTTTTCTTCTGGCTGATCGGCTGTAACTCCTGTGCCAAACTTCTTGCTAAGCTCACAGTCTACGATCCACTAGATAGAGTTGGACGGAGTGAGATTATTAGGCCACGTCCTTTACCTCAAAAGCAAGACCCACAAGGATTGCCCACCAATTCCAAAGATCAGTTGTTTATAACAGTTCCACACAGGAAAAGGACGTTTCAAATAAGTGTGGTCATAGATGAAAAGCAAACCTAAATATACGATGTTGTTCCTTTCAGTTATAATCCCTTTAATACCAGTAGTACCACGAGTTTCATTTTAAAGACGAATTGTTTGTTGTATATTTTTTAATAAAACGTTCGAGCAAGAACTAAAAAACGCTCAAATATCTCTCACATCAGATCAGAATTGCCTAGCTTTATTTATATAATAGTTAATCGCGTGTTACACTACTAATTTCATTAAGTTGTTAGTTTGCATTAATTACATGTAGAGTAAATATTTATGCACATAGAAACGTATGCGCTCACATCTACGTACTGGCTATGATTATTATCAATTGCAATCTTTTCTTGCACCCGCCTAGTGCTCTGCTGTATACATTTACAAACATAGGAATACAAATAAGTAATATATAGTTTGTTTAACGGCTTGAGAACTTTTGCGGCGAAACAAGGTCCAACTGCATGGTAGGAAACCAAATGTCTCTGGGTTACATAATATTGCGTTCAGAAAATATTGTTTCATATGCACGCGCCTACTTCCAAACAAAAATATTGGAAAACCTCAAACCTAAGCTCAATTTAAAGCGGATTAGGAAATCATCAATCGAAAATTACGACACCGATCGCATTTTTTGTGGGACTATAATTCGCTGTACTTGGAATCGTGTGTATGCTGATGTACTTGATGTGTGATTCTTGTTCTGTCTTATCAATTAGCTAGAAGTGGATCATTAAATAATAATATATATTGTGATTTCTTCATCTTAGTTGCCAGCAACGTTTTGGACTTCACTTGAACTGATTATCTCATAATCTTTACTCGAGCTCTCCGAATCGGATCCCGAGTTGCGTGGCGTTCTGAAAGCAAAGAAAAAAAAATGATAAAATTACTAAAAATGTAAGAGTATTTATCATAAGTAAATGTATAGCTGTACGTACAATAAAAATTAAGTTAAATAAAAATTAATGGGATGCAAAACTTACTCTGCTTTGATGCGATAACACGATTTTAATTTTATTTACATTTTAACGAATTGGAAACCTTTGGAATACCTCGAACTTCACCAGTAACAAAATCACCAACGATCGTAAAAATGAGTAAACAAAAACCATCTACCAATAAAATGAGCCCTTACAAATCACGAAACAAATGTATTTAAAAATGACATGCTCCGTAAACGAAATATAATGTTATGAACGCAAACCAAGAATAGGATTAATGCATTTTAATTATACAATATTATTTATTAAGGAACAAAAGTTTTACAATTAAAAGCTAAAGTTAATGTATGTCTTTTGCGCTATTCAATATGGTTTACTGTATGAAAAACATACAACCAAAGGTTCGACGGAAATATAAGAAATTATAAATACAAATTCGAGCAATAAAGCAGGAATCCTTGTCATTACTGAGCGGTTCCTTCTTACCCAGCTTTGGAATCCTTGGGCTGCGTCTTCGGTTCTTCATCATCCACATCGTCTTCCTCGTATTCGTCGGCTCCCACTTTGCGACGTTTGCGGATCTCCATGTCGGTGTCGTGTTCTTTAATGAGCTCGATTTTCTCTGGTTCAAGCGTGGAAACCTCCGCATCCACATCACCATCACCGTCAGCATCCACATCCACAGCTGTATCCTCTGCATCGCTTTCTTTTTCCTTTTTCTTGTCCTTTGATTTCGATTTTTTGTCGGTCTTGGCGGACGAATTATTCGCGTCACTGTTATAGTTGCTCTGCAGAGAACGTGAACTTAGTAAACTAACATAAATGAATAACACAAAACAAACCTCATATAGCGGCCAGAAAGAGGCGAAGAAGCCCACATCCTCAGTCAGGTTGGGGAAGATCCAGAAGTGCAGCTTGCCACCGGTTAGTGCCCACACGATAATAAACACAATAAGGCGTACAATGGTGAGAGCCAGAATGAAAACAAGGAAGCCGGCAGCCGCAATGGACAAATAGTAAACACCCTTGCGTAGCAGTGGTGGCCACAGGGGGAATAGGCAAATGCCCACGGCGCCAAGCAGCAGGATGAAGCCGAATATCCAGTAATGGAGCGGAATGGGATCGTATATCCACACGTAAGCCTCGGAGCCGTCCACGAAGATCTGCTCGGGATGCATGTCCAGGCGGATCTTGCGCTTTTTCTTCTCCTTTTTCTCCTTCTCTTTTTCGTTGCCAGATGCACCGCCTTCTCCTTGGCCATTATCTCCTTCCGGATCGGTGTCCTTCTTGTCGTCTTTTGCCTTATCCTTTTCCTTCTCTTTGTCTTGGTTCTTTTCCTTGTCCGCCTTCTTTTCGCCTCCAGACTTTCCTCTGATCTCCTCCAGAGTGACGGGCACCTTCTTGGCGCGATGGAAGAACTTGTGCTCCAGCATCACGTCCAAAAACTCGATTACCTGCTCCCGGGTGGTGAAAAGCGGATTGCTGCCCTCGGTGAATTTGGATTTCATCAGAGCGTCGATGGCCTTGCTGGAGGTGAAGTACTCGACGATGTGGCTCAGGAACTTGGTCTTCTTCGTCTTAACGTTCTTCTTCAGCCACTTGGCCACGTTCTTCTCATCCTTCGATGGTTTGTCCACCTTCTGGGCACCGGGTTCGGTGTATTCCTATGGAAAGCAAAAAGAAAAAGGTCCGAAAACCAGGTCAGAAACTCACTTTCACGATCGATTAGTTCAATGGGGGCCTATATTCGCTTGCAGTATATAGGCCACGACACCAAATTTGTATTCGTCACCCTCAATCCGTTGAGATGGCTTTATTATGTACGTGGGTTTTATTTGAGCCTAAGTACCGTGCCATCGTCGTAAATTTCCTGCTCCTGCTCCTCTTCCTCCTCCTGGAAGTACTCCTCCTCGCCACTCATTTTGAGAGTTTTTATAACTTTAAAACTGCGATCTAAATAAATAGAAAAACTAGTCCAGAAGCGGCTGTAGTTTTTCTTGGTCGTGACGTGTTGCACTCGCTCGGAGAGTCTAGAAAGTATTGAATCTTGACTCTGGTCAAACGAGCTGGTGATCACCACAACAAACAAACACACGCTTACAGCAGCACATGGATACTAACAGGGGCGGAGTTGGGAAACACGCATGGGGGTTCAAGCTGCATTGATACTCCTAATTGTTAAATGATATAACGATATGGGTAATAGTTTCACAAGATTGTGAAAAGGCTTTTATTAATAGGCCCTCTTGAACGCCGCCTCTGCCCAAAATACACGCGTACTCAAACTTTCCCCAACAACAACACGAACAACAACAACAAGCACAGCAGCTGATAAGTGGGCCTGCACCTGACATGTGTGGGTAATGAGCGAGAGGGTAAGCGGGAGAGAGCGAGCGAATGAGTGAGATCGGCTTACAAGACGGGCTTACAGCGTTGCCAGATAGCAAAAGCTTGCAAGCTCAGCTGTTTGTATTGTAGACCCCAACTTAATTGACTGAAAAGTTAAAAAGGAAGAACTGAAATTCCAGATACATCAAAATACGCAGCAAAGACATTTTCCACAAAGCTAATTATAGACCTTTGTAGGCGGGGGGCATTCCACGGGGGTTTCTCCAAAGGGCAGCGCAACATGCACTGAACTCGCCCCCCACAAATAATATTAAAATAATGAATGGCTCATCTGATCTCGCAATTCAGCGTAATGTTTCAATTCGATTTTTACGTTTTTTTTCGGCAAGCACACGTTTTTTCTCCTTTTTTATCAAAACAAAAAACAAAACACTTTCGGCATGCCAATTGGATGGACTGTAGCACCCACACACGCACAGTCACTTTAGGACCACCTAATTGGAAACAGGTTGCACTTACGTCCTTGCGGCGACGGGTTCGCTTCTTTTCCGACATTTTCTATCAAGTGTGACGATCTGCGGGGTTTAAAATTGATTCTTTCAATAATTTTGATAATAATTCTGCCACACACGCACCACATAAACATCCACGACAGAGGTGGAACAAAAGTCGATGCTTACGCGATACTATCGATGTTTCCAGCAACTCCGTGATACGATTATTCTCCGTGACGCAGGAACTATCGCTGGAACCACTACAAACGGAACTAGTAATTTTCGAATTTTTTATTCCGTTCAATTAATATTTAATATTTACATCTCTGAAGTTAATATTTAAATTTAGTTTGTCGGAAGGCTTATTTTTATTGGCCCTAGAAACTATGAAAAGATGGTATTAATATTTTTAGAACGTGCTAAAATTTTCCTCCAGAATTCGACGTAATTTTATTCAACTATTATAAGTTCATAATATAAAAAAGAATAAAATTGTTTGCCGAAAACAACTTTCTATTTCCTTAAGGAAAATAGTAAACAAAAATAAAAATATACCTTCGTACTAATAATAGATAGATTACCCAATAAGTATATAACTTAAATATTAGGAAAAACATCAAACAAATGTTAAGATTCCAATGCGAACTCGATTTCATTTCCTTACATCCTCTATTAAAATTATCTTTTTATTAATCTTTGTTTTACAACAAAATACAGACTAAATAATAAGTAAAATATATTATTTATTATATATTCTTATTATTATTATTAATAACGACCCTCGCAAAGGGGTCGATCAAAGTTTACGCTATTTTGTTTGCTTCCGGTTGTTGTTTTAGTTCATGTATCGGTTGTGGTACGTTCTGTTCTGTTTTCCGTTTCGGGTTGTGTCTCGTTTGTTGCAGATGAGGAAAGATAACTAAAACTAAACCAATCTGTCGTTACCGTCACTCCAAATATGATTGCAACTCTACTCTCAGTACGATCGATTAGCCTACTGTTTATTCTTAGAAAGATTGTGTAAAATGTATACATGATAATATAAGACTGGAGTAAATGCACAAAATGTGGGAGGTTGCGAGTTTGGGAGGTTGGAAGGCTGGATCGACACACTTAGGGGTCCATGATTCGTTTGGTATTTCACAATCGGAGTTGTCTTTCACAAGTATGCTTTGTACATTTTATTCGGATGCAGTATTCTATACAATTACAAGTTATGTATGCACATACGTAAAAATGATATTTGGAAAGCAACACCTTACACATATAAAATCGGAAACACGGCGCCCTGGCCTCCCTCCTCGCTGGGGATTGCGTTTCACCCGTCAAAGAATACAATAAAACACTCTAAAGTCGTATAATGCACAATTCATTAAAGTAATCCCGGAAAGACTGTGCTGTCAAACACACTCCCCCAAGCACACCTCAGTGGCTCCTGCGCCTAAAGCAGGCCGACGAGGTCAGACCAGGAGAACCTGATATGACGGTCTGCGGCTCAATGCGAATCGGAGCCATATTGCAATGAACGCTTTGCATGTGGGCAGATTGAGGAAGATGTAGAAGAGGTTAGGATGGCGCTGCCAGTCGCAAGGAAGTTCTTGCAATCGGACGCCTCTGTCAGTTTGGATTGGTGGGTGGTGGGTAAGTGAGGGTAATGCGTTTCTGTTACTGTCCTGTTTGGTATGTTTGTCAGTGTCGGTGCAGTTCTGTTCGGTGTACGCTTTAAACTAATTGATAAAACATAGTTTAAACGTTAGTCGTGTTAACTAAATGTTAAAATCTGGATCTTACGAATACGGCGCTCGAATCGTGTTCACTGTAGCCCAAGCGCTTGGTGTGCTTGAACACCTCGTTAGTGATGCTGGTGACGGGCATGGACTGGTCCAGATTCTCCGCCATGTTTAGCACCAAGCGCAAGTCGCGTTGCATGTGGCTCAAAGGCTGCTGTGGATTAAAGTCACCCTTTGCCATTTCTGAAAAGGAATTAGGAAAGTGTTTACCAACATGATAACTAAAGCTAAAGCACTAGGAAATATTATTGGTGCTATCCATACCTTTGCCCTTAGCCAGTAACATGGGTGATTTCATTGAAGTCAAATCAAAAATGTCTATGATGTCGTTCAGAGAAATTGAGAAACGATCAGCTGCAAAAGTAATCAAAAAAAAAATAGGAATTAGTAAAAGCTTATCACAATTAATTAAACAAAACCTACCAAGTGCTAACGCCTCAGCCAATCCGACCAGACTCACTCCCAAAATGGTTTGCAAAATTAGGTTTACTTTGCAGGCGTTACCGATATCTGCTAGATGTGAACAAACGACGTATTTTAATAAATTGTTTTAGGGGAATTATCATCAGTGCGGGCTGTACTTACTCCCCAAGAAGAAGGTGTTCTTAGCGATGGTCTTGAAGCACGAGTGGCACTCCTCGAACACTGAACGATCTCCACCGGCGAGGATGATGAGCATACCATCTGCCGCCTCCTGGCGCGAGCCGTGAATTTGTGCCTCAAGATAGCGGCCGTTGCACTGCTTGATACCCTCGCCAATGTCCAACGAAGTGTCCGGATCAATCGTAGACATTTCAACGTAGGCCTTATTGTTCAAGTCCTTCAACTGCAGAACGCCACAGTTGCCGAAAACGAGCTAAACGGCGAAAAGAAGAATGTATAAATAAGAATTAAATAAAATTAAATTACGCCACGCCAATTCCACTATTATTTTGTATTCTAATTTACTTTAATTTTACGTATTTTATGCAGTCTACGAAAAAACATCGCTTTACAATGATAGCATCAGAAAATCGTGGTAACAAAAGGCGGATCGATTAACATTAATTAAAAACAAAACTGCTCAAAGGTAATTCAAAAACGTGGTGGTTTAAGCATTGCTCAAATAAAATATATACATATATACATTGAAGACTTACATCCTTGGCGCCCTTTGGATCGGACACACAGCAAAAGATAACGTCGGCAGCTTCCACAACATCCATGGGCGTATCCTTAACCTCAGCACCAGCCTCGGCAAAAGGTTGGCACTATAAAACGAGATTTTTTTAGGATTTATGTTTGAATTCAGTGCAGTACGCTCTTACCTTGTCAATGGTGCGGTTCCAGACCACAACCTTGTGACCGGTGTAGATCAAATCCTTGACTATGGTAGATCCCATCATGCCAAGACCCAGGAAGCCGAAGGTCTGCTCTGAAGGCACGATTTCGCGATCGGCCAGTGTGTTGGAGCGGGAGCTCATGTCGATCACCTGGGTCTCTGGTCGCGTGACCACCGGTCGGTCAAGCAGGGCAATTGCATTCGGTGCACGCTTGGCAGCGATTGAGGCCAAAAGTGCGTCAGTCTCGACCCGACGTCGGCCAGTGGGCGTGGAACTGGCTTCATCCGCATCCTGCAATGCCTCCCCGGAAGCGGCCCTCTTGCCTCGCTTGGCCTGCGATGGCCCACTGGGCGTCTGTTGTGCAGAGGTGCGTCGTTTCTGTGCTGATTTTGCCGATCCCTTTGTCGACTTGACCGATGTAGCGGCCACGGACTTGGCCTTGGGCGTCCGCTTGCCACCTGCCTTCGTTGTGGCCGCCGGCGTCGTGGCGGGTGACGCTGAGGAATCTGCATTGATTTCCACATCCAACCCATCGCCCTCATCGGGGCTGCCCACCACATGGGCCACCACTCCATTGTTGGCATCGGCAGTTGCTTCCTCAGTCACAATCTCCTCGCTGTCTAAGCCATCCCGGATCTTGTCAAAATCGGCCTCGGTGGCGTGATTTGGCGCACCGCAGCTTTTGTTAACTTGCTCGTCCACCTCGGCGGGGTCGTCAATGTACTTTTCGATGTCCGTCATGGCGTGCCGGAAAGCAGCGGGCTTGCTCACCTTGGCCAGTTCCTCCTTCCAGGGACCTTCGAAGGGCTTGATGTTGTTCTCCTCAATCCAGGCGCTGTCAAATATTGCCCGCATTATTACAAGCGCTTTTGGGGTGGTGTGCGTTTTACTTACAAATTCCTAGATCCGAAGAAAAACACGCATTTGGTATTCGCCCGGCGCTGCTGACTGAGCAGATCAAGTGGTGGATCAACAATCTAAGGAGAGAAATTATAGTTAGATTCGCTACATCACATCTTAAAACTCTAAACAAGCTTGCAGAATTCCTAATATTTCAAGCAGACGTTTAAACAAATAAATACACTTCTCTCTATAAAGATGTACCCATGAATTCCACTGATCTTTTAGCGTTATTCGATTATGTTAAGTTATCTCTCACATGAAACTAAACTTATCCAAAATGTTTTCTATATGACAGTTAATTTTCTTTGGAAAACCACTGCTTTTACTTTGCATTGAGTATTTAATTATCACAAGGATTTAGTAAAGAGGAGCCTCACTTGTCTCGAAACCTGCACAAAATTTGATAAAATCCGCACCAAAAATTTGATAAAATCCAAATTGAGGTGATTCACTATCATTAGCACATTTGGCGAAACTTCACAAAACCAATTGGTTTATCACAAGATCAACAATGACAATGCTTATGTTAAATGAAAGTTAATATACAAGAACTCATATCCTTGGCAACGTCTGCTCAAAATCCACGCCCGCCGCGCGTCACTCCCCCTCCTCCGGCCGCACATGCTGGTTTCCAGCGGCTGTACACACGATCGAAAGCTGTAGCTCGTGGCCCCCGATAGCGGATCCCATGGAAGAGACCATTTCCCGACCTCCGCCGGCAGCGACGGCCACACCAGCAACAGCAGCAACAACAACAGCAATATCGGGGGCAATGTGTGCAAGTGCGTGGCTGTGGGCAGAGCGGCGGCAGCGAAGCCGGCAGCATTGAATCGAAAAGTACAGTCGAAAACAAACACAACAACATGGCAGCAGAGAAGGCGGCAGCGACGCGACGTCGACGCGGCGTAAACATTCCGATCGCCGATTGCAATGCTTACCATTCCTGGCCACGGAGTGAAGCCCTTCATTTTGGCCCTGCAAAGAAAAAGGATGAAAATGCGCTATTAGGACAAATTGACTGCGGAAAACAGGGAAAAACTCATATTGGTCGCAAGGAGAAATAAAAGAAAAAAAAAAAGGGCGCGCGCGCGAAAAAAGCGCCAACGCAGAGAAGTCGACGTCGCCGCCCGGAATCCACGCATATAGCTCCGGAATATATACGCCATTCAGATGGAGCTACACGGATATGGCGTTGCGTGGCGGTCGAGAAGGCAGCGCTAATTGCTTTTTATGCACACTTCACTGGGTTTTTTTCCTCTTATTTTTTTCGGAGCGCCAACGGTGCGCGATTGAGGTTATGTATTTGCTTTGATTTTCATACTTTTAATTTTTTTTCGCGGCACAGCGGAGCTGGAAATACAGCGAGTATATTGATGGGTCCACGGTCCCGGCTTACCATATCAGATCCTTGGGTTTGTAAATAAATTTCTCCGCCGTATCGCCGCCCGACAGCGACAGTTTTTTATTCTTCGACATTATGTTGTCCAGGCGTATGTTGAACTTGGTTATTTTGCTGGCTTGGGTGGACGGTGCACGGGAGCTTATTGGATTCTCGGATCGTAGCACAAATCTCGGCGTCGGGATTTAATGAATTTCGGAGATATTCGCTCGCTGGCCACCCGTATTTTTCTTTTTTTTTCGCTTTGTGTGTGTGATGCGCTGCCGAACCGATAGTATTTGCTCGAGCAATGCGATAGCAGGCAGGCGCCATTTTGGCTGGCTATCGGCTAGTGTTGGAAAGCAGCGGAGGTGCTACGTCACACAATTGGACTGCCAACCCGTCTCGAACTCAGTTAATTATAAATTTGCATTTTTTTTAAAATTAGTTAACAGAATATTTTTAAAAATGGGATTTTATTATAAATAAATATTATTTCATATGTGAGCCATTTTTGTTGCACATATGTATAATGCCATTGAACAACAAATACAAAGTAAACTAGTGTCATTAACTTTTCACTTATTAATTAATGTTTTGTTTTTAAGCGTTCCTTATAAGGCACTTACATATTTTATTTAATTTAATATTTTTTAACTTCGTTATCATTTTGCTTTACAAATTTATTTATAAAAAAGTTGTAGTAACAGAGCCTATACAGCTTCTATACAGCATCTAACGAAACACAAAACAACTTTTAATTAATATACAATTTCATACGTATAAAAAATATTAAGGCAAGGTTAGTTCATTATACTCTTTGGAATCCGGAGCTCAAAAAACCAAAAGGCGGAAAAGGACTTCCACTTAACCACAAGTCCAGTCCTCTTAGTCGCAAAATATATTACCACACGTCCAACTCCAATTTTCTGTGATATTCAGCACTCAGCCATCAGCCATATAATCCTCATAAATATGAAACAATCAAATAAAACGAGAATAAAAAGCAAATCCTGCAGGGGTTGCGGGGGGCATGCGACAACCCTGCTCGGTGAAACTTTTTCGGGTGACCTGGCAAACAAAAGGGTGAAAAAGGGAAATTGTGGCCGTTAAAGGGGTAAAAAGTTGCTTTTGTGCTAGGAAAAGAAAGCGTAGTTTTGGGTTGAATCATTGCATTTTGTTTGGCAATTAGCAGGCGCGAAATGGGTGAAAAGGATTTATTGGGACCAGATTGCCATCAATTATAGGGGAAAAACCGTACATATGTTTCCCTAGTTATGATCGCTTGCTCGCTAGGTAAAAAAGGATTTAGGTACATTCATTTGTTTGTGTGTTTCAATTTGAATTGCGGGGAATATTGAATAAATTTTTTAATTCAACTGACTGATCCGTAGATTTATTCCGATTGAAGATGATATCGATCTCTTAAAGCTTGGGACATCGATTAATTTGCAAGGAAATGTTCAGTTTCCAGCTTTTCTTCCTCTTAGCTCTAGCGGTGCAATAAAAATGGTGGTTCCTTCAACATAAAATAGGAAATATTACATTTTTTCTTTCTCTGGTATGTATATTATATACTTATGTATGGAACTATTTCTTCGTATAGTTCTGTTCAGCCTCCCAAAAGAAAGTGTCTTGAATCTCATGTTGCGTTTTTGTTTACGACTTTCCAATTGTGCTGACACTTTGAAATCAGGCGCTTCTCTGTTTACAAGTGGGCTTGTATGTATGCATGTGCGTATGTCGCTTGGAATTTTGTTTAAAAATTGGAAGTGTTTGCCCATTGGAATTCAGTTGGTTTTACACATCTCAAAAGTTGGAGCCTTGGATATTGAAATTTAATTATTTGACTACTAAACAATAACTATTTACAGATTTTTAAACCATTTCCTTGTGTTTTGTGAGTAGGCAATTCCTAGTGATCCAATAAACACTCGCCAGCATTATCCTTAATTTGGGATGGATCGTGATACTTTTAGCAATGATCCAATTGCATCGACAAATTCCCGATTTCCCGCACATGTTAGAGGAACTTAAATAATGAATAGCATTTATTTTAGATGGCTTAGAGAACATCTCGGTCAATTAAAGTGTTGATAAAACAACAACTTGCAGCACGCTCCACTGCCGATTGTGGAGCACCACTTGCCACACCACTGGTGGGTGTGGAGGAGGGGAAGGGCGCTGGGCGGAGGCACTGCAGCAGGATCTAGTGCAGCGCAAACAAACAGCAAATAGGCACAAGGACCTCCTTACTTGCGGCTTAGCCAGTTGCTTTGTTTTCCCATTTGAAAGCTGCAGATGCCGTCGCATTCGCCGCATTTGCTTTCGCTTTTGGCCAACTTAAATTAGCTAATTCACTCCACACTAAATCACAAACCGAATCCACAAATTTAATCCTGTGGCCGGCTACACAATTTTTGGCTCGCTTTGGGCAAAGTTCTCTGACGCGCAGAAATTTCCACATGAGTGAGCAGGCAAAAGTTAGGCGGACTTTAAGCACAACTATGTTCATTTAAACCGACAAGTTTTGCTAGATAAAATATTCATTTACCGAAAATATGTATCTGATTTAAGAAATAGTTTATTCATGAACAGCATTTCCAACAGGTAGTGATAACATTTAAAAACCCATATTTAAAATCAATTCTTATTTCTTTCCAAATGTAGAAAATGGAACAACTGAATGCTGGCCAGGAAGAATCCATTTTGATAACTCTTTTTGTAAATCCCCATCAATTCAGCTATGTGAGATGCATAGATGTCGAGAACTCAGCCATGTTGGTCCGCCAAATAGAGCAGGATTTAGCGGATTACTGCACCAGTGAAAGGACGCAGCAGGTTTACGTGGAGAATGAGGGAGTTATTGTGCGCTACAAGCCCTGGCGTCCACACAAGCTCCTGAGGGGTGTGGTGCGCCGGCGGGAGGACGATGAGTACCTGGTTTGGATCCAGGATTACGGATTTAACCTATGTTGTTCTGTGCGGGATTTGTGGCCGCTGCCTGACCATTTGAGCCGCAGTTTATGCAACTTTAAAGAGGGTGGTGTGGCCTTGATTGCTCCCCATTGCGACAGTGGCTGGCCCCGATCCGCCATTAACGCTTTGGACAGGCAACTGGAGGCAGCTAATAAACTCACATTTCAAGTCATACATCGTGGCAAATCAAATCGGAATTTCGGCGTACTTAAGTTCAGATCACCGTGCCAGACTGAGGATGCTGCAAACTTTCTGATAGCGCAGGACCAAGGACGCTACGATGACTCTTTGACGATGCTCGGCTCTGACGAGGATAACAGTTTTAGAACGGCCGAGATCAACGACATGTCGATCGAAGCACGACCACGTGTTAGAAGAATAATCCAACTAGTGGCTGGTAATCCATTCCTTCAAAAGCCCATCGTATTGTCCAAGAACGTACAGCCAATTGGACAAGTTTCAACTCCAATTCCTTCAGCGATTCAGCAGCAGCAGTTAGATGCCCTGCTCCAGAGTCGCGACACCTATCTTATACCAAAGTCAGTGAAAGTCCTGAGCAAGGTTCAAAGTATCAACGGAAGTTCCGTGCAAACTGCTCTGGTTAACAGGTCAAAACAAATGATCCAAGAAATGCCAGATAAAAACAAACTATTAGACGTAAATGGAAAAATGGGATCTGATCATCTATCACAATGTTTATCAAAACTGAAGCTTTCATCATCGACTGGATTAAGTAACCGACCGTGTTCATCTACAAATTCAAACGCAGATGTGCGTAAATCGATGTCATTAACATTTGTGCCCACTTCCGTGATGTTAAATGCATCAAGAACTCATTTAACGCCTTCATCATCCGCACCTTTAAAAGAAAATGTTACCAACCAATCGGGAAATCGAGCAGTATCATTTTCAATGGATAAAATGGAACAGATATTTAATGACATGATGGGTAAAAAATCCTCCGATAGAGTTGGACAAAAAAGCCGAAACCAGATGTCAAATCCAAATGTTTCAACAACAAAAAGAGTTGTAAAAAAGATGGACCTATCTCGCTTAGAAAGCACAGGTGATAGAAAACCAAGTGCCTGTTTAAAAAATCTAGTGCTGGCCCACAGTTCTGAGCCAGTGAATCCTGTAACTAGTTACAAGGAATTGTCCTTAGGCAACACTATCTCAAAGGCCATGGATGACTTGAACTTCAACACACCCCTGCCCACGCAAACTTACGCCTGGCCGCATCTCGTGAATCGCGGATCCCTGGTGCTGGTTAATCCCTCCGGAACGGGTCGCTCTTGGAGCTACCTTCCTGTTGTCTGCTCTGCCGTGTTGCGCTCCTTGGAAAATGTAACTTCAAACCTCGACGATCGGATGGCCCCGGGTCCTCTGGCCATACTGGTAGTGGATTCTGTAGAGAATGTTGAAAAGCTGACTTCACATTGCGATTTCCTAATGAGAGATTTCAAAACACAGAATCATAAGGTGCTCAATACACATGCTTGTTCCGTGATAGATGCGTACCTGATTCTACTTAACTCGTGCGGTGTTTTAGTGACAACACTGGCGCACTTAAAGGACATATTGTTCAATGAATTACCACTGGTAGATTCGACTAGATTAGAGTTCCTAGTCTTCGATGACTATGATCGCATGCGACTGGAGAACCCGGAGCTTCTGGAAGAAGTGTTTCAGAAAGTTAATAGCATGGGTTGTCTGCCAATGCAGTTAGTCGTGGTAGCTCAACAATGGCACTCTGAGAGATTTCAGAAGCTCTTAAATCGTACAACGAAGCCACTGGCACTATTTGGTGACTTCTTAGAGGCCGCCCTATACGGGGGTCTCAAATTCAATGTCATTCTTCGCAGTTTCGCCTTGAAGGCAAGACAGCTTCTCGATGTCCTGGCAGCACAGAAAGGTCCCAGAAAGCGCACACTGATCTACTGCAAAAATCAGATGGAGCTGAAGGATCTAAAAGTGATCTTGCTAGGGGCTGGACATCAATGTATAGACATTTCAAATTCACAAAATCTGGTGAGTTGTCCGTCATAAAAATGATCTTGTTAGTATAAGAACAGCTATTGGTTTAGATATTAATCTTTTAATCTTCGAACCAACTCTTTCAGGACCCTAATAAGTTGATGCTGGTCGACGATAGCCAGGTCCAGGGACAGTTGCAAGTGAGAAACATTCAGCTGCTTATCCACTTCAGTCTTCCGGAGTCGTGGTTAAGATTTTCCGCCAGATTTCACACAATGGCCGACAACATACCGAATTTATTTACAACACCAATAGGAAGAGTGCAGCAGTTAATTACTTATATATTGCTGGACGAGAAGAAGGCCAAGGAATGGCCTCGCACCATGAAGTTCTTACAGGATCACGGATTGGCCACCAAGCACTTGATGTCCCAATTCCCATCCTTTAGTCAGCAGCAGTTCGATGTCGGTTCTCCCTACTGCCCATACAAACTAAGCAATGGTGATTGCAACCGCAACCAGTGCAACAAGCGACATCACTTCCTTAAAACGGATCTTCCGAAGATTGAAAGTCCTCTTCTGCAACCGGGTACCCTAATTCGATGCAAGTTCCTCAAAGCTTATGACGCCGCTCATATGGCTGTTATACCCATGAAGTACAAGTCTAAAGGATCGACCAGTTGGATGGATGTGCCTTATCCTTCACATCCATCGACGTTAGCCTTCAAGATGAGCTTCGGTGTGCCACGGAAGGTACAAGACCCATATAACATTAACGATGTGTGTTTTGTGCGACATCAGGAACTCCTAAGCCGGGTTAGGGTTGTGGACAATCCTGTCGGACGTCCGGTCACTGTTCAGTTGATGGATCATGGCACTGAGTTGGTGCAGGTCAAGGGGAGTCAGCTGCTGGAGTGTCCGGAGAAGTTTAGAAACCTGCCACAACTGGCCATGGATATACGTTTGTCGGGATTGGTTGGATCACGACAAGGAGGAAAGTGGTCAATTGACTCCATTCTATGGGTGCAGGAGCGGTTTGCTGCCATCAACGGAGAGATCATGCAGATAACAGTCGACTTTGGTGTTCTGGATGTGGCTTACGTCAAGGAAATTGCTCTGATAGAGGAGTGCCCAACAATGCTAACGAGTGTATACAGAACGTTTTTGCGCAAGGAACTGCTTCGACAAGGATTCGCCAAAATTGACAACACAAACATCCGAGAGCTCCAAGCCATCTATGATGATTGTAAAAAAGAAATGGGAGAGTTTAAAGCCAACAAGAATAACATTGAATGTTGTGCTACCGACTTAGCTGATCGTAACAACAAACAAGCTTCGTTGGAAAGAAATGTAGAAGACCTTGATCCGGTTAAGAAGAACTTATTCACAGCTTCACCTAACAGCAATGAAAAGTTGGAGGAAAGAAATGATGTCGAACTCCCGAATGAAAATAATTCTGCACTAGCAGATGTAGATGACCTAAGCAAATCCGTGGAGGTGGGAGAAGTCAGAGATGCTTTACCTATAGATAGTTCCACTGCATTAATTAACGCTCTGATTCACGAGCTAGACACTACAAGTCCGCAAAAGAAAAAGATTACACAGGAATTCCTACAAAACCTAGTGCATAGAGAAGAGAACCAGACAATTCCACACAAAATGTCCTCTGAAAAATCCGTTAAACAAGATAAAACATTAGTGGTTGGACCCCAAGATCCTCCAAAGGAACTCGTTTTACAGTCCCTAAACTGCGTCGCAAAATCTAGAGAATCGGTATATCCGATGGTCAAATGGCACCAGACACAAACCCATGTCGAACTTATAGTTGAACAGCAGGTGCTGGAGTATAAGCTTGTTCTAAAAAGAAATGCGTTAAAATATTATGTGAATGGAACGACACCTCCTCAGAGATTCATCCTTAATCTGCTTGGAGAGGTGAGGATTGACTCGGTGAAGCAACACGGTTATTACCTACGAATCAAGTTGACCAAGGTTGGTCTACTCTTCCACTGGCCAACTCTTCTCAACTCGCTGTATCTCCAAAAACATGCCCACTGGCTGATCTACGATACGGAGCGTTCTCAAGGACCTCCACCTCCATCATTGGGTTTGGTCCTTTGGGAAGGGTACCTGACGCACGAGAAAACGAAGAGTTACTCCGATCCTGCAAGAGATGAATTCGATTCCACACCAGAGGACTTCGAGCCAGGGGTGGAATATTGCGATATGGACTCAACCTTATATGAAGACTAACAGCGTTTTTAGGGCTGCCATTTGCTTTAGTTTACTTTAAAAACTAAACTAGAATTTCCATTAGAATTATACCTACATTTATTTAAAACAAATAAATAAAATAACAAAAATTTGAAACAAATTAAAATATTGTTCTTAATTTTTAATGAGATGACAATAACACAAAGAAATTTGTATTAATTAATGAATTCCGTGGGTGATTTTGTCAAGTGTAGTAACAGCAGTAGCCAACACTGAAACTAGAGATCATAACACAACACTGGGCTGTTTTGCCCTCGGTGTTATCTTGATGTAGGTCATTTGTTTTGTTTTTGTTTTGAACGAAGGATGTCCGCACGCAAGGAGAAACGAGACTTCCATTACTGGCAAAAACAGGCAGCTACCTTACCGGATTATGTGCCACCGAGGGAGCGGGAACATGATTTGCGGCAGCTGCAACACCGAGCCTCGATCCTGTGGTCGCCGCAGCTGCAGGATCAAGACGAAAAGGCTGTTTGCGAATACCTGGACTTTGCGGCTAGTCACTACAATATAGAGGAGGAGCAGGCGCTGTTCATCCTGCGACGTCACGGATTCGACCTGCCCCTAGCCAGCCGACGTCTGGAGAGGATTGAGACAGCTCGCGGATGTCGCTATCATCGTTGGAAGGCCCAGGATCTGATCCGACTTTCAAAGGCCTTCGAGCAATACGGCACCGACTTCACGAAGATCCGGAAGGAGCTACCCCACTTTCCTGTGTCCGAGGTTCGGCTGTATTTCTCTTTCATGTCCTCGGCCTAGAATCCAGAGGACCAACCACTCATTTCACTGATGATGAGTTGAGTTAGCCTTCGTGAAGTAATCTCACATGGACTGGCCCACCAAACAGGATCTTCCAAATGCATGTTGACTTGGATAGTGATACTATCCAAACTATTCCTTTGATCAACGTTAGATATTGATTGCAACTCGATCAACGTAGAATGCATTAAATGTTATTTGTATTTCTTCTAAGTAGTTACGTCTCAACAAGACGCCTAACATGTCTAGGTCATATTTAAGTAAGACTCTCAAGTTCGCATACAACGATATGGATAGCTATTGAATAGTAGGATTCTCAGAATACAAATGTATTTCTAAAGATAAGTAGAATGTGTCAAATCAAGTAATTAAGATGAAAACTGATGCCAGTTTAAAACATATGTATTAAAAAAGACTCAATTTTACAAAATGACTCCAGCCGCAAGCATGTATCCTTAGCTTCTTGGCAAAATAATATAAGAATGTAAACTCTTAGTTTGGATGAACTCGTCTTTATTTTGATACACAATATATTTGCATTATTCTCTTAGGCTCTAACAACTATTAGCAAACGGATTTATCACTAAGAAAATACAACTATTTTAATAAGTAAGCATATAAGTTGGTATCGACTTCCGAGCCTAAGGTCGTAAGATTTACAGGAATAGCTTAGATATGTCTAATATTAGGTCTATATGGACTATATACAAATTAAATTCGAAAAGTAAAAGAAAATCTTTGAGTGTCCTTGGAAAATGGGAAATGTTCATAAAACTTTGTAATATAAAGTACAAAATGGTTTGAGTAAATGCAGGTAAATTCAGTCTAGTTGTGCATTTTTAAGAAACATAAATAACCGAATGATTTGCCAAAACAAATAAAAGTAACATTGTAACATCATAAAAAGAAGGAAGTGTCTTTTTGACAAAATCAAAATGTAACCATAATTGTTTGCAATTGGAAGAGTTGAACAAAACATTAGGAAAGTGGCTTAGTTAAGTGCACCTGGCTTTCAGTCTAGATCACCTATACTCGCTTAGTCTAGCTTTCGGTGAACGGTAGTAATCTGCGTTTATGAGTTTCTTAAGCGTACATGATCTCTGCTTGATCGCATCGTTGTCTGCTGCTAGGTGTGAGTTCCTCGTCGCGTTGGCTCTGAATAATACAATGTGGCTATGCTGCGTCTATCTAAACTAGGACTATGCTAGGCTAAGGGGCTGAGACTTGCGTACATTTCCTTTGGATGCGATGCCCGAGTGCTACTACGACTACGACTACGACTAAAACAAACTGCTCTGCTTGGCTAGGCTGCAGCGGTGCAGGGTCATGGTGCCTCCGGGCTGGAGGGCGAGGGCGTGAATCCCTGGCGGCGGCGTGGTCACCGGACCCCATGACAGCCGCTTTCAGTTGGGCCTCAGCGGCAGCATTCCGTAGTGTTGCTGCTGCTGTTGCATCATCATCTGTTGCTGCTGTTGCTGCTGCTGCTGTTGTTGCTGCTGCTGCTGCTGATGTTGTTGCTGTTGGGCTGTCACCGCTGATCCTTGAGAGGTTGTGTAGGTCACGGCGCACGCAGCCGGCTGGGATACCACAACTGGAGCACTAACCTTCCGCTCCGACTGGGTGCGAATGGGCTGCGGGTGGGCTGCATTCGGCTGTGGGGGCGGGGCATACATCAGCATGGGCGGTGGCGGAGGTGATGGCTCCACGCTGGGATGACGAGCTGGCGGCGTGACAGCCGAGCCATGATACGAGCCATAGGAGCTGTCATCCGACTGCGCCGACTGTCCGCGATTCCTTGGTCCCGTCACGCCGTACAGTTGCTGCGGGTCACGTCGGTCGTACTTGTGATTCCCGTCCATCGGCGTGGGATTCGTGCGAGTGCCGTAGACTGGTTGGAAACCCTGCGGCTGCTGCTGGGGATCGGGCATCATCTGTGGAGGAGGCTGCATCTGTTGCTGCTGCACTCCCATGTTGGCCTGTTGCTGTTGCTGCTGCAGCTGCTGCTGTTGCTGTTGCTGCTGGATTGGCTGCTGCTGTCCACGCATGGAGCCCCTCATGCCGTAGATGCTCTCGCTGCGCTGCTGCATCTGATTCTGGACATTTTGGTTCTGCAAATGGGAGGACTGAGGAGCGGGCGCCACCTGTTGCTGCTGCTGCTGTTGTTGCTGTTGCTGCTGCTGCTGCTGCTGGGTGCGCATGGGATAAAGACTCTGGGCGGGCACCAGAGGACCTGGACGCGGCACAATGTCCCGATTGATGGCCGTGTTGCTCTTGGCGTACACAGACTGCGAGCGGTTCAGGTTGCTCCTGGTCAGAGTGGGCGAGCGGCAGTACAGTGAGCGGGTTCCGCCGTACAGTGGCTCCTGCTGCTGATCGTACTTCGAGGAGAGCGGTGGAGCCGTGTACAGATTCTGGCAGTAGTTACCCTGGCCGGCAGGGGCCACCACTCCCGGAATTTGGCCCATATTGGCAGCTTGGTGCTGACCATTTCCGGGCGCCTGAGCTCCGCCATTGCCATTGGACTGGCCACGCGGATAGGTGCCCTGCGACTGCTGGTACTTGTTGGGCTTCTCCATGTCCATGTCGTAGTTCAGCTCGTCCTCCGAGTGGATCGAGCTGGAGTCGTTGTCGATGCTGCCCTTGGTGTGGCGCAGGTTGCGGTTGCGCGAGTTGAAGATGTACTCGTACACCAGGCCAGAGGCCATTCCGCCCACCAGTGGTCCGAACCAGTACACCCAGTGGCTGTCCCATTT
Organism: Drosophila yakuba; assembly: GCF_016746365.2. Classification (NCBI taxonomy): domain Eukaryota; kingdom Metazoa; phylum Arthropoda; class Insecta; order Diptera; family Drosophilidae; genus Drosophila; species Drosophila yakuba. The sequence continues at coordinate 12,805,170 of NC_052527.2, read as the reverse complement.
GTTGAGCACAAACGAAGGACCCAGGGAGCGGGCCGGATTCAGGTATGGCATCTGCAAGGAGAAGAAGGCGGGAGGATTTGGTTAGATGTCTGCCAAGCCAGGAAAGTACTTTACGGTCTGCATAGGTCAGCCGTCAATGTCGTTTGTGTCAACTTCTAGCTGGGCATATTCTTCATCCAAGGATGCTTGTGAAAGAAGTTGGCAAACAAAGCTGGGAGTAAACTGTTTAAACAATTTGAAGAGTTTAAGGAGTTCGCAGCAGTTTCTATGCAGTTTTTCAGTTGAAGGATTAAAAATAAGATAACTTGATATAAATTATCCCTAACGAGTTCCGCGGAATTTAAGGACATTAAGATAGCGCCTAAACGAGAGCTAAAACGCCGCGTTATCCGCGGTGTCTCTTAATCGTAATTCAATCCTGGGTCGATATACTCTTGACTCTAATCGGTTCCCCTCGAGAACTTAACCATGTGATGCCATCATCTTCTTTGGATGCCGCCACCGTCTGTCCATCCGTTATGCCAACAATGCGGCTCAGTCCAGGGAGTCCCTGTGCTAAATTAATTATCTCTTGCAGCTCAACCAACTTCCAGCATCCCGCGAATGTGGGATTGTCTCTACCTGAGTGTACCCAGTTCAGTTCATCCCAGTTCGTCCGTTGTCATGCTGCGATTTTGCACCATCAAAATGACAGCGTCTCAGTCCGGCAGGTGCGTTTCAGTTGTTTGTTTTCGGCTCGTTTTCGGTTTTGGCGGGTTTTGGTTTTGGTTTTCGTTTGCTGATTTCTGATTTCTGACCGTCGCATTCGTGGAGTTGGGGGAAGTCAACTTACCGACACAAAGCAGCAGGCGCTGTAGGCACATCCAATCGAGGCGGCCGAGTTGCCCATGAACTTCTTCATGGGATCCGTGGATACGAAATAGCACAGAACCACCAGAAAGGTGAGGATGAATTCCACACCGAATCTTTCCCATGTGGCAACAGCAGCGCTATGTGAGATGGCGGCCTGCAGATTCCCCTGGTAACCAGGCACAGTAACGCTGTAAAGTGAAATAAAACGAAAGGATAAATAAGTACATCTTATGATTAAATTTTATAGCATTATACATATATTTTATACATATACATATATTGTTTTAAACTCCCACAAAAATTGCACCAATATCTGAGTGCAAAGTTTTTTGGCCTAAAAGCCGATGACAATTTGTTTAATTTATTATTTATCATCCTGACAGTTCGGCAATCAACCCTCCAATCCATCTGCACACCCCGCCAAAGTCAATTCCATTAATCTGCGCTCCCATGAACTGCCTCAACATCATTTAGCTTGTCAAAGTTTCAATTACCAAAGTTGTTGAGCACCTTTGGGCCAGATGAGTTTGAATCCTTGCGATTCAACAGCCGGATAATTTGTTTCCTGGTTGCAGATGCAAAGTTCCTCGAGAGCTCCATATATTACTGCGCTCTAGAAGTTGATTGTTGTCACAGGAATCGCCGTGAGATAACATTTTGCAATGCGGAGGAGCAGCGTAGGTATTTATATAGACCATACCGCAAACCTTTGCCACTGCGAATCCGCCCACTTTGAAAATCCGGAAATAAGTGCTTTCGGAATGCACTTAAAAGTACTTGAGCAAATAGGAAATTGCTGCAAAATCCGGCTGCACTACGGGTTGAGATGCGATGTGGTGGGCAATAGATACGCCATCTATGTGGGGCGGATTAGTGAGCATTGGGATGCCCTAATCCTCGACTGGCTTCCAAAATTCCTTGGCACAGCTGCTCCCGAGTCTTGATTAAAATTTGATCGCTTCGAAAGACATTTTCGCAACGGTCGGACTTGAAAGTGACCCTTGCTTGCTCATAAATCCATAGAGTGCTAATTCAACAGGACACGAGAGGCCAACAGGCACTCATCCACTGGGATAAACAAACACTTAGTTGGGGGAGAAAGCCACTAAGTAGCCGGAAATGGCAGAATGTTGGGCGGCTTTCAGCAGCGCTTCCTGTGCAAATTGTTTGCGGAATAAAAAATGCCAAAAGAAACAAGTGGCAGCCGAACTGCAAACTTGAACTCAGAACCGGAATCGTTATCCTTATCCTCATCCCCAAGCGAAGGCGTCTCATAGCCCATTTTCTCGCACTGGTGGCCACCGCGTATCCGGCTGAAAGGCGAATTGTGGATTGCGGATTTCAGATTGCGAACTGCAAACTGTGAGCTGCGGATAGCCATGTGCCATTTGCAACGCTCTTGGTTTGGTTTGGTTTCGTTTGCTTTTCTGTCTTTTTTTGGCTTGTGGCTGGCTTTCTAGCTCATTGGGATGCTGGGGACCGGGAGTGGAGCACTTGAACTCCCGATGCAAGCGCCAAATGAAGTTATTTCTGCTTCGCACTTGATTAAAATCAAAGTACACTAGAGACGTTTCATCCTTGAACTATTTTGTTTTTACAAAGCTCTTTTTTATGAAATTAAACAATAATCAGCCACACATCATCCTCACACTTATAAATGTATGCACCTATATCTTTCGCTTTGTATTTAGAAACAATGAGGATTGACCCCGCTTCCTGCAGTTCATCCAATCTAAAAGTGCAGTTTTATGTACCATTTCAGGTGTTTTATGAATGCCGGCGACATAACTCTATAACTGGACCACCTGTGCAGCATTGCAATGGGTATGGGCTTGGGGATGGGAATGAGGATGCGGGGGCCACCAAGTGCAGGCAACCGGAAACACTGGCAGGATGCTATTTCCCAGCCAAGTGCGATAAGCCTGCCGGAGGAGTAGCAAATAAAGAAAAGGGGAACGGAATCCAACGGCGAACGGATTTAGTAATTGAATTGCCTATGTGACACGAATTGATTACGATTTCGTTTTCGATTTCTAAAAACCATCCCTTGCACGGCAGGAAGTGCATTTCCATGCTAGATACAAATCGACGGACACACAGAAGAATAATGTTGCCTTGAGTTAAAAAATCTCATATTAATATCTTATTCAGATATTCATTTAGAATACGAATCAGTGATCTGTGCTTGAAATGAAGGTGCATATAAAGTCAATTCGTTGACCGTGAGTAGTGCTCATTGATTTTCTCTCAGTGCAAGTCCAGATCTCTCTCTCTTCTTTTTGAGTTGTCCAGTTCGTTTCTTTGCAGTTAGCTGCTTAAAATTTAAATTTGTTCGCTTCGAAATCCTGTTTTCCACTCCATTCGTGTATCCTCGGCAACAGTAATTTTTGTTTTGGGCAGCAGGTGTGCGCCGATCATTTTTTCCAGCTGCTCCTCGAATGACCAACCAGATCGCAGCAGCGGACACGTGTTTGATTTCAAGTTTCCGCACCACGCATCCTGCGCAGGCGCAGCCTGGACTGCCTGGATTGCCTGGGCGGCCAGGAGAACCAGGAGAACCTGGACAAAGGCGCATCCGAAAGGGAAATGTTAATTATGTTTTTCTGCTTTCTGGCTCCTTTTCCTTTGCTTTGCCGTCCGCTGCCTTTGGCGGCCTCTACCTGATTTTTATCTCTCGACATTTCCAAAGGCTACTCGCATTTTTGGAACGTGCTCGGCGTGCGTTCTTCGAACCACCAACCAAAAGAAAAAAAATAAAGGCCATCATAATAATAATATGAATTGAGAACGGGAAGAAATCATTGAAATTCGAGGAGCAGCTAAAGACTATTCAAATATTCCTGAGCCGGATATCGATACTCAGGTTCGTGCCCCTGCCCCGCTCATTTCCCATTCCGAGTACCAGAATGTTTTTTCAAACGCTCTTTGTTTTATGAAACACTCTTTCTTTTACGAAAGATAATGAAGTTCATACTGGGGTTTTATGTGCTCAGTTCGCTGGTACTTTTTTAGCTACTTTGCCACATGTGGCATATGCGTCGCAATTAGGCTAAGTGCCAACTGACATGTGACAACGGACTAGCGGAGCAGCCAGAAGGAGCAGCTGAAGTGCTGAAGTGCTCCTTGTGCGAGGTCCTTGGAGAGTGGATGCCTTTCCACTAGATTTCTAAAATTGTTGTTTATCACACATTGTTTGCAGCGAGCGAACAAATTGGTTTCCTGCTCAAGCCAGTATTCCAACCAAACCTCTAGAGGTTCTACCTCATCCTTAGCTAGAAATAAGCATGTGTTAATCTACATAAGCTATAAATCCTTTGCTAATCCCAACTAAAGTTGCGTATTATGTGTTTAACCCTTAATGGCCACAAAGCTTAACCAAATCACGAACAAATTAAGTTTAACACCCATCATAAAATCACGACGATTTCGGAGAAATCGCCTGGCGCAGCTATAACCTACATATATGGGCCGAATCTAAACCAATTAATCAGCACACAGGCAGCTGGGGGAAGGAGCTCCGCGCTTCCCTGAGTCTCCGCTTTTTAGGGAAACATATGTTCCAACTAAAGCACTCGATGAACTCGTCGGACCCTAAGAAATCCATATCGGAGGAGTAGGAAGATGGAGAAAAAACCCGAACCTGATCGCAGTGGCAGCAGCTGAAACATGTTTCTCCACGTCCCTTTCTCCGCCTCCTGATTCTCCCGCACGGATCGCATAGGATCAGTTGGGATCTGTAGAAAGTAAAGATGCCAACGCACTCAAAAAGAGGCTTCTCCGAGGGTCGAAACAGATGTCGAGCAGACAATCGGGAAGAGGCATTAACATTAACATTGCTGCCAAAAGGAGTTCAACAAAAAACTGGAGCGACATTTGAAAAATGGTGCGCATGCGCAGATATATATATATGTATGTACATATTTCCTTCGTCCTGCGATTTTCGGTTACAAAGGAAAAACCGTGACAGGCAGACAGATTTTTGGCTAGCTGGTGTGCGTGTAGATCCTTGTAGCTCCTTTATCTAGGCATCACAAAGAAATTTCATTTTCGAAGCGGGAAATCACTGCGCAAACAACTGAGTGCAGGGGCAGATGTTTCTCCGGCAGATAGGGAATCCTAGCCTACCTGCGTCCTTTTTCCTGCAGGTGATTGTGCGTGTGTATGTCAGTGCGTGTATGTGTGTGTGCTCGTGCTAGGTTACCTGCACATTCCTTTTGTAGGATTTCCCATTTCTACGCATTTCACGCTTCCTGCCGAGAGTCCTTGTTGTACAGTCATCGCCCAAAAGTGCGTTTCATCTGTCTCTATCCGATTCATCCTAGTATCCCTCTGTCCTGTCACCCCGCTTCTGTCCAACAACCTTTTGCGCCTTGATTTACGACTAGGTCCTTTGGACAGCCTGTTGGATTTAATTTGAGACTCTTCAGCTTGCATTTGGGCAATTCCACAGGCAGATGCAGGATGTCCTTCGCATAATGCTGCCATTGCTGTGGTCAGGCGTGCAAATACACACAGTTTTAAATACACTGTTGCACACCGAGTATTTAAATTGAATTCCTTCCTGTTCAATTGGTTTTGCTGTGCTGTACTCGACAACATAATGCTTTTAATGCGGGGCTTTGATCTGCATAATAGATGGCCTTTACTATCAATGGCTTTCCTCAATCATTTGGCTACATTTTTTATGAGAGGCTTTCCAAACGGAAAACTGTATTTAATACAGCTGCCTTAATCCCCATTTGTTGGGCAATATTTATTTACTAATTCGGTTTACTTGCTTCAAATCAACGCTGCCGTTGGCAAAGTGTGTGTACTTAATTCCAAAGAATATATGTATGTATAGAGTTTGAAACTTACCCATAGAGCAGAGCGGCTCCGGCGATTCCTCCGCCACATTGTGCGGTTATGTACATGGCAGCCCGGATCGGAGATATGGATCGCACCACGCAGAGAGCCAGGGTTACGGCGGGATTGATGTGGGCGCCTAGAAAGGGGAAACATGGCTTTAGATACTGGATGTAATCTTTGGGGGCCACCCAAAGGGGAGCACCATTTAATATCACTTTGACACTTCTGCGGAAGGCAGTGCCTACAGAAGGCCAGATAAAATCATAACTTAATGCACAACCAATTGGCTGTGAAAAGGGCGGGCAATTGCAAGCCACAAAATGGGGGAGTTGCAGGAAAATCAACAACACATGTTTCAAGATGCTTTTAAGGATGGGGTGGTTGGCCCCCTTCCAAACTGCATTATTCTGGTCTTAGTCCGGATTTTTTTTTACTTGTGAAGACATTTAATTGCCTTGAATGTCAACGCAAATGAACAAATACATAAATACCAGAATAAATGCAAGGGAATAAGGGAGCAGCAGAAGTGGGGGAACTTGGCCCGGGGCGATAAGATTCCAATGAGCTGGAGTAGGTGGAGCCGAGTGCATTGCCTTCTCGAAAATATAGCAAACAAAGAAGGGGTTCATGTTCTGGCTGTGGTCATGGGGCTCCTCCATGTGGAAAACGGGAGTTTCCCACGCAATTCCAATGGGCACCCCGAAAAAACACTTGTCGCCCCGTTGCTGTTCTGTTGATGTTTTTGCGCTTGTTTATTGTCTCCTTCGACTTACCCGAGATGTGGAGGAAGCACTGCGTCAGTGTAGCCATCGCCAGCCCGGAGGCCAGAGCCGTGGCCAAAAGCACGGACGACACACTGGCCCCCACTCCGACGCCCGCGGCGGCACCGCAGACGATGAACACGTACATGAAGGAGGCCAGACACTCGCTGATGATGGATCTGGAATGGAGGAGGAGCCCGGGGTTAGCATGGTTCCGCAACTGGGTTTGGTTTGCATGTGGCTCCTCTGACTGCATGTGCAAATGGAGTGTGTACAGTACAGTGAATATCGGTTACAGTAAACGGGGTTATATTGGGGCTCAAATAACATAAAGCTAAGCGTCTTAAGCTAAAGGATTGGTTGCATAAAATATGAAGCAAGAAACTTAAAGATTCAACATTAAGTAGTTACAATATCTTTCTTTCTTTTCTTTTTAATTTTCGAGTTAGCTGGTTCTTACTGTACTGCACAAATCAAGTTGCACACAAAGCTCTTTTTTGTTGCCCCAAGTCGTGGAGTGACAATTAAGCAGGGGGCGGGTGGGAAGGCTGAGGAGCTGGAGGGATTGGAGGCATTTGGAGTGAGTTCTGGAGCGGATGGGGGAGCTCTAGGGGAAGCGCTCTGATGAGCAGCTGCAATGCCGCCGAATCCAGTTGATTCACATTATGCTAAAAACGCGAAGTCCGCTGCACGATAACGAAAGTGCAAACAAATCGAGGTCTTATGTATTTCCACAAAATCATAAATTCAGCTGTTTGGTTTGGCAGTTGCGCTGCCCTTTAATTGGAACTATGTAGCTCAACTTCTCCCCTCTGCCCATTAAGTTCAAGTTTTTCATTTTAATTGGTCAGTCGGAGGACTTGAAGCAAAGTGTCCCGCAGTTTAGCTGGAATTTACGCGTTCGACATGCCTCAAAAGCATTTGCTGCCACTGCTGCTGGCTAAGATTTAATTACTCCATCAGCTCGTGATGAAATGTTAATCATTTGCCAGTTCCCTGAGCAAAAGGTCCTTGTATGGGGTCACAAAGTGCTCGAAACTTTGGTCGTGTTTAGTTTGGCGATTATCTTGATGATGTGCGTCTGGATAACACTTGGATTTCAATTACTTAGAGTTCAGACAGAGCCAGTTGGCATCCAACAATTGCCATCTAAAGTTGAGCAAATTGAAAGCAAGTGCAGATAATGACTACGAAAACAAAAGGTTTGAAGATGGCTTACACTCGAAGAAAACCACCTAAAGTACTCTCTCCAATAACAAGTTATTGATCAAATGCGACAGATGGCACTTTTCTAATATTATTCCTATTTAAGCATTTTAGAGTGGAAAACTGGAAAATTCTTTATCTCTTTTTAATGCAACATATGTATTTAGAGGTATCCATGTATTTATAGTTCAATGTTTTTATAAAATATATAATTCCCTCTTTATAATATAATACAACATGTTTGTTAAGTAGATAATATGTACTTATAGATATGCATTTATAGGTCATTGGGTTCATAAGCGCAATACATAATTCTGGATAACTTTTAACTCAAGTTTTTTAAACTTTTCCCTGCTTGATTATCCCATCCCATCTTTAATTATAAAACCTATACTTGTCGCCTAGTTTTTATATATTTCTTCATCCAAGGCCAGGAGTGACTTACCTCCAGAACTCCAGCGTGCGAATCTCGGCCTGCATGCTGCGCTTGGGAGCCTGCAGGGTGCTGGATAGCCGATTGTTGACCCCGTGGCCACCGCCGTGCGAGTCCTTGCGCATCGCCTCCAGGCGCTCGAAGAGCGTCACGATGTGGTAGTCTATGTTGTGCTCCAGGGGCACGGTGTGCAGACTTTCGTCGGCCATGTCGGACTCAAAGCGCGATTTGTTTGTGTCTACTAATTAAGTGGTCAAATTAAGCGACGAACTCGCGACAGAAGGCGGCGAATATAGCAAATCGGCTGGTTGGACTGGTTGGCTTCACTTAGACACACATTTCGCACACTGCAAATTGCACTCAATTTATGTCAATTGACGAGTTTTTGAACTTTCAACCGATGCGCGGCGCCCGATCCGTTGTGATTCGCCTTCTACTTCGACTTTGACTTCGAGTTCGAGTTCGAACCGCAAACACGTCCGTATTCAAGCGCGAGTGGTGAGCGAATAACCGAGCGAGCCACAGTCACAGTCAGGTTGCTTCTGCTCGTCCATATCCACGTCCACGACCCTCAGGAACAAGTTGAAGTTGCAACTGAACTCACCACCATCCCACCACCACCACCATCAGTCGGCGGCGGCAGCGAAGCAGCTGCCCACTCCACCGACGCAGTGGTGGATAAGCAACCCCTGCACTGAGAAATAATTAGGGTGCATGTGTCACGCAATGCTTAATTCTATATATATTTCTCCATATATTTATATAATTACTTGTATATTTTTAGTTGTCTACTTTTAAAGAAAGTATATGTTATATATTATAAATACTATACATACTAATGTTACCATCCATATAATATATAAATGAAATATGAATAACTGTCAGAAAACTTACTGATTAAGTAAAACAAAAATGAATGTAATAAGAACCAAATATTTAGATTCAAGGGCTCCCAAAATATGCTCAGTGCACTGGAACGAAATGGAAACGAAACAGAGGTCCTGTCAACCTGTTGGCTTTACCACCACACATGCATGATGCCTTGTACTCACCACCCCCCATTCGGCGGCATAATCATAATCATAAGGTGGCAAGTTAATTGCGCAGCACTGATCAATAACACAGATTCCAGATTCAAAACTTCGAAACCCACATGATGTTGACGGTTTCAATGAAGATGATGATGATGATGATGATGGGGAACACAGGCAGCTGGTCCTGGGAGCAGCTTTCATTGAAAGCATTTCCCTTTTTCGACGCATTAATGAAATGTAAGATAATCTGTCTGAATGGGCAAAAACTTTCATTAGACAAGGTGGGAATGCCACTTTTGTGGGTATATTAAAATGAACCTGATTTCGATCCCAGGACACCAGTCAGTATACGTGAGTTTACCAAGGGAAAATTATGGTTATGATACAGTTATTAGTACTTGTATAATTATACACCATTCAATTCGTTATAATTAAATTATATTATATCCAGTGTTACATACGAGAAGAATCCTTACTGTGACTTAATTGTATGTATGACATTAAATTCATGATATGGTTTTTATGTAGAGGTTTAAGTGCTTTAAGATTGACCATTTTTGCTGAGTGCATTTTCGGGTCAGAAACTCCAAAGGGAGCTGCCGAAAACGAAAAGGCCATTCTCACCGGTTCACATTTTCCGCATCACTAAAAACTATAATTATGAGCCCTAACCACTTGATACCCTTACCTGTCAATTGTCAAGCTGTCCTCGTGTGAGTGGAGTGATTCTTCAAGCCCAATGAGCTGTGAAAGTTAAGAAATTAGGTTCGCCGCTCCATGGACGAAGTGAAATCAATCACGCAGACTTCTTTGGGGCTCAAAGAAATTTCGTCACTGTTTGCGATTTTGTACATATTTTTTTGTTTAACATTTTTTTGCAAACTTTGCAGAAAAAAGGGGGCGGCGGAGAAGGCAGGGGGCCGTCGGAAGGACGTTGCCATATATGGCACGATGGAGCACCATGATGATGATGATGATAATGGGGAAGAGGATGATGATGCGGAGGAGACGAGACGACAAAAGGCTGGCTCTGGACCTGGACCTCTGAGCGTGGGAATTATTTTGCACACTCTCTGTGTGTGTTTATGTGTGTGTCTGACTTTTTGTTTTTCACTTTTTATTTTTGTTTTTCGCTCGTTTTTGCGTCGAGGTCGCACGGGGTCGTTCCTTTGGCCGGTCGAAGGTAAGGTAATAATAAGATGTTTTGTTTCAATCACATCGTCATCATCATCATCATCGCCTTCCTCACCGTCATCATTGTCGTCGGCCTTTCTGCTCGTGTGCATACAAGATCCCCATCCTGTAGCCATAGAGGTAGTTCAAGTTAGTTTCTTAGTAGTTTTAGATTAAATATTACACTTATTTTTATTAAGCTTAGAGAATATATAGAGTTAAACGATTTAATACCAAAAAGAAAAGGGCTTCTACCTCTGAAGAAGAGGGTAAAAGCTGTTAAGAAACAAAACACATTTATTACCAATTTAATATAACCCCCTCTAGGTACGCCCATGTGCGTACTTATCGTGGGAGAAAGACAACGAGAGTAACCGAATACTCAGCGCATCTCATTTTGGAGATATGCTGTGGTGTTGTTGACGGTGTTTACTCTTGTTGTGGGAGAGCAAAAAGGAGTTGGAGATGAAGCTTTTATCCTTTTCATTCTTCTGCTTTGGTTACATTAAGCTGAGCTCGATTATGCCCCGCATTTAATATACCCATTACTATACAAGTGCTGGAGTATACTCTATTCGTACCTTTGAAGCACTATGCACTTTGAAGCACTCGGAACTATGTAACAAAAGTACAAAATATTCGGCATTCGTTAATGTTAAACAAATTTCTTATTTGTATGTATCATATTCTAATAAAGTTAGTAATGGATACCTTTCAATCGAAAATATCGCGTAAATTTTACTTCTTTCGTAATTGTTTTTGCTGTACACAGCTAAATATTATAAAAACAAAGAGATTTATGATCAATTTTATTATACTACAAAATATATTAATACGAATTTACAAGTGCTAGGATTTAATCAAAACCTTATCTGAAATAAATAATATATTTATATTACAATTTTAAATAACATGCATTTACTAAAGTACCATCCCCTTGCTCGTCACTATAGCTTCCAGTGTAATGACCATGTCGTGGGTGCTGAAGAGGATGCTAAGGAACCTTCGGGAATGCTCTTTGGTGCAGGTTGCCGTAGTTGCAAATGGATGTGGAGATGGTGTCACGATGCCTCGCCTGCTGGGACCAAAAAAAAAAGGGAAAGGGGCCTGGGAAAAGCCTCCTGCTTTTGGGGAAGCTGTCGATGGGGCAATCAGAATGCGGAATCCCCGGAGAGGATGCCCTGATATCATTATTAGAGATATGCGAGTTGAACCGATACCGATGAACTGTTGATCGTGTTCCCCATATGAGGAGCTGATTTATGGCTGCTTTGCCGCTTTTTTTTGGCTGCAAAACGAAGCCGTGACTTATGAGTGGATAAAGCGTGAGTACCTGTCCAAACTCCGGCCCTCCAACCTCCTCATTCTGCTATTGGAATCCCGGGCAGGTAACCGGCCTTGCCCAGACGGATCTGCAATTCTGCTGGTTATTTTGGCAAAACTTAACAAGGTCAACAGATTTGTGTGGTTTCCATGCTCTGTGGGAAAAGATCGCTGGCTGAGAAGAGAGGGCGTTATGCCAGAAATCGGAGGCGTATCATCCCAGATAGAACTTATTTTGGGAGGACATATGGTTTTAAAAAGAAACCAGTTCAGTATCTGCTTAAGTTATGTTCAAGAAGAGTTTACATAAGGATTACATATAACATTTGATAAGAATAACTTTATATAATCCATTATAGTTATAAAGAGCAACTTAGCTAAGTCCTTCGGCTGATTTTTTATTGATGTAGAATCTAAAATGTAAAGCTCCCTTTTATCCTACGAATATCGCAATCCTGTATGACTAGACAGCTTTGCTCGTGCCCTTAAACCCTTTGACCTGCCACAATGAAAAACACTAAAATCTAATTCACATGATGCTGTGAACATCAGCATATGCAAATCCGGTGAAAAACACGATTTCTGGGTTTTAGTGAGGGCGAAAAAGTTCGGAATCCGGAGTACATGCAGCCGGTGCTCGACACGTGCCCCACTTGCAACCCTTTCCCATTGTCGACCGACGCACTAATGATGCGGCATTATTTTGCATATGGACATGGACAGAGGACAGAGAAACATGTACATACTAGCTCAGTTCATGGAGAAGGGTTAAGGTCGCAAAGTGTCCCCTAATGAACTGAAACATGCGCGACTGTTACAGTTGCGATAATTTATGCATGCGATACAACCATTGACTCGTCTCGAATTCACAAGATTCACAGGATAGCAGAACAGTCTCTTGTCAGTTACTTTGTTTCACCAACGGACTGATGGCTATGATCTGCCACAGCAATTTAGCCAGAAAAGGGTTAGACATCGGCTTTTTCACAGTCCTGCGACTGCGACGAGAAAGTTGTGGTGGTGGTCGGAGGCTCCTCTCCTCTTCTGCTCTGGTTTTTTGTCATCCGACACAGGTGCGAAAGTTTCCCGACTTGCGGTTTCGGCAAAGTGAAAACGAGGTAACAGAAAGCACTGGAAAAAATTAAAATAAAATACAAAATAATATAAAATGTAAACGGAAATAAGCGTAGATAAATAAACAAAGAGAAACTCGCCGGTTTGTCGCATTTTAAACATTTTTCGATTGATCCCCTCGCTGAACATCATCGCCCACATGCTCGGATTTCTTTATTTCTTTAAAATTTTCGATGGATGAAAAATAACCGGCTGACGTTAAAAACTCTAAAATGCTCCCCGATTGTTAAACGCACAGATACAATTGTTTGTCCAGAACCGCAATCCATAAAAATGTCCGCAGTATACAAAAAAAAGCAGTGCCCAGAAAATAGCAAACTCAATTTCAAAACGCAATCAATAGAGCGCCTTGAACAAATCGATTTTCGGTTATTAGCCGTCACACAGTCATTAAAAATTTTGACAGATTTTGACAATTTATTGATGTTGCCAGTGGCGTGCACAAAACACGCGGCAAACACAAACAATCGGGAAAATCTACAGTTGACCTGTACACTGTACAAATTGCAAAAAAGTGGACAAATGTTTGTCCTCCCATCTGCAAGGACTTTCGAGTGCCAGGACCTTGCCGCAACTCCATGGATTTTGCATCAACCCTCGGGGCGCGCGATAATTTGATTAATTGAAAGTCAGAGGACCTTTTTTTTCTGCGGTCACCGGGAAGGGGTTGTTCCGAATCCGAATCCGAAATGATTGGTTGGTTCCAGGAGGATGAAGAGGAGGAGGAGGAGGAGGAGGAGGAGGGTGCTTTGGTGGCGTGAGTAAACGATCTCCGGTCGTTTCAAGTAGCTCTATTGTATTCACATTAGCGGACTTATCCAACCCCCAGCACTGCGGTTTTTGTATATCGGGTGTATCTATTTCCTATCTGACCGTTTTTTTATGCACTCGTTTTTTGTTCGGCTGAAATTTAAATATCGCATTACACACAGACACTTGATTTTGAAGCCCAGCCAACCGCATTTGAATGTTTCACTTGTGGTCGTCCGGGCGGGTGCTTTACTGTACAGGTTGTACAGACTCCCTGGACAATTTCCTAACATGTGTTTTTCATTCGAAAATTTAAATCTTTTGTCTGCACTTGATTATGCGATAAACTGGGCTGTGGTTTCCTCCCAACTCGTTGCAACTCTCGGTTTCAGTTGCTTTTGGACAGTTGCGTAATTGTTTTTCGCTTCGAGGGCTTCCCAATGGGTCGAGACCAAGGGTTAAGGCCTTGTCTGCACTGGAGATGCCTTCTCCAACCTGCGCCGGACATCATCTGCCAGGCACTTGAACACATTTCTCGTTTTTAGGCTTTTGAGTTTTGCTGGCAAAAGTTGTGGCTTTAAATGGGGCACCCAACAGGGAAGTCGAGAATAGAAATCATAAAAATCACAAAATAATATTAATTAATATTAATTAATATTTTTACATATTTTCTCCAACTTAAAGGGATTCAATTAAGTACCTAAAAACACACGCAAAGTTAAGACACTCTTTAAAATAATTAAATATGTCTTTACTTGTTGTTTTACTACTACTTGTTCTACTTGTTGTTGATTTTAAAGCAGTTAACACATTTTAAGGCGCTCTCGAATATTTAAATCCAAAAACATGAAATTTATTGTCACGTAACTAACTCAGAGAATCTACCCTTTCCCGTTTAAAGTTTGGTGGCATGCAACATTTAGCAGCTTTGTGGTAACCCACTCCACAGAAATTCTCATTATGGTTGTTATGTTATTGTTAAAGGCCACGCCCATCGCCCCTAAAATGATAATTGATTTTGGCCGGGAGCCCAAAGGGTTTCGGGTTCTATATACAAATATACTCATGTACATATATATAGTTAAATCTGGTCGTTCGTGCTGGTGGCACACACACGAAGGACTCAAAAACACGTGGCCAGCTGAAAGGACATTCAACTCGCCCAAGGAGAACAATTGCGAAACGCTTTAAGTGCTCACTTTTCAGTAAACACTTTGGTGTGCAATTTTCCATTTTTAAATTCACGCCAGCCCACTTGAGCCGCTTTCCCAGCTCATTTGCATATTTTCCGGCAATTATTATTTGCATATGCGAAAATTTGCCAGCCATTGTGATTCTAATTCGATTTTGATATTTCGCACCCATTGCACTTGGCAATTTGCAATTTGCCTTTTTTACGATTTGTTTTGCCAGGATCGTGTGCCCGCCTCTATTGATCTCATAATCGAGCCAAGTGGCCTAAAAAAGCAACGTCCCTCATTTGCATTCTCGTGCTCTTTTTTATGGCGTGCCAATTTTTGATAGATGATGCGTGAAAATGTGGGACGTCGGAGGGGCGAACCTGTGCTATTTGCATATTTGATTAATTTGTTTGGTTTTTTGGGTGGTTTTTTATGGAAAAATAATAAGCATTTTATTGTGTGCTCTGTGCCGGGGGAGTGAGGGATCCGGGCACATTCTATAGCTCATCAAGTGGCAAGGACGCGGATTAGAGCGGCACATAATTGATGGGGCATGGCACATTCTTTATTTCGTGCAGGGATGGGATGATGAACCTGCGATATAATAGCACCATGTGTTGGGAAAACGATCGAGCAAACTTATAAAAATATTTGTTTTCAGGTACATAAGAGCTGCAGTATTTTACATATGTATGTACTAATTCTCAGAACTTAATAATTATTCGTAATTGATATCATTGTAGGTTTTCTGGTCTTATAAAAAATTAATTCAAAACTTTTTTTTTGGAAATCCATAAAGCATTAAATTCCGAGTTCAAAACATAAGAAGAATGCCAATTTTATGCTGAAACCAAACTATTGAGTTTGTTTTTTGGCACGAGATATCTTATGTACTTAATCGATTGGACATGAGCCGCATCATCAGCTTAATCCACGCCCCTTTCAAATGCAAATCTGGCTCGTAGTTGAGGTCCTGGTCCTGATTTTATTCCTCGGCAGACGAGCAGTAGTTTTCCCTGCCGACTGGCAGGCACTAATCCAATTGCTGTATGGATCATTAAGCACTGATTGCGTTTTATGGTGCAGACAGGACCTCGGGCATAGGTATACAGATGTGAGCAAGGACACTTCAGTGGCAGTCAGTGGTAGTCGCAGCATATGCAGATTAACCCACAGCCAGTGATATGAAATGGGGTGCCATGACATCAATTATGCTGGGAATTCGACGATTTAGATTTAACAGCAAATCGATTTTGCGATAAAAAGAGCTGGAAACCTACATAAATGCATTTGTGCGGGGGAAAGTGTTAAATTAAATTCACATCATTGGCATAACCAGATTAGTCGCAGTTAACACAGCTCTGTGCAGTTAAAAAAATATATTTTACAAAATGAGTTTAATTAGCAATAAACTTAGCAAGCAAACTATAGATAGATATGATTTGATTTATAGATAAGATATAGATACATATTTCATGTCAAAAAATAAAGTCTGGCTCATATAACACCCAAAACATTTTGAAAATATAAGAACCTCTTTAATATACAGTTTCTAAAACTGAAGTGATTATTTTTTCCGTGCACTTCACCTTTCTGAGTAGCAACCTTCATTCAAATAAACCGCAAAGTAAATCTGCATTTGATTTGTCACCCGGCGCACATGTTGCAAAAACTTTTGCCGGCAACTGTCGCCGCAAAAGGTGGCACACACAAAAATAGAAAAACAATTGCCAATTACGTATCCTTGTTTGCCGCATGAGCCACTGCCCCCGAATCTCAGCCAGAAGCACCCGGAAGCAGCCAGTAACCCACCCCGGTAGCCATGGCCACCAGCATGGTCCTCCATAAACAACGGTCGAAACAAAGCAAAAACCCAAAGAGAAGCAATCAAAAAGAAGGAAAACTCAGTGGGGAAAAAAATTGTTGAGGGGTGGCAATGGGCAGCGGGAAAAACTATGTGGAAAATCACTTTTGCGCTCATAAATTTCAATAATAAAAATTTGAATGCAGTTGAGCATCTCCGCCCCTTTTTTGTCCGCACAAGAGCAGCCAACAAGGTTAAGTGAAATAAAAATCAGTGAAGTGCATAAACAAGGTTCAAGGTGCGGGTCGGATAGGAATTGGGATTTGTATCTGTAAATGTATCTGTATCTGTATCTGGTTCGGGACCTAAATCTGGACGTGGATGCTGCCTGCACCACCCGATAATTGAATTGGCTTGTCGCATTTGGTTGAGGAAGCACAACCCTTTTTTTTTAACCATCGGAGGAGTTATGTTTTTGCATATGTACATTTGTATTTATGAACATGGTCTTTTTTGGGCTTTGCTTGGTATGTGGGTTATTATCAACATATGGAATACGAGTTTCGGGGTGGCGGCCTCAATTAATATTTGCGGTTGAAGTGCAAATGCAATAATATTTGGGTCACACCGTAATGTTAATATTTTTTCATGGTTTTGTGGTTAGTTTTCGAATTTGTGCTACTTAAACTTGAAAATAACTTGTATTTTATAAATCAAGCCTAACAGAAATACAAGACTTCCAAGGCTCCGAACAAAATCGAACGCTTCACTCAGCGTGTTTATATTAAAAATACGGCTGGCCTGTGTTCGGATTAATCTTTCCTCTGCCAGCAATCCCCTTCATTTGAACAAAATCAGAAAATGTACGTACTAATAGTTATTCAAGAAAAACAGAAGCAGCTCTTTCCAGCTACAAAAGTTTAAGATGCATAACATATTACCAATTGACATAAATGTTTTCAATTATTCTGTTTGCAGAATGTTATTTTCGGACATAAATACTTTCTAAACGGAAAAGGTTGTCCAATCAAATAAAATAAAAAGATGTGTCGAACAATTAAAAGCTTCAAATTGAAGATAATCCTAAAAATAGTTATTCATGAAATTCTCTGATTGTAAAATTAAATACAAATACCCAAAAAAATGAAAAAGCTCGTTAAAGTAATTATTTTGTTTTTGCTAGCAACAAATGATGGTTGACTTTTGGTTGCAGCAGCCTGAAACACACATGTCAATTTGAACTAAACGCTCCAAACAAACGGCCTATCGATAGCAACACGGTTTATCGATAAGTCACGTCAAACGCGACAAGAACAACAAAGTGCACATATATTCACGTTTAAGAAAAACTAAGATTTTATTCTGGTTGATGTTGTAGACAGAACGATCAGGTTAAGATGTGGTTTACTTCTTGGCCTTCTTGGGGTCTCCCTTGGCGGCGTCCTCGCTCTCAGCGGCCTCCTTGGCGCGCTTGGCGCGGATTCCGACCAAACGGGCATCAGTGCGAGCCTGCAAATATTATTCGGCAAATAAGAATCAAGAGCTATGGGCGATCACAAAGCGAAAAACGTACCTTGCGCAGCGTGGCGAAGGCCTTGAACTTCTTCTCATCCTTGGTCACCTCACGGAACTCGACCACGGCGGGCTGCTCATTGGTGATGGGCAGGACGGGTCCCTTAAGTTGGGTGGCCAGTTTGCACTCCTCCAGAGAGGACTCGCCGGCGCGGATCTTCTTCTCGTTGATGGGGAACAGGATCAACTTGCTGCGGTACTCCTTGAGGCGCTGGATGTTGCGCTGGCGGGACTCCAGGGATTTGTTCTTGCGCCTCCTGTCGACGGCAATGCCGATGGTCTTGGCAAAGTTAGCGCCAATGCCGGCACCCTGTAAACAGATATTTGGTTAGTGACCAATGGATCCAGGCAATGTTAAGGCTCCACTCACCTTCAGCTCCTCCAGGGTGAATCCACGGCCGGCACGCAGCTTAGTGTGGTAGCGGATGGTGGGGCAACGGACCACAGGGCGCAGGGCACCGCTGGCGGGGCGGGGGAAGACGGCCTTAGCCTTCTTGACGCGGTTCGCGTGCCTGCGGACCTTGCGGGCCGGCTGGTTGAACCAGGTCTTCACATGCCGCTGCCACCACTTGTGGTAGTGCTGATTCGGAATCATATTGTTACCCTTACCCATCTTGGCGGTTTAGATTGGCTGCAATGAGGGCGAAAACACAATAACAACATTAATGTCGGTTTGTAAACCCGTAAATACGGTATAACCAAGCTGCAGGCCCACGTGGCTGGCTCATTTCGTTTGTTTTAGCCGTAACTAAGGAGCACTTCTCCATGTCTATCGGTGGCCAATGAAGCCCACTTGTGTCCTCTACGCTTGGCACACTCGATGGTTTGATTTGCATTTCGTTTATCTTTTATTTTCATTGAATTTCGGGACGCTCACAAAATTTACACACCTTTTCTTCCCAACAACGAATTAAAAAGGAAATCGCAACCAACTTCACGTCGTAGGCCAAGCGAAAATTTCCCTCGTAAAATTCCCCCGAGCGAGCGAGAAATTTCCCCAGCTATCGATTGGTGATGCAATCAGTGTTAGCGAGAATACTCAACAAATCGCATTTTTTACGACAGTCAGACGTATTGAAAATAAAAAGCGGTGACGCTCATATTTTAGCAGACTGTAAAAATAATCTCAAATAATAGTGAGTGCTTTTCAAGCATTTAGCAACGTTTTATTGCCTTATCGATTGACGGCGTGTCGCGTGGCAACTCTAAACTGTACTTCTGATACAGATAAAAAACTATTGACTATTGAACTGTCTATCTATAATCGAGAAATTGCGCGCTAATTCCCGCATTGAGCCCTGCAATCGTTGTCGAATCTAAATCAAAACAAACAATCAGATCCCGATCCCAATCTCCCACAGAAGACAAGATGAGCGAAGAGGTACCCGCGTCGCCGGTGGCCATTGGCGAGCTCAAGTACGAGGATGTGTCGCAGTTGAATTTTTCCAAACTGTACTCGCCCAAAATGAAGAGCGTCTACTGGCGCTACTTTGGATTCCCCTCGAACGACAACAACGAGGTGATTACCAAGCAGAACGTGGTATGCATTAAGTGTCACAAGGTGCTGACCAACCACGGCAACACCACCAATTTGCGGGCGCATCTCCAGCACCGGCACAAGGATCTGTTCAAAGAGCTGTGCCAGGAGCACGACATTCATGTGCCGCCGCGCAAGACGCCACGCAATGTGACCCATCCGCCGCTGTCCAAGCGAAATGTCTCCTCGCGGCGGGTCAAGCTTGAGTTCATAAACAACCGGAACCACGACAACGGCTCCGATGAGGAATTGGACGAAGCAGCCGTGGCTACTGCTGCCATGCAGGCGGAGGAGGACGCCTCCTCGCAAACCATGCTGTACGAAACCATGGTGCCGTACACCTACGACGAGGCCGAAAATCTGGTAGAAGAGGAGGAGCGACTGGTTGTGGAACCAAAGTACGGACGCAAGCGTAAAGTGGCCACACCCTCTAGTGCACTGATCCACGGACGATCCATTAAGCATGAGGAAGGCGGCTATGCTGCCGTGGCGAACATCGCCAATCTTGCCGAAGCCCTCACGGACATAGTGATCAAGGATTTGCGCAATGTGGACTCTCTGTACGATGCCGGTTTTAGCGAATTTCTGCGACAGGTTCTAGGCAATTCGGCACCCATGCCCGAGCCACACAAGATCGACTCGTTGATCAACGAGATGCACGCCTCCAAGTTTCTGGAAATTGGCGAAATTACGCGCGAGTTCACCTCCGAGAAGCCCTTTTCCCTTGCCTTTGAGATGTGGGTGAATGTTGAGCAGCGGCGCTTCCTCAGCATTTTCCATCACTATCTGGACGAGGAGACACAGTCAGTTCGCGGTATGCTGTACGCCACCGTGGAGTACAACGACTACATCGTCTTTGACGATCTGCTGACCGACTTCTACTTGGCCAACTGCACACTGGCCATCATAAACTACGATGAGGAAGAGGACCTTCTGCACACCTATCTGCGAGAGAAAAGTAAGTGCTTCCGCAGGGCAGACTTATTTAACTACAGAGAGCTCTTTAAGCACATTACTTGAGGGACGGCCTTTTAATAAAAATACACCTTTTACAGATATCCCCATTGCACTGTGCTACGTTTCGGTAATTGACAAATGTTTGCGTCGGGTTTTTGAGCTAGAGGAGGTAGCCACGCTAATGGAGCAGGTGAAAGACCTCATGCAGCGTCATTCATCGGAGATTGCCTCCAAGGTGTCTGAGGTGCCAATGCCCACGTACAACGAGCACTTCCCCTGGACACTGTACGAGACATTGAAGTTCTTTGCTGAGTCCATTTCTTGGTCCGAGGACATGGATCACCTGGTGATATCAGCCAAAACGGTGACGGAGGCACTAAGTGCTCTGGTGGTAAGTCATCAAGCTAACTGAAATTTTTAAGCACTTTTCTGATTGGGTCAAATCTTTTAGATTGCTTTGGACACACTGCGTGGCGAAGACATTCCCTTGTGCAGCATGCTTTCGCCAATCACCTCGAAGATTCTTATCAAGAAGTTGGGCATTGCCGAGCAGGACGATCCCTTGATGATGAATGTGAAGCGCACCATTTCCAGTGTCCTTCAGGCCCACGTTATATCCAATGACAATCTGACCGCTGCTGCACTGTTGGACCCGCGCTTCCACCGCCTGACCACCATTGACGACCTGAACCGAACTGTTCGTATGCTGACCCATAAGTATAACATGAACTTTGGTGGGGTTGGAGAGGGCGAATCCAACGAAGTGGTAGCCACCTCTAGCTCGGTGGCTATTAAGTCAGAACCAAGAGTAGTGGACAGCAGTGCACCAAAGAAATTGGGTAAGTACAGCTACCTAAAATAATAGATTTAAACCTTGGACTAAATAGAACTCCCCGTAGGTCTGAAACTGCTGTTTGACAGTAATGAGATACCTAGTCCTCCGAAGAGGGATGCGGACAGCAGCGTGGAGTCCGATCTTAAGCGATATCGCAACGAGGTGGTCGTCCAGCTGGATGAGTCGCCCATCGAGTGGTGGCTCAAGATGGGTCACATTTATGGAACGCTGCGCGATCTGGCTAGTCTGTATCACAGTGTGCCCGGCGTGGTGACACTCAGCTTCAAGAAGGCTCTGCGAGACCAAATATACGATTTCAACAAGCGATTTATGCTCACCGGTAGTCATATCGACGCGATTCTCTTTCTGCATCATCACAACAATTAGCCTGCACTGGCAGTTTCTGTTTTTTATAATACAAATACTTTTTAATTACTTTTAACATAATCCGATATTGTGTATATGAAAATGACTACCAGGGGCAAGGCAAATAGTGTAAGAGCAATTCCGCCGTACTGTAAACCAAAAGACAGCCTTGGACGTACACGGAAAATCTTAAGTTATCAACGTATAAATGTTAAGAGAACATTCTGACATCGTAAATCCAAATAAAACAAGTAATCTAAGAATATTTGTTTAATAAATTCATAACAAAAGAAAACAAAACGCTTTTCAAGCTTTTTTATCAAGCTCACACAATTGTAAATCCTTGATCCCATTTCGAGAGACATTATTCAAAACTTAAACCTTACCTTTATGTACATAACTGATATTTTAAACAAATATTTAAATAAAATGCATGTAATATTACGTGAAAGGTTTATTTTTTATTTGAACGACCGTCGTAAATTTGTCATTTTATGATTAAATCATTAATTAAAAAATGTTTTGATATTCAAGAGTCGGGTTTTGAACTTTTATATATATTTTTTTTAATATATAAAATTTTTGAAAAAATTTCGTTTTTACTCTGCAGCCCTTGAAATTTCCCTTTCTTATCTCAAGGTAAAAAATTTGATTTATTTCGGCAGCGACAAAAGAAATCGAAATAATTTCTGACATTCAGAAATAAGTGATATTTTTTACTGATAAGGTTATAGAACAAATCAAAAAGGCAGAAAATTAAAAAAATATTTATGAAACCGGGATCGCATATCTTACCAGAGTAAGTTATCGTTATTTTGGATTTCGCTTAGGCTGGTCACACCAATTAGACGTAGGCACCCGACCCACAGATTTAATTCCTCACAAAAGAAGGGAAGGAAACCCGCGATATTATTGGCAATAGGAGCAAAACCAGTGGATTGAAGCACTTGCTCTGCTAGCAGGAGATCTCTGAAAATGAGCCTCCAGCGTGGGTGCCACCGCCGAGTCCTGTAATCTTCTGTGTGAGAATTTCTGGCGGAGAAGAGCGGATCGGAGCGGAGGAAAGCGGAAAGCCAAGTGAAAACAAAATCGGGGCGGCGGTGTCGACGTCAACGAATCAACGAGACCCGGATA
Organism: Drosophila yakuba; assembly: GCF_016746365.2. Lineage (NCBI taxonomy): Eukaryota > Metazoa > Arthropoda > Insecta > Diptera > Drosophilidae > Drosophila > Drosophila yakuba. The sequence goes on along the minus strand of NC_052527.2, from coordinate 12,782,270 downwards.
TTAGATACCCCGTTCAACCCATTTCAAGGAGCAGCGCACCAGTGGACAAGACGACAAGGGGACAAGATGTGCAGCTTGGACATAAGACGCTTCTTTGAAGAGTGGCGCATCTGGATACGCCCGCTGCTCATTGTCACCTATGTCATCTTCGCTATCATCGTGGTGCCGTTGCTCATTGTGAACTCCGTAAAGGATGGCTTTCAGCGCAATGACCAGCTCATTCTCATCGGCGGACTGTTTGTGCTGTCCGCAGTGCCCGTGTCCATTTGGCATATCATCCAACACGTCATTCATTTTACCAAACCCATTCTGCAGAAACACATAATTCGCATATTGTGGATGGTGCCTATCTATGCCTTGAACGCGGTAAGTGGGGCACCGATGTCAGCATCGAAATCGGAATTGGAGACCGCAAGAAACATAATACTCTCTATTCACTTGCAGTGGATCGGCCTTTTCTTTCCGAAGCACTCCATCTACGTGGACTCACTGCGCGAGTGCTACGAGGCGTACGTAATCTACAACTTCATGGTGTACCTGCTCAACTATTTGAATCTCGGCATGGACCTGGAGGCCACAATGGAGTACAAGCCGCAGGTGCCTCACTTCTTTCCGCTGTGCTGCATGCGGCCGTGGGTGATGGGTCGTGAATTCATCCACAACTGCAAACACGGTATCCTCCAGTACACAGTGGTGCGCCCCATCACCACCTTTATCTCTGTGTGAGTGTCGGGATGTCCTTTCCGCTTTACTCCCAACTCTAATTGGAATTTTGCAGCATCTGCGAGTTATGCGGCGTCTACGGCGAGGGCGAGTTCGCGGGCAACGTGGCCTTCCCCTACATTGTGGTGGTCAACAATATCTCCCAGTTCGTGGCAATGTACTGCCTGGTGCTATTCTACCGTGCAAACAAGGAGGACCTTAAACCCATGAAGCCTATTCCCAAATTTCTGTGCATCAAAGCTGTGGTGTTCTTCTCGTTTTTGTAAGTACCTCATAAAACCTTGTTAGACTGGCTATGAATATTATGCTTCAACGCAGCCAAGGAGTGCTACTCAACGTACTGGTATATTATAACATTATTAAGGACATCTTTGGATCGGATGCGGGAGACACCAACCTGGCTTCCCTCCTGCAGGTGAGTGGTGTATTTAAAACATTCAAAAAACTTTTCATAAGTCAAAAACCAGACCATGTTTTGACCATTTAAATATTAATATAATATTTAAATTGAAAAGGAGTTACTTATATTAACGGGATGCTAAAATCGGAAACAGTCCAATGGACGCTTAAACCTACCGACTAAAAGTTTTTATCAAGCTTTACTTTCTCTCTTTCAAAATGGCCAATACAAAAATGAAACCAAAGTGAAAGTTGCCAAAAATTAATTAAAAAATGTATATCTTTGCTATCGCACACCAGAACTTCCTCATCTGCATCGAAATGTTTATCGCAGCTGTGGCTCACATCTACAGCTTCCCGCACCACCCTTTCCACATCAACTCGCCGCAGTACTGGAACAACCCGAACCATAGCTGGTGTCGCGCTTTCCTCTCCATGATGGACATATCCGACATGCAGGAGGATGTCACCGAGCATCTGGGCGTCGTGGGCAGTTCACTGAGTCGTCGATTCCAGGGACGCAGCACATACCAGCCGCTGGCACGCAGTCCTCGTCGCTCTAGCAGTGAGTCCGAGTATCTGATCAGCAAGCGGCAAGATCAGCAGCTGCCGGGCAACTCGTCGCAATCAGGTAACATGTATGGTGCAACATCCAGTCGCCTGATCGTGCCTGTGTATGATGGCAAGCTGAACACACTGCCCGAAAGTCAACCTACTCACTCCCAATCTCGATTTCCTTTAGCAGACGTGGCCGACGATGGGAACAGTAGCAATAGCAACTACCAACAACAACAACTACACTTGCCGGGAGCGCCGGGCTCTCAGCCGTCGACCCGTCAACGCGATACACTGCATCTTCGTGAGCGTGAAAGGGACCCGGGTGCGGGTGCTGGCGGCGGTGGCAGTTTCCTGCGCCTGCCCCCTGGTGCCGCCTCGGCAGCAGCGCCAATTCCCGAGTCCAACGACGATTATGCCCTGCTGTTGGGTGCCGGCGCAGGCAGGTGACACCGCTACCAACAATATCACTACCAGCAGCATCAGCACCCGCACATTGACGACGCTTTCGAGGACGAAGATGGCGTGGACGTGAGCCAGCAGTTGAATGCCTCGTCTCTCAGCGCCTCGCTATCCGTTTCGTTTGGCATGTCAAGCAGCCTCAAGTTTAGTGCCACTGGCAGCAACCAGTCGGCGTCCGAGTGGTCAAACTCAACGGGCGGGGATAATGACGCTGATGACGGTGACTTAGACGTGGACGGAGAGGATGGAGACGTTGAAGATGACGGTGCTGGTGGGCAACCCGTGGTCTTTATTGCCTCCACGACGCGGCGACGCCGCGATCGAGAATACATCACCTAGACGCGCTGACCTTAAAAACTTTATCAGTTATATGCTATGCTTATATTTATTGTTTTCCCCAGATCTTGATTTGTGCTAGGCATAGAATACTCATGAAACGAACACTTTCTTGCGGCCCATTAAATGGGGCATTTGAATTGTGGCCTTAGTTTTCATCGCGAAAGCAACTTATTTTAGATCGCCATCACTGTAATCGCTTCTCCCGATAGCGCGCACAAGCCAATCCACACATCCCTTAGCCCAAAGAATCATCATTAAATAGGGGTCAGATATTTTGTAAGTACTTTTTATGTGCTGATTGTGTAAACAGACCTTCCCGAAACGATATTTTTACTCTGTACATCCCTGCTAGGTGGCCCCGCATAGTTAGGTCTCGAACTTTTGTGTGGCAAAGTAGTTAATTAAAAATATGCCTGAACCGATTGTGAATTTTGTGACTGCCGCCGGTCAGAAAAGGGCGTAACTTGTATTTAAATAGAAGTTCTTATTGTAAAACTAATATACACATCAATAATATAATATTGGGAAATATCCGAAACCGCCTTTTATGTTTTTATCTTTTACAATTTGTATTATTTACATGCTTCTGCACCCATCTGTGTACTAACACTGCATATCATTCCATTTTACGACACCAATGCTTTTGTTTATGAATTCTTGAAAAATTTATCGGGTTTGTTGACGCACGTTGTATATGTGATAAGAAATTTTAATTTTGTTGCTCATTAATCCCCTAAGTGTATTACGAGTTTCTAGGTTGATCTAGTTTGGTGATATGAGATAAAATGATGATGCGAACTGCATTACACGCTTGCAAGTAGACAATACACGTTCATTTTATTTGTAACATTTATTGAAATATTTGTTTAAGCACTTCGAATCCTATGTCTTTTTATAATACTTGCTTTTTACATTTGAACAAGGGTACAGAACAAAACAGAAAACTTAAAGGAAATAATTGACGAAAACGGAGACAATGTCTGACTTTACATGGATACACAGTAGACCGAAGTACATTTAAAGGCATTCACGGAATTCACGTTACGAACATAAATCAAATCGAATACTAAACACTGATAATAGAAAGAAAACAAGTAAACCGAATATCAATCAACATCAATTAAAAACAAATTCAGTCCAGTGATTACTTCTCGTGCTGCGAGTGCATAACTATAGCAAATCCCAGTAAATTTCGACGTGGCATGCCCCTCAAACCGAATGGCATTCCGATTGCTTTTAGAATACATATACGTGCAGCAGCTGCGATCAGTTGTTGTAGTTCTGCCTGCCGCCCAGCTCGAGGAGATACCGATCCGGATGGTCCATCCAGTCGGCGGCCGTGAGCTTCACTGTCCGCTGTCGCTCGGCCTCCTTGATCTGCCACTTCTTGATGTCCAATTGCACTTCGCGTGATGTTTTGTCGCCGCAGCCCCACACCTGCGGATAAGATCGAAAAGAAGATGGGTAGCAACGTGTAGTTCTTGTTGTTGGTTGATTGTTGTTGGGTAAGGAGAATCGTAGACTTAGTTTAAATACATCGCTAGAGCACACCTGGCCATTTGGAGCCATAAGTGTGCTGTTTTTAGCAGCTTAGACTGGAGATTATGCCGTTTATAACGATATACGTCTATGAATTTTACACTATATACCATATATGCATATACACATATATAACATATACCCTGTTGAGTAAGGCTTATTGTACATCAATGCGATTAAAGTACTGAGAAATATTCGAAATGTTGACTGGTTAGCTTATTATGTTTGGAATAATTGATTATTTTTTCATTAGTGGGGTTTTCAAATGGAAGTTCTTTTTACCTCTATGGACATAAGTCCAGCCGCCAGTCCCTTGCAGTCTATGTTCTCGAAATGCTCATCGACTGCTATAATGGGTTTTCGCGGATCAGCGCCGGCACGTAATCCCTTCGGATAGCCGCGTATGCTGGTGTTAAGGTAAAGAATATTGGGCTTTTTTTCCAGCATCACAAACCTTTAAAAAATTCCATTAATAAGAATTGTAAGTCTGCACCATTTCGCTACCCACTTGGGCAGAAGCTGGATAACACAGCTGCCCTCGCCGCCCACGAACAGATGCGTTTCCTTCCATTCACTGGGCGAGGCCACGCAATATGTCTGTCCATCCTTGGTGTGGAGCAGGACCAGTGTTGGACCCCGGTAGCCGAGGACGTGGTGCAGAAACCGGTTGGCTCCCACGCCGTGCTCATTGGAGTTGTACAGCAGTGTCCAGTGTGAAGGCATCATCGACAGCTTGTCCTTAAAAATCTGTACCGCTGTGGAGGCGCTGACGTTGTTGTTTCCCTTCGTTGCCGGCGGAGTTACAGTTTGGGGCTTGGAGTACAGAGGCGGCAGAGCTCCAGCTAGCAGCCAGGCTTGCGAGAGCGGCATCAGCGAGTCCTCGTCTCTTCCGCCACCACCACTGTAGTCGGTGGTATCTGTGAAGGGATTGCGCTGCTCCAGCACCGGAGTCTGCAACTCAATGCCGCAGGACTGGTTCTGCTGCTCTAGTCCACGATAAGCGGTTGACAAAGTGTGCACACAGTACTTGTGCACGAGGAGCACCAACCGCATTAGGTTCTGCTCGAACCAGCGGCAAACGTAGCCAAGACTCATACTGTCGTGGCACAGGAAAATGGACTTGGTCACCGAACCGAACGTGCGGTTGATGGCTGGGCACAGCACAGCGTTGCCCGAGTGCTGCATGGCAATGGTGTAGCAGATGTGGAGCAATCGCGTAACTCCCGTCTTGTCAATTAGGTCCGGATTCTCCTCCTGGGCGTACATCTTAATGTAGCACTCCAGCGTCTTCGCGTCATCCATGATGCCCAAAAAGCGTTCGCATTGCTGCCGGAAAGCTACGGCGCCCAGATGTTTCGTTGTGGCCTTAGAGTTGGAGTGCATCAGATTAAACAGCCGATGTCCCAGGTCGGCGTACTGCGGAAAGACTTGTGACTGACGAAAGAGGTGTTGTTTTTTATGAGTGGGCTCGGTGTTATCAGTTAATTACTCACCACAAAGACATCTGCAACAATGCCATTAATGCCCAGTTTGGACGACGTCTGCTCCCTGAGGATCTCGGCCAGCTTCTCCACTGGCACCAGCTGGGTGAGGTACTTCTCGGTGACATCCGCCCCAGATGCCGACCTGGTCATCGAGCCCTGCGCCTGCGTCACCTTTAGGCTATTGTGGCTGCCGCCCACGTCAGACACTCCGTTGTGAGAGACATCGCTGGATTTGTGCTGCTGATGCTGCTGCTTGTGCGGCTTTCCCCCGTCCAGGGGTGGCTCGCTGGCGTCCGACTCGCCCTTGGAACTCGTGTTGCCCATCTTGGTGATGTTTCGACGCAATTAATTCGGGGCAGTGGAAACGTACAACGAAAGGGCATAAAAAAGGCCAAACGCAGGTTTGCACTGAAAACAAATTGGCGAGGCGCAACAGGTGCAGGGAAGTATTGGCCAAAAAAACAACTGCGCCGCGTTGCTAAACCTGTTATGAAACACACAAACACAGTGCTAACAAATCGGGTAAATATATTTACATAATTAAACGCAAATTAAGCTTTGAAACGTGAAAATAAAAACAAACCAATCGAGTGTGACCGTGCTGGAGTTGCAAATTAATGCCGTTCACCACATTACAGAAAAACTACTGCAACTAGATGATTGGTGCACCGACTATTTGATGCCCTGTTAATTTATAAATTTATAGTGATTGAAGTAGTTATATAAATAATTGTTTATTGGTTTAAAAAAAACAGCAAATTTTAGAAGAGACTAAATTTTGAATTTAATATTGATAACTTTTATATACAGAAGGCATATATGTTATCTTCTGCATAATTTAGCTCGAGCTATTATACCCTCGTTAGTCCTTAAGTAGAGGGTATAAAAGGTAAATAAAACCAAAACAAATGGTGGCACCAGCTAACACACTCCAAAATAACGCGAATTCCGACGAAGATGAGGGCGTGCGGTCGGCGCCCACCTCCATGCTGGTGCTGGACGCCAAGCGGAAGAGCGCCTTCCTGCCCTACCGGCCCCAGTCCACCGTATTGACCAACTTGCAGCGCGGCAACACGGAGGCCACCTTCTGCCCCGTTGAAGTTTCGCTTTCCTTTCACGAACGCGCTGGCCAAGGCGAGATTACAGAGGAGCAGGTGACAGCTGAAAAAGCGCGTCAGCAGGACATTGATTACAAGGATGGACATGGCTTCACAGCCCTCCATTGGGCAGCTTCCTACGGGCAACTGGTTTCCGTGCAGCTCCTTGTTGAGGCTGGTGCCAATGTGAACGAAATGGCCCCAGATCTGATAAGTCCTCTACTACTAGCTTCCGCTGGTGGGCATAACGAAATCGTCCGCTTCCTGTTGGAACACGGCGCGGACTCGGGCCACATGGACATCGTGGGGAGCACGGCGCTTATGTACGCAGCGGCCGGCAATCATCCGCATACTTGCAACGAGCTTCTGGCCAAGGATCTGGATCTTAGTACCACCAATGAGGACGGAGACACCGCCTATTCGCTGGCCATAGAGCACGGCGCTCATCTGGCTCAGGCGCTACTGGAGCAGTACATGACGGCCATAATTACGGCGGGGTCTTTCGGTAGTAATTAATTGTGCGTAGATAATTATGATTTTCGACACCATGATTTTTACATTTTGTATGTGTCTAGAATATTTTTCAATAATAAATATAGGAATTTAAGAATATGTACAAAACATTTCTTTCAAATACTCCATTCATTATTAAAACTCAAACATTTTATTCTTGCTTTTACGCGTCTGCTGTTCCTTGCTCAAGCTACGTTCTTGTGCCTGCAGCGTGGCCAGCTCTTGTTTATGGCTTTCCATCTGCACTTGTAGTCGCTTCTGAAGCTGTGCATCTCCAGAATTCCGGTCGAGGGACTGTTTAACCTTGGCCATATCCCTTTGCTTTCGGCGGATTTCATCAGCAATTCGCACAGTTTCCACGTTAAGAGTTTTGGTTGAGTGCTGCTGCAGCTCGTTGGTCTTAATCTTCTTGGCCACCTGCTCGCCTTGCTGACTGCTTTCTCCAGGTCCCAAAACACTGTCGTTTAAAAATGTAAAGACATCCACACGTTGCGACTCACGGACGTAGGCCTTCTCATCCGCTTTTCGCTGACGTCGCTGGGCACGCTTCAGCTTTCGTTCCACACTAAAATAATCCTTGTCCCCGTTGGCGGCCTCACGTAGCTCCATGCAGGCATCTAGAGATCGACCCTGGGGAAGTATCTGGGCGCTTACGGGGGTGACAATTCCCCTTCCATCTGAGCCGAGACCGGTACCATGGATGTAACCCATCTTCTCCATCAGCTTAGACCCGATGCCCTGTGTGGGATAGTAAGAGGGATTAGAGGGATTTAAGATTCTGTATCGTAATCAGCTCAACATACCCGTGTGAACTCCTCCCAAGCGCCCAGCCGTTCTGTCGGCTTAAAAGTAAACAAACTCAATTCGACCATGCGGGCTCTTCTAGCTTCCTCCAGATCATCCATATCGGACTCCGCCTCATCACTGCTGTCGTCGTTCATGCTGGAGTTGCTCTCTTCGCTGGAGAGCTCGTCATCCTCGTCCTGGTCGGTGGTAAGCGGAAAAAGTTCTTCGAACTTAAAGTCACGTTCCCGCTCCTTGTGATCCTGCCCATCCAAGCGCACGCGGCATACCTGCTCTACAAAATTTACACAAAGGACACGACCTCGATGCCACAATCGATCCGGTAGCAGCGCAAAAACTGGACGGCTGCGTGAGAGTTTGTGGAAATCTGGTGGATTGTATTTTCTAATAGAACTACCGGGGACAAGGGCGCCATGGGAAAAGCGACACTTGGTCTCATCAAAGCGGCATTCGCCTTCGAGGTAATAGGAACAGGGCAGCATTTCGCGATGCGTAGGATTCGTAAAGAGAACCCTTAGTCGAGCATCCAAGACGCCTTCGCTGTTCATGACCACCTCGTCGTCCACTCCGCAGATGAGGGCATTGTGGTAGCAAGTGCCCCAACTGTGCTCGTGAGGAGCGGAGCACTTCTCGCCCACCATGGCAGTGTACTTGGTCCGTAAGTCAGCCAGCTGCCGCTCTTCATCCAAAGCGGTCTGTGAGGAGCCCACCGCCTCTAGGTCACTAAGTTCGCTTTTGAGCCGCTGCAGCTCGTCGTCCAGATCGTCGCCTTGCTGAGGTAATTCATCGGTGTGTGCTTCATCTCCTGTGTCCCGGGTGAGGGCCAATAGTTCCTGCAGATTGTTTTTTAGGGCCAAAAGATCCTGGCGTTGCGCCTCATCCGCGGCATTTTCCAATGCCTGCTCCACAACGAGCAACTGTTTGATGCAAGTATTTTCATAAAAATAGTTGGGACCTTTTGGTATCACCTTTGCTCACTTGTGCTTCGTATTCTTCCATTATTTTCTACATTTATTAGTTACAACATTGTGCTGATGCCAAGTTTTGTTTTCAGATTTTCAAAACGGTGCAAGCATACAGTGGAGGCCAAGGTTATAGCACCGATTTAGTTCAATTCAGATTCGTTTTTCTTGACATATTGCAATTTACATTTTTTTTTAAATTTTATTTCCGCTGTAAGTAAAATTATTTTCAATTAACATGTACCCTAATAAAACATATCTTTTTAATCAATTTTAGTACATTTTAATTGAAACTGAAAAAATTATTCTAATATAGCCGCATCTGTGTCTAAAGAAAAACGTGTGGCAGCACCGTCAGCTGATTGGATTGGAACTTTTTCAGCACTGGCAAATCGCCGGTAAGCTCGTGTGGCTCACATTTGTTTTGATTCGGTTACATATTCCTAGACTAATTAGAATTTAATATGAATTTTTCACTGAATTTCACAACGAGAAATCTAGTGCCACGACTGCACCGATTCACCAGCAAGATTGCCGTGGATGTGGAGCCCGCTGTAATCTCTGCCCTGGAAGATGCCACCCTGAAGCCCAGGAAACATCCCGGCGTAGTGAGGCCCAATCATGTGGAGCTGCCGAAACAATTGAATGATACTCTAAAGCGCATCGTGGGGGATCATCCCGTCAAAAAAATAATTCATGATGGCCAGCAGCTCAACGCCTACATCAAATCCCGCCATCCCCCGCCCACGCAGGATGAGATTGAGAACAAGAAGCGGATCATTATCGAAGAGGTCAATGCGAAGATGCCTCTGGATCGCCTAGCTACACTCGACGAAGACGAGGCGGAGCGCTGGAGGCGCAAGCGGGAACTGGAGATCAACAAGAGGCTGGGCCAGCGTATCTACGCCTGGAAGCGAATCGAATATGGCGCATACGAGTCTCTTGTGTACGCCATAGCTCGTGGTGCCCAGGAGTACGCCGTGTTGAAGCGCGTCCTCACGGAGCTGGCCCAGCGGGATGAACACTTTCGGCCGCGAAGCTTCTTTGACTTCGGTTCCGGCATTGGAACTGGCATGTGGGTGGCCAGCGAACTGTGGCGCGAACACATTTTCGAGTACTACAATGTGGACAGGTCCAGGGAGATGAATGAGATATCAGAGCTCATACTGCGCGATGGCCACGAGAACAAGCAAATAGCCCTGCGCAATGTATTTTATCGACAATTCCTACCCGCCATCGATACCAATTATGATCTGGTCATTATATCCCATACGCTTTTTGAGTTGGAGAACAAAGAGCAGAGGGAGGATGTTCTGCGGAACCTGTGGCGGAAGTGCGATGGCTACATGGTCATTGTGGAGGAAGGAACGCGTCGTGGCAGCGAATTAGTCAACGAGGCTAGGCAATTTTTGTTGGAACAGGAACAAGAAGGTCACACTGTGGCTCCGGTAAGTTTCAACGTCTTCGCGATGTAGAGCTAGTGTTCTACCATTTGTTTATCTTTAGTGCCCGCATGACATGATCTGTCCACGACTTCGCGATCTGGCCGATCGAACGCCCTGCAATTTTCCCATCTCCTATGCTCCTCTGCGTTTGGGTAGCGACTCCTTGGCGGACCGCCACACCTCCCTCTACAGTTACGCCATCCTGAAGAAGGGTTCCCAATCCGATAGCTCTAGTTCCTGGCCGCGCATTGTGCGTCCCACCTTGGTAAGGTCAAAGCATGCCATCTGTCGGCTTTGCACACAAGAGGGCAATCTCCAAGAGGTCATCTTCACGAAGTCCAAGCACGGAAAGTAAGTGCAACCGCTGATGCCTTTTGAACTCCTCATAAGAAATTGTGTTTACTCTGCAGGTCTGCCTATTCCTGTGCAAAAGTGAGTCGATGGGGTGATCGACTACCTATGTCGCTGGGACAGCCGCAAATCAAACCAGAATCAAAAGAATCGGAAGAACCACCTGTTTTGGCGTAGCTTAAGATTTTAAATCAATATGTTAGGCATAAAGTCACGACCTGAAGCTAATTGATACTAAAACTGGCATCCAATTAGTTGACTTGATTATGTGCAAACAAATCGTTGCGGGTGGAGCTGAATTTAATTAAACAGTTGCATTTAAATTAACCATAGAATCCAAATGGCCGGGCGGCATGCTCATTGATACTAAACTTTGTCCAACGGCCAACACACCCTCACCTAGATTTTAATGTATGGCAAGACAAAAGGCGGATGCGACTGCGGATGGGTTGGCCCCGCCGTTTTGGATCGGTTTGTTATGTAATGTCATCCGTATATAGGAGTCTTTGGCTGACCAATGGTCAGCGATTTGAGCACGCCCAGTGTTCCGATGTGCTTGTAGTGGCCTACACATACTGTCCTCATTATGAGTTTTTGGTTTTACTCGTAAGGTATTTTATTTTTACCATAATGTTGTTAAATATATATTTAAATAGTAAAATACAAGTTTTGGCAAATCAAAGAGCGTCGTCTTTTAATTAGGGATAATAGACTGCTTCGTCGAAATGTCTGGACTATTTCTACGCTTCGTAGGCCAATCCCACTTTGGCTGACATTTAGTTATGCGAGTTTCGAACTCTTAATGGGAGACGCGCCCTTTTAACGACCGCGGATCATCCCCGTAGTCATTCATCGCACCTTGAAGTCCTGTGTGCCATCAAAGGACATAATGTGGTTGGAAAAGGGCAACATGTGGGGCGCGAAAAGTGGCTCGCCGAGGAGGTGGAGGAGTGGGTGCGGAAGGACTACTTCCATGTACATCGGGTTTTAGGGATTGGCTTTGGAACAAGGTGTGGTACAGAGCACCGAGTCGTGGATACATAACACGGGACAAGGAGTTCCTATTGCGTACTATCCTGTGAGACCTTGTTGATTAGGGCTTATACTCTTCTATTAAATTTAATTTACAGCAGCTCATTAATCTAATCTCTTACAACAATGGCTGGTAGTCAGTTTTGATATGTATACTTTAAATTAAATAATTTTTAAAATCCTCCGGAATACATTCTTTTTTTTTCTTTAGTTGATTTTAGATTTTGCTCTCGATATATATATGCCTTTTAAGCAGAATGATGTACTTTTTAAAGTTTCGGAGCAGATATCTTTCAAATTAAAAGTTACTGAAATGCAAATAATGTCTAAATACAATATAATATTTTAATTAAGTGTAAATACAGCTCTTCACATGAGCTGATTTATAATTTCTTCACTAAATAGTTATATTTTTAGCTCATGGCTGAGAGGTGGGATTTCTGCTTTTAAAAGTGGGTTATTCAATTACTTTTTCTTTTAACTCCAAGCTGCTTGTGGGACCCAAATTTAATTAGGATATGCATTTGCCAAGTCATTAACCCATTTATTTAGAGGTGCGTATAAATGGCAGGATATATGCCAGGATCCCGCGGTTGCTATAGGTCCGAGCCCAGTCTCTGGGCGGGCACACGTCATGAGGACCTCGGGGGCAGAGGCATCTCCGTCTTCACTGCCGATTCCAATTCCAATTCCATCTGGGCTCTATGTAATCACTCCGGGTCGGGTGATACTAGGTGGGGTCGCGTTGGTCGCTCGTTAAAAAGGCGCGTTCGCCGATGGTGTCAGCTGTCGCTCCGCTTCCACTTGGCTATTTGTATTGGTAAGTATTAGTAAGGTGCGTCCCACAACCAAAACAACAACAACAACAACAGCGACTAGATAATGGTGGCGTTTAGAAAGCATGCGCCGCTGTTGCAAGTGGTGCTAGTGACCCACCCACCCATTCAGCCAGTCAGCCGGTCTGCTCCGTTCCGTCTGTCCATCAGTCCCAGTCCCAAATCCCATTGCCAGTGCCAGCCAGCCAACCCCAACCGAGGCACTCAGCCAACCAGGCAGCCGGCATTGTCAGCGCTTCCTTTTGTTCTGCGCCGAGTCGAGTCGATTCTCCAGTTCTAATGCGCTTTCACATAGTTAGATGGGTCGCCCGGGTCCGGGTTGATCACAAGTGGCTACCTACAGACTGGCGCTGACTTCTGGCCATCAGTTCGAATCCGAGCGTGGCCAGGAAAAGTTGCGGTCCCGGTTCCAGTGCCACACGCAGTTCCAGTGCTAGTCATATCTACTTGGTGATTCATTTGTCCTGGTTGTGTCCAAGTCCTTTGGCGGCATATTTCATTCGCGCCTGTATCTTGCTGAACCGTTACAATTATGGTCTTCGATCCGGTTGAGCAAAATTTCAGGTGTGTGAGAAATTTGTTTAGCATTCATCGGAGGATTTGCAAAGTTGGTAAAGCAATGCGGCTTGGGTGGAGATCCTTATCTGGTGAGTATTCAGGTGGATCTTCCCATATCTCAATATTCTCGGAAGTATAAGACTGGCTATCTGAAAGTTAAAGTCCTATTTCTCTGGAAGAAGAAAAAGTATAGGCGGGTTGTTAAAGAACTTTAACTGAAGAAACCCAAGAAAAACCCTTTAAAGTTTAAACTAACCTAAGAGTAGTAATTTCTTATTCTGGTTTTACTTGCGCTTTTTACTTTCCCAAAGCTAACATGAAACATAACAAATAAAAATTTAATGAATCACATAAACGCATTGAAAATGCGACAAATTTGAAACACCATCAAAAGAGTGAAAAATAGCATATCATCAAAACAGCGGAATAAACCACTTCCGATGAGATTCCTGATATTTTGCCAAAGATCATGTCTAATCGCACCGAGGCACGCGTATAACCCATGGTTATCAGTTATTGGGATGCGGGCGATACGGAGCAGATTTATTGCACCAAAACTGAAAGAAATCACCCACGAAAAGACCATTCAAGAAGCCCCCAAAATGTGGACTTTGCTTGCATAGACTATCTTCGTGTTTAGGAGTAGCTACAAATAAATGGGCATGATAGGTGGTACCATATGCAAGCGCCCAAATAAATGTCGACCAGATTGGTGGTACGAGTATCATTACCAGTAAATAATCCAACAATATAGAGTGCGATTAGGTGAAACAAGGAAATGGAGCGACTGCCTTGATTTTGTAGTTCCAGAAGTGATGATGAGCTTCCATGCGTCTTATTTACGATTTCCTATAGCTGTTATATGGCGCGAACGATCATAAATCGTAATCTTATCGTTTGCTCGGCGTACGAGGCGTGCAGATTGTAGATGTGGTCAATATTTAAACTTATCGAGCACTTATGTAAATTGTTATTTATAGTACCATAGTACCGCATCGCACTTCTCCACTCATCGGTTATTTGCCACTTTTTTCAATCCCCGGAACCAGCTTAGACCGAAGTTCATGTCCAGCCACCAGCTGGTTGGTCACCAGTGCACTTGATAAAGCCGTGACGTTTTCCAGATTTCTACACTTTGCCCTATTCTCCATCATTAGCTTGGGAACCTACTTGCTTACAATACAATACAATATAGTACTTGCTATATCAATCGGCTTTTGTTTAGTCCGCGTCGAGCGGGACAAAGTCCGCCAGAGGATTGAATCATATAGTAGAGTCGGTTCGGGGTTCGTTTGATGGAGCAATTAATACGATAATAACTAAGTAAGCACTTATCAATGAAGTTGAACAACTGGGGAAGGGGAATGCGAAGTGGAACAGTTTAGAACTCGGATATGAAAAGTGAAAACATATAGATTGTTCGGTACTGGTTGGATATTACATGGTTTCAGTTTCCCTGATTATTAGATAATGCAGTAAAGTATTATTTAATAAAACTTAAGGTCAGCAAACACTTAGGTTCAAGTTAGTTTGTTGCAATGGACCTGTTTTTAATTGGAACAAGCACTGCATTCAATTTACCTTGACTACTAGATTAGGATTAACATTCAAATAAAATTGCAGTATTGCGATGAAATTATAAAAAACTCGATATGAAGCTTTGGAGTCAATATATAGCAATAAATAAGTCTTTCTTAGATATTGACGAGATATAATTAGAGCATTTACCTGATACTCTTTAGAGCTTAAAATCCAACTCTTTGTCCTACAAATTCAGAGAATGAGTGCTCCGCGAATGCTAATTAACCACAAGGGATCGATGAGCAGCGAACAAGGAAGCTAATCGGTGAAGTAACTCTGATTCACGAGCAGCCACAAAGAGCCTTAACAAGTCAGACCGCCTATTGATGGATCCGTTGTGAATATATAGGCATTGTAAACTGGCCCGATAATGCAGTCCGCGAATAGAGCTCGCTTTTGTTTCAGAATGCCTTGCCATTGCCACAGAATTCAACCAAAATGAGGAAAGCGACGGCGACGGCGACGCGGGCATGTTTATTACGTATTACGTATACGCCAATTATGGACTGTCGAAGAAATTCGATAGGTGGACTTGTGACTCCAGAGCACGAACCGTTGTCAACCGGAGCAATCGGGCCGAGATCGTGCCGCCAAAAAACCAAAAAGCGAAAACTCAATCAGCTACCACAGGTGAGTATCTGTGTGTGATCCACGCGCGCTGGTGTGCGTAAGCTACTCTTATCAGCGAAGGAAAACGACAATATAACAACGCCAAAACACTAATAACCAATGCGAAATATACGCGAGCAGCGACTGCCGAACGATCTTGGTTCGAGTTCCAGTGCTGGCAGTCTAGCTATTTTCACCTGCAGGGAAATCAATAACTGGATATACAATATTCTACGTTTAATAGTTTATAAGGCAGTTTCTTAAGTACATTTTACTGTGTTTAGTGTGTCAAAGCAACAGCATTCTCTAAAATAAACTGGTTCTTATAGTGTTAGTCTTAAGATACCAAAGCCATTTAACGTAAGTTATTTCGATAAGATGACTCATTAGATGTTTATTTAACAAATGCAGTTACAAGCATCTGAAACTGAAAGATGTGCAAATGGATTGCCACATTAGCAGCTAACGTTGTTTACTACTCTAAAAACAGTTTGCAATCAATATATATGTAAGACAAAGTAATTTAGTGAATCGAATTATATACTTGTAAGCTATTTCCCGCCAAAGATTGGGCCAGCTGCCACCACTGAGCGCCTTCGATAAAGCCTGCGCTCCACACACACACACACACACACACACCCACACCCACTTGGGAGCTGAGATACACGACGCACACCCGCTGACGCTGACGTTGAGACGGCCGATCGTGTTCTTTGTGGCCCTTGAGTCGTCAGCTGGGCCGACGAAGCGACTCTCCGACTTCTGGGCGATCGGATTGGATCGGGATCGGGAGCGGGAACGGGAACGGGAACTGCTACCGCCATATAGCCATACGGCCATATACTCGTAGCCATTCAGCACTGCAGCAGCAGAGCTAGCTGGGATCACTGTTTGTTTACTGGACGCCAGTCGCGCACGTCGCTTCGAAGACGCTGTTACTCGGTTGTGCGGATCGCGAGTTTAGTCCGTGCGAAGTAGTTCCCCTGCAATCCCTTCCAGAGTGCGATAATCCTGACTCTTCCAAGGGTAAGGACTTCGCCCGAGTGCACACACACAGCTGTGCTCATACGAGGCGTTGAAGTGAAACCTAAGAAAAGGATACAAAAATAATTATATATAAAAAAAATTTAAAAATTCAATATGATTGGTGTAATCAATTTGTTAAGTTTGAAATAAAAGCCAAGCGTACTATCAATTAATCTGTGACCATCACAATATGAGTGATAACAAAACCAAGACTTGTTTTATAAACTAGACTGTTTTTTAAAACTAGAGCAGAATTTTTAAAGCGTTTTAACTTCCCGCTAAGTGATTAAAATTGAAGAAGCATTCAATTCGAAGATCTCAAAAATAAATGGAGTATTGATGCAATACTTCGCCAGTCGCTGTAAAATGAATCGACGTTTTTAAGACAGAAATTTATTGGCCAAGAGCTTATCAGTGAACTTAGATATAAACGCCAGTCGTTGGTAACACATAAAACTCATTTGAGCCGCATGAAGGCAAGTGTTAAATGACTGAATGATTCATGATATGGCATCCGCCGTGGAATAGATACAAGTGAAATGTATCTTTAGGCGACCGTAGACCTGATCACTTGTGGGTCACATCCGATGGCATATCAATGCAAAACTGCTTAGTGCGCTGAGCTCCAGATTATAAATAAAATCGATTAGTTGACACAAAGTGCTGTCACAGAAAGCGGCAATCGCGCTCAAAATCAATACGACAATAGCAGTGGGGGGCTAGAGATGAAAAGTGGGTGTTATTTCCGAATTATCACACATTATCAGAGGGTATAAACAGAAATCTGTTCCCAGTCATCGCAATCGGTAGGGATTGGCTCCCGTTTCCCCGGTACCCCGATCTTGAACAGCTGCTGCTTTTGCTTACATCTCCTCTCAGCTGCAGTGCCTAAATCTGGCGGAGAAGGGGATCCGGTGAACCGGTTTGTTCGGCTGACACTGCGAGGTATACAAGCTATACAAAACAATGTTTCAGGGCAGCATCAGCACACACACTCACTACACACACATATAGTAGTGTGCACATAAGTGCTGTGGTATTAAAGGCCGATCTAAGTCCCCGAAAGTCGCAGGCAAACACGAAATGTAAAGCCGGGCTCGAACAAAGGAGTCCAAGAAAACAGCAAGTCCGGCAAAACGTGACCACTGGCGGCTCCACTGGCATCAGTCCATAATGATGTACAGCCAGCCGATTAGGACCCATCAATGTCACTCCCTTCGTGACCCCCGGGTCATCACTGGGAAATATGGGGCATTGACACAGGTAACTGTGTTTGGCAGCGCTGATAACTGAGCTAAGTGCATGGTTGTGGAGCACCTAGCTCTGGCAAAGCCCCTACCTTTCCCAACTACTCGACAACGGAAAGGGAAATCTCCCGGTCAAGGAATGTGCCCACATCCAGATAAGACAGCTCGACTATAATCACTGTAATATAGTCATTCGTCACAGCTCAAGTGCAGCGGTGATCGTCGGAAATCGGTTGATCAGATGCAAAAACATCAATGGGTGTTTCCCAAAAATACGGATCATATTATGCACTCAAAACATGAATTTATATTCATTTGATTGCAGATGCATATGCTCACTACCCATGAGATATAGACAAGACTAAAGCTATACCACTTATGGTTAACTTCCTACTGTAATTTCCAAGAAAAAGGATTGTCTCACAGCTAATTACAAATAATTGATCGCAGAAACAAAGATTTACTCTTAAAGATCTGTCATTTTGAATCCCACTTTGATAAGCTATAGGCAAACCCATCCATATAGCTGCAGCTACACCAGTTGTTCTTAGCTCGCCGCTTGGGACAATGCTTTTGTTTTGATCAGCTCGCTTCGGATCGGATGGGATGGGATCGGGTCTAGAGAATCGAGTGGATCGACTGGATGGATGGACGGATCAATGGCAGATGTGCATGCGACAGCACTCACGATTGCCATTCCCATTTCCACTCAATTGTGCCGCTTTATTGTTTGCCTGAGCAGCAATTGTACCTTGATCTTTTCGCAAATCTGTGCATTAAATGTACTCGCATTTAATTGTCTTTTGCAGCAGTGCGAAATGTGGAGTAAATTGCGTGCTACATTTCGCTTATGTAAACTGGCACTTAATTGGCACGCTGGATGATAATTGTGATGTTTCGACACCCATCCTCCCATTCGACAGATCTTCGGTTAATCGGTAGTATCATCTACGGTGGATTAGTTGCTTCTCCTCCTCACTTTAAGGGCCCTTTAAGTGAACAATCTCGCCCTGCGATCGGGAATAACCCAGCGAAACGATGAGGTTAGACGACAAAGGTTGATCGATCTCCCAGCTTTCGATCAAAGTGCACATTCTGCTGCAATGGAACCCGTTTCAATGGATTAAGCCAAATATTTTATATCGTTTAGCAACTGGTTGCCAGTTTTAGCCACGCATCTTGCATAAGCCATCAAGTCAATCTGCAGACAAACATCCAACAAGCAAATTATCATTATGTTGCACTTTCGCAGATAGAGAGTTTTTTTCTTGAGATTTTAGGATCAGAGTAATATTTCCAGCCAACTAAATAATTTATAAATGTACTTCCAGTTGACAGGCTACCCTAGAATCCCAGAATGGCGACACCGCGCGAGCAGTTCTTGTTCGGCAGCGACAACGGAGTGGCCGGCCTCGGTCTGGGCATCGAGATCGGGGAGGTGAACTCCAGTCGCGTCTACAACACCACCACAGTGCCAGTTAATAACAGTGGCGGTTGGCGGAATGCCCAGTCCAGTGTTACGCCCCCACCCATTCCATCCACTCCGCCCCAGGTGAACTACACCAATGGGAATACGGCCAGCAAGCAGCCGCCACTGGAGGCCGTCGTGGAGGAGGAGGTGCACTTCGACACCGATGCCCTGAACAACCTGCCAGCCCGGGAGCCCGTGGACATGGAATTCAAGGAGCTGTCCCTCACCGTCAAATTGGGCTTTAATCGAGGTGAGCTACCCAAGGAAGTCGGCGATCGCATGATCTAAGATATGGGTCGATAAGATTGGCAGCGGAGAACTTAAAATTAGTTGGGTTTTTATATATGTTTTACGATCAGCGGCTACTCTTTGAACGGACCTTCAATACTTGATATCCTACAGATATGAATAATACGTATCTTGAAAACTAGTGCTATAAATGAAGTTGTATCTCCTAGGAGTCTATTCATTAGCTGTGTTCTGTGGGATGCAGATATAGTCAAATAGAGCAAATCCTTCGGATAATATTTGAAAATTGTATTTAAAGTACGAGTTCCAGAAGATTATTAGATACGAGCCAAATGTTCTTCAAGGTTATTCTTTCGGCAATGCCTCACATACCAATCAGCCATAAACACTTGCTTGCTAGTTCCTTAACCAACTTGGTTTTCCATTGATTAGATAAGCGCCGATCCACACCGACCACTCCGATCCCGATCACACCCTCTCCCAGTTGTATATATTCAATGTCAGTTAGTCATTCATTCATTTCCTATCCGCAGAGTCCATAGAGCGTAAGGAAACGACTTGCCTATACCAAAGTCTATAGAGTATTTGCAATTCACCATATCGAGTTTTGGGTTTGCTTTAGAGCATTTTGCTAATTTCAAAGTTCAAACGATATCGACATTGGTTAGCCCCCGGTAACTTGATTAGAACCTCACAAATTTTCGACCCGTGGCGGTAATTACACTAAAATAAAGATAATATGAGTGGTCAGCGCTTTGGTAGATGGATATATTGTTATCAGATAGTTTAACAGGCGACTAATAGTGTTCCGAATGTGTAGTATTGATTACAATAGGATAGCTTTTCTTTTAAATGTGTAAACCCTTTTCAATGTCTCGACTTAATTATAGTTATTATAGAATTAGTCTTACAGTTTGATTTATCTAGTTGTTTACTGACTGAGTGACTCCAGTTGTGTAGTTAACAGGTTATTCACTGAAGATTAATTCAGATATAGGGCTTAACTTTTAAAGAGACATTACCTCACTAACCCCTTAAATCTGCTGAGTTATAGACAGCAGTTGATTCATGAAAATCGTTCGTACACGCGTACTCATGGGTTCTCCCTGAACCTTGATACCAACGACCGTATAAAAATGTCTATTAAGATTTTATGAACATTTACGATGGCAGTAAGTAATTTTGCAATTTCGTAGGATCCAAGGAAATCTTGCACAATGTGTGCGGAAAATTCCCAGGCAGCCAGCTCATCGCCATTATGGGACCTTCGGGTGCAGGGAAGTCCACTCTGCTGGATGCACTATCTGGTTTCAAGACGACTGGTGTGGATGGCTCCATCTTGCTCAATGGTCGACGACGTGATTTGCGTGAGTATATCGCATTATTAAATTTATTTTAATTTATACAGCATTCATGGTAATCCCTCCCTGCAGCTTCTTTCCGTCGGATGTCCTGCTACATCACCCAGGATGATCGCCTGCAGCCGCTGCTGACGGTGAACGAGAATATGCATATAGCCGCCGATCTTAAGCTGGGCCAGACCGTCAGCTACGAGGAGAAGGAGAGCAGGGTGAGTGGAGTCAACTCGAGTTGTAGGTCAGTGCCTTAAATGGCGGAATTGCACTTGCAGATCGAGGACATCCTGCTGCTCCTTGGTCTATACAATCACGATCAGACCCTTACGATGCGCCTGTCCGGTGGTCAGAAGAAGAGGCTATCCATTGCCATGGAGTTGATCAATAATCCCACTGTGATGTTCCTGGACGAGCCCACAACGTAGGCGCATATATAATTATTTACCAAACTGTGGGATATCTATATCTTGCTTTCCTTTTCAGTGGCTTGGACAGTAGCTCCTGCACAAAAGTCCTGGAGCTGCTCAAGAAATTGACCAGCCAAGGACGCACCATTATCTGCACCATCCACCAGCCCACGGCCAAGTTGTTCCAGATCTTCGATCAGGTCTACGTCCTGTCTGCCGGCAACTGCGTCTACCAGGGCAGCACCCAGAAATTGGTGCCGTTCCTGCAGTCGGTGGATCTGCCCTGTCCCATGTACCACAATCCAGCGGATTACAGTGAGTCCAGCCCGAATCTCTGATAGAATTTACACTCATGAAATCCCTTATGCTCCAGTTATCGAGCTCGCTTGCGGAGAGTATGGATACGACAAGGTGGACACCCTGAAGCTGGCCACGGAAAACGGAAGCTGCCTGACTTGGTTCGATAATCCCAGTGCGGTGTTGCGCGCTGAGGTCTTGATGAGAAAGTATCCCATACCCAAGAAGACCAAAAGCCGATCCCTGGAGGACACCAGCTACACAAACCAGTGCTCCGTGCTTCTGCGACGCGGTTTCATAAAGGCCAACCGAGACACGACCATGACGCACTTGAGGATCGGAGTCAACATAGCAGTGGCCGCCCTCTTTGGTGCCATGTACGATCACACGGGATGGGAGGGATCTCGAGTGCTCGACAACTACAATCTGCTGTTTGCCATACTGATGCACCATTCCATGACGACAATGATGTTGACTGTTCTGACTTGTAAGCTTACTTTTGTCGATTGCGTAGAACTATTAACTTATGTAAATTAAACATTTGACCAGTCCCCATGGACATCTCCATACTGATCAAGGAGCACTTCAACCGCTGGTACTCGCTCAAAGCCTACTACACTGCCATGACGCTCGTGGATCTGCCAATATCTGTGAGTAGTCGTCTTTAATAAGGCCCGATTTGCATTGTTCACTGACTTCTTCGGTTACAGATCATAAGTTGCTTCTTCTTCACTGTCATCGTTTACCTTTGGAGTTATCAGCCAATGGAGTGGATACGATTCTTTATGTTCTTCTCCATTAGTTTACTGACCGTCTTTGTGGGCCATAGTTTCGGTTTGATGATTGGTGCCTGGTTCGATGTGGTCAACGGAACCTTCTTGGCCCCAGTGCTAACCATTCCCATGATGATGTTCGCCGGCTTTGGAGTGACCCTGCGTGATCTGCCAAGCTACTTAAGGTGGGGCAGTCACATATCATACTTAAGATATGGACTTGAGGGCTTCATATCAGCCATTTATGGCTTGGATCGAGGTACCTTGGCCTGTGAGGAGGCGCCCTACTGCCATTACAGGTGATTATTTTCTGTTAGCTTATTTTTTCCATGAGCTAACTATGTTTTGTGCTCGCAGGTATCCAAAGAAATTCTTAGAGGAAATCACCATGAGAGGTGATCAGTTCTGGAACGATGTGATCGCGCTGGGACTCATGATCTTTATTTTCCGATTTGTGTCCTACGTGGTGCTGAAGGCCAAGATCAAGTCGATCCGATAAGCCACTTGGGAGAGACACACCTGTAGCCCATTCCTTGTATTATACATTAAGTGTTGACCATTATGTTTAGTGCTATTAATATTTAAATAATATGTACAAGTACATAAAACACTGTTAAATAAAGCTACGATTTGTAACTAGCCTAAAAGGCCGATTCGGCCCCTTTATATCACATATTTTAGTGGCCCACGCCTTGGGCAACATTGGATTCTTCTCCTGCATTTGCTGCCAGTTCTAAGAGTTGGTGCAGTTCCTTTGCATTGGTGGCCATTCCTGTGGAGTTCAGCTGAAAAAATGACATTGTATCAAGTTTATATATTTTCAATTCTAGATAATGCTTACTACTACAACTTTTCGGCCAAGGGATTTCAGAAGTCTTTTCTTAAGACGCATTAAGGAAGTTGGTTTCTTGCTGAACTTCAGGGTCTGCTCTGCGGTGAGCAGTTCTACAAAGTAAACGCTTTCCTGGACGCCCATTGTCTGCACACGTAAGCTGGGCAGATTTATTCCGGCAATGGGACACACCATATCTACGCCCTCCACATCAGCGTCGCCACTTAGCTCCTGGGCGTATTTCGTCAAGTCGGGGCGATCTTTAAGCAAATAAGCTGGCGCGGAATCAAACTCTTTAAAAGCTCTTTCTGTCTTAATCTTTGCAATTGAAGGCTGCTCAATGGCTACAGCAGATCGCAGGACATTCAAACGACTATCCACCTTGGGTTGGGCTCTCTGACGTTTTTGGGCTGCTTTAAGCTCTTCAGCTGCATTGATTAGATCCTTAGAGTAGTGACCCAAAGTGCACAGCGAGAGGCAGGTGTCTACAAGGTTGTCAGCGAAATAGTCGTACTCCCCATGATCCAGTTTGCGAAGAGCAGCCAGCTCCAGTTGTCTGATTTGCTCAGGAGTTAATGTACAATCGAGCTGGGCGCTGGCCCACAGGAATGTGGCCAAGTCTTTGGCGCGCAGGTCTCCAGGTTTGAGCAGTGTCATCAGTCGCTCTACAATGACGGTTAGGCATTCATGCTGATCCCAAAGTTGCTCGGCAAAAAATGCAAAGATATGAGCTAGTCCACGGGGTTCAATAAGGGTTATCTTCACAGGATCCAGGCAGATATTCTGCAAATGCTGGCACACTCGCTCATCCTTGACTTGCTGCAACCGCAATGCCTTGACAAAGGAGACCAGCAAGGCATCGCTTCCGGTGGTAAGCTCCAGATTTAATATGGTATTAACGAGGCTTGCTTCATATCCCGACTTAGCCTCACCGGCTACCAAGGTTGCCGTTTTGTATGCCGCATTGCTGATCACAGCAAGGTCCAGTTCACTTAAGGCGGGCAGATGAGTTGGTAGATGCTCTACCAGGAGCTGCTGGAAGTCCTCAGATGATTTCGCCTGCTTCTTTTGCAATCCCAGATAGAAGCACACCTGAACGAATCGCTCCTTGTTGCCACGAAAGTCCTCCTTGACCAATCGTCGCATGGCTGCGTGGTAGAAATCCGTTCGCTTCAACCAACTGGGTATGAGGAATAGAAAGGAGTAGAGCGTTTCCAGCACGATGGAGGTATCCATCTTGTCCAGCTGCTTGGCCGCATGGTTATCCAACGAGTTAAGGGCAGTCACATACATGGGCACAGCGGCATTGGAGCGATAACTGGAGGCCTGGATGATCAGGGCGGGCAATTGGTCGGCAGCCGTTTTCTGCACTGTCCGCTGAAAGTACCGGTCGTCCGTGATGGGGAAGAAGTCAGCGTACCGTACCGTAGTCTTGGGCAGCACGTGATCCGGATCCCTGTAGCGCTCCACTGCAATGTGCTTCGCAAAGCGGGTGGTCAGTGTGCCGGATTCTTCGGTGGTGCTCCGCAAAACATCTCTGGGCGTAAATGAGGCGTAGCTTCTGATGGGACAGCCCAAGTTGGTGACGCCGGCAAAGCGGCGGATCAGGGCGTACATATCGGATGCACTTCTTCTGAATTTATGTAATGAATTTACAAAACAACGTGCACATCTAAACCGCAAACATACGTTAAAACTGCACTCGTATTCCAACACTACTAAATTGTCTTTTACACAAATTGAACTAATTATCAAGGGGGGAAAAAAGCCAGCATATCATCACTGTTATTGGACACTTTTCAGCACTGCTCAAACACCTGTTTCGGTGAACTTAAAGCAAAAACATGAAAAAAGCAGCTGGATTTGTTATTTTTCGCCGTCTTTGTGGGGAAATAGAATACCTATTGCTGAAGGCTTCCTACGGCTCCTTCCACTGGAGTTCTCCCAAGGGACATGTGGACTCAGGCGAGGATGATTTTACCACCGCTCTGCGAGAAACAAAAGAGGAAGCCGGGTAAGTGCTCATCCCTATGCCTTTCATAACATGCTTAATTTTAGAACTGCTCTCTTAGGTACGACGAGAAGGATCTGCTCATATACAAGGACACTCCGCTGACCCTGAACTACGAAGTGCAGGGCAAGCCAAAGATTGTGATTTACTGGCTGGCGGAGCTGCGGAATCCCTGTCAGGAGCCCATTCTCTCCGAGGAGCACACCGACCTCAAGTGGCTACCCAAGGAGGAGGCCAAGCAGTGCGTCGGCTTTAAGGATAACCAAGTCATGATCGACAAGTTCCACCAAATGATTTTAGATCAAAACAAACCAGAGTAAACTAAAAACAGTTGCCGGTCTAATGTTGCGCAACACTGAAATGTAAATAAATAAAATACCACCGAAAATACCATATCGGAAAATACCAGAATTATGTCAGGCAAATCTGCCAACGTTGTGCACACTGTTTTTAAGGCATCTGTGAAAATTGCTTGACAAATTGTATTTGCTCTCATTGATTTATTGTGGCAGCCAGGTTAATCGTTTTGACTAGCTTAAAATCCGATCGAATCACACACCTCAGCGCCATGGGCTCCCGTTCACGCACTCCCAGTCCGTCGGGCAAGCGACGCCACCATAAGAGCAAGCACAAAAAACGCAGTAAGTCCCACCACGACCACGAGAGGCCCAGTACAAGAACGGATAGAGACAAATCCTCGGAGGTGAACAACCACGGACGGCACCGCGAACGGGACAGGGACCGCGAGCGGGACAGACACCGCAGCGACCGACACACGGAGCGCGACTACCGTCACTCCCCCTCGATTCTGAAATCCCGAAAACGCTCCAGTTCGTCCAGCAGCGACAGTCAGTACTCCGAGCAGGAGTCGCAACGCAGCAAACAGAAGCGCAGCCGCTTCAAGAAGCTGGATGAGGTAAGTGGAATCCACAAACTAGGAGTAGAATCCCAAATAAACTATGACCTAACATTACAGCAAAACCAGATGCAGGTCGAGCGCCTGGCCGAGATGGAGCGGCAGCGTCGAGCGAAGGAGCTCGAGCAAAAGACCATCGAGGAAGAAGCTGCCAAGCGCATTGAGATGCTGGTAAAGAAGCGCGTCGAGGAGGAGCTAGAGAAGCGGCGCGACGAAATCGAACAGGAGGTCAATCGACGCGTTGAGACCGCCAAGGCTGAGATGGAGCGCGAAATGATGCTGGAGCTGGAGCGGCGGCGCGAGCAGATACGCGAAGAAGAACGCCGGCGCGAGGTAGGTGCTCGTATTCAGATTCCGCTGGACGACTGCTGCTATCACTGTCAGAAAAACGTACACAATGCCACATCTACCGTACACTTGAATAAACCCAAAACAGCAGTTCAAACAGTCGTCTCCACCACGTCACGCGAAATCGATCCGTCGGCGCTCTCACTCACGGCCCACTGGCTGTTCATCCATCAACCCATGTCCCATCAGCATCCCCGTACTAGATTGCTTGCATAACCCAGGGCCGAGGGCGCCCACTAACCGGCTACATCACTAACCAGTCGCACCTTTTCAGAGCCCCCCACATGCAGCAAGCCACTCAGTGGGCCGAGATGAGAACGCCACGGCTGATTTTGCCCCTTTTCTTCTTGCCAATAATTTTGTAATTTTTTATTTTTCCTACCAAAAAAGCCAAAATGACGACATTGCCAAGTGTCGCATGTGTCGAAAGTTTTGATGCCCATTATTGCAGACCTATTGCATACTCTTAGCTTCATCTTTTGTTCGTTCCTACCCACATACTGTATCATTTTAATTTTGGTATTGGTTCTCGTAACTCGTTGTTGTTGTTATTGCGCGCAAACTCCGCTTCAGTAGGCCCGTGCAACGAACGTGCTGCTCTTGCCCCGTATGCAAGTGGGTGTTTTGTGACCCCCTATCCGCAAAACACTCGCGTGCACTCCACCTTTGAACCGCCATGCCGGAAGTTGAGCAAGCCTGCTGCCAAGCGATTGGTCCACGGACGCACTTCCTTCACACCGAACAAAAAGAGAAAAAAAGATAAAAGAAATGCCAAAGCAAATCGAATTGGTGTCCCTAAGTTAGTCCGGGTAGTTAGGCACTCTAGTTGTGGGCGGGCCGACTGAGTTTAGTCCCAACAGTACGCTGCATGCAAAACAAATCAGTGCCACTTGATAACGGGTGAGTTTCCTACGCCAGCGATGTGATGTGCCCAGCAGCCGTAAGGATAACAGGCGAAAGGACGCCACACAGACCCAAAGACTCACCCCCCCAGTGCTTAGCCCTATAGAACTCTGTTTGTAAGATTTTTCAAACCGGATACGCATTTACGCATTGGATTCTTGACCGTACCGATTGCCACTTATTTGTGTTTGAGCTTTTTGTTTTTGCGAGCAAATTATGTACGTCTGGAATAGCGAAAAACTCCACAAAACTAAACCCAAATCGAAAATCTGCAAAAGAAAACTATAAATTAACACAAATTTAGCCTATTTACTGGAATAATGACCTATTTAAATAGTAAGTAGCAACGATAAAAAAAAAACAAAAATCAAATGAAGACCAACCATTTAGCAAATACTAGTACATTTGTTTATGTTGTGTGCTCCTTTATTGTAATAAACTAAAAGAACAACCTACTTTAAACATTCTTATTAGACACTACTAAATGTTTTACTTTCTACCGAATATATTCTTTGTAACGTATTGTTAAACATAAAACTAGATTCTAACTGCCTTTGCAGCTCATCAAGCAAAAAACTGCAACCACAAACGTGCGTCGAATTCGTCGCACAGTTTGCATCGCTGATGTCAAGAGACTGTTTATTTCTATATTAGCATTAAGCTTCCCGCTAAAGGATCGATATTTGTTATTAATCGTCTTCCTGTTTGGGTTTTATAGGAGGATGAAAAACAAAAACGCGAAGAGCTCGAAGAAATTTTGGCCGAAAACAATCGCAAAATCGAAGAGGCGCAAAGAAAACTGGTAAGCATTCTAAAACCCACAAGCCAAATTATTATGATAGTAACTGATTTGTTCTTTCCGTAGGCCGAAGAACGGTTAGCAATAATCGAGGAGCAGCGCCTCATGGACGAGGAGCGGCAACGTATGCGCAAGGAGCAGGAGAAACGCGTCAAGGAGGAGCAGAAGGTCATATTAGGCAAAAACAATTCCAGGCCCAAGCTATCGTTTTCCCTGAAACCCGGCGCATTATGAGGAGCGTAGGCATCAGTCTGGTGACCGCCGCACTCTTTCTTGTTAACAGCTTTTGCTTTTTTTTACCTCAGTGGCTTTTTGCCTGCGCCAAAGACCATGCACTCGTTTTCATTGTTGTAATTGTGTTCTATATTATTTTATTATTTTAAGGACGAGCAATGGTGTTGGGGGCAGGCAAAGCGCAGCCAATAGATTCAACGTTTTCAAAATTGCCAATTACTGAACACATACGGCTCTATATAGTACAATACGCTAGCGATTTACTTAACCTTTTCTACATAATGAATTCATATGTGAGACAAATGATTATGTGTAGTGCGTCGTATTGTTGTCACAGCTGAACAATTAACAACAAAAAAAAACCAAAAAGATGTCAGTGAAATACATATGTAATCTATTTGCAATTTTTTGATATTTCAAGAAAACATAGAACTCAGCTGAAATCGATAATAAAAACTTTAGAAATGCCAAATGGTTATTGAGTGTTCTTTAAGTAATTTAATATTATCTGTATTATTTGCAATGCAAAAACTCCAAATGCATTAGCGAAAGAATTAAACAGCATTCGCTTGGTAAATTTGACAGAATTGCCGAAACATACGTGCGCTTTTCAGCTCCTTCATACCCTAATCCCCCGATCTCCCGATCCCGCTCTGGTATCTGGTATCGGACACGATCTAGTGTACGCGTCGCTAAGTAGACACAACTTATTATTTATAGAGACTACTTAAATTTATATGTCTTGTTTGCTGATTGGGTTGGGCGACGCTGGACAGCGAACGACAGCGGGCACGCCCGCGCGGAGCATGGAAGTGGATGGAGTTTGGGATCAGGTGGACAGGCGATTGCCAGGGACGACGGGGTGCTGCAACCGATCTGTCCAAGTGCTTGAGGAGAAGGTGGGTATGGGTATGGGGATGCCAAATTGCACTCAGATTCAGAGTCAAACTACACGCACCGCAATCGTAATGTGGTTCTAAGCGAGTGTGGCGCAAGATATATGCAAGATATTCATACGCACCGTGGTACTTCGCTCTGCTCCAGCTCCACCTGACCCCCACTCCACTTGACTTGACTTGACCAGCTTATTACTTCATATCGAATTTGGCAACGTGTTTGCTGCGAGCCTTTGTCGCATTGATTTGTGTGCAGAGCACATGCGTGAAAGGCGAAGGCAACGGCGCCGCCACCTGAACAGCCCAGACCCACATCCACATCCACATCCAGATCGAGATCCAGAGCAATAGCGGCGATCTTGGGCGGCACTCGGGCGGATGTTGCAATTTGATTAATTAATTAAGTGGAAAATCGGCAAAGCTCTTAGCCACATTTCTGCCGATCGAGCGATCTGCGAATGTCAACGTGCAATTTGTTTGATGTGACGGCGATAAACCCATATACTCCTATACCCCTCCACCTGTAGCCATTCAATAAGTCAGCCAACTTGTCTGGCGGTTTAATGTGTCTAATTTGAGGTGCCATTGATTGAAAAAGCCAGAGACTAAGTATGTGTTGAGAGGATTAAAGGAGGAACCGCCAAAAAGATTACCAATTTGTCATGGAAGTTATAAGCTATATAGGTACTTAGCTCGCAAATCTCCCTTGAATGATATTTCAGTCCACCGCAATTTAAATATTTTGTTTTTAAAAATTAAAATATTCCATTACAGCATATGGAGTATCATTACTGGAAATATCACTTAATGAAATGTGCAACTAGTTAATTATCTTGAATTCTATAAATCCAAAAAACATGAATTTGGAAATCCAGTTTCGTATATCTAACTTATGACAACCTATCGACAATAATAAACATTTTTCTAACTCAATTGAAATAGATTTAAATCCCTTAACTTTCACTTGGATTTGAATAGACCAAGGTTCATAGGAATCGATTGACAATCCAGAGACAAGAGCTTACCGTGGCTACATTGTTGCCCCAAGTGGAGCAGGGTAAATGTTTTATTACCGCAGCCAAACATTGCCAAAAAAAGTGAAATAGAAGTATAATAACAATTTTGCATTAGCTGGATTCCGGTTCGCTGGGTGAGGTGTTCGCAGATTGGCTTTTTGGGGAGTGTGTGCTGCTCGGTGTGGGTTATCGAGTGTGTAGTGTGTGGTGCGTGTGCTTGGAGCGTGGCACCCATCAAGAGATCGGTATGAGGATGGAGGTGGTGGGGCTGGGCCAGAGAGCAGTGCTTTGACTATAAAAGTTGCGATCGCGACACTTGGAGACATAGTTCAGTGCAGGAGCCGCAGCAGCCACCAAGTCAGCAAATCCACCAAATCCAAGTCCAAGCCAAAATGTTCGCTGTAAGTGCAAAGGATATGCATATAAGAAAACATCAACTTAGTAAATCTCAAAAATAAATAATTACAGCTCGTATCGCTTTTCATCCTGGGCGTTGGAGCCGCCGCCGCCATCGAGCTGCCCATTTACCACTCACCCGCGGCCATTGTGAAGCCACTGCTGAAGACCGTGGAGGTGGAGGCGCCTGCCCACTACGACTTCGCCTACTCGGTGCACGACGAGCACACCGGCGACATCAAGAGCCAGACGGAGTCCCGCAAAGGCGATGTGGTCCAGGGTCAGTACACGCTGATCGATGCCGATGGTTACCTGCGCACCGTGGACTACACTTCGGATGCCCACAACGGTTTCAATGCGGTGGTGCGTCGCGATCCCCTGGGCCAGAAGGTGATCAAGGCCGCGCCCATTGCCAAGCTCCTGGCTCCCGCTCCTCTGCCACTGGCCTATGCGGCACCCAAGCTCCTCGCACCCGCCAAACTGCCCCTCGGCATTTACCACTAGGTTTTGGGCAGGATTGATCGAGAGAGATAGCAAACACTGACTTCATCGCATCGACGACGACCCATCCGCATCCGCATCTGTATCTGAACTATAACTATTACTACTACTACCCAAACACCTCGTATCATATCCAACTTCCTCTGAACTTCCTTCCTATCATCTGATCCTATTCTCTGAAATCTCTACTAAGACTCTTTCCGGCACCCGGTCATCGAAAACGCCATAACCTGGTGACTGGGGGCCTCTATCTCATCTATGTATGTAATACTATGTGTAAATAGAAGGCAATAAATGCATGTTTAGAAAACTCAATTTATACCGACTTTCAATTCAAACAAGAAGGATGTTTAAAGTGGAATAGGAACATTTGCTGTAAAAGATTTGAGTATTTCTACAATAAATTGGTTTGTGAATTAGATTAATATAATACCTTTTACATTATATAATAACCCCCCTATAATTGCTGAAAACCTTTAATAATCTTAATCGAAATAAATGTAACCATTTTTATAAATAATCCTATATCGCCCCACATTGTAAGAATGATTAACTTGAATATAAATTGAACAGCCTTTAGATTTATTCTAAAAATACAAAGGTATCATTTTCCATTGTTGCCTATAGTAAAGGTAGCCAAATCGTGAATCCGGTCAACTGGGTAGGTTCTCTATCACATCCGATGGTTACCCATTTCAATAGCGGGAAAGCGGTTCCCTGCGAACTTGAGCGTTGAAGCCCAGCAGAGGATCGGCGGTGTAGTCCACAATGCGTCGGTGTCCATCGGGATCCACGAGGGAGTAGCGGCCAGTTACGTACTCGCCACGTCGGTGCTCGAACTGATCCTTTACGTCGCCGGTGTGGCTGTCGTGCACGGAGTAGTGGAACTCATACTGGGCAGGACTGGCGATCAGCTCATCTGGATGACTGGCGAGGATCCCGGCCTGAACAGCGACGAGGGCGCTCAGGATCAGGCAGATGGCAATGCTGGAACGCTGAGCCAGAGATAGAGAAAGGTGTATACAATGGTAGATGGTGTAGTGTCCTGACTTACCAGGACATTCATGGCGAACAAGTTGAAGTTGTAACTGGAGCGATGGAGTGCACTCGACTGATGACTAAGTGCTTGGCTCAGACCCCTTTTATAAGACGCATCTTGGCCCATTGTCGCAGTGGCCAACTTATGGGAGCTGAAATCGAATACCCCGCTCGAATCCCATGCCTTATGCAACCCATATGCATCGCCCATGAGGGAAATGAAACCAAATCCCTGCACTTGCCACCAACGTTAGCAATCGCTTCAAAACTCACTCGGATTATATTATCGTATAGTAGTAGCTTAAAGTACAACTTACACGCGAGACTCAAGATCGTAGGCTACTTTACACAATAGTTTAGCTTAGTTGTATCACAGCAATAACATTATATCGAAACTAGACTAACTCGTTACGCCGATTCGATGTTGGTGATATGGATTTGGGTTCAGTTCGGGATTACGCAGATCAACAGGCACTTAAAGTAGTTCCATTCTGTTTCAGGTACAACGGCATCTTGCAAGTCGATCTTCTCAGAATTTGTTCTCCAGCAGCGATCCTGGCAAAAGGATATGTTGGTATTTCAAATTACACATCCATAACTCTCTAGATGTGTTTTCCAATTAAGCACTACCATTGGAAAGCTACTATTTGGTGATCGCTAAGTAACTACTTATTTTGGAGTGCTCTCGACTTCTACGCTTGCTGGTGAGTACCCAAAATCAAGTTACCATTCTCGGCCACCATCCAAGCCGTAAGCTTCTCGTCCTCCGTCTTGTTGGACTCATCCCAGGGGAAACTGGACGCCACAGCGTGCTTTTCCTTTTGGGCGATTGGAGCTCTGAAAGGTAACATATGCTATGAGTATTATTGGGTTTTCTCAGTTCCAAAGTAACTAGATTTAATTGAAACTAGAAATATGTTAAAAAACCAGTGTCTGAGCTAGTTAGAAGTCTGTTTGTTGCAGATATAAACACAATCTTGTTACTTATAAATACATTACTTATTTTAAAAGACAGGCAAAGCAAAAGTACTCGACAACAAGAGGGGAAATTGTATCTGCGAGTTTAGAAACCAACAAGAAATATTTCCCCTATGTGCGATGATGATATGGATATGATATGGTGCACTAAGACTCTCTACGGCTACGGATACGTATCTACAGCTACGGCTCAATGGCGAATGTTTTTTTTTACCTTATGGGCCAAAAGCGACATTCTTCATCAATTGAGGGGGAGGACGAGGAGGAGTTATCACTTGGGCCACCCACACAAAGTGTTCAATGTTCAATGTTCAATGACAAGCAAACGAAAACACACACAAAACGATGATAGAGACAGCAAGAGAGAGCGCGAGAGAGATAGGGAGAGAGGAGAGAGACAGAGTACAATGTAGAGAGAGATAGAGAGAGAGAGAGACAGGATGCTGGGATCATGATCATGAGGATGCAGTGAAGCACGGGTCAATGATTACAGGGCATGCAGGCCAGCGGGTATGTCCAAGGACATGCCCCCCACTTACAGCGAGTCCGCGTGGCTGCCGTTGTTCACCTCCAGGCTGCTCTGGGTGGCCTTCTTCCGCAATCCCGGCCTGGGCAGGAAGCTCTCCCCGAAGAGATCCCGCTCCCGCGGTCCAGCAGCGGGTCCGCGACCGCCGGTCGACGTCTTCCCGCTCTTCGCCTGCTGCGTGGGCGGCACCGTGTGCGGATACTTGCCATCGCTGTCCGAGTCCATGGACAGCTGTCCGAACAGGTCCTCCAGCAGGATGTTGGCCTTGGCATTGCGCTGTCGCTTGGCGGAGGTTTTCAGCTTGGAACTGCACGTGGAAGATACGGAGAGACACACGGTGAGGAGTGGCGCAGGATCAACTGGGTGCAGTGCCGGAACAGAACATGTTGTGGTGCCAGGAGTGCGCACACTCAAAGATATCTAACATCTACTACTGAATGTATTCTTTGAAAATTTCTTAACTTCAAATAAGTTTAACAAAAAACCGAAAAAGGTAAAAAAAAACTTTTGTAATGTTTAATTCCCCCCTGAACAATAAACATCAATAATTTTCAGCATTATTGTGACTTTAAAATTGAGACAAACAATTGTTCGAGGATACTTTGGAAAAATGTGTAAACATCAATGCATATTCTAACAACATGGAGATAGAATCTTAAAAAGAAGATCCTTTATAAACATGAATAACGTTCTGAACTTGATGAACAAAATTAACTTTTCTAAAAATAAGATGCGAGTGCCAACTACTCTGTGGTCCAAACTTACCCCAGTATCAGGTCCAGATCGTCAGACTTGAGAGCACCCAACTTTGGGTCCTGAGCCGCCGCTCGCGATCTTCCCGAGAGGCGCATGGGCGGAGGAGCCATCTCCGGCTGCAGTTGCGGCTGACGCACAATGAGGCTCGGTGGAGCCTGGCTGGCACTGACCTTGGAGAACACGTTGTAGACCTTGGCATCGGTACCAAGGAGAGATGGCCTGGCCACGGGCACGTAGTAGCCGCCATTGGAAGCGCCCACCACAAACTTGGCATTGTTCTTGGCATTCATGTTGGCCGTGTCGTAGCTGAGGTGGCTGCCATTCACATAGATGGCGCCTGCATTCCGGGACGTGGTGGTGCTGAAGGAGACGTTGGGGTGGTGCACCTGCTGCTGGTGGTGCTGCGGATTGCCCGCTGGCAATCCGAAGAGCTGTGAGATGTTGCGGTTCAGGTAGATGTCGTTGATGGACTCCCCTCCGTTTTGGAGCTGTGGCACTGCCACGCCGTCCACTGTGGCTCCACCCAGACTGGAGGTGTCCGCATGTGAACCCGCACCCAACTCACTGCCGGTCAGGAAGCTCAACTTCGGTTGGTACTTTCTGGGCACTCCGCCATTCTTGGCCGCCAGATTGTTGTTCTTGCCCAGATTCGAATGGCCATTCATGTTGCTGTTGGTCTGGTGCAGCAACTCGGTGACCGCCTGCAGCTTCTCCTGCACCGGAAGCACATTGTTGGAGACCGTCTGAACCGGATGCCCATTGGTGGCCCCATACTTGGAGCTCAGCCGTACATTGGCCTTGGTGGCCGCCGTGGGCGATATCCGCTTGAGGGCGTGAAAGTATGGATACTTCAGACTCTGCTGCGCGTTGGGACGCTTGTCGGGATCGTAGGCCAGCATATCCTCCAGCAGATCCAATCCATTTTGGCTGCAGCGACTGACGACGCTGCTCAGTGGCACTTTGATGCAGTCCGGGTAACGGAAGTGGATCATGCTCGCCAGGCGATATCCATCCGGCCAATCGTCCTGGGAACGAAAATAACCATTATGCTCTAATCTGAAAATAGGAAAGAGGCTTTACCTTCTCTGGAGTGCCCAGCACGGAGCAGATCTTGAAGAGCTGATCCACCTCACTGCTTCCGGGGAAGAGCGGACGAAAGGTGTAGAGCTCGGCCATAATGCAGCCCATGGCCCAGAGATCGATGGTGCTGCCGTAGTTGGTGGAGTGCAGCAGTACCTCCGGTGCACGGTACCAACGCGTCGATACGTAGTCCGTAAACGGAGGTCTTGATCGGATCTCCCTGGCCAGGCCGAAGTCAGCTATCTTGATGAGATCTGGGCCGGAGCAGAGCAGGTTCTCCGGTTTGAGGTCGCGGTGGAAAAATCCATGACGATGCATGAAGGCCAGACCAGTAAGGACCTGAGCAAAATATAGTTGTTATCATCATATAATCGTTATTTCTTTCGTTTTAGTTGGAAACCAACTCACCTGGAAGAGAATACTCTTGAGCTCCGGTTCGGGTAAATGAGTATCTCTGTCTTTTATCATCTGATAGAGGTTTTCCTTCATGTACTCAAACACGAAGTACAGGGTATCGTTCTCCCGTATCACCTCCTTTAGCTTGACAATGTTCGGATGCGACAACTTCTTCAGGGACTAAGGAGACAAGAGTAAGGTAGTAGTAGTTACGCAAGATGCACCAAGGCAAGGAGTTGAGGACGAGCATACCTTAACCTCGCGCAGATTCATGGCCTCCTCCCAGGAGTAGTACTTGCGCTTCATACGCTTGATGGCCACCTTCTCGCCGGTGTCCTTGCGCTGGCCCAGGACCACGGTGCCGTAGGTGCCATCTCCCAGTTGGGTCAGCGTGATATAGCGGTTCATGCTTAGGCAGTGGGGGGCAGCACTTCACACATTCTCCGGGTGCAACTATACGGGAAAGGCAAAGGTTAGTGTAAACTACCATCAACACGCGACTTAAGAAGGTGTCTTCAATAACTTATGAGTTCCGCCCACAGATGTGGACTTCGAGGAATCACAGTTGAATTAAATGACTGGCACTTAACATCAAATCGAATCAAACTTGGCCATTTCGTGAGCCACCATTTTTCGGATGCCTAGCTTGGGCAGCAAGGGTAATTAAAATCAATATATCGATCACGGGGCCGGCTAAGAACTTGACCAAATTTATTTAACCCAAATACGAATTAGCCATCAGGGTCATCAGTGGCAGGAAATAGAGGAACACGGGCAGTCCTTGTTAAGTAGAGACAATTTGGTTGGAAAGGAAATGGACTGGGAACCAAGAAGATGGTAGAGGTTTATGTCTAAGTCAATCCAAACTCAAATAAGGGATAGCAATTTGTAAGGTACACAAAAGAAAAGAGTTTCTTAAAGTGAAGATTGAGTTACCTTTTATTTCGGCCTACGGTGGAAGTTACTTCCTTGGGCTAAGACTCTTTTATAAAAGCGAAGTAACACCCAAAAAGTAGTCCTTAATGCTTTTTAGTCTCCTTTCTTCCCCAAATGATCTAGAAATCCATAAGTTACGTGTTTTTCTGAGTTGCTTGTTAACAATGTTTGGATCCTACTAGGATTCAATTGATTTGGCTTGCCACTTTTATAAACCAGGTTCCACGTCTTCAACAAACTAAGTTCTTCAAGCTGCTAACTTGATTTAGTGCTCAAGTCGGTATGGTCATGTGTCGTAATTGGTTTGCGGTCATTTGGCGAATTTAGTTCCTTGGGCGATAACTTATTCATGGCATACGTAGCGTTACCACCTTCAGAATCCCCATTCAGGTGTATATACATATGTATACGGATTGTTTTGGTTTGCGATTTCGGGTGGGTGCCAAGTGGGTGGGTTTCGGGGCAACTAGAGCCACGTTTCGACCTGGCTTTTGCTTGGGATCCTGAGTCACAGCCTTGAACCACTCACATTTGACTCACTTAAACTCTAGGCACGCACATCCGCCGCCCGATTAGCCGATTACTATATGCACCACTATATCCGATAAGCAACTATGAGACTTTTCGCACCGCCAAAGCGTACAAGCAAATAAACAAAGCTAAATGTTCGGGGTCACTTTATCGATTGAACGGGGGGTTGACAAAGAGGATTCCTCTCCACTGCACTCCATTCACACCAAAGGACTCAAGTGCAAGAGTTGTCCCATCACTTGTACCTCAAGCGTAATTGCATTTGAATCCGAAATCACTAGAGATAACGTGTTGGTCCGAATTAAATGAGATTAATGGCTGCTCCCGATGCGGATATCCTCTGCGAACAGAAGTTTATTTAATAAGCAAGCACTAACAACTGACGGACCCGATATCCACAACAACGGAACGGCCCAAGCAACCGCAGGACTAACTAGACCACCCTCCGAATCCGCGAGAGAAAGCCTGAAGAGAGCCGAAGGTCCCCGAGCCGGTTGACTGGGTCTCCGGTTCCGCAGATCCCGAAGTCCTTTTTGGGGTGGAACACGAACGCAGGTAACTAGGCAGGGCCATGTTTTATGGGTTGCCCATGGCAACCAGGCTCGCTCGAGTCCAATTTTCGTGACCACGCGGATTGGGGATATATTCCACGAGAGTCAGCGACAATGGACGAGCCGGTCAGCAGTCAGCCAGGTGAAAGTGCTGCGGAGGAGGTGCAGGCGGAGGCGGAGGAGGTGGAGGAGCCCCCGAGGGGCTTCCTGGAGGAGATCAACTGCCCGGAGCCGGGCATCATAGATCGCCAGATGATCGAAACCGCCTATTTGGAGGAGGGCCAAAAGGGCGAGGCGAGAAGACTCCACCAACTGGAGCCAGTGGTCTATGATCGCATTACCACCATGCGATTGGAATTCAAGAGTAAGGGGTTAACAAAGAAAAATGTAAGATAAACCCAAGAACCCTTTCCCAGACATCCTTAGGATCGACCATCTCTGGATGATGCCGAATCTCACAAA
This sequence comes from Drosophila yakuba, assembly GCF_016746365.2. NCBI lineage: Eukaryota > Metazoa > Arthropoda > Insecta > Diptera > Drosophilidae > Drosophila > Drosophila yakuba. The sequence goes on along the minus strand of NC_052527.2, from coordinate 12,744,050 downwards.
GCTCTGCCTGAACTGCAACAAAATCGAGGTGATTGAGCACCTCGAAATGCTAACTGCCCTCAAGGATCTGAATCTCAGCTTTAACTACATCACACGGATAGAGAATCTGGAGGCACTGGTCAACCTGGAAAAGCTCTCCCTGTTCAGCAATCGCATCCGGAAAATCGAAAACATACATACTTTGCAGAATCTGGTTATCCTTAGCATTGGAAACAATCTCATCGATACGGTCGAAGGCGTAAGCTTTTATCCTGTCCCTATTTCTATATCTAATTCCGAATACTACATTTAAAATGGCTTTTAGAAAATTGTGTCAAAGCACAAGTTTAAAATTAAAGTGCTTTTTTTCTTCTAGATCGAACGATTACGTTTTGTGAGCAGCCTAAAAGTTTTCAATTTGGAGGGTAATCCCATAGCCAAGCAGCCGGATTTTCCATTGTCCCTCTATGTGACTGCCATCCTGCCCCAGTTGAATTACTACGAGTACGTCTTCATTAAGGCGGAGACGCGGGAGGAGGCCCAAAAACGTTTCTAGTGAGTGATCCAAGGGTCCGCCGAACATAGGGATTCACTTTCATGTATCCACAGTCGCGAGCTGCGCGAAATCGAGGACAAGCAGGAGCGCGAGATTCAGGGTCTGGAAACGGAGGCTCGTGAAATGGCCGAGGCGGATCGGCTGGCCTCCAGTTTTGTGGAGCACCTGGATGGGCAGCAGCTGTACGATTCCCTGTGGCGAGACGATGGAAATGGGCGCATCCTGATGCTGGTGGGTGCACCTGCTCAAGAGCTGTGCGAGGAGTATTCCAAGGATGTGTACGAGCTCACGCAGCAGATCTACCGCCTGGGCTTGGAGCGCTTCGGTGAGCGCGATGAGGAGATTCGCGACTTCAATGCCAACTTGCATGAGGGGCAGGAGGAGCTGCAGGCACAAGGACAAAAGCAAATCGAAGAGTTTCTGCAGTACAAGGAGCGAACCTTCGACAAGATGCGCCTGAAGTGGATAGAGCTGGATCAACGGGACGATGATCTGGAGGAGTTGCAGGCCCAGCTGGACACCCTCACGGCCCACTTTGAGGACGCCCTGAACGAGATGTGGGAGAGTCTGATGGCTCAGGAGCTCCACTTGCACGAGGCGGTTGAGGTGAATTGAGTATGTTAGTTTAAGGCAACTAAATATAAATATTTTCCATGCCAGGATTCTACCCATAACTTTAACCGCAAGATCTCCGATCTTATGGCCAACTTCGTGGAGCAGGCCCAGGTGACCTTCCAGCAGCTGCGCGATCTTTGCAGCCACTTTGCCGACAACATGACCGACATTGTAAACCAGTTTCTTTCCACCAAGCTGATGCGCAACGAACTGAATGCCATTCCCGAAGAGCTAATGCAGTGTGTGGATGATCGCGAAGCGGTCCTCCAGCTGGTGGAGGGCATGAGGACGTCACACACATCGCGAGTGGATGAACGTGAGGATCGGCTGGCTCAACGCAGCAGGCAGTTTATAGATGACATGATCATGAGTCTTAACAAGTACGTTCTCTCTATATTTATATGGTGAGCTAAACCCATACTATATCCTTGCAGCAAAGAGGTAGATCGCCATCGCGCCAAGATTCTAGAGATCAACTCTTTTATGGAAATGATGACAGAGGCTTTGGCCAATCTGCCAGGTGAATTGCACCAGGAAGCCCCTTCGGATTAATTTAATACAAATTTACATACATATACAATAAATGCAATTTGATCACATTCCTACAACAGGACGCTACTTTTTCTTTTTGAGACCCTCCAAGTGTGCGCAGAGTCCCTCTTGGAAATGCGGAGCAGTGACATAGTCGACGCACTCCTTCAGATCCCCTGCTCGATCCTGAAGCAGCTCCCGCACATCTGGCTCCCGACACATTCGCTTGGTTAGGCACCTGGCCATGGGATTGGCCTTGTCAAAGGTGGCTATGAAGGCTGCACACTTGGAGAGCGCTTCCTCCTTGCTACACGCGATCTCGTCCACGAGGCCCACATCCAAGGCCTCCTGGGTGGAAAAGAGCTTACCTTGATTCAGCGCCCGCTCGACAATTTTGCGGGGTAAGACGCTCTGGTACGAGTTCATCATCCACTTCGAGATGACGAAGCTGAACCGGGTGGCATGTATACCGATGAAGAGATTAGGCAACATGACGCGGTACTCACAGGCGGTGGCTAGGACACAGCCAGCGGCAGGAGAGTGTCCCTGAAATGTTGGTTACAGTTTAGTGACGTTATAATATAAGAATAGTTAAAAATACATTGATGGCCGCCGCTGTGGGAAGGCCACAGAGATGGAGGGCCAGCCACAAATCCTGGAACCGAGTCCAGAATAACCGCAATCGCTCCACTTCCGGGTTCAGCAGCTCCTTGAGATCGAGGCCAGCGGAGAAGACCTTGTCATTGCTCTGTAAATTACACAGATTTACATATAAATAGGATTGGAAAATGGGTGCTTTGGGTATGCCAAACCCACTGATGTCAGGATGAGACCGCGGCTCTTGTTGCTCTCGATCTGATTGATGGAATCGATGAGGTCGTGCATCAGCTCCATGGTCAGAGTGTTCACCGGCGGCAGGTTCATGGACAGAGTGGCGATCCCACTCCTATCGTCCACCTCTATGGTGGTCAGCTTTGAGGTCGCCCCACTGCTAAGGGATCGCAGAGATTGCCCCCCGCTAAGAATGGGTTGGATTCGCCTGACTCCATCTATTAGTCTGTTACGCAACATTACTTGGACGACTTTGGATCTGGAGCAGCAATCACGCACTGAGCGACAGGCAGGAATTTAAACAAATTAACCTGTTTATCATATATAAAGTCGAGTTGCAAACCAAATAACTAAAACAAACACTCAAGCCGAAACGATCAGCTGTTGAGCATTTCCAGGCGAAGTTTACACGGCAGCAGCAAATCGAGATCACAAAGTGTTCACCGAAAAATTTTGAGATTTCCTTTCAAGACTGTATTTCAAAACTATACTAGTTGTCACTATATAATTAAGAAAGAGGAATTCAATTGCCTCCCTCTATCCTCCTCATATTTAATAAAAACAACATCTTTAAATCAAATTTATTTTCAGGTTTACATATAAACAAATTTTTTATTTACCAAATTAAATGACTGGACGAAACGACTTAGAAATTTCAATAGTTTCAGTTTAAATGCACGTAGAAAGATCAACAATACGGATTTCAAAGTTAGGTTTTGCAAAATAAAAACCACTTTCTGTCTGGTTTATTACTTCTTGCCCTTGTTCTTCAGGTTTTCAAGATAAGTCCCCATAACCTTCTGTACTTCTGGACTGGAGGCCAGAGCTGCAAAGTCAGCAACATCTTTTTCGCGTATCTTCTCAAACTCCTTAATGTTGTCGGCACGGAATTGGAGCTTGGTCAGTCCACGGGCCAAAGGATTGACCTTAGCAAAGCTGCCGATGAAAGCAGCACACTTCTCCACGGCCTCTTCCTTGGAGCTAGCGATCTCATCGACCAGGCCAGCTTCAAAAGCCTCCTGTGTGGTAAACATGCGACCTTGGGTGAGAGCTCGCTCCGCCACCCGCTTGGGCAGCACATTAGTGAATCCGGACATCAGCCACTTGGGTGCAATGATCCCCAGTTGGGCTTCGTTTAATCCAATTAAGAAGTTGGGCCGCATCACTCGATACTCGCAGGCAGTGGCCAGAAGGCAACCGCCAGCGGGGGCGTGGCCCTGAGAGTTTATGAAATAGTACATTTAATTACATAATTCTAAAAGATAAGATACCTACATTGATGGCTGCTGCTGTGGGCAAACTGGTTCCATAGAGGGCAATCCACACATTTTGCAATTCAGTCCACACGGTCCGGAGTCGCTCCACGTCCGTGTTATACATTTCGAAGATGTCCAGGCCAGCTGAAAACACATTGGAGTGTGCCTAAAGGAATCGAGGTATTATTGGCATAGTTACATATATAAATGATCGAACTCACAGAGGTTAAAATGAGACCGCGGCTTTTGTTGTTCTCGATTTCGCTGATGGAAGCCTGCAGGTCCAACAACAATTGGACATTTTGGCTATTCACTGGAGGCCGGTTCATGGTTAGGGTGGCGATTCCGGTCTCATCGTTGACCTCCACGGTGGTCAACTTGGTGGCGGTGGACATTAATCTACTTGAAGACCCACGGGCCACCAATCTTAAGAGATTTGAGTGCAGCATCTTCTTTTTGATAAGTATGCAGGATGACCTTTGTTCAGGTCTTTACTTTTAACCTGCAAAGGGAGTAATTTTTTTTATATTCATATCTAACATATATTCCCTTTGATATGCAATTCTACAAAATATTTCTATAAACTTATGCACTACCTCTCGGATAATTTCACCAACAGCTTTTTAAATTCTTATCTACACAGCTGGTAAGCTGCAACTGATCTTCGATGGAAATTTTCCAGCCAACTGTTATCGACCGCCTTTTAATTATCGAATACAATCAACTTTAAATTCCTTTTCGAACAGAATATTAACTTAAATGTATATTCACGAAATTAAAAGCTTCAAGGTGATTTAAATAAAACCAATGCAGGTTTTATTAATTATACAAACAGGGCGCGGATAGTCATGACAATATATCTAAGCGTGTGGGAACAGTTTATTAAAAGATTCTTATCGATGGAAAAACCTTTTACTAATTTAATCATTTTAAATCAGTTTAAATAAATAAAAACCAATCAATTGCTATTTGTGGAATAAAAAAACATATGTTAGACGAATTCGTGATACATTGGATTCAAACAACTTTATTACTATACAAAAAATGTGTAAAATCATTGGTTTATTGCTTCTTGGCCTTCTTCTTCAGACCCTCGAGATAAATGCCCAGACCCTTCTGTACCGCTGGCTGGTTGACAAAGAACAGGAATTTCTCAAGATCTTGCTGTCGTTCGTTCTGCAGTTGCTGTAGATCGGCAGCTCGGAATTGCTGCTTGGTAAGTGACCTGGCCAGTGGATTGACCTTGGCAAAGGTGCCAATGAAGGCGACGCACTTTTCAATCGCCTCCTCCTTGCTGTTGGCAGTCTCATCGATGAGGCCCACCTTCAGGGCCTCTTCCGTGGTGAACATGCGACCCTGGTTGAGGGCGCGTTCGGCCTCTCGTTGTGGCAAGACGCTCAGGAAAGAGGCCATGAACCACTTGGGCGCAACAATACCCAGTTGTGTTTCGTTTAGGCCAATGGTAAAGTTTGGCACCATGACCCGATACTCGCAGGAAGTGGCTAGCAAGCATCCACCAGCGGGGGAGTGTCCCTATTAGTAAGAAGAAACGCTTTCACTGAATGATTCCTAGACACTTCCAATAAACTCACATTGATGGCAGCCGCTGTGGGAACACTGCTGCCGTAAAGGGCCAGCCAAGTCTCCTGCAATTGCGTCCAGAAAGCGCGAATCCTGTCCTTATCCGGCTTGTACATCTCCAGAATATCCAAACCAGCTGAGAATATTGTAGAGCTAGACTACGGGTAAAATATGTACTTAATATATTATAGTTCAGTTATTTATTATCTTTTCTACCGAAGTCAATATGAGTCCGCGACTTTTATTGCCCTCGACTTCATCAATGGAGCTCTTTAGGTCCTGCAGCAGTTCCAAGTTGAGACCATTTACGGGTGGCCGATTCATTGTGAGGGTGGCGATGCCGGTCTTGTCGTTGACCTCCACGGTGGTCAACTTGGTGGCAGTGGACATCATACGGTTGGAGGCAGCACGGGCCACCAAGCTCAGGACTTTCGATCGCATCATTTTGATCTGGAAAGCACGAAAGACGTAAACAACTGAGAGTGACCTTTGGACGGATGCCGGTTTCTAATTTTATATGTGCCTAATCTCCTTGCCCAGCTCTAATTTAAATCCGGATTAATTTTAAGTACAACGAAATAAACTTTCAAAACTTATTCAGTTTCTTTATTTACCTATGAATATTATTAAGCGGTGCAGTTTTAACAATTAAACTCAGCTGCCGAAGAACCTGTTGCGCTATCGATAGTCGAGTGAGAAGTCAGTGGCGTAGATGGGGGATCGTATTAAGCCATCATCTGACCACGAATGGTTGATACTCTTTCAATTGTACAGATAATTAGTAAGGTACTGTTTAGCGACATACAACTTATCAACTTATTTTTACTAATACATTCAACAGCGTATGGAAACGAATTAATGAATTCCATTTTCAATCGTAATAAATACTGTTGGTTTGCGCAAAATAACAAAAAGTAATGATATTACGATTAAATGTAGTAATTACGCAGCCTTTTAACATTATTATTTTAATATACAAATTCTTATTTTGGTCCTATCGTCATAAAAAATTCAAATTAATACCTTAAACCGCCACAAGCCCTGAACTGCACGTAAATATCGATAGGCGACAGCGCTGTCATCACCAATCGACTGTCACTGACAGCCGCACTGCAGCTTGCAACCCTGGTTTTTGACGTTTACACGTCACAATTCGTCCGAGCCGACTTGCGTTTGCATTCGTGTACACTTTACCGCACTCTTCGCTACTTTCTCTACGAAAATCCAACCGAAAATGGGATCCGGCAAACAACAGAAAGTGCAGTCCTCTGGCTTCACCAAGGAAGAGGAGCTGCTGCTGCAGGATTTCAGCCGCAACGTGAGCACCAAGTCGTCGGCGCTCTTCTACGGCAATGCCTTTATCGTGTCGGCCGTTCCAATCTGTGAGTAAAGTGACACGTTGTATGTTTTGGGACACTTTGTGAATGAATGGGGGGTGCTCCTTGCAGGGCTCTTCTGGCGCATCCACAACATGGACCTGTGGCCCAGCTCCATTCTGTTCGTCCTGGTGACGGCCGCTAGCACTTATCTGATGGCCACCGCCTACAAGAACATCAAGTTCCAGCTGAAGCACAAGATCGCCGGAAGACGGGAGGAGGCGGTGACCCGCGAGGTCAACCGTCAGGTGGGCGATGACAAGAAGGTCACCCGCAAGGAAAAGGACGAGCGCATCCTGTGGAAGAAGAACGAGGTGGCCGACTACGAGGCCACCACCTTCTCCATCTTCTACAACAACGCCATCTACCTGGCCGTTATTATTTTCATCAGCTTCTTCATCCTGAAGAACTCGACGCCGTTTATCAACTACATCTTTTCCGTGGGAATCGCCAGCGGCGCCCTGGCGCTCTTTTCCACCAGCACCCAGACGAACTGAGCGAAAGTGCCGCCATGTCATCCCATGTTCATGTACTCGTAATGTAAGGCCCTTCAAGAGATTTCCTGGTACAGCGGGCTGGTCCTTCATCCGCCAACCCCCGTCCTATTGGCGTTTCCAGCAGTGCGAGCATAGAAATTTTATAGTATAAACACCAACTTGTCTTTCTTGTAGAAAGCTGATCAACTTCCATTCGCTGATGATTTAATAAATTGTAAAGTTAAAATAATTTTTTTATTGCTATCGGGGTAGTTTTAAAACGGAATTTTCACCACTAATTTAAGTGTAAATGCAGGGCAGCTATTACAGTGTGCTGTAGGATTAAACAGCCTCAAGGAGAAGGGCGATTCCCTGACCACCACCAATACAGGCGGATCCAATGCCGTACTTCAGCTTCTTGCGCCTGGAAAAAAGTTAAATATATATCAGTTTATGACTGGTAGCAAAGGGTTTCAGAAACTTACTGCAACTCATGCACCAGATGACCAGTGATGCGAGAGCCACTGGCTCCCAGAGGATGGCCCAAGGCAATGGCGCCACCATTCACATTCAGCTTGGAGGGATCCAGTTTCAGGGCATCGGTGCAGGCCAATGTCTGGGCAGCAAAGGCTTCGTTGATCTCAAACAGATCAATATCCTCCAGTTTCTTGCCGGAAACCTTGAGGACATTCTGAATGGCGGGTACTGGGCCAATGCCCATGATCTCAGGCTTGACTCCGACAAAGGAGAAGGCCACAAGGCGGGCCAGGGGCTTCAGGTTGTACTCCTTAAGCGCCTCCTCCGAGGCCACAATCACAGCGGAGGCTCCATCACAGATTCCGGATGCTGTTCCGGCCGTCACAACGCCGTTCTTCTTGAACAGCGAAGGCAACTTGTTCAGGCCCTCAATGGTGGTCTTGGGACGAGGATGCTCGTCCACCACAAAGTCCACTTCCTTTCCCTTGACCTTAAGTTTGATGGGTGTGATCTCGGCGTTGAACGCTCCCTCCTTCTGGCCCTTCTCCCAGTTCTTCTGTGAGAGCAAAGAGAACTCATCCACACGCTCCCTGCTAATCTTGTACTGATCGGCGAGATTCTCAGCGGTCAGAGCCATGGGCAGCTTGCAGTAGGTATCGGTAAGGCCAGCCCACAGAGCATCCTCCAGATTGTAGTTGGCACCCAAGGTGGTTCCGAACCTGACGTTACGGGCAATGAATGGGCTCTGGGACATGTTCTCCACACCGCCGGTGAGAGCCACCTTGGCACCACCGACCAGGATGTCCTGGGCTCCGTTGACGATCGACTGAAAGCCGGAACCGCAAAGCCGGTTGATTCCAAGGGCGGGCTTCTCGATGGGCACACCGCAGTTGAGACCCACATGACGGGGCACATAGATACCATCCGTGGAGGAGGACTGCGAGGTGGAAGAGAGTTATTTTTATGCTTGTAATTTGGTTTTCTTAACCTCATGAGCTACCATTAAACAACAATGAACCATTTAATATCAAGTAGTTTTATTTACATAACCAGATATTCAAGTATTTCATCACATTTACATATTTTTTTTTAGTTTATTAACAACCCATTTTTGTTTTATTCTGACGCCTATGGTTTTTCTGCCAAAGGATCTTTCATCTTGAATCCAACTTACCGCAATCACATTTCCCACGATGACGGTGTCCACCTGCTCACCCTTAAGACCGGCAGCATCCAGAGCAGCCTTGGCGGCGGTGGTCTGCAACTGGGTCTGGTTGATGCCCTTCAAGGATCCACCAAAGGTTCCGAAGGCCGTACGCTTGGCAGCCACAATATAGATACCTTATAAAGGGGAAGACACATACGAACATATGTAGAACATATATATAATGTGCGTAGGCAGAGTGATAGCACAAATTTAGCACTAACGAACTCGGGTTTTTGTTTTCGATTCAACAGGTCCAAAGTGCAACCGGCTGGACGCGCGGGGGGGATAGCATCAGATAAGACACCAACGGGTCCAAAGTACAGATCTCTTAGGCGAGATCACCTCTTATCTGGACTGCTAAAGCATAGGGATATCCTAAAGGATGCACATAGTTACCTTTGGTTGCGGCAGACATTTTGTAAGTGCTTCACTCTTAAATCAAACAACAAATAACTCAATACAAGTAAAAGCGACTATCGCACTGCAATAACTTTCCACTTCTGGTCGCGACTCGCCGCCTTCGCCGACATATTATTGGATGAAAGCTCGAAAAGCTCTTCCCGGCTCTCTGGCAAACAAAGTGAGACAAGCCCACCGATTACAGCTGTATAATACACTGAGCGAAAACACCCGCAGATCGTTCCTTACCATTAGTCACCATCGTTGAATTTCGATATTTAATGAAAATCAATCTCTCCAGTTTTGAAATACAAGACTTTAATGTTAATGTGCGCTTATAGTATCTTGGGTATTACTCTTTACAAAATGTTGAGCATACAAAGTTATGAAGCCCGTCTTTGGGTTCTAAAGAGCATATCATTAGAAAGTTATTTATTAATAAAACTTGAATTTGTACCCATTTTTCATGCCTGACAATAAGATTGTTATAGTCTCCGTACTTAGCAAAGCTAATTAAAAGATCTTCACGCAGCATACACTAAAAATGAAAATGCTTCAGTTTTAATTATACTTTATGCTTGGAAACTAGGACAGAGTTGAGTGAAATTGAAATCTCATTGAGGACAATGGGTGTCGGGTTGTACTGGAGACGGGGTTGCTTAAGTTCTGTATTTATTATAAAATAGTATGCAATCTCTCTATGTCTAGGGCGAGTTGGAGATGTCCATGTTGTCCGACTTCTCGACGCTAACCGATTTGCGTGACTTCGAATCGGCGCTGGAGCGTGAGCTCTTAACTTCAGTGTCCTCAGAGATGGATTTGAGCTTGCGAGTTTCGGGAGTACGCGAGCGGTCGCGCCGCCTGGATGACTTGGAGGATGCGATGACCGGGTCCTTGCTGTGACTGGAGCGAGACTTACTGCTGGTCGCTGGCGGTGGCGAGGGAGAGCTGCGCTTGCTTCTAGATCGGGGAGAACGAGAGGAGCGCTTCTCGCTGCGGTGTGACTTCTTGCTGCGCTCGCGGGATCGGGAACGCTTGCCGTTACCACTGCCTCCTCCTCCGGTGCCGTGGGAACGGGAGCTACGGGAGCGTGAGGTGCTGCGGCGATGGCGAGACCTGGAGCGCTTGCCACGCGACCTTGAGGAGCGAGAGTGCTTGCCGCCTCGGGACCGTGATCTCCGGGAACGCGACGAGCTGCGACGGTGTCGGGACCTTGAGCGCTTGCTGCGAGAACGGGACGAGTGCTTGCCACGCGAGCGAGAGCGGCGTGAACGGGATACACTGCGTCGCTCCCTGGAGCCGGAACGCCTGGAACGGCGCCTCGATGTGGAACGATGCGAGCGGGAGCGACTGGTGCGACGTTCACGGGAACGGGACCGTGATCTTGACCTGCGGCGCTTGTCCTTGGCGAGCATTCCAATCACCGGGTCAATGGCCGCTGAGATCATACTCTGCGCCTCCTTCACAATGGTCATGGCCTCCTCAATCTCAGCCTGCGCCGCCTCATTCGATTTGGCCTCCGGCTTGGTTATGGAGTACGTGGAGTGGTAGACGCTCAGATGGCCACCCTTGAACTCCTGGCCCTGCATGCGCAGAGCGTGAATAATGCTGGTCTGTTCGCAGAACTCGATCATGCAGTACGTCTTGTTATCCTTCTCGGCCCATCGGGCGTACTTTACCTCCCCGGCGCGTTGGAAGCAGTCCATTAGATCGTCTAGGCGCCACTCGTTCTTAACGTCGCACACGATAATGGTGCGCCGGATCTCCTCGATTTTGCGCGCATCGTAGAACGAAGGTAGGGCCGGGTACTCCGGCAGATTGAACTCCACCAACTTGGGGTCGTATGTCTTGATCACCTGCTGCGGCAGCTGTCCCTCGATGCGATTAATGACTTCGGGCGGTAGCTTGGAGTCTGGCTTCTGGAGCCCCGGCACAATGGTGCCATTCTTGAGCATCTCCAGCGCCCGGTACTCCTCAGGAATGGCCAGGACGGGGATGACGATCAGAGCGCGATCGATGAACACCGTGTTGGTCAGGTGTTGGGCCACCGGCACACTGGTCGTGTCCGTATATTTCACATAGCAGATGCGCGACTGCACCGGACAGGAGACATCACGGATTGTCGGATACAGGCGGATTTCCTCAATCTTGCCGATGTTTCCGAACAGCGTCTGCATCTGGTCCTTGGTGGCCTGCGGCGCTATGTTGGTCACCTGGATCACACGCGGGGTGTTGCCGCCAGCCATGTTTGCCAGTTTCTCGGTTCGCCCTCGGCTCGGCAAGCGGTTTATTTGCAATAAAAATGTTTTCAATTAACCTACAAGAGCAAGCGAAAAAAAGCAAGGGTTGCAACGCGTCGCAATGTTTCGATAGTCGGCCGATTGCCCGGCTTGCGGTAAATCGATAACATCTGGCAACTCCTTTATTTATGCCAGCCAGATCGGTATTTTTGGTGTAAAGTTATTTTTTTTTTAATAAAATTTAAAGTTTAGAGATCATGGATAAGTTGACAGTATTATAATTTATATAAAAAAAATTAAATTGTTAAGTTGAGCACATTATACTCTATATAAACAAAATAAGCTTGTTAGATATTCCCATTTAAGCAAATACATCTGCGTCATAATTCGATAAATATAATTGAAAAATAAGTAATAATAATCTTGTAGCTAATGTTTAAATGAGCGGCACAGTGTGACCGCATTCCGTTGGCGAAATAGAAATAGGTTTTATCGGGATAATCAAACGGCCGCACTAGCATGCGAATATTCACAAATACCACCTCAAGATTGTAGGAGTTGCAAACAAAATTCGTGAATAAGGACTGACAGACTGCCAGGAAGCGTTTCGCCTTGTCCCACGATGTCGGACAGCCCAGTGGCCACATCCGCGTCGGCCTCCGCGTCCTCGCCCGCCAAGTCGAGCCTCAGCGACCTGCGTCAGTTCCGCATCAACAAGAGTGCTTCCTCTGCCGTCGCTGGTCCTGCGAAAACTGGTACTTGCTAAGCTCGAATTCCGAGTGGTACGGCATGGTGACTAACTGCTTGATTTCAGAGCGTGTGCCCGGCAAGAAGCGCATCCAGGTGATGGCCGACAGTGACAGCGATGGCAACGACTCCCAGACGCCCAAGAAGACCAAACTGGAGCTGACCGTCAAGGAAAAGGAGGAGCGCTACATGGCGGCCGCCAAGATTTCGCCCCACTTCGACACAATGGTAGGTTTCCCTGACCGAAATCCCAGCAAGGTAAATTAGGGGGATTCGCGGGGAAACGCGCGTCTCTGCATCTGTGTTCGGGGAACATGGCGATTCGGTTCGGGCCCGGCGTTGCGAACAGCTGTCGTTAGCCAGGGGTGTCGCTGACGGGGGTGGGAACAGCTAAAATCTCGAGTGTGACTGTTCCTACTATGGTTTGTCCCAAGTTAATTATTTTCGAACTAAAAATACAATTTCGAAATCTGTAGTTTCTATAATAACTTCAAATTACTATTTCCTAAATGCGTTATTTTGCCTAAATTTTGATTTTAAATAATACCAATTTAAAACATATTTTGTTCCGTAGGCCATCCAGGAGTCCCTTTCCCGCACCAATTGGGATGTTGCTGCATCCGTGCGCTACCTACGGGAGAACTGCAAGCCCAAGAGCCAGAATGGGCCACTGGGAAAGCCCAAGCTAAAGCCCAGCTCAAATGGGACCAGTGGAACTTCACAAGGCAACTTCTCGGATAACGATCACTCGGACGATGATGATGTGAAGCAGTCCAAGGACCAGGTGTACGACAGCGATGACAGCGATAGCGAGATGTCCACCAAGATGACAGGGCAACGCAAAAAAGTATTCCAGTTTATGAATGATGCTTCGCTAATTGAACTGCAGTCTGTTAAAACGCTGTCCGAGAAGAAGGCATTAGCCATCATTGATGTGCGACCATTCAGTGATTGGGCTGATTTGCGCAAAAAGCTGGAGAGCATCAGGATGTCGGGTGATCTTCTGAACTACGCTCAAGAGCTAATTAACAAGCAGAACACGGTGGCCACCATTCTAAGCAAATGCAACAATATGGTGTCGCGTCTGGAGAAGGCGATTTCCAATGGTGCTGGAATTGTAGAGCAGCCTAAGCTTCTTAGCAGCGGGTAAGCCATAACCAGTCAACTGCCTCATACTAGTTTCTATTTTCCTTCCTCTTGCAGTCTACAGTTGGCTGATTATCAGATAATTGGCCTTAACTGGCTCACCGTAATGCACAAACAAGAAATGAATGGCATTTTGGCCGATGAAATGGGTCTGGGCAAGACAATACAGGTGATTGCATTTCTGGCATATCTTAAGGAGAATGGTCTCAGCCAAGCTGCACATTTAATTGTCGTTCCCTCGTCCACGCTGGACAATTGGGAAGCGGAGATAAGCCGCTGGTGTCCCGAACTGGTGGTGGAGAAGTACCATGGCTCGCAGGACGAGCGGAGGAGAATGCGAGGGCGATTTGCCAAGGATGGATTTACTGGCTTTGACGTTCTTCTGACCACGTAACTAACCATAAATGCATAAAAGAATCTAAGCTATAATGTCTTGTATATTTTTGACAGTTATCACATTGTTGGATCCACGCCGGAGGAGAGGAAAATGTTCCGGGTTTGCAAGTTGGACTACGTCATTTTTGATGAAGCCCATATGCTGAAGAACATGACCACGCAACGCTATGCTAACCTTATAACCATAAATGCTAGGATGCGAATCCTGCTCACTGGAACTCCGCTGCAGAACAATCTGCTGGAGCTAATCTCTCTGCTCTGCTTCGTGATGCCCAAATTTTTCGCCAAGAGCATCGAGGACATTAAGTCGTTGTTTGTTAAGGTGAGAACTAACAATTTTTAAAATAAAACAAGATATAATCTCATATGCTTTGCAGAAGGGAAAAAGCGATGGAGATCAGGAGGAGGTGTCACAGTTCCAGGAAACACAAATTCAGAGAGCAAAGCGCATCATGAAGCCATTTGTGCTCAGACGCCTTAAGAAAGATGTCCTCAAGAACCTGCCCAAGAAGCTAAGCCTGGTGGTAATTACGCCAGGCAAAAATCAATATTATACAACCTATTAATCGGTATTTATTTTTAGGAAAAAGTGCCGATGAGCAGTCAGCAAAAACATTACTACCACGAGCTGGTCGATTATTATTCCAACAACAAGGGCGAGGTGTGCAGCAGCGAAAGGGCCGGCATAGCGATCATGATGGAGATGCGCCGCATTGCAAACCATCCGTTGCTGATGCGTCATTATTTCACCGACGCTAATCTGCGTGGTTTCTCTAAGCGCCTGGCAAATGCCAGTTCTTTCAAAAAGACCAACGAGCAATACATATTTGAAGAGCTAGCCGTTATGTCTGACTTTCAGGTCTATCAGATGATGAACAAGCATGTGAGCGACTATCAGAAAAGTATCCCGAAGCGAATGGCTAAATTTCTGTGTCTTTCAGGAGTTTTACGACGTGAAAATACCCGATAATTTGATCTGCGATTCTGGAAAATTTCGGTACCTGGATACGTTGCTTCCAAAACTAAAGGAAGAAGGACACCGTGTGTTGCTTTTCAGCCAGTTCACCATGATGCTGGACATTGTGGAGGAGTATCTGCGAGTACGAAAGTTTGGTTTCTGTCGCCTGGACGGTTCGACCGCCGTAAATGTCCGCCAGGACTTGATCACCGACTTCAATGGGGACGATAACATATTTGTGTTCCTACTCTCCACCAAAGCCGGTGGCGTTGGCATCAACTTGACGGCTGCCGACACCTGTGTCATCCACGATATCGACTTCAACCCGTACAACGATAAACAGGCCGAGGATCGGTGTCACCGCATGGGACAGCAGCGTCCGGTGACCATTTACCGTCTCATTTCCGAGAGTACCATCGAGGAGGGCATCCTGATGGCCGCCGAAGAGAAGCTAAAACTAGAAAAGGACATTACTTCCAACGAGAAGGGCGAGGTGCACGAGCAGCGATGTGTGGTCAAGCTGTTAACCACAGCCCTTGGTTTGGATAAGAATCAGGAGGAGCAGCTAAACAATTCACTAAACAACTCAATCGCCTCGCCCGCCAAATAGGCATCCTCGTTGTCGTCATTCTCGTTCTTGTCCCCACCTCTATATTTATTCTGCGCCAGCATTAGATCAACTTGGTCTTTTCGTCCTACCGCTGTCAAATCGTGTTAACATCTTTTGAATAATTTTATACCGATTAATATTGTATTTATATATTTTAAACTTGTATGCAAGGAACGTGAGATCTGGCGTAAGGTTAGCATAAAGTGGATCATAAATCGAGTTAGCAATTTTTCACCATCACGACGACAACTGTTCTTCACTAGTAACAACAACATTTCCACGATAAACCATGGCCAAGACAAGTTTATATTCTTGTTTTATTGATTTGTCATCTTGAATAGTTTTCCTTTCTGTAAGCGTTTATGTATCGAATTGAAACTCTTGTTATAAGGATAAAGAACATTTGTGTACGAATGCGATCATCATGTGCATTTATTTCTATTTGCTGCCGCTGTTCGAGCAGCTCGACAACCCTCAACGGATCGCTCTCGCATTTTCCCACGAGATTCTTTCGGTTGTGTGGTGCAAAGAGACTCGGAGAAACGCTTTCCAGAGAGCCCAACTGTTTTGAAGAGCTTTCGGCTGGCGCGGCGATTCATCAAGTCTTTAGTCTTCAACTGATCGCTCGCGCCGATGATTTAATTTTTAAGTTAAAGCCTGCGCCCAGTGTAGCAGCCAGCAGCGTTACTCACATCCATACATACATACGTGCGAATATACATACATACATGCCTACATAATACGGCGTACATCGATAAATAGATATACCCCGCAGATATAGTGTCTCGATCGACAGCAACGAACCCATGGAAACCTAAAGTAACACCAAAACCCCCATAGTTCCATAGTTAAATGTGTTTAAATTCAATTATATCCCGATCCTTTATATTTTGCTCTTACGAATCGGGATTATGTGATTCATGCATAAGTACATACGTTTCCTACCCGAATACTTTCTTGAATTCTATTTAAAAATAGACAAACTGTTTGCGAGCGGAAATCATATTGCCGCGGCGGCGACTAGAACGCTAAATAAATCGGGCCAATAATATGAAATAGTCGTTTTGTTTTTCTTTTTTGCCTTGCTGCCAGCCCGCTGATATTATTGTTTTTGACCAGCGGAAACGGAAGCAGCGCCAACTGCATATAGGTTTATAGATGTATCTACATAGTGCTGCGATACAGTCATCACTCGCAGCGCTGTCATATACTATAAATATAGATGCGGCGGCACATGTGAGCAGTTTTTGGCAATTGCCAAAGAATACGGCGCACAAGTCGGGTGAAAACAAACAGCGCGTGCAGGCTAAACATGAACAGTAGTATAGGAACATATAAATAACAATTAATAATCCCCCTCATTTTGGCCGCTCTGGTATGCGTGTAGTGACCGATCGTATGTGTACGTGTGAGTAATCCGAACAATAACTATATAAGTGTATACATATACAGCGAGCGATCTGCATTAAATGAGAAGAAAAAATCACACAAGAAAAACCAACGAACGAACACAACAACGCGAAAAAAAAACAAAAAAACCAAAACGGAATCGTAATAATTGACGAGCAGACAACGAGCCGAGAACAAGCAGCACAAAGCGACAAACCAAAAATAGACGATACCAACGGTGCGTATACTTAACGAGCCACCCGCTCATATCACTCATCTCGCCCTCTCGCTCGCACCCGCACAGCAGCCACAGCAAGAGCAACAACAATAGGCACTACAATCAATTGTGATCGCCGTGCACTTGTGTGAGTGCGTATGCGTATCTGTGCCTTTGCATTTGCCGCTGTATCTGCATCTGTATCTGTATCTGTGTCTGGAAGCCCGCAATCCATAACTATCTATTGGGCGTGGAGGGACGCTTCGAAATATTAATTATTTCTGACACTGTTTACGGCTTGACTTGGCGCATGCCAAGCATGATTAAACGAGACACGAAAGAGCGTATCTACAAAGTAGATAAATATCTTTATACGAACAACTAAGCTGCGGCACCAAGCAACAATCGAATCGACGAATAGCAACAACGCACAACGCAACAAACCCATCTATATACTCTATACACAGAGATAAACAAAAGCTCAAGCAGCAGCAGCGAAACAATTTGGAAGAAACATTTTTGCACTAAAAGGTGAGTATTCGTCCATCCGCCGCTGATTCATAATACCAGCCCAGCTTATTCCGAGCATTCTGTTTGCCAATCTGGAAATGGACTGTCGAGCAATTAACGCGGCAAGTTCACATTGCTATGATAGTAGTCACTAACAGGGCAACTAGCCTATGTAGAATTCCCTAAGCAACTTAAGGTTCGTTTATAACCGCAAGTTCATAGTTTTATTGATATGAGTCCCCAGTAGGTGTAGAGGCTAATTTAAATAAGATGAGTTATTTATTCAATCAACATTTTGCAATAAGATTTCAAGGTGGCAGTGCACACTCTTGGAGGTCTGACTGTACAATGATGTACATAAGTATCTTTCGCGGAGACTCACTCCGGACTCCTTGTGGGCCGCAGAATAAGAATTACTCGGGGGCTGATGTCATGTTCGGAGACGAAGTGCTCTAGGCAGAGGCCCCAAACCAGATGCAACTCCTACGCTCGGCCATAAAGCCGGTTGCTCGAAGAGATCAAGTAGTTTGCGCCTGCCTCTCGCATCTGGGGTAAACAGTTTTTGTGTATCTTTACTTGATATATGAGTAGGTGAACATGTTACGGGTTTGGCTCGGGCATAGGGCTTCGGATTGTCGCGAATAATTTTAATTGGATTTCAGACCCAGCAATCTGAATCTGCAAAAGGGGAAGATAGCCCTCACATCGTATTAAGAAGAGAACTCAACTCGACAAAGGAGGAAAGGAAACCAACTATTGTGATATGTACAAATTTACTCAAATACTGAAGCCACACATTTAGACGTTTATTCGACGGAATCCCAGTTGTGAACCGATTAACCGGAGGATAATCTACCAAAGATTAGGCTTTCATCTTCAATTAAGTTTACCCAAATAGAGCAGAAGCAGTACTCGAAAATCGCAGGATGGCCGAAAAAGTGGAACTGGCACAGGCCAGCCTGAATGGCCAACAGAATGATCCGCGGAAGGTGCGCAAGTCACCGGAATTTCAGCCCGGCGTTATCTCACGCGAACGCAGCTTTGTGCGCACCTCGAATCAACAGGTGGGTATGCCATATCGATGTCAACAAGTAGCCATATTTATATAAATGTTTGTGGTTTCAGAATATCAACAAACGCCGAAGTCTGGCTTTCAACGTACCTGGCAATCAATCGGGACAGATGAGAGGCAAACCAGCCATGGATATCTACAGACCTCCCAGTGAGTTGTTTTAGTCATTCGGTATAAATTCTCTTATGCGCTTTGGTGCTTGGCGGGGTGCTCGGTGCTATAGAAGTTATAGAAGTCAATTTAATATAATAAATAACTATAGTGTGACGGTTTTTAATACACATCCAGTGTATATGAATTTAAACCTAAAAGGTGCTACATTACCATTACAATAAACATACGAAAATATCAATATTTATTAAAAGGATATTGTATAAAGATTATTTCAACATATTTCTCAATATGCTAGTGTATGTGGCAAGTAACTAAATACCAATAGGAAAAACTCAAGTTTAATCCCATCTTAGTTATACACTCTCAGCCAGCCCAGCTTAAGATGCTCTATTTTTTGCTGCAAGCTTATCAGTTCCGATTCTTACTTACTGAGACCACATTTTTCTTTTGATTCTTTTCATATCTCTGTCTCATACCCTGTATATTCCGTCCCTCCACACAATGTTGTCCTACCCCCACATCATCACATACACTCTCGGGTACACCGACCCTCATCCCCACCCAAAATTTCCACTTGACTCTGTCTCAGATGTGCGCGGAGAGCTGGCCGCTCCAGCCGGTGGTGTCGGTGGTGATGGTTCGAATGGTGCTATCGGTGGTGTCGCCAACAAGCTGAACGTCAATGCCCAGGAGTTCACAATGACAACCAGCTCCGGGGCACCGGCCGAGGCACTCAGCAATCGGTAATGCAAAGTCTTTTAATGCCATTGTTTACCCCTCTTCCCGTCTCCTTGCAGAGCTAAACTACAGTCTACAACATTCTTCCAGTTCGTCGCTGATCTTCCCGCCCACCAATGGACCAGGCGTCGCAGTTGCACCGGTTGTGGGCCAGTACGGAAACGTGAATCGCCGCCAGGCCGGACTCTCTCTCGGCAACATGCCGGGCTTGAAGACCAACCATCGCTCGATCCTGGTGACGTATCCAGTCAATACCGGTGCCCTCAGCGGTCAGCTGCCGCTCATGAACTCACCCTCAAGTGGAAATATACTACACGTGAGCTCCAATTTAAATATAATATATAGCATAAAAGCAATAACTTAATTAATGAACTCTTAAATTGCAGACAACCAATCGTGTAAAGTTTGCACCTGAGCCCCGAGGTCACAAAGTGGCTTCCCATAATCAGTTTGGTCAGCAAAACAACAACTATGCTCAGCCTTACCAGGCGAACATTAATGGAGTAGATCCGTACATGAATGGAAATGCACTGCAACGCTCCAAATCGCTGTCGTCAGCGGATGCCCTAACTCGGGGAATGGCCGGATTGGGACTTGGTTTGGGCAACGAGGTGGCCGACATTGGACAGTTTACCCCAGAGATCCAGGCGCTTATTGACACGGCCCTGGAAGATCCCAATAAGCTGAACTCTCGTTGTCTCATGGAACTGACATCGCAGTTCATTAAACGTGCGGTGGAGAGTCGCCGCTTTGCCCTGCCAATATCACGGCTGTGTCTGAACATCATCGCCCGGGAGCAGAAGGAAACGTTCCTCGAGGCGCTGCTCAACACATGCCGTCAGTGGTACCAGGAGCGTGAAAAGGTAGGACGATTCAGCATAAATTTCCAAGCTCACTTAATCTTATAGAATCGTTTATCCCGTACCCAGCTGCTGTTTGCCATCCAGGGCATGAAGTCGCCATCACGGGTTCGATTTACCGCCTTCATGGCTTTCCTCACGGAGATGTTTTGCCAGCTCAAACGTCGGCAGCTCCAACTACGCACCCACCACGAGGGGACTCCTCCACCGCTGGTGCTGCTTAGTCTGCTGTCTAAATGCTGCGAGGATTGCGTGCGTCCACCCATTAGATCACTCTCAGAGGTAAGTTTGAGATGAAACGGTTGGATAAATATTTAATATACATACTTATTATTGTAATCTTAACTTTCAGATTGAGTGCCTGTTCTATGTACTGACTTGTATTGGCCAGGACATGGAACAGCAGCTGCCACAGCAACTGGAGTTGCTCATGGGTCTGGTTCGCGATGCCTTTTTGAATGCCGGCGAATCTGCGGCTTCCATTCGGCGCACTCTCCTCCAACTCATCGAGCTGAAGGCCTCCCACTGGCAGCTACCAGGCAATACGGTTCTCTACTACACGCACACTAACAATTAGGTCTTGATTATGAGAAAATAATTGGAACCAGATGTGGAGCTGGCGGGGATACGGGCACTTTGCAATCATCAGGACACCATCAGCTATAGATTCTGTTGTCGCATTGCATTTAGGGCCTGGAAAACTTCTGTTCTATTTATCTTATTGTATTCTTACCTAGACATAAGCAATATTTATTTCGGCACCAGCTATAGAGAGAAACTAACCCGAGACTTGCACACTACACACCAAGCTCAGTACCAATTAAGATCAAACGCTTGGCTTCGGTATCTTCGGACTCTGCTATAATCTAAGGCTCAACATTTATGTGAATCCATATATTTATGTGTAATAAATCACAGCTAGTCAAACGACGGTGCAAGTTTATTTTATGCGGGGTATTGAAGTATTAGTAATGAGAACCAAAAATAGAACAAAACAGTATGCTTGAAATGCATAAACATTCTTTAAGCTTATCTCTATGTTTTGTAATATTGACCCGCGCACCTACCTGTTGAACTGTGTTGAACTACGACCCTGGAAAACCTTATCAGCTCAGTGCTATGCCACTTTCTTTGCTTCCTATTTAAGCACCAACTAAGGCTCAAAAATCCAGAGTCTTGCTCGAATAGTTGCAATGGTAAGTCCGAAATACTTTTAGTTTCCGCATAGCAACATTTTGCTCAATTACAGGTCCTTCTAAGTTGTGTCATTTGGCTTGCCCTTTGGCAAGCTGCTAATGCAGCGCTGGATGGCAGTGAAATTCAATTCGCGGACGAATCAGAAACAGAATCTGCCACAAAATACCCTGATTACTGCTGGCTAGATCCTTTTCTTCCAGGATGCCCATATGGTCCAGATGATGGGAGTACATCGACCACTGAGACTTCAACACCGGCAACAACAAATACAAATACAGTCACATCCACTGAGAGAACCCAAAAGACAGCTACTGAAAAGGGAACGACCACCGAGAAAACAACAACTCTAAACACCACCACCATTAAACCTACACCAGAGTCAAGGACAACTCATGAGCCAACCACTCGAAAGACAACAACCCATAAGACAACAGTAAAGCCAACGACCAAAAAGACCACAACTAAAAGGACGACACATGAACCCACAACTAAGGGATCAACCACTTTAAGGACTACTGCGGAACCAATCACTCGTAAAACATCTACTAGAAAGACTAGTACAGAGCAAACCACTACGGAGGAAACAACTGAAAAGACAACTCATGAGCCATCCACTGAGAAAACAACGACCCATAAGACAACAGTTGAACCTACGACCAAGAAGACAACAACTAAACGGACGACTCATAAACCCACAACTAAGGGATCAACCACTTTAAGGACTACTGCGGAACCAACCACTCATAAAACATCTAATACAAAGACTAGTACAGAGCAAACCCCTACGGAGGAAACAACTGAAAAGACAACTCATGAGCCATCCACTGAGAAAACAACGACCCATAAGACAACAGTTGAACCTACGACCAAGAAGACAACCACTAAAAGGACGACTCCTGAACCCACAACTAGGGGATCAACCACTTTAAGGACTACTGCAGAACCAACCACACGTAAGACATCTACTACAAAGACTAGTACAGAGCCAACAACTACAGAGAAAACAACTGAAAAGACAACTCATGAGCCAACCACTGAGAAAACAACGAGCCATAAGACAACAGTAGAACCTAGGACCAAGAAGACAACAACTAAAAGGACGACACATGAACCCACAACTAAGGGATCAACCACTTTAAGGACTACTGCAGAACCAACCACTCGTAAAACATCTAATACAAAGACTAGTACAGAGCAAACCACTACGGAAGAAACAACTGAAAAGACAACTCATGAGCCAGCGACTCAGAAAACAACGACCCATAAGACAACAGTTGAACCAACGACCAAGAAGACAACAACTAAAAGGACGACACATGAACCCATAACTAAGGGATCAACCACTTTAAGGACTACTGCAGAACCAACCACTCGTAAAAAATCGACTACAAAGACTAGTACAGAGCCAACAACTACGGAGAAAACAACTGAAAAGACAACTCATGAGCCAACCACTGAGAAAACAACGACCCATAAGACAACAGTTGAACCTACGACCAAGAAGACAACCACTAAAAGGACGACTCCTGAACCCACAACTAGGGGATCAACCACTTTAAGGACTACTGCAGAACCAACCACACGTAAGACATCTACTACAAAGACTAGTAGAGACCCAACAACCACAGAAGAAACAACTGAACAGACAACTCATGAGCCAGCGACTCAGAAAACAACGAGCTATAAGACAACAGTAGAACCTAGGACCAAGAAGACAACAACTAAAAGGACGACACATGAACCCATAACTAAGGGATCAACCACTTTAAGGACTACTGCAGAACCAACCACTCGTAAAAAATCGACTACAAAGACTAGTACAGAGCCAACAACTACGGAGAAAACAACTGAAAAGACAACTCATGAGCCAACCACTGAGAAAACAACGACCCATAAGGCAACAGTTGAACCTACGACCAAGAAGACAACAACTAAAAGGACGACACATGAACCCACAACTAAGGGATCAACCACTTTAAGGACTCCTGCAGAACCAACCACACGTAAGACATCTACTACAAAGACTAGTACAGAGCCAACAACCACAGAGGAAACAACTGAACAGACAACTCATGAGCCAGCGACTCAGAAAACAACGACCCATAAGACAACAGTTGAACGAACGACCAAGAAGACAACAACTAAAAGGACGACACATGAACCCACAACTAAGGGATCAACCACTTTAAGGACTACTGCAGAACCAACCACTCGTAAAACAGCTAATACAAAGACTAGTACAGAGCAAACCACTACGGAAGAAACAACTGAAAAGACAACTCATGAGCCAACCACTGAGAAAACAACGACCCATAAGGCAACAGTTGAACCTACGACCAAGAAGACAACAACTAAAAGGACGACACATGAACCCACAACTAAGGGATCAACCACTTTAAGGACTCCTGCAGAACCAACCACACGTAAGACATCTACTACAAAGACTAGTACAGAGCCAACAACCACAGAGGAAACAACTGAACAGACAACTCATGAGCCAGCGACTCAGAAAACAACGAGCCATAAGACAACAGTAGAACCTACGACCAAGAAGACAACAACTAAAAGGACGACACATGAACCCACAACTGAGGGATCAACCACTTTAAGGACTACTGCAGAACCAACAACACGTAAGACATCTACTACAAAGACTAGTACAGAGCCAACTACGGAGGAAACAAGTGAAAAGACAACTCGTGAGCCAACCACTGAGAAAACAACGACCCATAAGACAACAGTAGAACCTAGGACCAAGAAGACAACAACTAAAAGGACGACACATGAACCCACAACTAAGGGATCAACCACTTTAAGGACTACTGCAGAACCAACCACTCGTAAAAAATCGACTACAAAGACTAGTACAGAGCCAACAACCACAGAGGAAACAACTGAACAGACAACTCATGAGCCAGCGACTCAGAAAACAACGAGCCATAAGACAACAGTAGAACCTAGGACCAAGAAGACAACAACTAAAAGGACGACACATGAACCCACAACTAAGGGATCAACCACTTTAAGGACTACCGCAGAACCAACCACACGTAAGACATCTACTACAAAGACTAGTACAGAGCCAACAACCACAGAGGAAACAACTGAACAGACAACTCATGAGCCAGCGACTCAGAAAACAACGACCCATAAGACAACAGTTGAACCAACGACCAAGAAGACAACAACTAAAAGGACGACACAAGAACCCACAACTAAGGGATCAACCACTTTAAGGACTACCGCAGAACCAACCACACGTAAGACATCTACTACAAAGACTAGTACAGAGCCAACAACCACAGAGGAAACAACTGAACAGACAACTCATGAGCCAGCGACTCAGAAAACAACGACCCATAAGACAACAGTTGAACCTACGACCAAGAAGACAACAACTAAAAGGACGACACATGAACCCACAACTGAGGGATCAACCACTTTAAGGACTACTGCAGAACCAAATACACGTAAGACATCTACTAAAAAGACTAGTACAGAGCCAACAACCACAGAGGAAACAACTGAACAGACAACTCATGAGCCAGCGACTCAGAAAACAACGACCCATAAGACAACAGTTGAACCAACGACCAAGAAGACAACAACTAAAAGGACGACACATGAACCCACAACTAAGGGATCAACCACTTTAAGGACTACTGCGGAACCAATCACTCGTAAAACATCTACTAGAAAGACTAGTACAGAGCAAACCACTACGGAGGAAACAACTGAACAGACAACTCATGAGCCAGCGACTCAGAAAACAACGAGCCACAAGACAACAGTAGAACCTACGACCAAGAAGACAACAACTAAAAGGACGACACATGAACCCACAACTAAGGAATCAACCACTTTAAGGACTACTGCAGAACCAACCACACGTAAGACATCTACTACAAAGACTAGTACAGAGCCAACAACCACAGAAGAAACAACTGAACAGACAACTCATGAGCCAGCGACTCAGAAAACAACGAGCCATAAGACAACAGTAGAACCTAGGACCAAGAAGACAACAACTAAAAGGACGACACATGAACCCACAACTAAGGGATCAACCACTTTAGGGACTACTGCAGAACCAACCACACGTAAGACATCTACTACAAAGACTAGTACAGAGCCAACAACTACGGAGAAAACAACTGAAAAGACAACTCATGATCCAACCACTGAGAAAACAACGACCCATAAGGCAACAGTTGAACCTACGACCAAGACGACAACAACTAAAAGGACGACACATGAACCCACAACTGAGGGATCAACCACTTTAAGGACTACTGCAGAACCAACCACACGTAAGACATCTACTACAAAGACTAGTACAGAGCCAACAACCACAGAGGAAACAACTGAACAGACAACTCATGAGCCAGCGACTCAGAAAACAACGACCCATAAGACAACAGTTGAACCTACGACCAAGAAGACAACAACTAAAAGGACGACACATGAACCCACAACTAAGGGATCAACCACTTTAAGGACTACCGCAGAACCAACCACACGTAAGACATCTACTACAAAGACTAATACAGAGCCAACAACTACAGAGAAAACAACTGAAAAGACAACTCATGAGCCAACCACTGAGAAAACAACGACCCATAAGGCAACAGTTGAACCAACGACCAAGAAGACAACAACTAAAAGGACGACACATGAACCCACAACTAAGGGATCAACAACTTTAAGGACTACTGCGAAACCAACCACTCGTAAAACATCTAATACAAAGACTAGTACAGAGCAAACCACTACGGAAGAAACAACTGAAAAGACAACTCATGAGCCAACCACTCAGAAAACAACGAGCCATAAGACAACAGTAGAACCTACGACCAAGAAGACAACAACTAAAAGGACGACACATGAACCCACAACTGAGGGATCAACCACTTTAAGGACTACTGCAGAACCAACCACACGTAAGACATCTACTACAAAGACTAGTACAGAGCCAACTACGGAGGAAACAAGTGAAAAGACAACTCGTGAGCCAACCACTGAGAAAACAACGACCCATAAGACAACAGTAGAACCTAGGACCAAGAAGACAACAACTAAAAGGACGACACATGAACCCACAACTAAGGGATCAACCACTTTAAGGACTACTGCAGAACCAACCACTCGTAAAAAATCGACTACAAAGACTAGTACAGAGCCAACAACCACAGAGGAAACAACTGAACAGACAACTCATGAGCCAGCGACTCAGAAAACAACGAGCCATAAGACAACAGTAGAACCTAGGACCAAGAAGACAACAACTAAAAGGACGACACATGAACCCACAACTAAGGGATTAACCACTTTAGGGACTACTGCAGAACCAACCACACGTAAGACATCTACTACAAAGACTAATACAGAGCCAACAACTACAGAGAAAACAACTGAAAAGACAACTCATGAGCCAACCACTGAGAAAACAACGACCCATAAGGCAACAGTAGAACCTAGGACCAAGAAGACAACAACTAAAAGGACGACACATGAACCCACAACTAAGGGATTTACCACTTTAGGGACTACTGCAGAACCAACCACACGTAAGACATCTACTACAAAGACTAGTACAGAGCCAACAACCACAGAGGAAACAACTGAACAGACAACTCATGAGCCAGCGACTCAGAAAACAACGAGCCATAAGACAACAGTAGAACCTACGACCAAGAAGACAACAACTAAAAGGACGACACATGAACCCACAACTGAGGGATCAACCACTTTAAGGACTACTGCAGAACCAAATACACGTAAGACATCTACTACAAAGACTAGTACAGAGCCAACAACCACAGAGGAAACAACTGAACAGACAACTCATGAGCCAGCGACTCAGAAAACAACGACCCATAAGACAACAGTTGAACCAACGACCAAGAAGACAACAACTAAAAGGACGACACATGAACCCACAACTAAGGGATCAACCACTTTAAGGACTACCGCAGAACCAACCACACGTAAGACATCTACTACAAAGACTAGTACAGAGCCAACAACCACAGAGGAAACAACTGAACAGACAACTCATGAGCCAGCGACTCAGAAAACAACGACCCATAAGACAACAGTTGAACCAACGACCAAGAAGACAACAACTAAAAGGACGACACAT
Organism: Drosophila yakuba; assembly: GCF_016746365.2. Lineage (NCBI taxonomy): Eukaryota > Metazoa > Arthropoda > Insecta > Diptera > Drosophilidae > Drosophila > Drosophila yakuba. The sequence continues at coordinate 12,716,430 of NC_052527.2, read as the reverse complement.
GAACCCACAACTAAGGGATCAACCACTTTAAGGACTACTGCGGAACCAATCACTCGTAAAACATCTACTAGAAAGACTAGTACAGAGCAAACCACTACGGAGGAAACAAGTGAAAAAACAACTCGTGAGCCAACCACTGAGAAAACAACGACCCATAAGACAACAGTAGAACCTAGGACCAAGAAGACAACAACTAAAAGGACGACACATGAACCCACAACTAAGGGATCAACCACTTTAAGGACTACTGCAGAACCAACCACTCGTAAAAAATCGACTACAAAGAGTAGTACAGAGCCAACAACCACTGAGGAAACAACTGAACAGACAACTCATGAGCCAGCGACTCAGAAAACAACGAGCCATAAGACAACAGTAGAACCTTGGACCAAGAAGACAACAACTAAAAGGACGACACATGAACCCACAACTAAGGGATCAACCACTTTAAGGACTACTGCAGAACCAACCACACGTAAGACATCTACTACAAAGACTAGTACAGAGCCAACAACCACAGAGGAAACAACTGAACAGACAACTCATGAGCCAGCGACTCAGAAAACAACGAGCCATAAGACAACAGTAGAACCTACGACCAAGAAGACAACAACTAAAAGGACGACACATGAACCCACAACTGAGGGATCAACCACTTTAAGGACTACTGCAGAACCAACCACACGTAAGACATCTACTACAAAGACTAGTACAGAGCCAACAACCACAGAGGAAACAACTGAACAGACAACTCATGAGCCAGCGACTCAGAAAACAACGACCCATAAGACAACAGTTGAACCTACGACCAAGAAGACAACAACTAAAAGGACGACACATGAACCCACAACTAAGGGATCAACCACTTTAAGGACTACCGCAGAACCAACCACACGTAAGACATCTACTACAAAGACTAATACAGAGCCAACAACTACAGAGAAAACAACTGAAAAGACAACTCATGAGCCAACCACTGAGAAAACAACGACCCATAAGGCAACAGTTGAACCAACGACCAAGAAGACAACAACTAAAAGGACGACACATGAACCCACAACTAAGGGATCAACAACTTTAAGGACTACTGCGAAACCAACCACTCGTAAAACATCTAATACAAAGACTAGTACAGAGCAAACCACTACGGAAGAAACAACTGAAAAGACAACTCATGAGCCAACCACTGAGAAAACAACGACCCATAAGGCAACAGTTGAACCTACGACCAAGAAGACAACAACTAAAAGGACGACACATGAACCCACAACTAAGGGATCAACCACTTTAGGGACTACTGCAGAACCAACCACACGTAAGACATCTACTACAAAGACTAGTACAGAGCCAACAACCACAGAGGAAACAACTGAACAGACAACTCATGAGCCAGCGACTCAGAAAACAACGAGCCACAAGACAACAGTAGAACCTACGACCAAGAAGACAACAACTAAAAGGACGACACATGAACCCACAACTGAGGGATCAACCACTTTAAGGACTACTGCAGAACCAACCACTCGTAAAAAATCGACTACAAAGATTAGTACAGAGCCAACAACTACGGAGAAAACAACTGAAAATACAACTCATGAGCCAACCACTGAGAAAACAACGAGCCATAAGACAACAGTAGAACCTAGGACCAAGAAGACAACAACTAAACGGAGGACTCATAAACCCACAACTAAAGGATCAACAACTTTAAGGACTACTGCGGAACCAACCACACGTAAGACATCTACTACAAAGACTAGTACAGAGCCAACAACCACAGAGGAAACAACTGAACAGACAACTCATGAGCCAGCGACTCAGAAAACAACGAGCCATAAGACAACAGTAGAACCTACGACCAAGAAGACAACAACTAAAAGGACGACACATGAACCCACAACTGAGGGATCAACCACTTTAAGGACTACTGCAGAACCAACCACACGTAAGACATCTACTACAAAGACTAGTACAGAGCCAACTACGGAGGAAACAAGTGAAAAGACAACTCGTGAGCCAACCACTGAGAAAACAACGACCCATAAGACAACAGTAGAACCTAGGACCAAGAAGACAACAACTAAAAGGACGACACATGAACCCACAACTAAGGGATCAACCACTTTAAGGACTACTGCAGAACCAACCACTCGTAAAAAATCGACTACAAAGACTAGTACAGAGCCAACAACCACAGAGGAAACAACTGAACAGACAACTCATGAGCCAGCGACTCAGAAAACAACGAGCCATAAGACAACAGTAGAACCTACGACCAAGAAGACAACAACTAAAAGGACGACACATGAACCCACAACTGAGGGATCAACCACTTTAAGGACTACTGCAGAACCAACCACACGTAAGACATCTACTACAAAGACTAGTACAGAGCCAACAACCACAGAGGAAACAACTGAACAGACAACTCATGAGCCAGCGACTCAGAAAACAACGAGCCATAAGACAACAGTAGAACCTACGACCAAGAAGACAACAACTAAAAGGACGACACATGAACCCACAACTGAGGGATCAACCACTTTAAGGACTACTGCAGAACCAACCACACGTAAGACATCTACTACAAAGACTAGTACAGAGCCAACTACGGAGGAAACAAGTGAAAAGACAACTCGTGAGCCAACCACTGAGAAAACAACGACCCATAAGACAACAGTAGAACCTAGGACCAAGAAGACAACAACTAAAAGGACGACACATGAACCCACAACTAAGGGATCAACCACTTTAAGGACTACTGCAGAACCAACCACTCGTAAAAAATCGACTACAAAGACTAGTACAGAGCCAACAACCACAGAGGAAACAACTGAACAGACAACTCATGAGCCAGCGACTCAGAAAACAACGAGCCATAAGACAACAGTAGAACCTAGGACCAAGAAGACAACAACTAAAAGGACGACACATGAACCCACAACTAAGGGATCAACCACTTTAAGGACTACTGCAGAACCAACCACACGTAAGACATCTACTACAAAGACTAATACAGAGCCAACAACTACAGAGAAAACAACTGAAAAGACAACTCATGAGCCAACCACTGAGAAAACAACGACCCATAAAGCAACAGTTGAACCTACGACCAAGAAGACAACAACTAAAAGGACGACACATGAACCCACAACTAAGGGATCAACCACTTTAAGGACTACTGCAGAACCAACCACACGTAAGACATCTACTACAAAGACTAGTACAGAGCCAACAACCACAGAGGAAACAACTGAACAGACAACTCATGAGCCAGCGACTCAGAAAACAACGAGCCATAAGACAACAGTAGAACCTACGACCAAGAAGACAACAACTAAAAGGACGACACATGAACCCACAACTGAGGGATCAACCACTTTAAGGACTACTGCAGAACCAACCACACGTAAGACATCTACTACAAAGACTAGTACAGAGCCAACAACCACAGAGGAAACAACTGAACAGACAACTCATGAGCAATCGACTCAGAAAACAACGAGCCATAAGACAACAGTAGAACCTAGGACCAAGAAGACAACAACTAAAAGGACGACACATGAACCCACAACTAAGGGATCAACCACTTTAGGGACTACTGCAGAACCAACCACACGTAAGACATCTACTACAAAGACTAGTACAGAGCCAACAACTACGGAGAAAACAACTGAAAAGACAACTCATGATCCAACCACTGAGAAAACAACGACCCATAAGGCAACAGTTGAACCTACGACCAAGACGACAACAACTAAAAGGACGACACATGAACCCACAACTAAGGGATCAACCACTTTAAGGACTACTGCAGAACCAACCACTCGTAAAACATCTAATACAAAGACTAGTACAGAGCAAACCACTACGGAAGAAACAACTGAAAAGACAACTCATGAGCCAACCACTGAGAAAACAACGACCCATAAGGCAACAGTTGAACCTACGACCAAGAAGACAACAACTAAAAGGACGACACATGAACCCACAACTAAGGGATCAACCACTTTAAGGACTACTGCAGAACCAACCACACGTAAGACATCTACTACAAAGACTAGTACAGAGCCAACAACCACAGAGGAAACAACTGAACAGACAACTCATGAGCCAGCGACTCAGAAAACAACGAGCCATAAGACAACAGTAGAACCTACGACCAAGAAGACAACAACTAAAAGGACGACACATGAACCCACAACTGAGGGATCAACCACTTTAAGGACTACTGCAGAACCAACCACACGTAAGACATCTACTACAAAGACTAGTACAGAGCCAACTACGGAGGAAACAAGTGAAAAGACAACTCGTGAGCCAACCACTGAGAAAACAACGACCCATAAGACAACAGTAGAACCTAGGACCAAGAAGACAACAACTAAAAGGACGACACATGAACCCACAACTAAGGGATCGACCACTTTAAGGACTACTGCAGAACCAACCACTCGTAAAAAATCGACTACAAAGACTAGTACAGAGCCAACAACCACAGAGGAAACAACTGAACAGACAACTCATGAGCCAGCGACTCAGAAAACAACGAGCCATAAGACAACAGTAGAACCTAGGACCAAGAAGACAACAACTAAAAGGACGACACATGAACCCACAACTAAGGGATTAACCACTTTAGGGACTACTGCAGAACCAACCACACGTAAGACATCTACTACAAAGACTAATACAGAGCCAACAACTACAGAGAAAACAACTGAACAGACAACTCATGAGCCAACCACTGAGAAAACAACGAGCCATAAGACAACAGTAGAACCTAGGACCAAGAAGACAACAACTAGAAGGACGACACATCAACCCACAACTAAGGGATCAACAACTTTAAGGACTACTGCAGAACCAATCACTCGTAGAACATCTACTACAAAGACTAGTGCAGAGCCAACTACGGAGGAAACAACTGAAAAGACAACTCATGAGCCAACCACTGATAAAACAACGACCCATAAGACAACAGTTGAACCAACGACCAAGAAGACAACAACTAAAAGGACGACACATGAACCCGCTACCAAGAAATCAACAACTATAAGGACTACTGTGGAACCAACCACCCGTAAAACATCTACCACAAAGCCTTCTACGACTAAGAAGGCAACAACTGGAAGGACAACTCATGAGCCAACCACTCGGAAGACAACAAGCCATAAGACAACAGTAAAGCCAACGACCAAGAAGACTACAACCAAAAGAACGACGCATGAACCCACTACAACGACTAAGACTAAGACAACAGTAAAACCAACGACCAAGAAGAGTACAACCAAAAGATCGACGCATGAAGCCGCTACCAAGAAATCAACAACTTTAAGGACTACTGTAGAACCAACCACTCGTAAAACATCTACCACAAAGCCTACTACGACTAAGAAGGCAACAACTGAGAAGACAACTCATGAGCCAACCACTCGGAAGACAACAACCCATAAGACAACAGTAAAGCCAACGACCAAGAAGAAAACAACCAAAAGATCGACGCATGAACCCACTACCAAGAAATCAACAACTTTAAGGACTACTGTGGAACCAACCACTCGTAAAACATCTACCACAAAGCCTACTACGACTAAGAAGGCAACAACTGAGAAGACAACTCATGAGCCAACCACTCGGAAGACAACAACCCATAAGACAACAGTAAAGCCAACGACCAAGAAGACTACAACCAAAAGAACGACGCATGAACCCACTACTTCGACTAAGACTAAGACAACAGTAAAATCAACGACCAAGAAGACTACAACCAAAAAAACGACGCATGAACCCACTACCAAGAAATCAACAACTTTAAGGACTACTGTGGAACCAACCACTCGTAAAACATCTACCACAAAGCCTACTACGACTAAGAAGGCAAGAACTGAAAAGACAACTCATGAGCCAACCACTCGGAAGACAACAACCCATAAGACAACAGTAAAGCCAACGACCAAGAAGACCACTACCAAGAAATCAACAACTTTAAGGACTACTGTGAAACCAACCACTCGTAAAACATCTACCACAAAGCCTACTACGACTAAGAAGGCAACAACTGAAAAGACAACTCATGAGCCAACCACTCGGAAGACAGCAACCCATAAGACAACAGTAAAGCCAACGACCAAGAAGACTACAACCAAAAGAACGACGCATAAACCCACTACCAAGAAATCAACAACTTTAAGGACTACTGTGGAACCAACCACTCGTAAAACATCTACCACAAGGCCTACTACGACTAAGAAGGCAACAACTGAAAAGACAACTCATGAGCCAACCACTCGGAAGATAACAACCCATAAGACAACAGTAAAGCCCACGACCAAGAAGACCACAACCAAAAGAACGACGCATAAACCCACTACCAAGAAATCAACAACTTTAAGGACTACTGTAGAACCAATCACTCGTAAAACATCTACCACAAAGCCTACTTCGACCAAGAAGGCAACCACTGAAAAGACAACTTATGAGCCAACCACTCGGAAGGCAACAAGCCATAAGACAACAGTAAAGCCAACGACCAAGAAGACCACAACCAAAAGAACGACGCATGAACCCACTACTACGACTAAGACTAAGACAACAGTAAAGCCAACGACCAAGAAGACTACAACCAAAAGAACGACGCATGAACCCACTACCAAGAAATCAACAACTTTAAGGACTACTGTGAAACCAACCACTCGTAAAACATCTACCACAAAGCCTACTACGACTATGAAGGCAACAACTGAAAAGACAACTCATGAGCCAACCACTCGGAAGACAACAACCCATAAGACAACAGTAAAGCCAACGACCAAGAAGACCACTACCAAGAAATCAACAACTTTAAGGACTACTGTGAAACCAACCACTCGTAAAACATCTACCACAAAGCCTACTACGACTAAGAAGGCAAGAACTGAAAAGACAACTCATGAGCCAACCACTCGGAAGACAACAACCCATAAGACAACAGTAAAGCCAACGACCAAGAAGACCACTACCAAGAAATCAACAACTTTAAGGACTACTGTGAAACCAACCACTCGTAAAACATCTACCACAAAGCCTACTACGACTAAGAAGGCAACAACTGAAAAGACAACTCATGAGCCAACCACTCGGAAGACAGCAACCCATAAGACAACAGTAAAGCCAACGACCAAGAAGACTACAACCAAAAGAACGACGCATAAACCCACTACCAAGAAATCAACAACTTTAAGGACTACTGTGGAACCAACCACTCGTAAAACATCTACCACAAGGCCTACTACGACTAAGAAGGCAACAACTGAAAAGACAACTCATGAGCCAACCACTCGGAAGATAACAACCCATAAGACAACAGTAAAGCCCACGACCAAGAAGACCACAACCAAAAGAACGACGCATAAACCCACTACCAAGAAATCAACAACTTTAAGGACTACTGTAGAACCAATCACTCGTAAAACATCTACCACAAAGCCTACTTCGACCAAGAAGGCAACCACTGAAAAGACAACTTATGAGCCAACCACTCGGAAGGCAACAAGCCATAAGACAACAGTAAAGCCAACGACCAAGAAGACCACAACCAAAAGAACGACGCATGAACCCACTACTACGACTAAGACTAAGACAACAGTAAAGCCAACGACCAAGAAGACTACAACCAAAAAAACGACGCATGAACCCACTACCAAGAAATCAACAACTTTAAGGACTACTGTGGAACCAACCACTCGTAAAACATCTACCACAAAGCCTACTACGACTATGAAGGCAACAACTGAAAAGACAACTCATGAGCCAACCACTCGGAAGACAACAACCCATAAGACAACAGTAAAGCCAACGACCAAGAAGACCACTACCAAGAAATCAACAACTTTAAGGACTACTGTGAAACCAACCACTCGTAAAACATCTACCACAAGGCCTACTACGACTAAGAAGGCAACAACTGAAAAGACAACTCATGAGCCAACCACTCGGAAGACAGCAACCCATAAGACAACAGTAAAGCCAACGACCAAGAAGACTACAACCAAAAGAACGACGCATAAACCCACTACCAAGAAATCAACAACTTTAAGGACTACTGTAGAACCAATCACTCGTAAAACATCTACCACAAAGCCTACTTCGACCAAGAAGGCAACCACTGAAAAGACAACTCATGAGCCAACCACTCGGAAGACAACAAGCCATAAGACAACAGTAAAGCCAACGACCAAGAAGACCACAACCAAAAGAACGACGCATGAACCCACTACTACGACTAAGACTGAGACAACAGTAAAGCCAACGACCAAGAAGACTACAACCAAAAAAACGACGCATGAACCCACTACCAAGAAATCAACAACTTTAAACTCTTCTGTGGAACCAACCACTCGTAAGACATCTACCACAAAGCCTACTACGACTAAGAAGGCAACAACTGAAAAGACAACTCATGAGCCAACCACTCGGAAGACAACAACCCATAAGACAACAGTAAAGCCAACGACCAAGAAGACTACAACCAAAAGAACGACGCATAAACCCACTACCAAGAAATCAACAACTTTAAGGACTACTGTGGAACCAACCACTCGTAAAACATCTACCACAAGGCCTACTACGACTAAGAAGGCAACAACTGAAAAGACAACTCATAAGCCAACCACTCGGAAGATAACAACCCATAAGACAACAGTAAAGCCCACGACCAAGAAGACTACAACCAAAAGAACGACGCATAAACCCACTACCAAGAAATCAACAACTTTAAGGACTACTGTGAAACCAACCACTCGAAAAACATCTACCACAAGGCCTACTACGACTAAGAAGGCAACAACTGAAAAGACAACTCATGAGCCAACCACTCGGAAGATAACAACCCATAAGACAACAGTAAAGCCCACGACCAAGAAGACTACAACCAAAAGAACGACGCATAAACCCACTACCAAGAAATCAACAACTTTAAGGACTACTGTAGAACCAATCACTCGTAAAACATCTACCACAAAGCCTACTTCGACCAAGAAGGCAACCACTGAAAAGACAACTCATGAGCCAACCACTCGGAAGACAACAAGCCATAAGACAACAGTAAAGCCAACGACCAAGAAGACCACAACCAAAAGAACGACGCATGAACCCACTACTACGACTAAGACTAAGACAACAGTAAAGCCAACGACCAAGAAGACTACAACCAAAAGAACGACGCATGAACCCACTACCAAGAAATCAACAACTTTAAGGACTACTGTGAAACCAACCACTCGTAAAACATCTACCACAAAGCCTACTACCACTAAGAAAGCAACAACTAAAAAGACAACTCATGAGCCAACCACTCGAATAACAACAACCCATAAGACAACAGTAAAGCCAACGACCAAGAAGACTACAACCAAAAGAACGACGCATGAACCCACTACCAAAAAATCAACCACTTTAAAGACTTCTGTAGAACCAACCACTCATAAAACATCTACTACAAAGCCTACAACGACTAAGAAGGCAACAACCGAGAAGACAACTCGTGTACCAACCACTCGGAAAACAACAACCCATAAGACAACAGTAAAGCCAACGACCAAAAAGACTACAACCAAAAGAACGACGCATGAACCCACTACCAAGAAATCAACAACTCTAAGGACCACTGCAGAACCAACCACTCGTAAAACATCTAACACAAAGACTACTGGGAAGTCAACCACACGGGAGCCAACCACATCGGGTAATACAACAGCAGAACAAACAACAAAAAGAACGACAGATAAAATAAATACAACAACTCAAAAACCAACATCCGTAGAAACTACAACCAATTCTTCAAATCAGCGCAAAACTACCACGGAATCTTCCACCACCGAAGAGCAGCATATTCACCACCATCATCACCACATTCATTATCACAAGCCCGCTGATACAGGTCCATCCTTTATTCCACTTCCTAATCTTCCGCCGCTGCCGTTGCCCCTGCCCTGGCCACCACTTCCACTTCCCGATTTCCCTCTACCTTTGCCTCCTTTACCTGCTGTGTTGCCACCGCTGCCTGCACTCCCACCATTGCCAGAAGTAAACTTAACAGAAATTTCCTTACCCGAAATTTCCCTTCCCAATTTGCCACCACTACCACAATTGCCGAATCCTTTTGGTGGACTTCCAAACTTATTTGGGTGATAGTTAACCACTAAAAATGAGGCGGCCTTCAATATGTATAAATATACAAAATTATTGTTAATGGCTATGGAAATGTGAAAGTAAATTAACCAGACGGAATACTGAGTTGGGAAATCTGTTAAGTATTGTATTGAATTGTACCATTTAATAAAGAAACTGTTATTTAATAATACATTCTTTTAATACATTCTTTTATTTTATGTTGCGATTGATCATCAAGATTTTTGAAACCCTTTTATTATTGGAAAACATGTTTAATATCTAAATATTTTTACAGTGTATAATGTAAATAACCGGGCGAAACTCTACGTTTCAGCAATTAGGTATTTTATGTATATATCGATTATCCATACCATATCATGTTTATCGATAGCAACGGTGTCGTGCCCACTATCGTGGGTGGTTGAACCATCTCTTAGCGGATGGCTCGGCCATTTCGTTTTTGTCTTCACCCCAATAAAGTTGATAGACCTACAAGTAAGCATTTTTGGTTGGAAAAAGTGTGAAATAAATTATCTATTTTAACCACTATGCGCCATGTTATAGTCAGAGATCTTAAACATTCTTGAATCTAGTTTAAAGTGTTGGAATGTCAGTGATTGAGTATTATTTTCGCAAAAATCGATTGCCCCAATGGGACACCACGTGTTTCAAAATGGCGACGATATCTAGAATGGTGAACAACTTTCCTTTATTTTGCGTTTCTTATCAAAGGACTTACGGGGTCCTAAAGATAGGCTTAGATGTCTGGCTTGGCAGCAGAAAAAAGAAAGATTGACCATTATAGATGTGAACCTAACCTATTTTTTGTAACTCTGCTCTTTTAGAATGGCGGACGCAGCTCCAGCCCGTAGTGGATTCCGTGGCGGATTTGGCTCTCGTGGTGGTCGTGGTGGACGCGGTCGTGGCCGTGGACGCGGCGCCCGCGGACGTGGAAAGGAGGACTCCAAGGAGTGGGTGCCAGTGACCAAGCTGGGACGCCTGGTGCGCGAGGGCAAGATCAAGTCCTTGGAGGAGATCTACCTGTACTCTCTCCCCATCAAAGAGTTCGAGATCATCGACTTCTTCCTGGGATCCGCGCTGAAGGATGAGGTGCTGAAGATCATGCCCGTCCAGAAGCAGACCCGTGCTGGTCAGCGTACCCGTTTCAAGGCCTTCGTTGCCATCGGCGATAACAACGGCCACATTGGTCTCGGCGTTAAGTGCAGCAAGGAAGTGGCCACCGCCATCCGTGGTGCCATCATCCTGGCCAAGCTCTCCGTTGTGCCCGTGCGCCGTGGCTACTGGGGAAACAAGATCGGCAAGCCCCACACCGTGCCCTGCAAGGTCACCGGCAAGTGCGGATCCGTCTCCGTGCGCCTCATCCCCGCTCCCCGTGGTACCGGCATTGTCTCGGCCCCCGTGCCCAAGAAGCTGCTGACCATGGCCGGTATTGAGGATTGTTACACCTCGGCCCGTGGCTCCACTGGAACCCTCGGCAACTTCGCCAAGGCTACCTATGCCGCCATCGCCAAGACGTACGCCTACTTGACCCCCGATCTGTGGAAGGAGATGCCTCTGGGCTCCACTCCCTACCATGCATACTCGGACTTCCTGTCCAAGCCCACTCCTCGTCTGCACGCCGAAGCCTAAGTGAGCACCTTCGAGGCCAATTAATCCAGAGTTTTTGAATAAAGTCATAAACCTTTAAATATATTCCTTTGCTCATTTGTTATTATTGTGGGAATCGGTCGATTTAAAGATGAATTGTTGTGGTTACATTTCTTGTAACGGCTTATATTCTTTTTAATACAATTTGTTTGCGGTTGTTTCCTTTGTTAATCGGAACAACAATAGTAAATATCTTTAGGAAGAACCAAACACAATGCTTGCTGCTTACATATAAGAATATATTTAAAAAATTACACTTAGAATAGGTAAACAAAGGGTCTACGCCTTGACACCATACGCTTCTGGCATACGCTCAATTGCGTACTTGTGCGCAGCCACATACATGATAGGCACACCGGGAATCTTGCGGATGCGGTTCTTTAGGTCCTTGTCGTTGGTGGCCACAATGTAGCACTTGTGCTGGCGCACTCGCTCCACGAGGCAGTCGTCCGCATAGGTGCCCTTGTGCAGGCAGGGCAGTCGCTCGAATCTGGGATCGGAGATTATGCGCAGGGCCAGCTTGTACTTGTTGCCCAGCTTCTCCAGCTCGGCTCGCACGCAGTCGGAGATGTAGGGTATGCACTTGGCATACAGACAGTCCATCATACCCTGCACAATGTCCAGTTTGTTCTTAATGCTAAAGTTGATGAAGTTCGTGTCCAGTACGATGTGGTACGGCGGTCCCAGCTGGGTGTTGTACTGGAAGAAGAGGGCGGAGCTCTGCTGGGTGGCCTCGTGCACCTTAATCTGGTGCGGATCCTCAGCCTTCTTTCTCTTCACTCGAATCTGATCCTTGAGCCGGGCGTCTGTGGGTTTCATTAGGCGCTTAAGCTGTGCATTACGTTGTTTCTTCACCTTCTGCGTTTTCTTGTGCTTTCCCTGTAAGATAGTGAAGATGTTAGGACGATTATAATTAGATATGAAAGGATTATGTACCATTGTGTGCTGTAATTCCTTAAAAAAGTAAACAATATAGCTTAAGAAGTGGCACACGTGTGGAAAGTATTTTGGTAAAGTCAGCTGTTTCGGCTAGACCAGCGATGATAGCGATAGGCAATCGATACACCGAATGAATATATAAATATTTTACAAGTCTTCGACATATTAAAAGATAATATATTTTTTATAGAAAATACATTTTGTGAATAAATTAGCGGAAATTAATAAGTATATCAACTTATCGTTTTTGTTAAATAAAGCACATTCTCATACAATATATATCAATCAAAAACATTTTTCCGATACGATATTTCCATGGCTGCATCTTGAGACATCGATAGTTTGCCGCCATCTTTGCTCAGAATCTTTCCTTCCACGTGGGAAAACGAAACTCGTTCATTTCATTTCAAGACTCAAAATGGTAAGTTGTGTGCTCCTCTTACATAGTTACTCATCAAGTAAATTAAAATGCTTAAAAGGAAAAGTGGTATGCCTCAAATGATGAAACAGATGACGAGACTGAAGGAACGAATTCTCGACTTGGCGCTGTATTTTTCGGTGCCTCGTTAAATATTTGTTCATTTAAGATGATTCGGCAATCTGATGGCATACTGCTTTAACTGCTTTAGTTGATTGGTTTTGGCAAGAGTATGTGCTGAAAGTTTGGTATTTCTTGCAGTAAACAACATTGGAAACCATAAGCATTTGGCTAAATCGAGATCCGTGCACTCCACGTGCATGTGAGACACCTCGGGACAACATGTGAGCCTATTGAGACACCTCGGGACAAAATGTGAGCCCATTGAGACACCTTGGGCAATGAGCCCCCTGGAACACCAGTTTCGCACTGGAGGTAAGATAATAGTACTTTTGGTTGGTTTATTCTTTTCTGATGATCTTATACACAGACCTGTACTGAGCTCAAATACCGTGCAGAAAATTGTAAACTGAAACCTAACCAAATATGTAAAATATGAAGAAATATTCTGTGTACACTATATTAATGAATTCTTTTTTTCTTTCAGACTCATTCCGTTTTGAGGTTATGTATGGGTTCAGCTGCAGCAAACACATGGATATCACCCATAAAGGTAATTAATCTGCACCAGCATTTTTATGTTTCGTTGAACTGATGATTACCTTTAACACCTTTTGCGGTTTCCACCAGAAAGCTTCGGCTTAATGATGGTCTAAGGCGTCTGACTATAAATTTTAATACAAAATTTGATATATAATATATTTCCTTTACTTATATTTTTACTATTATAATCTGTTTCCAGAACAACTCAGCAGTATGGTGTGAACGGACTCCAAGAATAACTAAGTGAACTCGTTTATTTGACAGCATTTATAAGGTAATATTTCCAACAATATTTAAATTATTATATAATGATGATTACCTTCAACACCTTTTGCGGTTTCCACCAGAAAGCTTCGGCTTAAGGATGGTCTAAGGCGTCTGATTATTATGCATAATTATATATTTTGCTCTTTTTGAGATAATGCATCTAAAATTTTATATTTTTCTTTAATTGCAGAATGACGTTGACAGCCTTGTAAAGAATAATTGGAAATTTTCATATACCGAAAAACTAATAAAATTAAATCATAATAAATTACATACATTGTTTATTGTTCTTGGGGAAATGGGTGGTAATAATTTAGGACACGCTACGCATTTTATGAAAAAAATTTGTTTTAAGGCAAAATAATTAAAATCTCGACTTTGCAAATTGGTAAAATAAAGTTGTGACCTATTCTTAAAATGTTACTTTTTACTGGGCTTGGAAATTGGGCTCATAAAACCATTTAGCTTACAATTATGCTACTGCGACAAAAAGCTAATGAGACAGATCGAAAATAATTGTAAAAAAGAAATAGATTAATATAGAAAGTTATTTAGCCCAATGAAGCTTATTAAAATGATCTTATAGTAAACGAGTCTTCAAAAGTTGCGCGCCAAATTGTCATCCCTATATTCCACCCCCCACATTCGATATCGATAACATGGAAAATGAGACGCGCCGGTTTAATCAAACCGCTGTTGCGTATAAATAACGAAAAACATCGTGTTTGGAGAAAAAACTACGCCACTCAAGTGGATTCCGGCTTGGCGGAGTGCTCACTGGACCCCAAGGAGTATGTGGACCTCAAGCGGCAACTGCGGCAGCTCAACTTGCCCCACAAAGACGGACACACGTGCTTGCAACTGGAGTGTCGCCTCTGCGATCGCAACAGGCAGCCGGTGACAAACGCCAAAAAGGGCACTGATCATGGGCTGCTGGCTTACGTAAACAAGCGGACGGGTGAGAGCACCAAATACACCCCAGAAAAATATCCGTATTAAATCCAATATCTCGTTTAGGAGCCTTTATCTGCCCGAACTGCGACGTAAAAACCTCACTGGGCAGTGCCCTATTATCCTATCAGTTGCCCCATCCGGCTGGCTATAGACAACCGCTGCCAAGGCAGCCGCTCTATGAATCGCGATTTCCCCACCTTACCGAAGTCACTCCCGAGGCCTGCGCAGCTCTGGGGATCAAAGGCTTGAAGGAGGACCAACTAAATGCCATTGGAGCACAGTGGGAGTCGCAGCAACAGCTGCTCCATTTCAAGTTACGCAATGCCGCGCAAGTGGTGGTGGGAGAAAAGGTGTTATATCTGGGCGATCGACGTGAGGAGATCTACCAGAGCAGCTCTAGCTCCGGTCTGCTGATCCACGGTGCGATGAACAAAACCAAAGCGGTTCTAGTCAGCAATCTTCTGGACTTTATTGTCCTTGCCACTCAGAACATTGAAACGCGTAAGTGAGCTCTGTTTTGGGTATATTTTGCAGTGGCTGCAAAATAGTGAACAAATTCTAAGCTGAGATACTTAAAATATCAGTGGAAAATAATTAGCACACTTTAGTTTGTAGCATTTTAAGAAATAAGTTATTTTAAACATTTTCTTCGATACTCATTGTTTTTCTCAGATTGCGTTGTATGCCTGCCCTACGAACTGAAGACACTTCCGCAGGAGTGTCTGCCCGCTTTGGAACGCTTCAAGGAGCTTATCTTTTGGTTGCACTACGATGCTAGTCACAGCTGGGATGCAGCAAGAGCGTTTGCGTTAAAGTTGGACGAAAGGCGATGCCTGTTGATCCGACCCACCGAAACGGAACCTGCCCCCCATTTGGCTCTGCGCCGACGCCTCAATCTGCGCCACATCCTGGCCAAAGCGACACCGGTGCAGCACAAGGCCATCACAACATTCGGAGCGATGCGAAATGACATTCTCAGCGAGTTGCAAAACATCGAGAAGGTCAATGGAGTAAAGTGGAAGCGCTTTCCAGTTCTGAACAAGCTGCTCAAAGGCCATCGGAGGGGAGAGTTAACTATCTTAACAGGACCCACTGGAAGTGGAAAGACAACCTTTATGAGCGAGTACTCACTTGATCTGGCCATGCAGGGCGTAAACACGCTGTGGGGCTCGTTCGAGATCCGAAACACCCGGCTGGCGGCCACCTTGCTTCGCCAGTATGTGGGCTACCCGTTGGACGACCGGTTGCAGGAGTTCAACCACTGGGCAGCTGAGTTTGAACGTTTGCCGCTTTACTTTATGACCTTCCACGGACAGCAGCCCCTTAAGCCAGTTCTGGAAGCCATCGAGCATGCCTCTTATGTACACGACGTGATGCACGTAATCATCGACAATCTGCAGTTTATGATGGGCGTGTCCACATATCGAGGCGACAAGTTCTGGGAGCAAGACTCTATTATAGCAGCCTTTCGCTCCTTTGCCACCAAGCACAATGTCCATGTGACGCTCGTAATGCATCCACGCAAGGAGCGGCAAGAGGATGAGCTGACAACTAGCTCGGTTTTCGGAACAGCAAAGGCCACCCAAGAAGCGGACAACGTGCTAATCATACAAGACAAGAGGCTGACTTCTGTGCGGGGCAAGAAGTATCTCCAGATTGCTAAGAATCGCTACTCCGGTGACCTGGGTATTATGCCACTGGAATTCGACAAAGATGCCCTGAGCTATTCCTCCCAGATCCAAAATGCTAAGCGAAAGCGGGAAAAGACGCCATCCGAGAACTGACTTATGAAGGCATTTGTTGTACTATACGATATAATTATTATGTTGTCTATGGCTAGTTTAGTCTTAAGTGAATCCTTTGATAAACTGCATCACGTTGAGCTCTGTTTGTAGTTCTTGGTGTTCATGATCTTCTTGCCGCACATGGCGCATATGGCCTTCTTGTAGGCGCACGCCTGGCAATAGTGGGATCCCATCTGGTGCACTTTCTGTCGGCATATCCTGACAAATTAAAAATTGGTTTTAAGATAACCAGATGGATTCTAAAGTTGATTTCCTACCGGCAAGGCGGTAAGGCAGTCCCTATAGGATTGTATCGTTCGCGGGCCGAGGATAAAGCCTTGTTCTCGTTGATCTTACGTCCTCCCGCAGGCGCTGTGCTGGTTCTCCACGGATTGGGGGCTGAAACTTTGGACAGCTTGGCCTCGCATTTCTCGCACACCATTTTTCTTATCAATTCAATTTGTTTTTTATTTACGTTTTCCGAAAACAGTGTGACCACTCCATTCATATCAATATGTGATCGGGGCTTGCTATCGAATAACTACAATGACAACAATTTCCCTACCAAATGTCTATCGAAAGTTGTGCCTGAGTTATCGACCATCTCAATTGCAAATTTTAGAAGCCAAAAATGACTACAGAAAAAGGAGAACAACTGAGGTAAATTAAAATAAATACATATTCAGTAGCACAGAGCTAAGTATCTACTGATTTCCAGACAACAACTTATAGCGGCAGTGGTGAAGAAACGAGCCTCAATTGCGCGAGCCCATGAAATCGTTGTGCGGCTTTTGGAGCCCGGAATACCGGAGCCCGAGTTCCTTTCTCTGGTAAAATAATGCAAATTAAAAGCTTCACGAGGGCACTAAGCATTTCCTGTACTTGCAGCTATGGGAGATTGGCCCCCCAAATTATGCAGACATAGTGGACGAGCGGGAAATAAACAAACTTTGTGGATATCCGCTTTGTTCGACAGTTCTAGAAAAGTAAGTGTTCCAATAGAAACCAGAGGTTCTTTCCTTAACTATCCTTATTAACTACTATTTTAGCGTTCCCAAGCAAAAGTACAGCATCTCCTCTTCCAAAAACAAAGTTTACGATCTGACGGAACGCAAAAAATTCTGCTCCGGATACTGTTTTAAGGCCTCAGAATATATTAAGTCACAGGTTCCCATATCGCCATTGTGGCTGCGGGATAGAGAGACGAAACCCAGCTTTAAGCTGTTACCACGAAATACTTGACCATCGATATACATAGCTCTCAAAGCGTTTATTTATTTCGTATAAGCATTAAGACCATTTGTTCATTACATTACTGGATTTTTGATGTGGGCTTATAAACCCTGGGGAATATTTCTTAAAGCACTAGCCGATCTAAATTAGATCATGATTATATTGTCGCGCTCTAGCGTCAATTCTGCTTCGCGCTTGGCATCCTCTTCAGACCACTCGCCGCACTTGCTCAGCACGTCGGTTTCCCGCGGAGGTTCGGTCTAACAATCGGTCAAAAAAGCGAAGACACGCGAGGGGATGATATAAAAATGTTGTACTTTATTTGACTTTATTCAGTTATAGGCAATACCTCTTTGTCGTTGGCAGCCAATTTGGTGAACATGTTGGCATAGAGCTTCTTCTCCTTGTTCTTGCTCTCTTTAAGCTTCTGCTTGCAGATGGTCACTTGGTTTGCAGCCGCTTTGTTGGCACGCTCCAATTGGATGACCTATTTAAATAAGTAACAACACTTGTGGCTAATGAAATAAATATACGTTTATCTTTCTCACCTTTTCGAAATCCTTTAGTGCATCTTCCAGCTCATTAATAGTCAAATTGCATTTCCCACGACGATAGAGGGCCTTTAAATTATTCTCATCCAAAGCCAAAACGGCATTGCACTAATATACAATAGTCAGATGTATTCATTATTCGATTTGAGCGCATGTTACTCACCTCCTGCTTGGCTTCGAAGTAATCGTTGCACTTTTGGTGGCACAAAGCAATGTTGCTGTGCGTGGCCACCTTGAGCTTCTTCACCTCCTCATTGGTATCGGCAGTGCTGGGCAAAAGGTTCTTGCACTTGGTGTACATCTTGATAGCTAGAGCCCAGTTCTCCTTCTTGAAATAGTTGGTGCCCTTTTCCTTGTACACTTTGGCCTCAGCCAGGCGCTCCTCGTCGCTCAGTTTCCACTCCTCCAGTCCCTTGCCGCAGTCGACGAGCTTTACTGTGTACTCCACTGTGGCATTTGCCGGAATCTTGAACTCCTCATTGCCCTCTGCTCCAAATGCATACTTTGCCTGGATCTTTATTCTATTGTGAGGGTTTATAGGTTAGTCTGAATAGTTTCTAGTGGCCAAAGGGATTTACCTGGAGGTCTCGCCAACGTTCATCTTTTCCAGGGCAATTTCAACACCATCGATTATGCCAATGGCCTTACCCTCGCCATAATCAAACTCCACATCGCGATCCTCAAAGACACGGCCCTCGAAACTTCCAGAAATGTGAGCTGCATTTGGATAACCGCATGAAATATGGTTACCGCATGAATGTGATAAACCTACCCTTGACGAAGG
Organism: Drosophila yakuba; assembly: GCF_016746365.2. Taxonomy (NCBI): domain Eukaryota; kingdom Metazoa; phylum Arthropoda; class Insecta; order Diptera; family Drosophilidae; genus Drosophila; species Drosophila yakuba. Next base: position 12,697,017 of record NC_052527.2, on the reverse strand, counting down.
CGCCATCGCTGGGAGTGCGCTTCTTATCGCTGGCCTCCAAAATGGTGCGGTCAATACTTCCGTCCTGGTTGGGACTCAAATCCTCACCCTTCCAGCCGAGCATCTCCAGCTAAGCGGGAAATATTTAACGGTTAGGTAGAAGTTACTAATATAAAAACAATATTTTTCAATACGAAACTGATCATATGACCAAGAAAAGTTGCATGTGGGACATCAAAGAGTTTCCCTAGCATTTAATCTTTGGTAACTCCTACCTCAAAAATCAGAGTGGCATCCGGCGGAATGGCGGGCGGGCTGCCGGCAGCTCCGTAAGCATAGTTGGGAGCACATGTGAGGAAGCAGCGCTCGCCGAGCTTCATGGTGGCCACTCCCATGTCAAAAGCCTTGATCACATTGCCTGAAGGAGTCCGGTTGCCAGGAGTAGATTAGAATAGAAGTTTCGCGAAAACGCCGGCAACTCACTCACCTTTGCCGAGTGGAAATTCGAAGGGCTCGTTGCGGCTGACGCTGGAATCAAATTCCGTGCCATCGACCAGGCGACCTGTGTAGTGCAAGGACACAGTGCATCCACTGTGCGGCGTCTCCGTGCCGGTGCCCTCTTTCAGGATCTCCTTCAGGACGCCGCCGTCTCCGGACAAGTCGATTTTATTATCTTCCGGCATTTTAGCTGTTCAACTTTAATTCGCACAATGAGGCAGAGTGACCAAACTTGAGCACGTTTGAAAAACCGTATTGACTATTTGGGCTCGTGCCTATTTAAACACTCGTCAGACCCAACAGAATTGCGTTAACAGTCAGAGCCAACTAAAGCGCCATCTACAGCACTACGACAGTAGGTACAAAACATGCTTAGTTAACTAGCAAGGACTTGAACCCTATCACATACCTATTAAATGGGAATATTCGTAAACTTATTAAGAGTAACTAACTGATTAGCTGTAGGAACTTGAGAAATGCTTTTAGGAATACAAATTTTATTCAATTTACTTAAGTTATACTAAATACTTATGTATCCAATAATTCAAACAGGTTTTTATATGGTTTCCAAAAAATAAATGTAACTTCAAATACATATAAAACGCTCGTTCTTTGTCTTTTGTGCCAGCTTTGAGTTGACTTTTGTTCTGCACGGAATACGTATTCTGCTGGTTAATCTATTTTATCCAATTAATGATATTAAATGATGTCTGTTGTGCATTTCATTGTGTTGGTTCCAAGCTACACACACACAGTGCTCCACAAATGTAATCTGCCCAGCGGCTTTCGAATGCATGTGCATCCCTATAAGTGTGTGCAGTATGCATCATATATAATCCTGTTATCGTTTTTGTTATATTTGATTATTTTGCCCTTGGCTTTTGACAGTGCCAACATCCATTTCGTATGCCAGCAAGAGTAACAAAATAAATTAATGCACTTAATTTTATTGGTTTCTATAATTCATGCTCGTAAGCTCGACTGCTATAAGCTCTGCACAGTAGGCCAATTGGGGGATTATCGCAATGGGCATTCAACGATTTTTTTCAAGGTCAACTGGAATGATAGAAATGATAAGTGGGTTTATTGTTGCTGGATCTTCTCATTCCAGCCAGCTGTGACATTATTTCCTCCGAATTCCGCCTGTGTCTTTATAAATCGGTGCAGCTGTCGCTGTCTCCTGCCTACTAAAATATTAGCCAGTCATCAACCAGCGTTCCATTTGAGCTTCGGCACCAACTTCTTAAAAGCCCAGAGTCTGGCGCACTTGTCGCTCATTAATTAGGGTTCGTCTACAGGGATAAATACGCTGAAAAAATATAATGTATTCCCAAGTTAATTTGGTAACTTGGAATCTTCAGAAAACGTCCTTACTCAATGCAATAAATGCATTTTAAAGTGCTGTATTTGGAGTTATACATTACAAATAAAGTAAACGAAGTAATCAAATAATACGCAATCAAGTTAAGGTTAAGCGCTTGAATATAAATGACGTATACGCAATATTATTAAGTATACGTAGTAAGTACCAAAAGCTTTAGCTGCTACACAAATAAAGAATGCAGATTCTTAACTGCGAGAAATGTCAACTAAAACGTTTAGAAGTCCATTAAAATGCTATTATAAAGGTGCCACAGGGCTTAGACTGTTCTTTCGGCATTTAATAGTCGTACTTCTTCTGGGCTTAAAGTATGTCAGCATATGAGAATTCAGATCTCCAGAGGGTTCCACTAGCTCCCTCGAATGGAGCATATTTATATTTTTTTGAGTGCCCCGAGCCGTGTCCCTGTCCAGGCCCATTATTTTTTCAGGTATAGTATAGAGACATTGACCAGCGACGGACGCCCACAATCACGCTGCCTCGGCTGGCGTCTCCGCTGGCAGAGGAGCTGCTGTTGCTCGTTACTCGACTGTAAACATTCCAGGGCAGCTTTCACTCGTGGCGCCAGGCGCCAGGCTCCGGGTTCGAGTTGCCAGGAGCACGGCATACACAGGACCCAGCCAAAGGACTCACTCATCCAACCCACTCACTCACCAGCTCATTCAGTGACTCGAACGTTCGGCGGCGCTCGGCTGGAAGCTTCGTGTTCCGTTTTCCGTTTCGGATTGAGTCAGTTTGTGGATGCTGCGTGGCTCGTGGTCCATGGCCGTGTGAAAAGCTGCGTTGAGCGCATTAAGTCGTTAGGGTACAACCAGACAGGACGCACTTACTCCGAGCTGCCGCCATTCGCCTGCCTTGGCGTGTGTGTACCGTTAGTTCAGCTGTCCCGTGCAGAGAGGCAAATAAGCGGGGAAGCCCCGACATCGAACCGAAATCGAAATCGAATCATAGCCAAAGTCAAAGTCAGAGTATCGCTCAGTATCGAGGTGCATAGAAACTTGCTGGTTAGTGCGTGAAGAAACTGCCAAAACAACAACCAAAAAAAAAGAAACGAAAAAACGAAAATAAATACTCCAATTCCCTCTGTGGCAGCTCCCGCGCGTCCAAGTGTGTGTAAGTGTCGTCTGTGCGTGTGTGCGTGCGTTTTCCCAAAAAAACTTCAGATCGAGTGTGTTCATCAACAACAAATAAAGTAAATAAAAAAATTAAAACAAAATTGAATAAAATTCCAAACGACATAACAGAAAGTCGCATTAAATCATAGCCAATTAAAAATGTTTGCTTAAACGAACCAAGGTAAACAGAACGAGCCAAATTGTTGCTCTCTCCCCAAGCGCTTTTCCACTTTTCCGCTTCTCCGCTATCCCCATTTACCCACAAAACCAATGCACTCGCATTGGTGCAACAGCTTAAAAGTATGCTACGATTTTTCCCACTCAATATTTCGTGTAATTGTTGCGCCTGCCGCTGTGCTTGTGCATGTCCTGCGGAATGTCCTGGGGAATTGTTATTGGCTTTTCGTTTCTCGAAACGAGCAGAAAATTAAGAATGTGAACAGTTCGAAATGAAGTCTCATGTGCAGCACCGCAAACTGGCTAAAAATTTGATGTTGCCCATGTTGGTTTTGTTATTTGCGAAATATTTTTGATTTGGTTAGCATTGGAAACCATTTCATTTGCTGGCGAAAATTTGTTTGATTTGTGGCAAGCCACAAGGAAAACATCTAAATTTCCAGCATGATAAAAATGTGTAAACATTCTGTGCACAAGGCCAAATCATAAAGTTTCCCAGCGAATTACCCAAACGCTCCACCCGAAGTGCAGTTCTGTTTTTTTTTTCGAGCTCGTATTTGGCTTATAAACTGTTGCTTCTGACAGTTATCTCCACGAATCGGAGCAATTTTCCCAGGCTGGCTGCGGGAAATCCCAGGCGATTTCCTCCTCTTCCTTTAGTTCCACTCGCTTGCACATTTTTTGCTTGTCTTTCCATTCTGCTCCGCTTTTTGGTGGTGCTTTGACTGATTGTTTGATTGGAATCGAAATCGAATTCGTTGCGACTTAAGCGCGTTTGTGTTGCGATTTAAAACGCCAATTTTTGTGGCTGGTTTGTTTGAGTGCGTTTTTGGCATTCGACTGCTGCGGCGATAATTAAAATTTAATTGTGAACAACTTAAATTGCGAAACCATTGTGCCGAGATTGTGCGCCACTGGCTCTCACACGAAATTGCAGTTTTGCGGTTTGCGGTTCGAGGATTTTTTCCCCCAAAACTTTCTGCTCTCACATTCCTTGTTGTCCTTGCCGTCCTTATGCAATTAACATTTGCACTGTTATCAATCAGTTGGCCAAGAAGAGAACTTTTCTTTTAGTCATTTGCCCGTCACATCCTTCATGGCTCCTTTCCCCCTCCCCCCTTTCTTATCATTCAATTTGGCCAAAAAGGAAAGAAAACTTTTCTGCCAAACTAAGAACTGGCGAAAGCGGCAGCCACACACATACAGACATACACACATAGAAGGCGAGATGCGAAGAAAAACAACAAAAAAGCAACCAGAACGCGGCGTGTCTAAGTGGGCGTAAGTGGTCATGTATGTGAGCGCGTCTGTGTGAGTGTGCACAAGCGAATGTTCATATCAGAGAACTGCAAGAGTGGCATTTTTAGCCACCCTGATCACACTCAACAATTTTGAGTGCGGGTGCCACTCACACCGGTTTTCGAGGGTACATACAAACACCCGGTCAAAATATTCGGGTGTCTGCAAACACCCTGGTGCCTGCGCACCCGAATCAATGCGGCACCCTACGTCGCGGGTACCAATCACACTCGCCACTCATAACGAAGGGTAGAGAAGGCAAACATGCAGAAAAAGGCAAGTGCCTTTTTCTCGGAAACACCCGGGTGTCTTGGTAAACACCCGGGTGTTTTGGTAAACACCCGGGTGTTTTGGTGAACACCCGGGTGTCTGGTAGACACTTGAGTGCCTGTGGTAGGTAACATACGAAAAAGAAAAGTACTTTAAGTACTGAAAAACGAAATATATTATGCCGAAAATCTGTAGAATTATGCATTCTATTTACAAAAATTTAACCAACACGAAATAGACATTTCTTTTTTATATCTTATATTATTTGCTTTGTTAAAATGTTTAATATTTAATTACCATATTTAGATTTGTATGTATAATTTTTCTTTTTAAAATGATAAAAAAAACAATAGAAATAGAATTGTGTTAATTAAGTATAAATACTATTTAATAATATACATAATATATTATTTAATAATACATAAGTTTGTTTTTTGTAAAGACATTAGATACATCAAAACGCAAAAACATGTGCACGACCTTTTTCTTGGGTGTTTCCATTCACCCTAAATTTTTTGGACCGTGTCTCGCTTCCACCCATACAATTTTTATGCATACAGAAAAGTACCTGCGGCCGATCCTTGCTTGCGCGTCACCCACCCTAAACTTCTTTGCACAGCAGACACCCGGGTGTTTTTTGTACTTGCACAAAAAACACCCTGGTGGCAAAACACCCGGGTGTTTGTCATTGCTAAATTTAGGGTGTCTCCAAACACCCGGGTGCGGAGACTCCCGGTGTTTAGCGGGTACACTTAGGGTGCCGGTGGCTTGCTGCAGTTCTCTGGTTCATATGTGGCCAGCAGTATGTGTGTGTGTGTGTGCGTCGTGTTGAGTGGCAAGTTGTGTACACACGCAGATTTTTCATCAATCATTTTGCTTGACTACGCCTAGTTCACATTTTAGGGCATGTAGTTTAAAAATTGGGCCGCAGCCCATCGATAGTTCGTTGTTGGTTGTTGGGCCGCGGGAATCCTGCGGAGCGCGTGGTGCCACATGGGATTGGGATGGTGGCACTCGGAAACATGAAACGAATGAGGCATCTCGAATGGCGCCTGAAGCGGGAAATGGCGGCCCCCCCAAGAGTTTACTGCTTTAAGACCCTTAAAGGTCCTTTATGCAGAAGCATAGGAAAGTTTTCAAAGGCACTTTGGTTCCCTACTTTTAAAATGGGTTTTAAAAATGTTTTTTAAAATATATACTTTTAAAATGGGTTTTAAAAATGTTCTTAAAAATATATACATTTAAAATGGGTTTTAAAAATGTTTTTTAATATATATACTTTTAAAATGGGTTTTAAAAATGTTCTTTACAATATATATTTTTAAAATAGGTTTTAAAAATGTTCTTTAAAATATATTTATTCAGTTTCGTGCTTGAAAAAGCCTAGTATTTCGAAATAGTTTAGTTGCTGTTCGATTCGTGTTTGAAAAGTCACTGCCTATTTGCCCAAGTGTTGAGCTAATAACTCCATTAACGTAAGTCAGTTAACGAATCAAATTTATTACCTTATTTATTACACGCCCATGGCATATTAACGTAATCGCCTTTATCTCTCATGTAGTGATATATAAATCCAATTTATGCTTTGTGCGTGGTTTAATATTACCTTTGATTGAGATATATATCTGTGAGCGTAAAGGTTAAAATAAAAGTGTAATAATATTTTACTGCATTTGTTTTTAATTATTTGTATAGAAAATGGGACTAACTATAGCTAGTTTTGTAATAGATTGAAAAACAAATCCGGTGCACTTGACAATTGAATTGTTTCTCTTTTTATTGTGATTTTTATGTTTTTAGCTGCCATTGTGATAAAATCAAATCAAATGTGCACCATGGCCGGCTTCAGGCCACAAATTTTTCACAAACGAACTAATAGAAATTTGCAGCATTTCAAAGTATTATTTTCGATCCACGGGTTGACCCTACGGTCTTTAATATAAAATATTGATTGTTTTAAATAATACACTTGTATATTTATTTTATAGATGGTTTTGTTTCAAAGTTAATAAATTATATCTTGTTTTATTATTAAAAAAAAACAAATATTTATAAAAATTAAAATTGGCAAATTTCTTGATTTTAAATTGATTCATTGTGATTAATATGATATTGATATTGTTAGAAATCATCCCTATTATTTATCTGTTATAAAGGCAAGGAGGAGAAAGTTTTTGAAATCATCATTTGTTTCTAGTTTGACCTGCCTCAGGATTTTTGATGATGATTTCAAGACCTTCTGCCCCGGATATCTTTGTCCTTTTTTTTCAGTTGGCTTCTGCCACTTTGGTCCTGTTCGATTTAGAAGCTGAGCAGACATAATAAAGAGCCAAAATGAAAAAATGTGCGATGTGCGTTTGTGTGCGTGGAAGTACCTTTATTCTAAACGGTGAGGGCACACCGACACAGATAAATGGGAAACAAATACATACCCACTGGCACACATACCGATGCAAATGGAGTTGTCGGAATTGCTCCACTTTGCGTGTGTATACACTTGTTTGTGTGTGTGTGTATGTGGGTGCGTGTCTATCTGTCTGCGAGAATCCAAAATCCCGAATCCAACCCCCGTCATCAACCTGCACCGGAACACTTAAACCCAAACACGTTGTCTGTGTTGGTGTTGGTGTTGGTGCTGGCAGTTGGTGGTGTTCGTGTGTATGGGTGAGTCGTCCTGTTCGTCCTTTTTACTGGCGTCTACGCACAATATGTTTCGTCTTTAACCCAACCGAAAGCTTCGTCTGACGAGAGCTTCAAGGAGTCCTGAGTCTTGAGTCCTTGCTCCTTGTTTCTGGATCCTTGTGGAAGTTTTAATGTGATTCCTTCGTATTAATTTCGACATCGTCATCGTTGTTGCTCCTGCCGCCCGTCCTTTGGCTCCCCCCTTTCTCCTTTCCCTCTGCTTATCCTCTCCCCTCATCCTCCTCTGCTCTCTGTCATTTTCTATTTTTCTCCTTACGCACTTTTTATTGCTCGTCCTGCGTTTGCCTTCGTTTCTATTTTATTTTAACAACATCTTCGTCGCCAGCATGGAATTCTGTCGAGCTCGGCGCTTTTCCTCAGCACTAACTTAACCGCTACCCATCTCAGTCCCAGCCTCTCGCCCTCTCTCACTTTCACCCATTTCTCCGCCGCCCTGCTCTCTCTCTCTGCCATTTCCCAGCCCCTGTGCATGTGTGAGTAAAGTTTATATTTTTTGCGTTGCTCACTCTTTTATGTTCATCATACGAAAGCGCGACTTTGTTGCACTAAACGTAAGTTGGAAGATTTACAACTTTTTGGTTTAACACATGCAACGTGGGCGGGGGGCAGTGGGGTTGGAAATGTGGGGTAGGCTTACGGATAGACAGTTGGGGGTGAAGGCCACGCAAGAGGACTCACAGAAATTTGCTCAAAAAAAAAATACAACACTATACGAAGCCCCAAGGGAATGCACGCAGTACGACCTCATGACGGTGCGGAGTGAGAGGTATCCTTGCGCCCGTAAACTTATCCTTAAAGAAAAAGTTATTATGCATATAGTGCAGAGTTATGCGTACGCACTTTTTGTTTCCTCCTTTATTGGCCTGAAATATGAGGCTTAAGTAATTAGCAGGAGGTGGGTTGGCTTTGGGGGTCAGCAAATAGTTTACGATGGTCAGGAAAATACCTACAGGTGTAAGCTTTAAATTGTTAGTCGACCTCTGAAAGTGCTGCACAACCATATGAACAACTTTCAGTGGGGTAATTACATTTTTACGAATGCAGCTGCTGGAAAATCTCAAGTTACTTATTATATTTCATGGAGCTCGGAGTTGTATTGTAGTTGAGCTTCTCTGGTTTGAGGGAGAGAAAAGTTAATAAAATGTGCGAAAAGAATTCAAAAAAAAAGCTTACATGCAGTGTAATAAAGTTTTAATAACTTCGGCGCGTAAAGTGGCAGGCAAATTAAATTTTTAGAAATTTAATGTACAGAGGAAAGGAGTCCTATGATGGCTATCATAAAGAATACAACTTGTATTTTACAAAACTCTAATCTCTTTAAAATTTTACCTGCTAAAGGTTTTTTTTTTGTCAATAAAAGTTTTCAAATAAAAAGATTGTTAGATAATAATACTTAACTTTAAACATCTAAGAACTTCGCTTGAAACTTTTATCGACACACGTGTGGTTTGAATATATCACAAAATTTAACTTCATTTAAAAGCAGTTATTTTATTCCCAACTTTAGATCTCGGAAATTTCACCCGTTGTCCAAGTTTCAATTGGCAAACAAAGGGGAAAAGTTTTGTAATTGCTCATTACGTCTGAATCAGGTTGCTGCACTTGCCGCAGTGGAAAAGCCGCAATTTTCATCATACGTATTACGTACATCAAAAGCATTTCTAATCAGCAGGCAGTCGGTAAAAACAACAACAGCAATATACCATATACATGTGCGTTTGTGTGTGTGTGTGGTGAAAGCGCAAACAAGTTGCAAGTTTACTTATCCTGGCGTTCCCTTTTCCCTCCTTTTTTTGCCAGCCATTGTTACGTTTGCGTATGTATGACAATGTACACAGAACAAAACAATCATCCATTCGATCACATTTAACCAGACCCTGAAAACATCAACGAATCAAACGGCAGTGGATCATGCGTTTTATACTACAAGCTAAATCAACAGATTTCACTTTTCTTTTTTCTTTTCAATCAGAGGCAATTTCAAATGACACAACAATTTAAGCATGTCCATATTTTTTTCTCTCTACTTGTGTGTATGTGTGCGTGGGAATTGGAGCACGTAACAAAAAAAAAAGGAAGAAAAAAACGAGCAGAGACACCACACAGAAATAGAAATCATTTGAAATCATGCCGCACTCATAAAACACTTAAAGGACAATTTTGCTGTCATACAGAGAAAAAAGGGGGAAAGCAGCATTTGCTGGCGCTTTTCCTTGGCAGGAACTTGGGGTTAATTAAATAAATTCCTAAGCCACTTTTGCCCGAGCAGAAGCTTCATAAATTTTTGAACAAATACTGCCAAAAAAAAGAAAAAAAAAACGAAATGGAAGCAAAACGAATTGGTTATACATAAATATTGGTGTGCGTGTGTATGCAGGGGTTTTCAGCAAGCTTTCACCCGCAAGACAACAACAAAGGGCTTGCAACAATTGGCAGGACTCCGTTTGCCGTGCTCTTCCAAGTGTAAACAGAAGTTGAGTTGGTCGAGTCCCTTTCTCTCTTTTGCTCAAAATGAGTTTCGGCAAAACTCACTCAAACGTTCCATCAATGGACCGATGAGTCCTGAGTCCTGTGCCACTGATAACAGCCGCACACACTCACACTCACGCTCACCCACACCCACACCAGACAGGGCACACGGATAGAGCTGTTTAAAAAGATGTCCTGGCACAAAAAAAAAGGAAGAAAAATACACCGATTCGTAGAGTAACAGCGCGGAAAACGTTTGATAACGCCGCGCGCACAAAAGTATGCTACACAAAAGCCAGCTAGCTCTCTCTCTAACTCCCTCTCCCCCTCTCACCCACTCCCCGTCTGTGTGAGCTTCCTGTGTGTTGGTGTGCACGGCTGTTTGGCTGTGTATTGGTATGGATGGTAGTAAATAAGCAAAAGGCAAAGACGGAAATAAAAAGGGCAGCAAGTGGACAAGACAATGAAATTGTCATAAATAACAACGTTGTCTACCAACAACAGGCAAGGAGCAACAACAACAGCCTCAACAACAACAACAACAACAAGAGCGACAAAAGCGACAGGACAACCAACAACAAAGGTCCAACTAGCTGAGTGACTGGTATTTTTTTTTTTCGGCTGCCGTTGTTGTTTCTTTTTCGGTGTCTCTTGGTCAGTGGCTCAACTCTTTTTATCATTTTTACCAGGCCCCCGTCCCCAGGGTATTATTTGGGTAGATTAAGTTGATGGAACTCGCCGAGAAGGATGCGGAGCTCTGAGGTGTATTTTATGGGGGGAGCCGTGAAGTGGAGAAAGTGAAAGCGCTTAAAAGGGATTGGGGGTCGATTTTTTCCCAAGCTGAGAGAATTAGGAAGTGTTCGAAGTGACAAAAGATACATAATTATTTTTAGAGCTTTCGTTGTACTGATTTATTTTAATGTTTAGAAAATATAAGCATTTCTTAAAAATCCATTTCTACTGCATTTTAAACACTTGACATACAAATTAGATAACAAGTATAACGAGACATGTTTTTCTTGGAATCTCGAGCTATCTAAATTCCTGGCCATCGATAACTGTTTGATTTACGAGAAAAGCAAAAAAGAAAACAAACTTTGGCCTGGGCACTCACTCAAGGGACTCTTCTCATTCGAGTAGCTTCCGTTGAAACTCTTCTATACTTTGGTTCCATATTTCTTACCGAGTTTCCCCAGCCCCAACCCCAACCCCAACCCCATCTCCATTTCATTTTATTTTAGTTGTCTTCTTTTCATTTTTTTCTCCTTTATTACATTTTTTTTAGTTTGCCCTGTGTTCTCATAACGGATATTCGAAATGGCTGCTGCGGCGGCTTTAAGTGACTTTTGTCAAACTTTGTGCGCTCGGCCATCCAAACACCAGTACTTATAGTTATCGAAGGGGGTCTGCAAGAGGTCCTGCGATGGTACTGCGGAGGAGGTCCTGTGGAGCTGGGGGGATTGGCAGGAAGACACTCACATTAAACTAATGTTTAGTTGGCAGTCGCAACAGTTTTGCGAGTGCTGCGACCCTCGAAACTTTGACCGTAAATTGTGGCACGTGATGGGCGTTTGCAATGGAATGGGATGATGTCGTATGAATCGCAATGGTGGGTCATATCAGGAAGTGCCGTGCCATGATTGTTCTTGGTGGCGTGACCGGGGTCACTTGGTATTCAATTTAATTTTTATGGGTTCTGGCGATCTGGAGAAACTTGAGAAAAGCAAAAAATGTAACTCATTGTATATGGAGACACATATCTACAATCTACTGCCCAGAGTGTCATTCAACAGGCAATGAAGAGATACAATTGTATTCGAAATTCGAAATGGATAGTCAAGCCCTTATTAAGCTGATTACATTGCGTATTCTGATTAAGTTGTCTATTGTGCTTGGGAATTTGGGGAAAATCAATCAAAATAGTGGGCATTCAATAATGGACATTCTTGAGGGCAAAGTGGAAAAGCGGCAGATTGATTGACTTGCGGCAAATTAGCGATAATACATATACTCCTCATAGTTAATGTCGATAAACATTTAAGTACTTAAATACTCACATCACTCTTTTTCGCTCTCTCTCTCTCACCCTCTTTTCTATCTCTTTCCGGCCTGCCATACAGATAAAAATCCAATTTAAATAAAAGTTTTTCGTTATATTCACCACATAAAGGCAATATGCAAGTATTAAACAAAAAAACACTCAGAAAATGTTAAACAAAATTAAATGAATGCAAATTAAAAAGCACGAGGAAAAGCCAAAATAAATAACAACAGCAACAATGTGTTCATAACTATTAAAAACGGAAAATTAAAACAAAAAAAGCAGTGGCTTAAATTAACGCATTATGCTAAATCGAAACCAAACTCATCTGAATCTCTACTCTCGCATCCATGTTTCTGCATCCGCACCCGTATCCGCATTCGTATTCGCATCCGCACCTGTATCTGTAGCCGAATCAGTATCGTTGCATCTGCTGAGCGAATGAGACGAAGCAGCAAACATGCCAGCTAAATTCCAATTCAAAAACCCAGAATCAATACTTCAATCAGTCTGGCAAGCAAGCAATCAAGCAATTCCATCATCAATCTCGCAACTGCCATCAACTCATCAGCAATAACAACTGCAACCAGCACTGCAACAACTGTCCCAACACAAATGCGACTAACTAAATGCATCCAACTAAAGCAAATAAACTTAAATAATTCCAAACCATAATCCTAAAAAAGAAAATTCAAAACCAAAACCAAATACCACTCGAAGGCGAACGAAGCGAGCGAGTTAAATACAATTTTCATATTAATTATGGAACATTCATCAACAATTTCGTTGTGTTTGTTCCATTGTAAAAGCAAAAAGGTCGCCGATTGTTTGCAGCTGCAGCAACAACGACCACTGCAACAATCAGCAACAACTCTCGCCGCAGCAGGAACAAAATCAACCAGAAGACCAACAACATCCGCAACACAGCAGCAACTTCTTAAACAGCAGCAACTCCAAGCTTCATTTCGGCAAAATTGCTGGGTAAGTAGAATTGGAGATCCCATTTTTAAATGAAGCAAAACGGAATGGCATGAAACGGACAATAATTTCAACGAATTAGCAAATGCTGAAATTTAATTTCCACACAATTTTTGCAACAGACAAGTTGAGCTAACTCGCAAATGCTCATAGATGTACGTATAAAGTATATGTAGGCAATAAAAAAGGGGAGAACTTGATCCGTTTAGATTTGATTCAGAGCCAATAGGGAATACTCTTGCTTAAAAAACATCCGTTTACATTGAAAAAGTGTGGAGAAAGGATAATTGCTAGGATACAAGGAGGATGAAGAGCCAGAGAAAAAGTGCTAGTGTGGGATTTTTAAAAGAGTAGAAAGAGTGGTGTAAATGGCAAGTAAATTCAATTAAGTTCATTTCCTAAAAGAAGGTACTAAATTCGATAGAGAGATTTCTAGTTGCGAGTGTAAAATAATTATTCGCAAAATTTACTGAATATAAATTGCAATTGACTAAGCAATTTGAATAAAATTTGCTGATTGTAGGGAAAGCTGAAAACTAAATTTATTTAAAATTTTGCAAATTAAAAGTTAAGGGCTATAATTTTATCTAAATTTTCTTTAAACAACTACAACATGGCAGTTTATTTTATAAAACGTATATTTTTGATTATGAAATATTACGTATACGCATGACTTTATGGGGCTAATACTCCCTGTTTTCTAAGATTTGTTAGGGAAATGGAAAAACTTGCAACTTGTCAGAGTGACGCCTCGGTCAGCCGGCAATCAAATAGTGTCGAGCTCAGCGTGGTCGGAACTGAAAAGAGTAAAAAAGAGTAAACTAGCTGGAAAATTTAAAATGTCATCAAGGCAGCAAGATGAAAAACTGGAAATCGTCGCCGATGCAATTGGAGTCGACTGACTGTCTGTCGTCCGCCTTCAATTTAGTCTGCGTTCTGGGACTGATGCTGACCATTCGCAGTTGGTTGTTATGAATTTCATATTACACACGAAAATCCAATAAAAATCACCGAAAGCAATTTTCCGTGCAACGGAAAGTAGAATTAAAGCATCGGTATGAAAAGGAGATTTTTTTTTTGGCGAATTTCTTACCATCAGCATTTTGACTGACGCTTTTTACCCGTTTTGTTAAATTGCTGCCACACACGTGCTGGCCAAAAAATGTGTTTTACTTACTTGTTTTTTTTCGTGTCAACAACTTTTTTTGGCATGCGGAACATGGTGCATTTTGTAGCCTTAAAAGGCTACACATTTTGTATTTTTCTGTTTCTGTCGTAGTGCAGTGCCAAAAGTTGCTTAATTTGATTTTAATTCGCGACGGGAACACAAAATTGGCACCGCTAAAAAAAGTCGATGAAACAAATTTTTGTGTTAAGGGGAAGTTGCGAATTTGTAATTCGCTGGCTCAGCATCAATTAAAAATTCAACGAGTTTTACCCATAAATTATAATGACAGTGCTGTTTTTTCAAGTGAAAACGCATTTACCGACGTATTTTAGAGGACTTTATCGACTTGAAGCATGCTGTTAATTCGTGGATTTTAAACAGGACTTCAGGGCCATGTGACATTTTGGCTGAAAAGTCTATTTCCCCAGTTGTCAAGGGCTTATAATAGTTTTCCATACTACCCCCTCATTTGTTTGATGTATTTTCCGCTTTTAGTCCAGTGCTTCAGTGCTGGTTATCTCTGGGATGGCTCCTTTGAATTCCAGTTGGTTTATTTCATTGCAACCCAACTGTCGTATGCAAATCTGCTTTGCTGATTAAACCTAAATAATGTTGCCTCCACTACGGAGCCCTTCTTTTTGCTGCGGCTCCTTTTCCCTGGATGCTGTGGGATGTGGTGTCCCAGGATCTCCAGCTCTGCAGTTGCACTTCCATCGCCCATCGCCCATCTCACATTGTCTTGTCTGTCGCTTTGAAAGATGGTGGTGCTTCGTGCACCTAAAGTTGAACAAGTTTGCATAGGACTTGGCGAGATACAGATGCGACTTTGCAATGGGATTCGGATTTATATTTACACTTTTGGCTTTGCTGCAACTTTATTTACCATAGATAGAAGTGCGGATTTGCCTGCAGAATTATTGTTTATTAAATTTCCCTCAACGGCTTCTCGTTTCGAGGGCATTTGTCCGTCGTTTCCGGGAAAATTCATGAGCCCTCATTCGTGTATGCCCTTTTTTCCTCTCCCTCTCCCTCTCCCTCTCCCTCTGCCGCCTCGCTGATGCTTATTTTTTGCATCGTTTTTCTTCCTGTTAAATCTGAGACAATTTCCAACTTATAAGAGGCCGCCTCCATTTGTATAATAGCACAGGGTCCTGCATCCTGCAGCAACAGCTTCCGCTTGCCGTGTCCTGGCCACTTGTTGTTGCCCCTACCCACACAGATGCACAGATACACAGATAGACAGAGAGTGAGAGAGAGAGAGAGAGACAGTCACAGACACACACACAAACACACAGATACAGTGAACACACGAACAGCACACACAAACTGATTCGAGGACCCACCGCCCACGTTTTTTGTTTTGCATTTGCAGGATGCCTTTGGTGTATTTCCTTTCAGCCTGTCTGCTGCACGAAGTACAACATTTCCAATTTAATTTCTGTCTCAGTGGCCCCTCGCCCCTCGCCACTCCGCCCCTCCGCCCTCCTTGTCCGCACCCATATCGTGGCAGACTCGGTTCGGTTTTCCTGGCCGTGGCCATTGTCTTTGCCTTTGTTTGCTGTGCCATTTCCTTTTTGCGCCATGAAATTAACTCGGTTCTTCGCCTCGTTCTCTGCTCTCGTATTCACTGCTCCGCCCGCTCGCTCTTATTTGCCTGCAATAGATTATAGTTGAATATTTTTGGTCGCCGTTTTAATTAAACTGCGCCAATGGCTGCGAAATTGTTTATAATGTCAGCTGCACATCATCCTCATCATCCAACCGCCATCATCAGCACTCCATTCCGCCGCTCCTCGTAGTCCTTGTCATCCTCATCCGCTCATCTGCTCATCATCACCACCATTAACATCAGCATATCCATCGGCGGTATTGGCAGTCTCATTACCGATGCGATGTCTGACCCAGTTGAGGGGCAACAGACGGCTGGGAATGAGATGGTGGCTTTACTTTCGGGTGCAAAGGTCACGACATAGGTAGCATATCCTATTTATCTAGGAAAAGGAATGGAAACCAGAACAGCCACTTACGTACACGTATATCACTCGTATATCTGTCACTTTTGCTAGATAGTTGTGAAGTTTCTTTTTCGTTTAAGCTAAAAACTATTTTATTATTTTGAAGCGAAAAAACGACTTGCGGTTGCCAAAGTAAGTATCCATTCTTCGTTTGTGGTTTAAATTAAAAAATAACAAACGCAGCCTAAAATAGCATGCTTAGCAATTTTTTTTTATTCAACGAAATTGTTTATTTGGACTAGCGTACTATTACCCTTATTGGACAACTTAATCTAATCTAAGTTACTTTAAACGAATTTTCCTTAATATCAAAGTTATTTAAAAATATTACATTGGGTAGTTTTTAAAGGAAATGGAATAATAATATAGAATAATATAATTTAGAATAATATGGTTACCAATTGCTTTACATTTCTGACACACACTTTTTCATTAATAAACCCCATAAATCCAGATGTTGAACAAATCGCATTATAGTTTCAGCTTCGTGAGCACTCACGACTCCATTTGGCAGCTCCAAAACAATAAATAAGCTTCTTTGCGTTCGGCAGTTTTCTCTTCAATGCACTTTTGCAGTTCCTTTGTTGCTGGTGTTGTAGATGTCGGCTGTTGGTGTTGTTGTTTTTGTTGTAATTATATAGCACTTGTTGTTTTGGCTTTGTGCTAACAAAAGCCTTGACTCCACCCCTCCCCCCCCCCCATCCCCCACGTCCACTTCAGCAAAATGCGCTCTCAAAAGGGAGAAGAGGCGCCAATAACCTCACTCGAAAGCCAGCGCCCCAAAGTATGCAGCAGTATTTTGTCGAAATGACTTTTGACGCTCGCTCAATAGCAATATTTGCAGCGTCCATACGAGTGCGAGCTTGTGTGTGTGGGGGTGGGTGTGTGTGTGGGGGGTGTGTGTGTAGTGTGCTCACAGTGGGTGTTGGTGTGCGTGCGTATTGAATGTGTATGCTTAACGCCATGTTAGCAACTGAATGAATGAATGAATGAACAGAGGCGTCTGAGTGCGTCAGTTTGTCATTCTGGCAGCTTGTCAGTCAGCGTTCCAAAATCGAAAACACTTAAAACTCTATGCTGAAAGCTCATTTTCCATGCAGTTTTACTTTGATTGGCTTTTGAATCGCACTTAGACGCTTGATTAGCCTGCTGAACGAACATTACGCAGTCAATCAAAGTTTGAGTTTCAACACCGAGCAAAATAGCTAAGATATTGCTAAAAATCGACTTTTTGAATTGCTATGCAAATCTGAATGTTTAGAAGCCCATTTATATTGTGAAAGTTGATAAATTGGTTTGGTTTATTAATAGTATTTATAGGTTGCTATAGAAAGTACCAGGTCTATGCAAAGGGAAAGGGCAACATTTTTCACGTGTGTATTAGGGCTTACATTGTTTTAATCCCTGGCAACTAAGCCACTAAGTGGATTCCCTTGAGCATAATTTGCAGCGGGCTAAAGCAAATTTGTGCAGCAATCTCCTGCCACGCGAGCAAGTGTGTGTGTATGTGTGTGTGGCCACCAAAGGGTTCAATTATGAACCAACGACCGCAAAAAGTTGAAACCTCAAAGCGGATATAGTGAGGCACTTGTGGCACACATCGGGGCCAGTAGGTAATTTGAGGCCTTGTGGAGTGTGCTAAAA
This sequence comes from Drosophila yakuba, assembly GCF_016746365.2. Taxonomy (NCBI): domain Eukaryota; kingdom Metazoa; phylum Arthropoda; class Insecta; order Diptera; family Drosophilidae; genus Drosophila; species Drosophila yakuba. Next base: position 12,679,280 of record NC_052527.2, on the reverse strand, counting down.
AATGCAGCCACCACATGTGCAAAGCTCCAGTCCACAAGGGAGCCGCAACCAAAGCCAGATTCGACTTTTTTCTACCTCGATTTTTGTCGCGCCTATGTGGCCGCAACAGCTTTATCGGTAAATGTGGGATGACTAGGAGGGGTACACGGAGGTGGAGGTCTACCGAGGAGGACTTGAGGACTTACTCCTTCAATTTCAGGGCTCATTGTGCACGACGGCGACTGCCTCTCATCATTGGCGAAGCATTAAATTGACTTTGAAACTTTTTACCTGCCAGCTTTGTGCCAAAAAACCGCGCACAAACGGCACAAATGGAAGAGGGCTGAAACTAAACTTGAAATTAATTAACCGCGACAAGGACGAAGGACCCTCAGCGCCCCAGCATTTATTCACCTCAACCCTGGACTCTCGCTCACGCACACGAACATAACTCATAAAACCTCTAATTACACAAACAGCTGACGCTGCCATAGACAAAGACCTAGAACGTGAGGGGTGTCCTGGAACACTGGAGCACTTCCCTTGTTTTTGGAGCCGGGCTCCATCTTGACTCCAGCACCGTTGGGGGAATCAAATAAGTTGAATATTTTAATTTTCCATCATAATTAATGCGCCCTGTTCAACCTTCCAAGCCCCGGGACTTAGTATATCCCAGATGATGCGGTTTCTAAAGCATCCCATCCAGCTCTCACGCATCCGGCGCCCTCAGTTCTCCGCCCTCTGCGACCATCGAGCACGTGTAAATTATTGTGGCTTTCTGCGGCACTGATGGCCGGCGCCTGAAAGCATGCTGCGATATTCGCACCCAGTAGTTGAGCACAGAGTGGGTGTCCTGTGCGCCTAGTTCAGCATGTAACGGGTGGAATAACACGTTTTTGGGTCTATGAAATAAGTGGAATCTAAGTCTTGTCTTTAGTAGAGTTTATCTTTCGTTATGTGAGGAACTTTCCAGATCTTTCTTTCTAGATAGATCGATTTTTTATTGCCATGAGAACCCACATTTTCTTAACAAAAGTAACTATACTTTAAACTGTTTCTATATGGCACATTTTTAATTATGCTATGCTTGCAAATTATGTAATTAATAGGTGCGCTAAGGGGTATGATGTGATGCAGTAAATCTGCGCTCCTTTTATTTTCCGTTGTTTTGCGGCATAGCAGCTCATGCCACACGCAGCCTCGATGCCGCCATCGCCGCATGTATTTCAATTACTGCATTTTACTCGGCCCAATGCCCGGCCACGCCCCCACCAGCACCGCCCTTCGATACATACCCCCTCCCACCCGCTGTCCCCTTGCCATTCGAGCCTCGAAAGCCAGTAACCAGTGTTTTAATTTGCGCATCGCCTGCTTTTGTTATTTTTCTGCTTCGGTTTTTCCCCTCTTGTTGTTGTTTTTGTTCGACTCGCGTTTTTACGCAAATTCATTGTTTTAATTTACTCAAGTTTGTTGACCGAAAACAAAAACTAATCAATGGCTTGGCTCGCAATGGGTGGTTTAGTGGTTTTGTTGGTTTTGTTGGTTTTTGGCGGGGTTATCGAAGGTCTTCGAAGTGACGAAGCAGCTGCACCTCGTCCCACAGTGGAAATGGGTTGGAAAAACCCCTAATGAGTGCCACAGTATATATTTTTTAATTAAACATTAGCTCAGCTAAGCTTTTTGTAGCCATTTTTTCTTAGTGCTTCAGTCTGATTTTCAGGTATTTGTCCTTTGTGGTCCTTTGCTTTGCGGTAAGCAGTTCGCTTCGCTAAGTTGTGGCAAGGGATCTGATATCAAAGGACTTAACTGAGCCAGGATTGTGTGTATAGGGAAACCTCAAAAGCAGAATAGATTACGTCCAAAGGGGGTTAACGCAAATCGCGTTAGCTGAGAAAAGGGGTATCTTCATCAATTGAAAGGGGACTTATTACTTGGCTAAAATACATGAAAGCGAATTTTAATGAGGAGAAAAACGGCATTACCTTAGTAATAATTGAAAGCACGAGGGGAAGTTTTCAACAAATGTAATTTAACACTATCGTATATATTTGAATAAAACTAAAACTGGTTTATATCAATTTGTTCTTTTTTTTACAGCTAACATCTTACAACTGAACGAAACAACGATACTAAGCTGTACTACAAGATATAAGGATCAACAACAAAAATAAAATCAACCAGAAAAACAACAACTGCTACCTAAGGTTTCTCAAAATCCAACAAAAAACAAAAAATAACAAACTCAAATAGAAAATGAAAACCATATAAGCGACCCAGAAAAAAGTGCAAATTATGTAAATTATTTCAAAAGGAAAAACGCAAAGGGAAAACCGAAGAGCAAACGAAAGAGAATTAGTCAAATAAAAGCGAACGGAAAAACAATATCTGTGACCAGGCGAAGACCGGAAATTAAATCTGCAACGCGGAACCAAAGTGGAAGAGGAAGCACAGCCACAACCACAACCGCAACCGCAGCAAAATCCGAAGAAAGTCGACGGCAAACGCGTGCCAAATATTTGCTAGAAAAATACCAGAATAAAATAATAATCAAAGGCGCTTCCTTGAAAAAAAAACAAAGCAAAAATAGTAGAATTGAGAAATTCTAGTTGCTTTTGAGATAGCCTAAGTGTCCCATGACAGCTGCATTGCGCTGAGAAGGTGTGGGCAGGAGTACGGACTGCTGGGAGACCATCTCTCGTCCATTGTTGAACTCTGACCCACACGACGGCGCATTGTCTCCGGACCATTGTGCTAATCATCGCTAGTTGGGAGCACTGGCCAACTATTTAGCCAAGGTGACGAGGCGGGGACAGCCAACCACTTCAAGGCAGCTCAACCACACCAAGGAGCACTGTGAAAGGAGGCGGCGGATCGGGAACGGGAACAGGAGGAACAGGAGGACCAGGAGCCGTAGTCGAAGCAGGACCAGAAGCAGCAGAAGGAGCAGCAGGGGCGGGGTGGTAGCCATTCAACCCGAGAGCCACGCGATACAAACAAGCCAAGGACATGGACTCCCCGCTGCCAGCGTCGCTGTCGCTGTTTGTCCTGTTGATCTTTCTGGCGATAATTAAAGGTGAGTGCTCTAAGACAACTATTCACCCGGGCTGCAGCTCAGACTGGGGCTACCTTCACTTTGGGAATCCGGGTGCCGTCTTTGTTTGTCTTCCAGCGCCATTTACCTTGGCCAACAACTTTCCCTTTTTCGACCCCAGTTTGCTTAGGTGGGCACTAATTAAATAATTGTAAATATTAAAGCATGCGGTTAAACTTTGTTTATGCTTAAGGGTCCTACAAGAAAAGGAAATCTTTGCTGTTTTTTATAACAAGCCAGTATAAAGAAAACATTTCCTTTCATTAAGCTAATTGGAATCTAGAAAGAGAAAATCTTGAAATATATAGACATTAAATGCATACTTTATGCTTCGTAAAAACTTGCTAAATATATATTTATATCTTCATTTTTTACTATCAGTATTAAACATTATTTTTTTGAGCTGCATTCCGCGCTGAATAAATTTGAAATTCAACCTCAAATGCCCATAATGTGAAAGGTCAGAACTTATCGCTGGTCTCGCAAACTTATTACCCCATTTATACTGTTGACTCTGGCAGTTGTTGAACGTCTCTCCTTACCACAGACTAACATTTGCGTTAACAAGTGCTCGAGATTTTTTCGCATTTCGCTGAGAGCGGCGAAACTCGAACAAATCCCACTCATGTCGCACTATCAATTTCAAATGCGAAATCTTTTCGACTCGACTACATCGACCACCGCCTTCCACTATCCTCTTTCCACTTCCCACTTGCCACACCGCGCATAAATCTTGTGGCAAGGTGACACTGCGTGGCCTTGCAAAGTGAATGGCGCCCATTCGCCCATTCACCCATTTGCCCATCCGACACATTATTCAATTCCGCATCCGATTTTTCAATTTCCTTGCGAGCGTTTTCACGGCGCTTTAAGCAGGCCAAGAAATGGCAGCGGAATGTAAAAGTAAAAGCCAACCACCTACCATATACCTCCTACTCGAAGAAACACTCGGCTACAGCCATGGTTATATCTATTATGTCTGTGTGTATGCCGTACATGCGGGAAATTCCCAGGCAGCGGACCATAAATTCACATGGAGATCGCCCTGAGCCAAACTTGGCCATATTTTTAGTTTTCACTGCTCGCTGAGCTCTGCAATTGCCAGAAAAGCGGGCAAAAAGTTGCAAAAACAAAGAATCAGACGTGGCGGCTTGGAGTTGGAGCAGCAAAGAGACAAATATTCAAGTAGACAAAAAAAAAATAGAATTTTTATGCAGAGGAGCCCCCAGGAGGCCGCACTTCAAATCCACCATCTTTTCCCCGGAGTCACTCGAGCACTCGCTGGAAAATACACACACCAAAAGAGTGCAGAGCTGGGAAAACAAAGCCCTCGTCCGCTTCCCAAACGTTATACACAATATCTGTTTTTTTTTTTTAAGTTGCATCGAGAGTTGAGAAGTTCTTGGTTTTTCTTTTTTCTTTTTTTACTCTTTGGCTCCTCGGTGCGTTGAAGTCTCATGTGCCCCTTTTGACAAAAATAACATCGTGCGGCTCGGGTCGTCGCGATTCAACTCAATTCACGTTGTTTGCTTCAAGTGCTCCACAGCTGCCACAACTGCCACAGCGTTCTAAATGCACACAATTAAGTTCGCATCTAGTTCTGTAGAATGTTCGTACACCCATCACAAAAAACTCGCTTTTTAATGGACTTGGTTTCCAAATTTTCGAGTTCCTTTAAGCTCTTCACTTCATACATTTTTGGTTCCTTGACTTTGAAGTTGAATAGCGTTTCAAATATCTTATCGTGGTAAAACTCGTTCTATAATTAGTCCATTTATCTACCCTGCTTGTACATTACCAAATTGAAAGTTTATTAACAAAAACCTGTATTTTCCCTTCAATTAGAACGCCTTAACACTTGAGTAGCCTTTAGTTTCTTGGCGATAAGGACAATTTTCCAGCTACATGAGCTCTTGTAAGCTCTTTTAAGCTCATGTGAAATATACAAAATATTTCAAATTAACATTATATTATGCCATTGAAAAGATATCCCAATATATGAAGCTTTATTGATTGCAGCTTGATTGCTTCCTGTTGCAACCTCTTTCATTTTCCGCAGTGTTGTGTTCGGGTTCCTTTTGAAGGGCCATTGTCTTCTTTGCACCGAGAAGTTATTACTTAAGCATTGGCGGGTTGGATTGTTGGGGGAAAATATCTTTGACTTTTGCGCTATCTGTGCTTTATTTGTCCACCCATCTCCCAACTCCCACCTCCCAGATTCCCGAATTCGTTTGAGATACTCCGACAGAGACTAATGAAGACGGCAGTTTGCAGTTCGCTGTTCGGGGATTGTGAGTCAAGATTGTTCGGCCAAAGACAAATATTTTCAATAAGCTGATATCAGAGTGTGCAATGATTGGAAAATCAGCAGTTGGAAATTGCCGAGCGACGAATAACGAACGACGAACTGAAATACGCAATTTTTCAGCATTCAGCCTTATTGGTTTTCGCTGCTTTTCGGTTGCCAGTTGGCAAACGCATAAATTGTGCGGAAATTCGAGTCTGGGCTGCAGCTCCAGCTCCAGCTCCAGCACCTTGACACTGTCAGCCGCTCCTGACCTTATATATGGCTGGTCATATATTTTATTTTAAGACATTTTACGCATTTTCGTACATTTAAATGAAATAAATTTCTATAGGATTTGCGTGGCAAAGCTTGGCCGAGCAATTTCAGTTGGAAATTGCTTGGGCTTTGGTGCCATTTCACTCCCTTCTTGTTTCTGAGTTTCTGAGGCTGTGCGGCATTACTCGGCCACAATGTCTTTGTTAATATCCCTGTTAATATCCTGGGAACTGACGCACAACTTCTGGCAATGAGGAAACTTCTTTCATCTTCCATTGGCATTCACCTAAGCCAACTTACAAACTTGCCACCATCTCTGTTCACCTCCCTTCAGTTCAGTTCTGTTCTGTTCTGTCAGGTAAATCGGATAACTCAGACTCGAAACCAGACTTTCCCCACGACTGTGACTCTGAATTTGAATTTGAATCTGAATCTGTATCTGTATCTGTATCTGACTGTGACTTTGGTTCTGGTTAGGGCTTCCGGTTTCAATTGTTACCCGCTCAGCGCGCACAGGGCGGAACTTTCAAGGTTGTAGCTGTATCTATAACTCAAACAGCATGCGTATCTGTATCTGCAAGCGTATATGTACATATAAGTATCTGTGGCATCTGTGGTATCTGTTAGGCAGGACAATGGCGAAGCAAGTTGCAGTGCAAGGAAAAAGTTTCAGTTACGCGCTCTGCACTTCCGTGGCGCCACCGATGGACTAACCTTGCCCTCCTTGTGGCTTCCTTCTGGTGAACTAGAGGTGGGCATACCTAACAAAGGATTATCATGAAAGAGTTATCCTAAATTATATATCTAGCATCCTTACTCGGAATGAAGTTCATCAATTTAAGTAAGGACAAAATAAAATGATTTAAGTCAGCAAAATAGTAAAATATTACCATACAGCCCTCCCTTTACTGTTTAGCTGAATGCCTAAATGTTTCGCGCAGTGTACCCGTGACTCACGACCTCATCGCCTCGGTGGGTGGTGGATCTAGCACAATCCGCGGCCGCCCATGGGGCACCTGTAGGCAACAGTGGCGCCCACTCCCGGATCCGGTTGCTCCTCATTGTCATCCTTGAATGAGTCAGCGGTGCCGCCACAAAAGTTTGCAAATAAGTATTTTTTATACCGCCAATCCGCCGACATCTCCGCCCCGTGGAATCGTAAAAAAATACGAGAGCAGGCGGGTGGGAACTTAGTGCCTGCGCCTAAATAACCGTAAACAGCACTCGTGGGTGTCCGGAAAACCGGAGGGTAGATAATATCGCTGGCAGGGGATCGAAGCTGAGCGGAGAAGAAACAAAACTTGATAAGCATAAATTCGCTGTAACTTAGCGCATTCAATTACAAAAACAAAAAGGAAAATAAAAAAGAAGTACAAAGTCGTGGGAGGATGCTCGGAAAACAGGAAGATGAAATGGCAAGGGAGGTTTTCCAGATTTGAGGCTCGAGACTTGCAAGCTGCGCGCGGCGACTTACTTAAAAATGTCATAAAAGGGAAACAAGTAACAGGAGAGGACTAAAAAAGGACGAATGTACGGAAGGCAGGAGGACAGGATGAGGATGCGCACCTTAGCATAACTCAGCTGGCAATTCCACTCGGGAATTTCCATTCCCTTTACGACCTTGTATTGGCTTGCAACGACTTTGTGATTACCGGAAAATTCCTTACTTAATTTCAATCAGGTGTTGTCTTTTTCCACAATCGAAATTTCTTTTTAGTGTCTGCAACATAAGTATGATTTGTTGGCACGGCTTTGCTTTGGAATGGGTATTATTTGATTTCCTTCTTTTAAAATTTTTACTCATTTTTACTTTTATGAGCATACACAAAATTTGTGTTCATTTTCAACAGCCAACAACATTTTTTGGAAAGCTCAACAAATAAGTTATTGATTTATTAACAACTGGCCGTAAATTTGGCATACTTTTTGTTTGCATATAAACTGCTTTGTTTGTCTATTTATGGGTTCATTTTATGGTACCATACATTTGAATTCGAATAAACAAGATTTAATAGTTTTTCCATAGTGCGTACATACTGTGGTCTTGTTTAATAACGCATAAATATAGTTAAGCTACGAAATGAATTAAACTAATATCGCAATTCTCGGATTAAGCCAAACTAGCTGTTTTGAGCCGAAAAGCCAAGCGTAATGCTGATGGGAATGATGCCGGAAATAGTTCTCCATCCGCAAAGGGGCAACTAAAGTATCTTTTGGTGTATCTGCTTGCCGCAGAGCAGCGGTGGCGAAATTAAAATCGCTGGCGAGAGTTTTCCGCGCCTGTTTGCCAGACACTTGAATGCCTCGCTGCTCCAATACTTTCCTCCACTAAAAGCGTTTAAACGATGCAAAACAAAACGAAAAAAATATCAAAAAAAAAAAAACGCGAAAAGAGAAAAGAGAAAGTCTGGGCGTTTTGATGGGGCGCCGCCGTTCGCACGATGCCCCATAAAAGGTAAAAAATAATTGTGCCCACGGCGACTGCAAAGCGAATTACAAACAGGCCACCCGAAGGCTCGACGTTCGAAGCTCCGTCCACCTATTCCTTCACGCCCCTCGAACAGCGTAATGTATGCAAAGCAGTGGCGTAGGCGCAAGTTTGTTGCAAGGGGGGCTTAAATAAATAAATGCTATTACCTAATTAGGCGCTCTACTTAAGAAATCAGCATCAGAAAACGGGCATGCTTGATTCTAAGTTTATTGACAGCTAGAAACCAGCAGTTAAGCCCTTTGTTCCCCGACTCTCGCTGAAATTATTCGAAATAAAACGCGGCTAAACGCAATAATGGTTTCCGTGCCCAGGAATATGCATTTTCCCAAACATCGAGTCAACACATCCTTGAGCGGAAGCTTAAGCCCCAAAATGCTCCCCTGCCAGCGCCTCTGAAACGGTGGCCAAAATGAAAGTGAATGTGAATGTATATAGAAGTTAGGGGTCAGGGGGTCAGGGAGTAGGGAACGTGGGGCCCAATTGACTGACTTGGCTGGGCGGGCTTCTCTAGTTGCCAACCCGCCGGCAGGAGCGGCACAATTCAGTCGGGAAAACAGACAGAACAGAAAGAAAAACATGCAAATTTTCCCGGCTTGTGTGTGCGAAGGGGCAATTGGAGGGGTTGGCGGGTTGGGGGGATGGTGAAGTTGGCTGGCCCAAAGCGAATTTTACTTTGTTGTTCGTCGAGATATTTGCATAGCCTACGCTAGGGCGCCCAGGATACCCAGGATCCCCAGTGTTCAGCAGCCGTTGTCTCCATGGTGACATTAGCAACGTGAGCCGAGGTTTCCATGGGAGTGGGTGGTGGGTGGCAGCCAGGTGAGTCCTGCTGCTGGTCCAAAAATCCCACTTCGCTGGACTCCCCTCCCCTCCCCTCTCACCAGCTCAAGATGGCATTGAGTTGAGTTATTCGGGAGCATAATGAATTAAAATCTGGAATCGAGACTCGAATTTTCAAGGATATTCGGGGATGCGCATGTTTGTTCCCGTTTCTTTTTCCACTCAATTCCTGGAAAATGCGAGAGCGGAAAACTCCCGAGAGAGAGACAGAGAGCGAGAGACGAAATACGAGAGAGAGAGAGAAAGGGAAGGCGATTGCGTGGGTGCCCGACTCTTTCACTCAAAGTCCAAGTCGCAGCCAGTTTCATTCAATAGATTTATCTCTCTACATATACATATGTACCAATTATCCTGCCCGTATACGTGAAAATATCCATGCATATGTATCTGTGTTCTCGTTGGCAGACAGCATCAAGTGTGTATTTTCTTTTTTAACCCATAATTGACAGACAGTTGAATTTTTAATGCGAGTCCTGTCTGCAGTACAATGCAGGCGTGATAGAAAGGCGCAGGAAGTGCGCCCAAATTCCATTTCCTCTTCGCACACACACATACACACACACACACACATACATAAACGGCTGTCAGCAGACGCAAGCCGATGCCATAAAGTGCATAACTGTGTTACGGCACTATTATGAAGTATTGAGTTCAAAACGGTGGTCTTTTAATTACGAAAGACACAAGTGCACTGAGAGAAAATCTACGCCTAATTTTAGAGATATTCTGAGCAATAACTATTCAGCGCATTCAATGAAGAAAATCGTTAACACAATAAGATTATGCAGCGGATTTTATGTAGAATATCAAGAAGATTTATGCATAGAAGATTCCGTTTTCAAAGTTTTTGTATAGACTTAATTTTCACCAAAAACTTTTGAAATTAGAACCAGTTTTCCGCGGTGCATAAGCTGGGAAAATTTTGGGTATTGTGACAAGTGCGGGGCACATAGTAGACAACGATAAAGGTTGAGATTCGTGGCACAATTGTCATGGCATCCCGCAAGCATGTCAAGGATGTCGACGCCATCTCCTCGTTGGCTCGTTGGCCGTGTCCTCAGGTTGTTATTGCAGGTGCAACCGCCAGCAGCCCCACCGCCACTTCATCCTTCGTCCTTGCGACCAAGCTGGCAAGCCAAAAGCCAAATGGCGCTTGTCGCATCAGCCGCTCGTTAGTCAGGCGGGGATTGCCGGCAGCTTAGAGGAGCATCATCTAATCGACATTGACGTGGCAGCGCAGCTGCAGTTGCAGTTGCAGGATCAGGAGAAGGAGCAGTAGCTAAAGTCTCTGCTGCCGACATCGTCCTGACTAAGTGCCGAACAATGAGCCTCCCAGAATGTGCCATACCCCAGGTTGCATTGTTGCCTCGCCATGACGCCTACTTGGCATTCATGTGGTAGCCTGCAAGGATTCAGGATGTGTCCTCTCCCCCTTTCACTCATCCCCGAAAATAATGGCCGCCCAGGCAGTAAGTGAAATCGGGCACCAGCTGAGCAGTACATTTATAAAAATATGCAGATGGAAGTTACTTTTCAGGCAGCTAATATGTTAAGAAGTATCCATACCAGACGTGGTTGCATCTTTCATATCTTAAAATCATATTTATAAGATTATATGAATTACCAGGATACAAGTTTCATATGTCTTTAATATTTTTAAAATTTAAAATTGTTTATATTTCACATAGCTTATTATTTAAATGCCCGTAAATGTGAGTGTTCATTTAATCGCACTTCTATTCCAACAAACAAGCTGCTCCTGACTTTGGGCATCAGTCTTCCAGCCTTATGTTTATATATGGAATATACATACGTATGTATGTACATATATGGTATGTTTTTCACTATTCTGCGCCCGCTGGCTGGATTTGTGGCTTGATTTATAGTTTTCCACTGAGATATGTGGGTCTCCGCTGCCGCTCTGCCTTTGTGTACTTCTTCGTGGCAATAGATAGCGACATTGTCCATTAGGAAAATAGACGTACGAACACACACACAATCTCACCCACACGCATTTCAACACGCGCTGCATGCATGTGTTGCTCTGCGGCGCACCTTGGCCCCTTAATGTATGCAATAAAGCTCAAGTGTAGACCGTCCTTAATCCCGCCACCCACCGCCCACTATTCACTATACGGTATCCAGTTTTCCCCGCTCTCCCCCCTGGGCTGCTCTTCTCGTTCGTTTCGGTTTTGGCCCGGCTAAGCCCGCGTTTTTCGCAACACAAAAGCAAAATTTATGAAAGATCCATCGAGGAAACAAGGTGTATTTTAATTGAAAAATGCATATGTACATACATATGCTAACGTAAAAGACGGGACAAAAGAATCAAAAATGTTAATCTCTAAAAATACATTTTAATACTTTCAACACGTTTTAAACACGGTTTTTTTTTTTGTATAATTATGTTGTGTGAAAAACCTCGACTATTTATGACCAAATGCAACTATTATGTGCATTACAATGTGCCTAATTTTTTGCAGTGTCACTAACCTTCACTTTCACTCTCACACGCACGTATGTATGTGTATACGTGCGTGGCACATTGTTGCATTTCACGTACGTGGCATTGTTGTTTTCACCTTCTCCTCTCTCTCTTTCACTAAACAAAGCTGTTGCAATGTGCAAAATGCTGCTGTTGAAAAGTCCTTGTTGTAATTACGTTTTGTTTTACTCGTGTTGAGGTTTTTTGTACTCTCACGACGACCTTTTTATTCGACTCCTCACTCCCTCTCGCTCTCCCTTTATCTCGCTCTCGCTCTACCTCTTTCTCTATCTCTATCTCGCCCTCGGGCTTTCTCCGCTTTCTCTATGGCTCGTAGTTGTTTATGCAAGTGACACGTGAAGGGGGGAAAACGAAGGGGCTGTGAGTTTGGGGATCCATGAAATTCATGCGTGATTTTTATTGTCGTGTTGTGTGCACATAAAATCATGTTTATGCATGTCCCACTTGTGCTCTGTCTCGCTCTGGCGGGGAATAGCAACAAGTTACAGTTACAAGCTATGTGCTACATGCTACATGCCTCGTATGCATGCCTAACATGTCAATGCCACGCCCCGAATGTGTGGTGTCCTGTAAAATTGTGAACTTTATTGAATTTCAAGCATTTTATTGTGTGTACAATTTATCGTTTCGATTATTTAACGAAAAGGTCTGAGTTCTTCGGTAATTGGAGAGAGATGGGGACAGGTGTCTGGCAAAGTGAGACAAATAGAGTTGACCCATTTGAATAATATGCATACAGTCGAACTTCGCTATGATCAACTGAACGCAATTGGGAGATTTATTATGAAATTTTATACACTTAAACTTTACAAATTACTAGAATTTATAATAATAAATAAAATACATCAAATAGCAAAGCGTAATATAAGCAGTTGTTCAATAAATGTAGGTTCTACTGTACGTTACCATGGCGATGGGACCTTGACTGAACGAACGCTGGACAAGTAGTTGGAAACGAAGAGAATATTCCACCATAGCCGCATTGACTTTGACATTTATCGTCCCGGACCGGAGAAACCTCCAATGTCCAAGGATGGTTGTGGGTGTGGGTCGCGGGATTTGGCCAAGAGTGGCTATTTGTGGGTGGCTGTGGGTGCTGCCTTGCGTCCGTATGCTGTGCGTGTGGAACAAACGTAGGGGCAGGTGAAGCGATATTGACAGATTGAAATTGATTGTAATCTACGATGAGATGAATGGGCCTGCGGAATCGAAACGAATCGAAACGAATGTAATCCATGCCACGCTGGAGGGGATTCGGCCAAGTGGAGGGACCTCAAATGGCTGCGAGCTGAACAAAAAGTGGCGGGGTTCTGCTAATTAACATTTAATTATAGTAGTTCCAACCTCCTCCCCCTGGTGGTTGAATGGCAAGGGAAAATGGGTCAAGGTCGAATTGGGTCAACTAAGTGCCTGCCCATTGGGTTGTTTGCTATATTAAGTGTGTCTATCTGTTGCACTCTTGCGCTCTCGCTCCTTATCCTTTCGGTGTCCTTCGGCCGGGCCAATGACAGTTACATTCACTTTTACAGTTACAGCTGCCGTTGCAATTGCGCTTACCGTTAGTTTGTTAGCTTACAACTAAAAGCTCTTTTTAAGTCGGTTAGAAGGAGAGAGAAAAAGAGAGAGAGAGCGTTGGAGTGTGTAAAAAATGTTGAGCAGAGAACGTGAATTTAATGGCTGGGAAAATTAGTTCTTTGAAGGACTCAGACGGGCTTAAGCGCGCTCTGGAAAATTGCATTTTCATTTACTGATATTCTTGGCGGGGCTTTTGCGCAAAGGTTCGCACAACTGCTTGTCATCAAAAGCCGAGGCACAAACAAAATTATACCCTTCACTATCCCATTTCAATTGCAATCAGCACAGAAAGAAAAATACTTGTGATGTGTTACGCCCACCTGGTTGGGTTTTTTCCTTTTTTGTGTGTCCTTATGCCCACCGGTGAAATACCATCAATATTATGAGATTTCGCCTGCTTATAAGATAGTTTTACCACCGCCCACGCATCCGTCACACAAGTTGATGACTTACTCGGAGCGAAAGTGAAGGAAAATATTGCAAATCTAATATGATTGGTGATGGTGCGGGGAAAACACCAAAAGGGGGTCTTAAGTTAAGGGAGAGAGGGTGAGTGATGGTGGGAGGCAGGCGGAACAGCAATTCGACGTTTTCGCTGCTTCGAAGTCGAAATAAAAAACTGGGTACAGTTGCCGAACATGCCGAAGACCAACTGAAGAATACTCTATAGCAAACCAAATATCTATATTAATTTTACCATTTATTTGGAATTTACCATTTACAGCAGTTTATACAATAGTGAAATAAACCTGATTTTTTTTTGTAAAAATATCTTTTTAATAATGCAATTTTAAAACTCCAAGCTTCCTAACCATATCCTTGTTGTGAAACGCTTCCTGCACCTTAAGGACTTCGTAGACAGGGTATTTTCCTGTGTAATTCCTTTGATAATAGTTGCATATGCTAGGGAAACACTGCGGCGGCGTGTGGTAAAATACTTTTTGCGCAACTTGCCCCGGTCCACGCCCACTCCGCCCCCTGCCAGAGTCTCAATGTCTAGCTGCATGTGTGTGTGTGCGTGTGTGTGTGTGTTTGTTGGCAATTTCCGCTCTTACATTTCCGTTCGTTTTGTCACGTAGTTTATGAATGAATTTAACTGCTGTCGGTGGTGCCGATGACGGCGACATGAGATGAAGGTGGGACCGAAAAAAAAGGGTACGAGGTAGAGCAGTCATAAAGCTTGTTGATATGTTTTAATGAGCACTTTTTACATGCACATGAAACGCTCTCAGCGTGTGTGTATGAGTGCATGCATGTGTATCTGTGTGGGAGGGGGGTAACTAAAAAGCTTGCAACATGCCCAACCAACTGAATGACACTCAACGTGCATTTAAAGGGCGCCACTCTGCCTCCGAATGAACGAATGAAGCTCCCCTGCAAATTGCTGGCTTGCAACTTAGGCTTGCTCACTTGCCACCGAAATACAGGCATTCCTGCTTTTGGCCCGCTCGTTACCCGAAATAAAACCCCTTAACTCATGACAAAAGACTTGGCCGACAAAAACTTTTTTAATTACATTTTTCATTTCCTCTTTGCGCCGCATTACGTATACGCATATGTGTCCCGATCGAATGGGTTGAATATTGCGGGCAATGGGCTTCAGCATTTTCCGCCAGCATTCGCAGCCAATAAAAATGACCAAAAAACTTGCCTTATTGCCATCTGAACCGAACTAGCGCCGTAATATCCTTTAACGCTTCCTCGAGAGATTTTTCCTCTTAGCGATTGCCCTGTCACTCATGAGTTTTCCCAGTCCTCCACTTTCATTCTTGCTGTGTGGTCCTTTTGTAGATGGGTGACTAACTGCCGGACTGTTGCGACAGCTTTTGGCTATTTCTTGTAGTTTTCTACCAGTCGAGGCAACAAAGCTGTCAATAACAAGTGCGGCCAATATGCTTTTGAAGATGCCCAAACTGGGGCAACAATTTAGTAGGGCCTGCTTATGCGTTTAAACTCTAGGAATACTCGTAGTACAATGAAAAATATTTTTGTGATTGGTTTGTGATTGGTATTTATGTATAAAACTACTTTAAAATCATTGAATATTAAATGGAGATGTTGATTTAATCACTTTACCCTGTGAATTTTAGTATAGTAATTTAAAGGGATATTTTCTTTTGTATTTTTATTTGGAAAATATTTTTAAATACTTCATTTGTACCATCTGAATTTCGAGTCATCTCCATTGCCGCACTTGATGTTGTGCTGGTTTACTTCGTTATTGCTTAGTTCTTGCTGGTGCTTTTTAGACATGTATCTGCAGAAAAAAAGTATCGACAACTTGTTAGATGTTAGAAAAATGGTGGCGGCTGTCGTTTTCGGAGCTAAGATACAGAAATTGACACGTTGGGAAGGCGAACTAGGAACATGGTCAACGGCAAAGCGATTTATGCTCTAGTACACTGTTAACAACGGCTCACAATAATGTCTCAACGAAAAGAGTTAAATTTAATCGACTTTAAATTATGCTTTCATGATAATGTGCAGAAAATGTTGTCATTGTTTTAATAAATATTTTTGCGTCAGGGATTTTAGTTTGACTAATTGTAAAATGACCTTGCAAAGGGTTCAAATAGCAGCGGGATGTTTGCAGAATAATTAATAATTAATGGATTATTATTCAAATTCACTAATTTAGTACGTGATATTGTTTATATCACTTATTTATATGTTCAAGTCAGGCTTAAACTTTAATAGGTACTCGCCATTTGAGACACTTGATATTAGCTCATTTGTTTGATTCAAAGCCATTTCATTTGCAGTGCCATTTGCGCACAGTGTCGTTTCCCGGGCCACTTTGTACGGCTCGTTTTACGCCTGCTGTCCGGCCGTAAGCTCTGGGATACACTCGGTTTGATTTCTCCGTGGTTCTGCTCCTGTCCTGCTCGTGGCTCCGATTCACGTAGTCGGTCCAAAGGCATTTTACTTATGAGTGTCATGCGTCGCAAATCTCTGCTCAACTCGCAAGATACATTGCCGAGCAGTCGGACGGATACAGAAACACAGATACAGGGGAACACGGGAACGGGCGCAGCAAACAAGGATTGAAAGATACAAGATACACAAGAGATATATTTTTTCCCCAACACACACACACGGAACTGAATGCCGATAAAGCTCCTGGTTGGCAGGATTGGGTGGCTTTGTGGGTGGTGTAGTGTCCTGCTCAATGCATGTCAATTTGTGGTTCCTTTATCCGGATTTCTACCCATTTATTCATTTCCGCCCCCGGCTTCTCGGTAGAAAACCGTGAAAATCGTTTATGGCCGATAGCCGATCAAAGTCCAAGGAATTTTCAATATTTATGTGATTTGAATGCGGGCTTGGATTTTCCCAGCCACCGATCATGCGGGCGTGTTAAAGTCTCCCAGCTTTGTAATGCATTTTCAGCAGAGTTTGCATCTAGAAACTTAAGGCACCCACAGCAAGACAAACTGTGCGAAAGACGAGAACAAGTTGCCAAATTTATTTGCGTTTATCTTTGTGCCAAAGTTTTTGGTTAACGTGTTTGCCATTGTCAACAACTTTGTTGTGGTGCCATGCACCACTCAATCCCAGTTCCCCACGTTCCCCCAACCCCCATTTTCCATTGCCAGCCCCAAAAACCAAACCCAATCCCAAACCCATCTTGCAATTGCAATTGCTTTTGCCAAGTTTTTGGGCCAAATTGTTTGTTTTGTTCGGCGCGTGCACTTTTTTCCGAGTTTTCTGGTTTCGGCTGTCGTTTACCATAGGTCCCTTTGCTTTCGGTGCCTCTCTATGCGAAGGTAGATATATATGTGGGTGTGCTTACAATGCCACGCCCCTTTGGCGTGCCGCCCCTCGCCCTCATCCAGTATCAATATTTGACTTGTTGTATTGCCGTTTGAAAGCGTCGAATTTTCGCATTTTATTGTATTTCGTTTGGTCTCAGTTCGGCATTTAAGTCAAGCGTTAAATGTTTTTCCATGCTCCATTTTCTATGGGGTCTATCTATGTATGTATGTTTATGCGTGTGTATCTATGCACTGGCAGCAAACTAACACAGATACAGGTACAGAGATACCCATATCTGAATCTATGCTCTGTGGCTTTTGTATTTTCAATTTGCCAGCACAAACAAAGAGCAATTGTGAAACGCATTCAAATGACGCCCCCGAAAATTTTCTCAGTTTATTTGCATATTGTGCTTTGATTGCCCCGAAAATCGAATATAATTTCAATTCTTCTGTTGACCAGGCTTAAAATAGCTACCATTTAATTGATTGCAACTGCACAGAAAAGAGGACAGCAAACTGAGAGTCGAACAGTTGACAAATGGAATTTGGTATGCAAAGTAATGTGATAGTCCAAGTGTGGCAATCTTTCGATTGGCAATAATTTGAAAGGTTTTATAAATAATGGAATCACTGATGTGCTTGCTGGCTTGACTACACTCCGTTTTTAAACTGAATAACTAAGTAATCGAATCGGACGCCGCTTATTCAAGCGTATAATATTTTCATTTTTGAAATAGATTTTGTGTAAATTAGTCAAGAAATAAATCATTTTATCAGATTTATTTTGCCAAAGTTGGCAAATCGATAGGGTCATTTTTAAAATAGTCTTAGTTCATATTCAAGTACAATTGACTAACCAATAAGCATATAATATTTGAAATTTAAAAGTAACTTTATAAAAATGTGCATTTTGAATATAGAAGTATGACCGCTTACTTCCACTGACATAAGCGAATAATTGAATTGAGAAACTCAGACACATTTGTGGTATGAGTGCTAAAGCTATTAATCTAATTTAATTAAAAGATATTGCCCTTCGCAATGCAATGCTATTTTCCAGACAATTGCATGAGCATATTCTCCATGTCCGATTTCCCAGCTCTGCCGGATAATCGAGCATTTACCATTTGGGAAGTGAACCATCTGGTTGGTAGTCTCCTCAGTTCCACTGTCTCTTTATCTGCCATTCCATTCGCCCATTCACACTGCGATATTGCCCCATAAATGTTAACTGTATTACCAGAACCCGAACAACCATACCCATACCCATACCCATACGCATACGCATACACATGCACTCAAAAGTAGAGTTCACTTGCCCTTGTATTTAATCAGCTTTCGTTTTACCTTTCCTTTACTTACAGGTAAGTGCTCATATCCTTTCGCTGTCAACTTTAAACTGCAATTTGCGGCACAAGGCGGATGGGAAAGTAAAAGAAAAAAACGCAGGTCGCTACTATGAGCTCTAAAAAGAGTCCACACGCACGCTCCTCTCCGTATGTGAAAGTAATAAAAAAAGGGAACCTTGACATAAACCTTAGAGATATGGGCAAAAAGTATGCACATCTAACAATAACTGAGCGGAGACGGATGGAGAAAGTGGGCGAGCGAACAGGAAGGAATGAGGCAGAAGCAATCTGCCTTAACTTTGGTAACAAGTTTTTGTTATTGTTTTTTCCCAGTGTCTTTATGTCCATGCCTCTGTGTGTGTGTGTGTTTGTGCCTTCGTGCGCCTGTGTGTGAAGGCAGCTGTCAAAAATCAACGCAAACGTCAACGCTAAAAAGCAGCAAACAAAAAGCAGCGACCCACACAAACAAGAATGCCGAGGCATGTTGGCGAAGAGGCGTTGGACACATGTTGAAAATGTCAAAAAGTAGGCAACGTGTTGTGTGGAAAGCCAGCCTGCCACGCCCCCTTTGCCACCCGCTGCCTTATTGTATTTAGATATTTTTATAAGTTTACTACAAAGCATACACACACACACACTCACACTCACAAACGCGCAGTCGGCTTGAGACACACACATGGCCCAAAAAGGCAGGACACTAAGGTCGCAAAAACGCTTTAAAAAATTCTTCACATCTTGCCACCGTTTTATTTATACACACGTATATATAAATTCACCAGTATTCCGTTGTCAGCTGCCAACTATTTGGGGGCAAAAAGCGAGCGTTCATTGATTTTTATAGCCAACGCCTGCCAAGTGACAAGCGACAAGCTTCATGATCCTGTCAGTCCGCAGATAATCGTTTCTTGTACTACTTCGCTGGGTTGAAAGGAGCTGAATCATAGAGTTTTTATGGGGATTCCTTTCATCGATGATTAGTCATAATGAATGCTTTGATAGCCTTGTTAAATTTCAGTTTCATCTCTTTATAATCATCAAAATGAATATCAAAGGAACTTCTTAATTTATATCTTTTGGTATGAAGAATCTTAACATTATTATCAGGCAAACTCGCGGCAATTAAAAGTTATAATCTAATGAGCATGGTTAGGAATATGAAATATCTTGAGAGGTTGCCACAAATTTCCATCATGTACACATTTCGAGAAAAGCCCTCAGACTCACCAACCGACAAACAATGTGTTTAACCCCTTTGCAGGGGCTTCTCTTTGGGTATTGTGTTGACATTTTGATTATTTGGCTTTTAGTTGATTATAAAGATGAAAACGAAGGCGGACTGAAGGAAGATTCATATTCATCGAGGGCGACACACTCGACACAATGGATGCGGCCCCGACTCGAGACCAGGACAAAAGGTTCTCAGGTTCTCTGGTTCTCCACGAGAAACGGCAAACGGAACCATGACAAAGGGGATGATCTGCTGCAGAGTACAGACTCCCACATAGCACATGTGTATCCTGGTCGCCCACTATCGAAATGAGCTTTAAGTTCGCCTCGTTTCGTGTCATAAAAAGAATGAACGCTGGACCAGGAAGCACAGCTGAGTTAAGAATGGCTTTTGGCTTGTATGGGGTTTTTGCTTTTGGGCGAGAATCAATTTAACGCACGCACGGGTTTGTTTGCCGGAATCAGAAACTATGGGGCAATGAGCCTTGTCTTGTTCAACCCTTTAATCGCGTCGTTATCGTAATCGTCTTGTTCCAAGCAGCCTTAAACTCAAACGGGTGCAGGGTAATTCACAGAAGTGAAGTGAATTTGAAAATGTTACACTCATTTCAGCTGGCAAACAACTTGAATTTGTCTACTGCGGGAGTGCAGATACTGTATTTCTGATGATAATCATGGATTAGAATATGATGCTGTAATGAAAAGTAAAATCTGAAAGAGAATCGTGTTCCATTAATTCAGCTAATCTCTCATAACTCGAAGCTATAAAGCAACTTTTAAGGACATCTTGCAGCTAAATGAATTACTCCAAAGTGGACTTGGAAAATCCGAAATTGGGAAAGTTCGCCCGCGGTTGGAAAGTTGATTGATTGGCAAATAAAGATAAGTAAAATGGTGCCTTGTACATGGGCTTTAATTGAAGGCCAATTTGCTTTAGCAACCCTCTCGCAAGTTGGGTGGCGCATTTTTGAAAATCATTTCTTGGAAAATGGCTGACTGGCTGCCAAACGCAGACCAACCTCTGACATCCGTGCCCCAAACTTCCGGTGGACCCCTTCCACAGGGTTGGAGCTAAAACAAGAACAACAACTGCCTAAGACACTTGCGATTTTAGCTTTCAGTTTGACTTTTTTCCTCGACACCGAATTGGGTTAAGCGGCATGTGGTGTATGTTTGTTAGCCAGCTTTTGTGTACATGTACATATCTGGTGTTTGTGTGCGTTCTTATCCCGGGCTAACTGAAACTCAATTGGATGTAGCTCATGCCCTTGTCCCAAACTTAAGCGCCGAAATGAGCAACTTTTGTGTATGTATGCGTGTGTTTGAGTGCCGGGAACAGCAGCGGCAACAACAAATAAAATTCACATAAATTATATACATTTCGTGCTGTCGCTGTTCTTGTTGTCAGCCATTACGTTACGCTACGTTACGTCGAGCGGCTTTTGTGTTACCTGTTTTCATTTCGTTTCACTTGTGCCTTAGTCTCCTGCATTTAAATTAAGTCTAAATGTCGACAAAAGACCATAATTGTTGTAGCAGTTGTTGTTTCGCCCCAGTGCCGAAGTTGTCACAGTTAACGAGACAACAGGTTTCGAGCGAATAAAGCGCACACTTTATAGTTGGTTCGAAGTATTTTTTTTGAAATATTTTTGTGTGGGTAAAGTCTGAACGAAAGACATCTTGCAGCTGCGGTACAGGCACTTGGAAAAAATTGTTCAAAGCAAATTGAAGTCAAAATCAGGTGATTACTTATTTCGCAATACAACAATTTGTGTGTAAGAGTGCATTGAGGTTTAAGTAAAATGATTAAAATAACACGCGATATACAATGTTTTCCTTTTTACCCACAAATACACAACATGTGTGCAGTGCACACACCTACACATTCCACCTGGGTAGTTTATATTGACATTTTCATCGTTTGCCGTGGCTGCCTGGCCATATTTATTTTCAATTTAAGTTTAAAGCAAACAAGTTGGGTATAAGCGGGCTGATCGGAGGGCTGTACTTTGAAAGCTTGTTGCATGACCCGCTCGCATTTGTCCGAGGCAAGTAATTTATGGCCCCGGCAGCTGAGGAAGTCGGCAGTAAAGTTAATGCGCTCAGGCCGAAGCGAAGTTGAAAGCAAACCGTTTCGATCTGGACCCTCATTATAATTGAATTGCGCTAAAAACAAAATGCTGCCAAAACTTTATAATGGAATAGGGACATAAAGAAGCATCCACTGGCCGTTTGGCCATTTTGAAAGCGGATACGTCGTTTGGAATCGATACAAAAGCTGCCCCACGTTCCATTCGGATTGTGTTTTTCATAAATGACCACATGAATTTGAATTTAGAGAACGGTAGTGCGTTTCTAGGATGACAAATTATAACATTTTCATATTGTATTATTTGAACACTCAAAGAGGACAACACGAATACTGCGATACTTTCCTAATTAATGAGGCACTGTATTTAAATGAAAACTGTATACGTTTCAAGCGGAAAGTTACCAAAGTTCCCAACTAAATGCATTAAAATAATTTAAAGTCCCATGCATAAATCCCACAACAACTCACAGCATGTTTGTCCACTTGTTGCTGCCTACTTTTAAGCGCAACCGGAAATGCGAGAACTAAGTGCACAAATCATTGCATACCTCCTGGGGCCATTTCAAAATGTCGTCCAACTCTTCAGGTGGCTGCAATAAAAATATATTGCCTACTTATTCGGGCCAAGCAGATACTTGTGCCAATTAAACTAATTGCTTGACTGAGTACGAGGCTAAAATTGCACTACCTCTAGACAAAATGCACAAAATGCCAACAATTATTTAACTGTGTTCTTTACATGATTCATAAATATTTTACGACTTTTATGTCACAATTTGTTTGCGACCGAAGCGCCCGAAAATTGTTCATTTAAATTTTAATTGCTTTATAAATGCTAAAAAGTCCTTGAACTTTTTGCGTAAGAGTGAAAGTGCTTCAGCTTCAGCTTCAGCTTCAGCTTTCGGCCAGGTCAGGCAGGCCACGCCCACTGCCACGCGCCCACGCTCTCATCTCATAAAATATGATAAAGCTGCCCTTGGACCCGGGAAGAAGCAAAGTGCGAGCATTTCGCTAGTTTGAAGCATTTTCGAAATGAAAAATTCCCAACCCACCTCCCCGCCATCCACTTTATACAGTATGTATATACATATATATACATATATTAATAAAATGTTCACGCTCAACTTTGGCAACTTGGGCCGAAAAGACAAACAGAAACAACAATGAGCGGCAGCAGTGGGCTATTTAGTTGCAATTGTTGCTGCTCTCGTTGCTGCTCCCTTTGTTGTTGCCTGGATGTAGTAGCTGCAGGGGAAAGCACAGGAAGGACAACGACAACCCGTCGCTGCTGTCAGCGGAAGGACGAAGGACGAGCGGCTGGAAATGCCCGGGGGCAGGCGACGAGCTGCAGACTACGAAAAACAATAGATGTAAGCCAACATTCCTGTATTTGTGACAGGCGGGGGCAGCATGTGTGTGGGGTTGTTGCACATACGTATATAATGAGTTATGCGAAATGATGTCCGTTAGGTATACTTGAGAAATTTTTAAGTGTCCTCTCGCACTTCGCACACGTTTTCCTCTCGGGACTCGGTCGTTTCCGGTGCGTAGGGGATGGGAATAGGTCATGCATTAAGGGAGTAGATTATTATAATTTCGATTAAAATTGCTGCTGACAGAAACCTAATCACAACTTGATGGCCAGCCTGGCCATTATCCTTTCCGGCTCCTTGGCAGAGTATACCCGTTTTCGGGCCAGGGGAATTTCACAAGTCTGCACTTTTGTATCCTGCTTTGCCGAGCCCTTGTTGATGATGTTCTTGTTTTGCCATGCCGTTTGCTTTCATTGTTTGTCGGCGGAGGCAAGGAAAGAAAGGGCCAGGATGTTGCCGGCTGCTCCTTTCCAGCCTGCTGGCAGTTGGTATTTAATGAATGAGCAGCTAAACATGCACATCTTCGCACCGCCTCGTGTTGCCAGCTAAAGTGGCAATTAGAAAGTTGCCCTAAAACAATAGCAGCTTCATCTCTTAGTTGGTCATCTCTTAGTTGCTTCTCGAGTCCTCGGCAGTCCTTCAAGGTGATTTTTGCGCCAAATGTATGCGCCTACGCCAAATTAGCCTTGGCGTTGCACTTCTCCAGTCCTCCAGTGTGTGTCAACATTAATTATGCATTGGGCTTGGGAGTAAGTGCCTTACACGATGTTGCATTTGCCACTGCACCAATGCCACTGAATCCACACGAAAGGGAAAAGGTCAGCGAGCAGCTGAATACAAATTGTGGCGGGCACACCCTGAATAACTTGATGTACTGGGAAATTGCTCTCATTTATTTAAAAATGCTAAGTAATTCCCTTGGTTTCCTGATATACAAGCAGTTGAATATTGAAGAAACAGAAGGAAGCCAAAGAGTTTTAGTTCTTACGCTTTTCTTTTCGATTCTTTGTCGAACTTAAAGCACTTATTTTCCTTCGAAATGTTGTATATTTTTAAGTTATTAACCAACATCTCAATAATGACTTTGACTTAATAATGCATTTAAAAAAGTCAACGCCCATTCCATTGTGGTTTACATGCCTTCACTGAAACCTTGGAATACCGCTGGTGTGGGAAACTCCGAGTGGAGAAAACTCGATTCGGTTTCTGTCGCCAATTTCTTATGCTTATGTTTTCCAGAGGAAAAACGGTGAGTGGGTAGAATGGGTGAAATGGGGTTGTGGCTTATGGAGTTGGAGGATTGGTATTCCACGGCGCCTTCCACCATTCGCAGCTCTTTTATTATGTGTATTTTTTATTGTATTATTCCTTTGTTGGTTTTGGCTTTGGTTTTTCAACTTCGTTTTACGCTTCAGCGGCATAAATATATAAATTATTAACTCACCGCACACACACACACACATACGCATGCAGGCGTGTGTGTGTGAGTCCTGGATGGGTCCTGGCGACGTCCTCCTTGGCGCCAAGGACCGAAGGCATCTCACCGCGTTCGCCTTAGCCCTTCGCTTTCTTATTGCTTTTGGCCTTACCTTTTCACTCACTTCCCTCCCAGTTTGCCTTTATTGTTTTGTATTATTTTTAGTTATATTCCCAGAACCCCGAACAGCTTTCCCACTTCGTTTGGCGGGTGCGTGTGTCTGCATGATTTATGATCACACATTTATAGTGCTGACAATTGAATGATATTTTTACGTACATACACCACCATCACCACCAAATGCGTTTCTGGCCCGGCATCTAAGCGAATGCGCTTTGATCGATGGCACATCGCACCCATCCTTTGGGTGCCCGTTGATTTGTGTGACATTTTGAAGTGACATTGTTTGCATTGCGGCATTGTTGACCGTCGCCAGCCTTAGGTTATATTTATATTCAAACGTTCAAATATGCCACATGATATATGGGCACTGCCATGGTTGCACATACAATGTATCTGTTGGAATATATATTTACTCCACTTACATCGAATCTTCTAAAAAAATGAAATACGTTTGCAATTTTGGTCGGGTTTTTATGTTCTGGCCACCAAAAGCCGTTAGAATGTTATTTGCATTCTATTAGTGGCATAAAAAAGCAGTTTGGCAGCAACTGCAAAGAAATCTCTGATGGCATTTATGGGGTGTTGTGGATATATCGTTATGACCGTGTGTGTTGGCTGCACTATGAAAAGCAGATGAATAGGCTATAAAAAAGTGAGTCACTTGTGTAGCATTGAAATACTTAAAAAAATGCTTTTACATAAACAATTATGGGATTAATAGTTATTTTTAAAAAAGTAACAGATATAAATTTCCTTAAACATTTTGTTCAAGATAATTGAATGTTACTGACAGGTTGAGCAAATCAATATTTTGTAAGCATTTCTTTTGTAAAGCAGAAAATTTACAAATTTTGGCCAGCTCAGTTATATTTTCCCCTCATCATTTTCAATATGAATTCTCGATTCTTACAAAATAAGTAAAATTTTCACATTCATTGGATAATTTCGAACGAATAATGGCTCACAAGCTGCATTCGAATTGGCAAAAGGTAAACAAACAGATATTTTGCCTTTAGACAACTTTAATCAACATTTCTGCCGTTCCCATTGGGGAAGTTCGGCAAACTGGCCTAGACACTTATCAAAATGCCATTAAAAATTCACTTTGCCATTGCCAGACCGTCTCTCGGATTCAAACCCCTAAATGGAAAACAAGAATCGACACAAATTGTGGGAGCGAGACGCCTCGGAGGCGGCCAAAAGTGTTTGTTTGTGCAATTTCAATTTGATATAAAATGTAACCATTGGGAAACATAAATGTCATTTGAGATAAACGTAAAAATTGCCATTTGATGGTGCTTGGTGTAAAATTACATGCAACAAAGCATAAAACAAGACAGCGAAACAGTACGAACTGGGGACCGGAAAATAGCAAAACACGGTGAAAGGTAAAAGTTATGGCCGAAATCGGGGCACAAAGCAAGGCACAAGCTTTGCTCCTGACGGCAGTAAAATTTCATCAATTGTGTCGATTTCCTCCCTGTCTTCAGTATTATTCTGCTCTCTTTTTTTTTTCTTTTTTTGCTTGCCTCTTGGGTACTTGAAATAATTGAAAACACACAAAGTTGAAGCTAATTTGAGAGCGCTCAACGGAAGGAAATGGAAGTGTTTCCAAAAATCAATTTCTCATTTCCTTCAGCTCGAATGGCACTAGTTTCAATTTTGAAATCGAATTGGAACACGCTTGCACATACATATATGTACGTACTGCAATTACTATCACATATTTGAAAAGTCTTTGATTGAAACATATCGTTATTCTGTCTACTCAGTATCGAGTTATTTATCATCTATAAAGCCAGAGTCATCATCCACATTATCATTATCTTCATCATGGCGAGCGAGGTGAAAGTCGGTGCGAAACTATATGAAAAATGCTTTATTACGACACGCTGTACATTTGCAGTAACAAATGAGTGAGAAAGAGGCTGGCAAACAGACAGTCAGACACCACAGCGAGTTGTGCGTGTCTGTTTACCGCCATTCACACACACACGCACACGCACACGCCGCACACACCATTGCAGGTGCACCCACACCAGCGCAAAAGTCTGGGCCATTCGCCATTGTGTTGGTCATGCACAAACAGCAGGAGGAAGAGCTGGTGTCCTGCAGGAGGTGGGATGTCCTGCGAGAGGCGGAGGCATACAAAGTGAGTTATGAAATGTTGACAAGACATTTTATTGCACACAGAGACACGCACACACACATGGGCATAAATCATGAACAGCCCAGGGCACAACTACCGCAATGGCAACCCTTTTAAATGTAACTACGTGGCCCAAGTAAAGATGTGTTATTACAGCTATAAAGTGACCATAAGACGGCCCGGGAGTTGCTAACGTGAGGGATTTATGAGCAGGCTGTAACTGTAACAGGCCAACATGTCTGCAGGCCACGTGACGTATACGTAATGTATAAGTTGTTTCGAGACAAATGCATAAATTAGCCCAAATATATTAACCCGTCGGATTGACGGCAATGCCGGAGTCGGCAAGCAGTTGACGTGTGATTTGCCGACACGCAATCACCACCACGTGGCGTATGAGCAATTCAGCTGCAAGTGAATGCACATTGCTCATACGTCATGTGGACGTCAAATTCGAAGTGAAAGCGAATCGAAATTCATGAGGTTGCAAGGCATTTAGCTGCCAGTTCTTTGCTAGCTTTTACCTCTATAATTGGAAGTATCTAAAAGTTGAGCTAAATCATTATTCGAATTTACTCGGGTGTGAATTTGAAACTTGCCCCGCGTCCAAGGGCTAAATGTATTAGTGGTGCCTCTGTCCACTTGGACTTTGAACGTGCCCCCAGATCAACAGCATTTTGGTCATTTGACCCTTTTCTTTTGCCGCTGAGATCCCAGTGGGACTTGGGAATAAAATTAAATACGTCCGCGCTGCAATTCGCGGGCTCAACCTCGTCAGCCGCCCATTTCCATTTTGCGCCCTGACTTTCGCTCGTTTTATGTCTGTTTTACGGGTGAAGTGGCGAAGTGGCGAAGTGGAGGCTCCGGCGCACACTTACTTAACCCGGGATAAGGACGTTGGGACGAGGGCACGCTTTTAAATTCAAATCCGCGGACCTTGACACATTTTCAGCTTGGATTCGCATTTTGCTTTTAACATTCACCCTCGCCATTTGGCATTCGGAAGCCTTTCAAAGGATTAGGACCATATACATAAAAGGGACGAGTATTGCGGGCGCAGGCGAAAAAAAGACATTGCTCTGACATTGGTTGGTTGCCTGATTGTTTTAATTTCTTGGGCAAACAATTTGGCAAGGCTTTAAAGGCCTTCTCCTTTGAAGGCGCCATTTCAAGGGAAAGGGTTCCGGCTGCGAACAAATTAAAATGACCTTCACCCAAAACGGGCGTCAAGTGTCGACGACTCACGAAAAATATCTCAACACGTGTGCGGCTCAGAAAAGCACGTAATACTAAGTTTCAGTCGAGAAAGCATACACTTTCCGTCTAGAAAAAAAAAATTTATAAGAGTTATCAAATGTAATAAAAAGAAAATAATTACTATTTTAGTATTTTCGTATATAAATGTTTTAATGTATTTAACAAAACATTTCTTAGAACTTAATGTAGCTTACAAAATGTTATCCTTAGTTAATCCCTTTTTTTTAATTTACATACCATAGCAGTCTGATTTTGCTGGCTTAGCAAGGAGTAGTGATCTAAAACTAAACCTGATTTAACGTTTAGATAGCTGGGTGCTACTAATTTGACCGCGTCTGTTTGTGTAGTGCATGTGTGTGTGTCTCTGGGAGGAGCGGGGAGGGGGGCTGAAGCCCTTGGCAGACGAGTGCCATCAAAGTGTCGACGACGAAGCAGCCGCCCGAGGCACTTAAGACATTTGCGGCATGTTGCACGCTACACCCAGCAGATCAGCACATCAGCACACGGCGTCCATCGGCGCTGCAAACCCCCTGCTCATTAAAGTAATTGAAGTGCGGAGCACGGGGCACTGGGAAAGACTAGGAAAGGTGTTAAAAATGACAGTGGAATGTACCTACGGCTGGCTGAATTTTTCCCACGACACGTTGCCTGGCATTAAATTCATTGTCAGCAGGAGGTTGTTCGCAGGGGAAGAGTTGTGCATTATGGCCATCAATTAAGGCTGAAGCCAAATTGTGTTGACACTTGGCTTGAAGCTAAGTGAAGGCATCAAAGTCAGCAACAGCGCAGTTGAGATGGCAGAAGCCGGGAAAAATACAAAAAAAAAAAAAACAGAATACTGGCAGTGCGAAAAAAATGTGAGAACATAAAATATTTACGAGCCATAACAAAAATGAAATCGAGAAAAATGAAAGCAATAAACGGAACCCCATCTTTTTGCGAGGTGCGGAGTGGGGAGTGGAGGGTGGGGAGTGGAGGGTGGAGGGTGGGGAGTGGGGAGCCAGGTGTGGATGGCGGTGTTGTGATAGGGGAATAACCATATAAATCTATATGCGCTCATGTGCGCTTCAATATATTTTCATTTGCCATAAACTAACACCGGACCGGGCGAGTAAACAAGGCCATAAAAGTAGAGATCAATTCCTAATGCCCAATCAACTGGGAGTGGTATTCAGCAAAGAACTGGCCACACAAATTGCGATACAATGAAAACACTTAAATCTAGAACAACCAACAAACGAATGCTGAGCTGCATTTTCCTAAGTTCCTAAAATCTAATAAGATCTCAAGGTTGGAGCCATAAATTACTGACGCATATTTCCCTTTCTGAAACTCTTTAATAGTAGTTTTCTCTTGTGTTTTAGTTACTTTTAGTCCACTTTAAGTACCTTGTCCAACGCCCACTATGTGGCCAAAAATCTGTTAGCCTGACTGCCCTTGTATGACTTCGGTCCGGAACTTTTTCTCGCACATTTGCGGCCACGAAAACTTTGCGGCAGAAAGCTCAAAACTTTGTCTAATTATGCGCAAAAATTTCGCTTCGAAGTGACTGTAAAAGGGGCAAAAGCAGACAAGTCATAAAAAAAGGAGCGCAAAAAGGTTTCGACTTGGCCGAAAACTTTTTGGCCATCAAAGCCAAGGCGAGTGGCGAGTGGCGAAAGCGATGCAGGCGAAAATGTTTCTGCACTAGGTTAACAAATGCGTGTCGTGGCTAACTTTTTAATTACGTTTAATTAAGACTGACCAGCAACAATAGCTCCAGCCAGATGTCAGTCGTTGGCTGTTGCCAAGTTGGGTAAATAGGCAGAGCGCTGAAAGTTATACTACTCTTTTTGCCGTCATAATTAAGCCGGAGTTTTGTGGCTCGCCGTTGACCAGCTCGCAAAATCAGTTAACTGCAGCTGCTCCGCACGGACACTTGGCCAACACAGCAGCATTATATTGTTTTCCCACGCCACATGTTTTCCCGAAAAATGTTGCGTTTTCCATCTTGTCGCAGCTGAGCGTATGCAATTTTATACATTTGAGCAGAGAATATAAAAATATGCAATGGGGGTACATGTTTTTCGGAGTTTTCCAAAACCACAATGACATACGAAATGTTTAATATTTTTGAGAACCAAGCAATGCATTACTGTCATACAAAGTGTTTAATATTTTTAAAGTATTTGATGTTATATGAAATTCTAGTTTAACTTAAAGAAAAGTCTTTAAAATTTGTTTTCCAGAAATATCTGTTATTGAAAACAACTTTTCTAACTTACTACCTTCTCTACCTCAATAATCGAAATATCCAATTGGCAAACAAGATGCAGTTTCGAAGATGTCACAAAAGCCAGAAAGCTGTCAAAAGTGCCGACACAACATAGCCAGCGTCTTCGATATCAAAACTTTCAATCGATTCGTAGAAATTCGTATTTGAAATAAGAGCAAAAACAAGACCCTTACTGTCCATCAAATATTTTGTTAATTGGTTTCAAGTGCTAGGGTTCCTGTCGATTGGCACTGTCAGTTCGTTTTTCCCAACAGAATATTCGTGACTGTGGCATATCGCTTTGTGCATCTTTGGAATACACAAATAGACTGAGCCAAATATGTTTGCTCAGGCTTGAGTGCACCGCCATCGAAACTACGTTTATCCTGTTTCGTTTTTCCCTGTTTATTTCTTTTTCGCTGGCTGTTTGCATTTTTGCTCAATGAAGTGCATCATCGAAGTCATCGTCTCGAACTCACTTACCATAAAGACAAAAATTGTCAACGGCAATGCCTCGGTTCTTCCTCGATTCCTTTTACGTTTTTTCAATGAGTCAATCTGACAGTTTACGCCCAATTGCGCAATTAAAGAGCATATCCTTCGAGAATCCTTCGCCATCTCCGCCAGCTTCACAATTGTGGCAAGGTCGCGTTTGCTTTTTATTAGCACAAATTCTGCTCGTCGAGGGCAGTTAATATTAATCAATAAACTGTGGTTGGCCCTAACCTTTAGTTTGGATGCATTGGGGACAGGGTTGGATGCCTGAGAACTCGCTCAATGGCGACTGCCATTGAAAGGATATAATAAAAATTCCGTTGCATACGCTGAGGTCCTTGCTGCCTGTGTCGCTATGCCAATCGATTTTGCATAGGGGTGTGTAGTAGCTGGCAGGTAGCTGGTGAGAACTACTACCTTTCAAAACTTTAAATGAAAAACTTTAAGTGCTCTGAGGCATGTGAGTCCCTCCCCACCCACCTGACTCACCTGATTCACTCTTTACTCACCAGCTCCACCTGCTCCATGTTTGTGAGTGTCGGCGTGCACAGTGGTTGCCTTTCAGTCGATGGAACGTGCTGAAGTGCAATAAAATATGTGTTGTTGTGACCATTGGAATCTCTAATCTAAGGCATGAGTCCGAAGGTCATTAAATTGGAAGCTTAGAAACGGAGAAATGCTGAAAGCGTTTATCAAAATAATATGTATTATTGAACTATTCATTTCCCTTCTGCATCATATTTTCTTAAGGATGCATTTGGTATTGGCTTTGAAATATTTAATGATTCGCCATTTGATTTATGTCTGCTGACCTAATTAATGGTTATCATTAATAATTAAATATTTCCAGCCTACAAACGAGCGGAAATTTAATATGAATTAATCTCTATACTCGCCTGCCACTGGCCAATTTCTGAAAAGAGGTTTATCAAGTTATAATACTGTTAAATCACGAATATTATGTTTCTGAAAATTGAAACCAAAGTAAAAGTGTTGAGCTCATGCCAAGGTTTTCCCTAATTAATATTATTTATTTAATGACGATGATGGAATGTAAGTTGGAATTTTCATATTTTCACCCACGAAGTAACCACTATGAGTATTTCCATGAAAAGGTAATGGCCCCAGGCACACACTTTCGCACACTAACACACACTGTCACACACACTGTCACACACACACGCACACACCTACACACACACACTCACGTATTGGCTGTGGCTGTTTATCAATGCAAATATTTTGCATA
This sequence comes from Drosophila yakuba, assembly GCF_016746365.2. Taxonomy (NCBI): domain Eukaryota; kingdom Metazoa; phylum Arthropoda; class Insecta; order Diptera; family Drosophilidae; genus Drosophila; species Drosophila yakuba. The sequence continues at coordinate 12,647,432 of NC_052527.2, read as the reverse complement.
CGCCACGTTGCACGTGAATTGCAAGTGAGCATCCGTCGACCGTCGACATCGTTGTCGTCTTTTGTGCTGAGTTTCCTTCCCCTGCAGCAGTAGCCCACTTTTCCCGCCCACTTTTCCGGCCCCACTTAGTTTTTCCCCGCCTTTGCCGTTCAAGCCCTGTCCCTTCGCTTAGATGTAGGCAAAGTAAATACACACGCGGCGACCGCTGAAAGGCCTAAAATTGTGTGCACCAGGCACATGCATAATGGAAAACCTGGCCGACGAGGAAACCGGGCTAAGTAAGTTTCACACGCTTTTCCCCGCCAGGAAACTTTGTTTGCGCTGGGCATTTTAAATGGCGCAGGCTTGACTAGCGAGACGAGGAGATCCTTAAGCGAAATGAGCAATTAAGGATTATTGCATGGTTTTCCACCATTAAAAATATTGTGGAAACAACCCAAAAAGGTATAATGTTGCCGCAAGGAAGCTGTCCACAGTTGATCGGGCGCCTAATGGATCTATCTGCAGCCATAGCTGTATACTCCTTACCTTTGGCCAGGTCCTTGCTGATTTCGTAGTGCAGCTGCAACTGGAAGTGCAACTGCTGGTGGCAGCAACAAAGTTGCATAAACTTTGTTAACATATGGCCGTGTACTTTTTCTCTGCTCCCCCAAGTGTCACTCCCCTTTCCGCTCCATTTGTTTGTTTATTTGTTTGTGTTGTGATGGGGGACAACTTTTAGCACTTTTACCACTCGCAACCAAGTGCAATCTGGCCCGAAGCCGCCTGTTTGCCTTGCCACATGCCACATGCCACATGTGTCAAGTATGGGGCATGGCAAAAGGCCAAAGCCAGGCGTCAACTGAATCAGCGTGACAATAATTATGAAGGCGGTAATCAAATTCACCGCCATCTCCAGCTGCAGTTCCACTTTAACATGCGCCGACTGTGGAAAGAACAAAAGGAAGTGGCAACAAAACCGCAACAGCAACTTGAGGCAAAGGCAAGTGGGTGGTGGCTGTTGGCTGGTGGTCTTAGCTCCGCTGAAGAGCGGAAACAATGTCGAGCCGAAGAGAAAAAAGAAATTAAAACTTGAGCGCTGTTAAATAAATAAGGCAAAAAAGGAAAATTGTTTGCAGAGGCCACAGGAACAACTTTTCCGCTTTCCCATTACTTATACTCTTATGAGAGTTGCACAGACGCAAGAGCAAAGATGCAATATAATATATAAATTAAAATAGGAGAAATAAAGAAGACATTTTAAATTCAGCTATGAAATGTGTGTTGAATGATGGCATAAATAGAAATTTTGAGAACTCATTCTTATTTGCATGTGAATATTAAATATTAAACATCTTAACTCTGTTTTATGTTTGTTCTTTTAAAGAAATTATAGTTCATACATTTTCATTAGTTCTCAGGGTAAACAATACTTTTTCCCACGCTTCGCTGCTGGAAAATGAGTTAGCAAAGCTCCGCTTCATGGAAATCGAGCACTTCGCGTGCTAAAGCGGCTGCTGAGAGGAAAAACCCAACTATCCTGGCAGTCGTCAGTCAGGAGCGAAATTACTTCCGCCCCGCTTAATAGCATTAAACAAACAGCGTTGGCGATGCTCTTTCTATAGAATGGGAACGGATCGGTTGAGCCAAGATAGACACATAGACAGATAGACAGACAGACAGACTGGCAAGTTGGAAAGTTCTACTTTTGCCCAGTTTTTTGGGACGCCTTCTTTCCCCTTTTGGTGGCCAGTCGGTGGGGGGGGGGGGGGGAAGTTAAACCACAAACACGTTCACACATGAGCTGCAACTGTGGCCCATCCCTCCTCCCTCCGAAAATCCTTTCTGCCATTTCAGCCGTAATTGCATTATTTTCATTAACAAAAGTTCAACTTGGGCGGCGTTTTTCGCACTCGTCACGCTGGCCAGGATTGCCAGGATGCCAGGATGCCAGGATGGCCAGGATGGCGTTGGGTGGCAAAATGGGCAACTTTGCATTTCCGGGACAATAGTTATGTATTCCTCCTCTTATTCAGCTCCAGCTGCTATTATTTCTCTTTTACTATTTTTTTGTTTTTGAACAGTTTTCAGCAGTTAACCCTCTTGAAGTGACTGCGCATTGTGATCGGATGTGGGTACGTGGCCATAATAAACTTTAATTAAAATGCATAAAAGCGCGCCAGTAATGAAAACTGAAGTAGCTAGAGAAAGGGCAAGGTATGCTGGCCTCCGTTCCGAATTAAAGTGATTCCAGCGACGGGCAATCAATTTAATTACGAAAAATACGAGGTAATGTGCTGATATTATACTCCTGTCGAGTCCCGATACTCGATACTCAGTAGTCGGAATCGCAAAGTGCTGGTAATTGGCATTGCCTTGGTAATGAGGTGCAAAAAACAAGAAATTAAACGACGCCCGCAGAAGAGAGGAAGATAATAATAGTGGTGAAGATACGAGGCAAAATAAGGAATATAGGTCGAATGCAAAAGGAAAAGAGGATCCCGAAAAAGTATTTTATAGTTTAAAGTTACTTGAAGCCTTATTTGCATCTTGAGAGGTACTTGAAACTGGCTGGGATATAAAAATGGTTATTAAACGGCTGTATAAAATATATAAAATGGTAATTATAACTTTATTTAACCTAAGAAAAGGCACCTTAAAAGCACAATGAGAGGGCCATCTTTTCGAAGCAATCAAAGTCAGGGAATCCTGGGAGTAGATCCCTTTACGATACAATTAGCACATGAAAGTCCTCGTTTTCCCCATTCATGACCTGCGGCAACTCGTTCGCCTGACATTTTGACAGATTTGATGGGGGCTTGAAGTTTGTGTCATTTGCCACCTTTGAGTAATCTGCAACTAAATTAGAAGCGCGGCCATCACAAAAGTTTTATCTGACAAATACATTTCAATTGTTGGCATGCCCCAGCCAGTCAGCTGAGATGATAAATGAAACTGAAAAGTTTAATGAACCACAGAAACAGTGGCAAAATGCCGTCGACTGCCGTCGAGCGTAATGAGCGTCCACTGTGATGGGATGAGAATGAGAATGGGATTGGGTAGCTTTGGCAATTAAATTTTGCTTTGCTGCCACGCCCCCTCAATTCTCTCCATTCCGCCTCCGCCCCCCTCCCCCCTGGGTACAACTCAATGCCCACGGAGTCAGTGCAGAAGTTGTCAAAATTAACAAAACGCGGGGCTTCTCATTAATCTCTGTCTCCCAGATGGGAGCAAACTCGGTACGCTGGCCAGAATGAATGAGTGAATGAATGAATGAATGGCCAGTCCAGTGCACAATACTCATCTCTTCGTCATAAAAATGAAAAATATACTCAAAATGACAGCAAAAAGTTGTTGCGTCCCCCATCTTCGCCACATTCCGAATGGCATCTGGTGCGTGTCCGTCTGTTGTGGTGTGGTAGTGTGTTGGGGAAAACTGGGAAAATAGGAAAATTCGAGGGGCACTGGTGCTGGTGCTGTGCAAGCGCTGCTCTCGGTGCTCTCGAGAGTTAATCATTTTCCTGCAGTCATTTGTTTGATGGCCTCGCCTCGTTTTATTTCGTCTGCTTCGGTGTCATAAATGTGGCACTGCATGTGCTGGCAAAATGCGTATACGCAGCGTTGGCCCTATGAAGTAAAGTAACGGTGCCACGCAGTAATAGCAAAACCAAATGCCGTTTCTAGCCACAGCAAAAGCAGTTCAGAAACTAAAAATTACACACATATGTATAAGAGTTTAACCAGACTGGCTGGCAATCAAATCAAAATTGTATAATTTATTGTCAATTCCATCGAAATAGTTTTATAGTTATACCCGTTACTCGTAGAGTAAAAGGGTATACTAGATTCGTTGAAAAGTATGTAACAGGCAGAAGGACCATACAACGCCAACAGGCGTTTCCGACCATATAAAGTATATATATTCTTGATCAGGATCAATAGCCGAGTCGATTTGGCCATGTCCGTCTGTCCGTCCGTCTGTCCGTCTGTCCGTCTGTCTGTCCGTATGAACGTCGAGATCTCAGGAACTGCAAAAGCTAGAAAGTTGAGACTAAGCATACAGACTCCAGGGACATAGACGCAGCGCAAGTTTGTCGAATCATGCTGCCACGCCCACTCTAACGCCCACAAACCGCCCAAAACTGCCACGCCCACACTTTTGAAAAATGTTTTAATATTTTTTCATTTTTTTATTGGTGTTGTAAATTTGTATCGATTTGTCAAAAAACTTTTTGCCACGCCCACTCTAACGCCCACAAACCGCCGAAAGCTGCCACGCCCACACTTTTGAAAAATGTTTTGATATTTTTTCATTTTTGTATTAGTCTTGTAAATTTATATCGATTTGCCAAAACACTTTTTGCCACGCCCACTCTAACGCCCACAAACCGCCAAAAACTGTCAGTGTTGAAGACCTCCTTCGCACTTCCACTAGCTGAGTAACGGGTATCAGATAGTCGGGGAACTCGACTATAGCGTTCTCGCTTGTTTTATTAATCAAAATTTTAAAAATCATGTCAAATTCATTTATTTAGTGATTTCACAAAAATATTATACAATTTGGGAATATAAAAACCAAGCAGTGGCTAATCTAAATATTATGAAATAATATGAAAGGTTTGTTTTCCATTATTATTATCGCGAGAAATGCAATCAAAATGAAAAGAATTTATGAAAAAGCATGAAACAGAAGCTCAAATTTTAAGTGCAATCATAAACTAAAGTATTGAGGACAGGCCATAAATTCCAGAATATTAGCTTGGAATTTATAGGAATTTAGAGCTGTCAGCAATTAAACGAAAATGCCTTAGAAGTCCTGAACATCGTGTGCACATGGACTGCAATTAGTTAATTGGAATTAAGCCTACGTTTGGACTCAAGCCTGTGTGACCGACATTGTCCTTATTTTGGCCAACGAACTATTTTGGGCGATCGGAGATGGATTCAACAAATGGCCAGGAATGGAGCACTGGAGTGCTGTTTACTCAATTATTTAGAGCGTGTCCTGGCCCATGCAGCTGGCCATGCATAAATAATGGCCAAAGCCAGCCATTGTGTCCCAAAACAGAAAACAATTGAGAGAATTCCCCACGTGCCGCCCGTCGTGCCATGTGTCGGCAATTGAAACTCAATTTAGTCAACTGGCAAAAACAACACTGGGGCCATGGCGTCGTGCGGCGTCCTGGATGGGATTCTAAAAGAAAAATGAGCCAGCAAAATGCACTTTTACAATTTTCACGCCAATTGCCATAAAAGCTGTAAGTGAAATACTTAAATGCAGCCACCTCTGCTTCGCTGGGAACTAGGACTCTGTGATTCGCTCTACACTTGCCAAGGATCCTACACCACCACCACCACCTCCGGCTTTCGACTCCTCCCCCTAAGAATGTCCTCCCGAATGTCGCGATTCGGTTTCCTGTTTCCTTTGCAGCTTTACCTACTTCCTGCCTGGCAGTCGGCTCACGTTTTTGGGCAATGTGTCGCGACAATCAACAAGCCGCGCAAATGTTCCTGCTGCCATTTGGGTACCCAGCACGGAATGCCGGCTCCAAATGGCTCTCAGATTGCCGGCATGCAGCCCGAATTCGACTTGGCACACTGGAGATGGTTTCCAGGGGATCGAGACCCCAAATAAATTACATCGAAAGTCGCCTAAATTCGATAGATAGATACACACCTCAAAACTAAATTACTTCGTTCATTAAAAACGTAATTGAAAAGTACGTTTATATGAATTATTAGGAGCAGTTAACTTAATGATTATTAAGACCTTATAATAAGCAAATTACTTTAAAAGCAAAGTTATATTACTAAATGGGTATATTTATTGCCCTACTTTATTTATTGCCTGTTATCCTGCGCTACAGGGCATCCTTTAGTCCATCAGTGCGGCTGCTTAATCCTGCCCAGCTTCTGTGGTGAGCGGAATGGAATGGAGTACCGGGTGCCGCCTGGACGGGCAATTAAACGTTTTGCCAGATGCGGAGCATGCGGCGAAACTTTAAACAAATAGCCTCAACAACAAGGACAACAACAAGGACAACAACATGGACAAGCACAAGAACAATTAATGTGAATTTATTTTTCGGACTCATTTGGCGGTAATTGCCGAGCGTCAACGAGAGCAAACAGAATGAAAGCATTCGTATTTTGTGAGCGAGGGTTGTCCAAAGAGTTCTGCCCACTGTCATATGCAAAGCAGCCACAAACCATTGAATCTTTCCTCTGGTTAAAAAGTGGGTAGCTCGTAATTTCCCCAGAATTTCGGACCACTTATTTACGATGAATTTTCGGACAGCCTACGCAAGCAGCACCACCCCTTTTTTTTCACCCCTTCGGCAATTCCGGCAATCATTTAAGCTGTTTTACGATCTACAATTGTGTGGCTCCTGCGCGGCAACAACTGTAAATAACTTTGCTCATTTCCAGCATTTGCAACATTTATTGGTGACGCAAACGGCCTGTAGCTTGGTATTTTGGCATTGCTGTTTCGGTTTCGGTTTCGGTTTCGAATGCTGAGCATTGGGTCTTATGGCCGATTTTTACTTGTGTTAATTTCCTGTAACTTGCAAATTACCCCTGACAAATGAGATACTTTCGGATACTTTCACCACACAAGCGCACATAAAAAGCAGGCCACATAAAATATGATGAAGGGCACTTAAGGCGCCCGGACTCGATGACATCCATCAAATATTTAGGCACACAACATGCATAAATGGATGACACACACACACACACACGTATACTGGGGGGCGTAGGTGACACGCCCTTTGTTTTCATAAATATTAAAGTGAGCAAACCTTTCGGCGCGGCCGGTGTGCAAATCCTTGCAATTTCATTTGGCCCGGAACGACGTTAATTTATGGGTGAGAATGCAAAGTTTGTCGAAACATTTTCTTAGCCCAGTTTTTGGCGTTCGGCACTGCTGCTGTGGAATATTATTTATAGAAAATATATGCAATTTCAGCGCAGTTGCAACGCCACAAGGTGCCACAGTTGCATTCCAGCTGCCCGTGGGAAAATCGTAATTCAAATGAAGTTTCAACGGGCGGAGGTGGCAAATATATGCGAAATATTTTAACGACTTTAGAGCCAGTTTGGATTTTCTTTTACTACTACAACGAATAAATTGGTAGAACTTGTAAAGCCAGGAGTCAGCCTAATGTTTCACACATTTCACATTTCAAGTGACGAACCACTGTGCCACATCGAGCAATTCATCTCAGATTTGTGGCATGCACCGCAGTGAGTGCAATTGAAAGCGCTATGGCAGCGTCATTAATCAAGTTGCAACTACGAAAGCGATTTTCCTTTCCCACCCCCCAGGAAAACTGCACTTTTCCAACCCAAGGAATCTGTTCGCAATTTGGATGAGCAGACAAATGACTGGGTAGATTGCCATGCGAATGATCTGAGCCCAATGAAATATGATTTGAAGGCGTTAAGCTGTCAGCCGCAAAAGGTAGATTTACTACCTGTATCCTCGTATCCTCGTATCCCCATACACCCACACATACGTACAGGTTATTGTGGTCGGAGGCCATGGAAAATTTATTCGCACTGCGGAATGAAAATGCCAAAATTCGTTTCAAGAACACGACGCACCGGAATTTACACAGTACTGCACATTTATGGCCTCCCAACTGAGTTGGCGCTTTCTAAGCGAGAACAATTCTCGGATTTAAGCTACCGACTACTCACTCGACTGACCTCCAAAAATATGCCACACAATTGTTACACACAGAAAAAGCGATTCCATTCATGAAAATTTTTACACAAAATTACATTTGCCGGGCCCCACGGCTAACTAACTAACAGGCAGTCGAAAAGTCGGGCCAACCGACCGTCCAAAAGGCAGGCATTTTCCGTAAATTACTCGGACAAATTTCACCATTTGCCCCGCCCACCCATGGGCGTAGTGCTCTGTGGTCCAGAGGGAGGGGGGTTGGGTAAGTTCAGGAACTTGTTCAAAGACCTACAATATCAATGAATCCTTGATGCTAACTTTACGACCCTACACACACATGTAACCATTTCGCCATCGCGTGTGTGTTTAATTTGCGTTGTCTTCTCATTAATAATGGAGAACTCCTTTTCGGAGTTTCGGAGCCACCAACACCGCATCAGATTTCCTAACTATTGTTGCGCCCATCTCAAAATAAAAAAAGGGAAAAAAGGACATCCAGGGAGGAAACTCCATTTTGCACACATGTTTACAACCGCTTTGGCAAACAAATTCAAATTTAATCTGTCGCTTTTCTGTGACTTCCCCATTTGTACCAGATTATAATCTCTGCCATGCCCAAAATAAAAAGCACTGTTTGCAGGTGGTATCTTTTGTTCTATCCATGCGTGGGGCACTCTCTCATTTCAATCGGGTTGAAAGGACTTGCGTGGGTCTCACGTTAATGAGTTGCCTAGTGCCTACTGCCTAGTGCCTAGTGCCTAGTTGCTAAGAGGATGGGGATGGAGGGCACTGATGATGATGATGATAATGACCATGTGGAACGGAACCTGAATGGGGCACAAATTGTGCTCAATTGGATGTGATTGGGTTTGCCCCGTGCTCGCATTGCTTTGACTATGTCTTGAATGCGTCCCCCATTCAACAGATTTCCACTTAGGAGACCTAAAAAAGTTGGGCAAGCAACTGCAGGACTTCAATTAAATTGTACAAATTTGCAGGAAGCCAGTTGGAAAAATCGGAAAATTAATTAAAATTTAATCAGATCGGCGGTCTATGTGCTAATCCCACAGTTAATTAGCTAAATCGCATTCGCAATTTATGTGCACTTTTTTAAAAAGATAAAAAACAGCAGCTGCGAATGTGCTTACACCTAAAGTCTATTATTATTAAATAGTTTATTTTGGACTTCATTTAAAACGTGATCTGACTATACAGTTAAAGAACGAAAAACGTTAAGAAAAGAATATAGATTTCAGCTCATTTATCTATTCTCCAGAGCAGCCGAATAAAGTTTCGCATCAAAGGGCCATTCAGCTGTAACAGCAGAACTAAAACGAAAGCAAAACTAAAGTGAAATCAATTTAAAGCATTACTGGCATTCCCAGAGCCACACAAAGACTCCGACATATATGTACATACTATAAGTATATATATGTATGTAAATAACCATTTTGCGACTCTCTCCAGCAGCTTTTTTAGTAAATTTATAGACCTTCTCGTTGACTCCTAACATATGCATAATTTTTCAAGAGCATCGTCGTCGCATTGGTGCCGGGCCATAAAATGGAATCTCCGAGTGCTTTTAATTTGTCCTACCAAATGTAAGGACTAGACAGGACCTCCCACCCACACAGGCACACACACACGCACACATATACATATCTCGTTACTTAGCGAACATTTAATTTTGTTACGCACACACACACAAGCACTGCGTGAAAGCGGAGAAAGCGAGAGTGAGAGTGGGAAAGGGAAGAGGAAAAGGAGAGCTTGGGCGCACCAGAAAACTATGTAGCAATTTATAACTTTTCCCAGCCGAGTAGCAGTTTCCCAGACGGGGGAAGGGTGGGGGCATTTCCCTCTTGGCAAACGATAATGAGACTTTGTGCCAAATTATTTAAGAGTTGAACGTGCAACGTGGCGGTGGAGCAGTGGAGCAGTGGAGCAGTGGAGGAAAACACAAAAGTAAATCAAAAATTTCCGGAAACCCGGAATGCGATTAATAAAAGTGTAGCACTTAGCCAGATTAGGCACTGCACAATGGCGTAACAATTGTTAATTACAATTCGCTTACACAGCGGGCAAAAATGTATCTGCAAATGTGCACATTAAATTAACTTAAATTGCGCGGTGGGTGGCGGCGGGTTGGCTTGAATTTAAATTATTTTACACATTAAACTGTGCGGTTACCACGCAGCTGAATTAATAGCAAAGTCGCCAAGGCTCCATCATCATCGTCGTCGGCGGCTTTGGCGCTGAAATTGAATTTGCCAGCGACTGAGCCGCAAACTCTGAAACCGCGATCAAAATCTAGCCACGCATACAGAGTCGCACGAATTCATAAAGGACCTCTACTCCATCCCGCTGGTTGGAAAATCCATCCCACTGGCTGGAAATCCCCTCACAGGACATCAACATCCTGGCGCTTTTTCGCGCGTCTATCGGAGCGTTTGCTGAAAAATCTGCGTGCACGTTGAGAGCTGGAAAATTCATTTGAAATGCGCAAAGTGTTTTGCGTAGTCACACAGTACAGTTCTCACATTCATAAACGGCTTTTTGGGAACTTGCTACGGGTTTTAAGCCTTATAAATTAGCGGTTAGATTGTGCGTCATAAATCGTGCGATTAATTTTAAAGTGCTTGTGCGGCTGCTCTTTGTTTTTGAGGAGCCCTTTTTACAGGATACATATATCCTTGATTTCTAGCCTCCGAGAATTGTGAGGGTTTAAGCCGCTGACCAGGGTTGACATGGGATTAATGTGCAATTCACAAGTTGTCGCTCTAATTAAAAATTATGCCTGAAAATGGCACAGAAAATGTATTACAAAACATTCAGTTTCATAAATGCTAAATCCCACATTCCACATAGGGAATTTTTATACTATTTATTGAAAATTTAAAGCTAATACAAGCAACACTTGGTTAATAAAAGCTGCACATGTTATTGTACCCTTTTGTTTATGTTTAAACTTTTTGTTTTTTTTCGAATTGCGAATAAACAAGAGTATCGTTACAAAAGTTAACATGAATAACCAAATGTGGCATTTCAAAATGTATTTTTCCCACTTCTAGTTGGCAATCCAGTCCAACAACTGTCGACTAAAAAGGCAACTCAGCATTTGCCATTTCAGAGTTCTTGGCCAATGGGAAGTCACTAACTTTGGTATATCCTCTTGAAAAAGATTCCTACTTTTTAAGCATCCCCTCGAAATTTATGTATCTAATTAAAATGGAAGTTGGGGCGCAAAAAAGTCGAGGGTCCTGGAATCGAAGAAAGGAAAAGCAGGCCTGTGTATTACGAGTATATGCAAAGCGCTTCGCCTAACTTCGTTGCGCATAAATTTCAGCGAGATATCCAGTGGGGATGGGCACGCATTGTGCTTGTTTATGCTCGAGAGCTGCATTTTTATACCCGTTACTCGTAGAGTAAAAGGGTATACTAGATTCGTTGAAAAGTATGTAACAGGCAGAAGGAAGCGTTTCCGACCATATAAAGTATATATATTCTTGATCAGGATCAGTAGCCGAGTCGATCTGGCCATGTCCGTCTGTCCGTCCGTCTGTCCGTCTGTCCGTCCGTCTGTCCGTCTGTCCGTCTGTCCGTCTGTCCGTCTGTCCGTCTGTCCGTCCGTATGAACGTCGAGATCTCAGGAACTACAAAAGCTAGAAAGTTGAGATGAAGTATACAGACTCCAGGGACATAGACGCAGCGCAAGTTTGTCGATTCAGGTTGCCACGCCCACTCTAACGCCCACAAACCGCCCAAAACTGCCACGCCCACATTTTTGAAAAATGTTTTAATATTTTTCCATTTTTGCATTGGCCTTGTAAATTTCTATCGATTTGCAAAAAAACTTTTTGCCACGCCCACTCTAACGCCCACAAACCGCCAAAAGCTGCCACGCCCACTCTTTTAAAAAATGTTTTGATATTTTTTCATTTTTGTATTAGTCTTGTAAATTTCTATCTATTTGCAAAAAAACTTTTGGCCACGCCCACTCTAACGCCCACAAACCGCCAAAAACTGTCCTTCGTACTTACACTAGCTGAGTAACGGGTATCAGATAGTCGGGGAACTCGACTATAGCGTTCTCTCTTGTTATGTCCCAACTCGGCGAGTTGGGGATGTGGAGCCATGGCCACTCCATCAGTCCAGCTCAGTGGGTGTGGGTGGGTACCTAGTACAGTGCACTACACACAGCAGCGGGATGTCCGCACTCAACTAGGCTGAATGGGCCAGAAGCCAGAATTCAATGGTCCGCTACAGTGGTCGAAATTCGCTTTTGCTGCGGCTGATGAACCATGAAATCTGTGGAATTTACAGACGATTGCAACTGAATTCGGTTCGACGTGGGCGGCTGCCCAGTGGATGGAAGCTACAACCTTGCTCCTTGCGTTGCCAAATGCGGTATCTGAGCAACGCCCGAGTTTGAGCAACTATTTCACTATCCTCTAGGATACTACATATATGTATGTATGTACTATATCTATGGAATTTCCTTAGACGCATTAACAATATAAACTGCAAGCAAATAATGACCAGATGGGTTGGAAAATTCGAGGCCACGGTGAAAGGCTGCTGGAGAAGCTACCAAATGGTGATGACGGATCACGATATTTCACTGCTCCGCAGTCCACAAATCAAAGGCATTGTCAGAGGTCAAAGTGCAGGCCAAATTGAGCCATAAGTCTTGATCTGCAACATAATAAACACAGTGTGCGATTTTGGTGATTGCTTTAGTACTAAAACGGATCCTGTTAAAAAATGGCATTAATACTTCAAAAATGTGACAAATAATTATCAGAGAAATTCTCTGAAGGTTGTTTAAAAGTTACTTTTTCTCTTGTTTAACTATCTTAAGAGTCTTAGAAAAAGCGAAAAATATGAAATGCTCTGTAGAATGTGTATGGTAATATATTTTGGTTTCAAAATTACTCTTGCTCTTGTTTAACTATCTTAAAAGTATTAGAAAAAGCGAAAAACATGAAATGCTCTGTATAATGTGTATCGTAATAAATTTTGGTTTAAAAATTAGTCTTGCTCTTGTTTAACTATCTTAATAGTCTTAGAAAAAGAAATAAATATGTTCTGCCTTAAAATACTATCTTATATCGAAGTTTCTAAATAAGTATATTAAACAACTTTAACTATATATATTTTATAATAAATGGTGTGCAATGGTGTTCCACTGTGCTGGAGAACTCTCTCCCAACGCTGGCTGTTTGCCTTTTAGCTTAGCAGTTGGCTGCTGGCGATGCTTTTTAATAAAATTAGCTCCGACATTGGATGCTTGTTTATGCAGCAGCCGCCTGGCAAAAGTGGGCGGAGTGGGAGGTGGAGTGGGTGGTGGAGTGGAGTGGAGTAGAGTGGGTGGAGCAGGCGGCGTGGAGTTCGGCCTGCCCACCCGCTCCCATGTGGACCCGACGACCCTCGTAATGCACATGGGTGAATGTGTGTGTGTGTGTATGTGCCTGTACTTGACTGCTTATTATGCATGAATTTCAAATGAAGTCGCGAACGTGACACAAACATGCTGCATGCCACTGCCGCATGCCCTTTGCCGACTAACTGGCCACCCATCTATACACCCAGCCACCCACAGCAGGCCACAAAAATTTACACATTCGCATTGCGATATGCATTTAATATGAGAGAGCGGATCGTGGGGCATGACATGGCCCAGGCTGGCTATCCAGTGGGGATTCGTGCTCGAAATGCCCCGAAGAAATTGAAAAACACATCAAGCTCATTGAGCGCTAAATGGGCATAGGTCTTAATATGCGGCAATGGCAATGAAGATGGTCGAAATGTTATGCGTAATGAAATTGGGCTCCTTTTTGTGTGGGTGTTGATTTTCAATGGCTGCTAAGTGGCAAAGGCCAGGAATCGCAATACCAATTGAAATTCCGTTGATTTGATCTCCTGCTTTTTCGGCTGCGAAATAAAAGAGAGACGTTCGCTGGAGGATGGTGAGAACTCATTATGCTAGACAAACTTCGTTGTAAGCCATTTTCCGCTGGCAATTAAACACTCCAGCATCTTGGCATCCTTCCAGGATGTCAGCATGTTGATAATGCACTCGCAGCGAAGGCGTTTACATTTATTTTCGCTGCCTAATGATATGCAAATACATATAAACAAAGGCTGCGTAAGTTAATTGCCCTGCCAACGCTGCTGTTGTTGCTTTCCCGCTGCGCTCGGCTATTAACATTTAATTAAACGCCTTTCGCCGTCAAAGAAGGGCGAAAAAAAGGCGACATAATTACCAGTCAGTTACACACATTTTTCTAAGCAACATTTTCGCTCAAAACTCGCGAGCGCAGTGCCAAATCTCTTCGAGTAAAATCTCTTTCTTCTGCCAGCCAGCATTATTGTTTAATTGCAATTAGTGCGCCTCCAAAGCGATAATAACGAGCCGTGTTTCACTTCATGCATAATGCAAAGGCCGAGCGTGGCCCACACATTGCAATTAAGTCGCGAAGTGCTGCATGCACTGGGAGAAAGTCTATATGATAAACAAAATATTGCATTGCTATAACACTTGAATGATTACGTAGCTTGTGGCTTAAATTGCCACCCAAACACTATCAAACACAAGCAAAACTGCAAGCAGCGCCTTGAGAATTAGAGCTATATTTTCGCCCAGTGTACCTCCCATTGTGACCGATTTGGTTGTTGTTGCTTTTGTTGCTGCTGCCTGCGATGCTGTCGAAAGTATCTCTTTGGCAGCCAAGTCGAGTCGGGCCTTGAAGTGTGTGTTGCCACTTGAGTTCTCCAGCTGCTACTTCTCGCAGCTCTTGCCTTCCACTTCCACTGCCTCCAGTTCCTCCTCCTCATCCTTATCCACATCCTCCTCCTTCCACATCCACTGGCACTTCCTCCTCGCTTGGCCCTCGTTCACTTCTTGGCAGGAGAGTGCCTGAGTCGCCTTGAGGATGTGTTAGATTATTTTTATGTGCTTATTTTCGCATGCCTAAGTAGTTAGTTTAATAAATTGCATTGCTTAGGTAAGCGCCGTTGACTTGAGCAACAATTTACGGATTTTCGGCATTTGAAATGCTAAACATTTGCAAAACTTTTCCCCAAGTCTTATTGAATAAGTTGTTTGCAGCTTGTGCTGCCTTCTCTGTCCACAGGAACGTGCACTGTGATGTTGAATTACCCACAGAAATCACGTATACGCCACAGTGGCGCACAAGCAGCACACAATGCATCACAATAGTAATTAACAATTCACCGAAAAGCCACCCACACAATGGCAGAAAGAGTAGCTGTGTGATGTATTTGGCGCCCTTCCGCTCCCTTTTGCCAGAGTGCCACCCATTACCCATTTGCCACCAAGGTTAAAGTACCTGCTCGTGAATTTTTTAAAAACAACTGAAAGCGAGCAGAGCGAATCCAAAGTGGGTGCGAGCAAAAAAATGCCAGCAAAAAAACTCCGCATTCAAGGTGACAAATGCGAAACGACCGAAATTGTCGCCAAACAAAAGGAGTCGCCCACGACGAAGACCAAATTAAATAGTTTTAAATCATGCAAACGACGACCCCAGAGACAAAGGCGGTGCTGAAAATGGGGGGGCGTGGGACGTGGTGGAAAAGGTAACAATGGTGGGCGGTGGAAATCAAATGTCAACTTAGTGCAAGGACAACTGCAGCTGGAGAAGTTGCAAGCGACGCTCAAGGCCAAATTGATCAGGCCCGAGAGCCAGCGAGCTAGTGAAACTGGGTCAACACACCGCACAAATAAGTTGGCAGTAACTCACCCACACACACACACAGCGAAAAGCACAGCTACACACACATAGAAGTATGCACTGTGTGGCAGATTAATTTTGGGCGTCCTTCAAGGAATACTTCATTCAATTAAATCGAAATTCGGTTTCAAATATGCCTGATTTGCGCCAGAGCCTAGGGTATGAAGTTCTCTAACAATTAGATGTGGGTATGATGTGAGTTTGAGTTTTATGATATATGTATTTAAAGTGCTCATATAACAAAGCCACACGATTCTTAAATTGCAACTGTAACTCGCATTAAATTTAAAATGATAAGCTCAAAGGTGTGTAATCTATTTTAATTGATATACATATGATATATGTATGGTAAATAGTAAATTTTATAATTATAGTGATTTTACATTACAACTACCTACATTTGAGTACGTAAAATATATATAATGAATTGTAATGAACACCCAGCCGTTCCTTTCTCTTACCAGAAACCCCTAGATCTGGTATTGTCGCCTCCTAGTGTTAAGCTCACCCGACAAGCGGCCTAGTTGCTTATCAGTGTCACTTGTCGCCCGAACAAAGGACATTTTGGGGCTCGTCCTTCATTGTCGCACATTCATAACGTTTCATGGCTTCCCATTTCCATTCCCATTCCCGCCCACCTGGTGGCTGCACTGCACCCGGTTTCGCCTCTGCTCCTGCATATTAATGCTCATGTAATAAACACAGTCGCTCACCTTGACAGCCTGTGGGTTTTGGTCAGTACGCCAGTTGGCCTGTTTGCCAGTTTGCCAGTTCGTCATTGGTCGGCGGTCAGTTCCAAGTGGTTGCCCTGCCATGCCAAATTCATGGCCTGATCCTGCTGCTGCTCCTCCTGCGCCTGTTCCCGCCTGTGATTCTGATTCCGATTCTGATTCTGATGCCGCTCCTGTCCCGATTGCATAATTTAAACGAAATTCCGACATGGATTCGATTGCCACCATGAAGGCGAGCAGCTTGGACCATGGCCAAAAACCACTGCAGCTCCTGCTCCGTAGGAGAAGCGATGCATTCATGAATGAGTTGACACACAGTTGGGCTCAAATTTTGCGGCTGGGCTGCCAATATTTGTCCCCTGGCCCAAATGCTCGACACCTCTCTGCTTGTTGCTGCTGTCTTTTACGCCTCTAATGGCGTGCAAATAGTTTTCACAATTGAGTTGTCAATTTACGAGTACCAGCACTCCTGGGATGCGAAACATTCACCAGCTACGCCAAACTTTTTGGCGCTCATCTCAAATATTTGCCATTGCCCATTTTAACGGTTTGTTTTAGGTTTGCTCTAGCACAATGTAACAGGTTTTAAAGGACACTTCCTTGCGTCTCAGTCCCAACCCACATTCTCCGCATGACCGTGGAGTACCTCCTACACAGTGGCACTTAATGACATTTTTATGGCTGCCACCTAGGCCAGTCCAAAAACCAGAGAATTGCGGAGTGTTCTGGCCAAATTGTGTGGGAGCCACAGCCATTTCCCGGAGGCCAAGGAAGCCACTTTGTAGTTGCACTGGCATGGTAATAGAATACAAGGTTTTGGCCTTAAATGTTCGCATTTGTGGCGCTTTATTGCATTAAAAATAGTTGTATATATTGAACATTTTATACATTAACAAATTAAGAGCAAATAAATTAGCACCTCTTCAGTAACTTTTTTCATTGATAAACATTGCAAAAATTTCAAAAGTAGAGCCTTGAAAAAATAGATAATAGCAAAAGAAGAGTCTTGATAAACAATAAAAAAAATGCCATATTAGAGTTTTTATAAACAATAAATAAAAGTGCACAAATAGAGGCTTTTAGAAAAAGAGCTTTGTGTGAAAATGAGCACATTAACTACTCAAATTCTGTGGCTTTCACTGACACATTAAACGCATTTCACTGGCCGCCACAGCCAAAGCGCAAATTGCTTTCATTCAGAGTGGCCAAATGATTTCTACCCATTAATTGGGCGCCCAAAAACTCATCACGCTGCCAGAGTACACGCCATTTTTATAATGATTTTCCACGTAATGAGCACGGCCCAACTGCCAATAAGTGAGCCTGGTTATTAGTTCAATTTGGCAGAAAGTGGCATAAATCAGCGTCGAATATGATACCCCACTTATGTAATTGCCACACGCTTTCCATTAATTGTTCGCCCATTTGGTTTCATTCGTTGCAGAAAGCTGTCAAGGACCTCATGAAAAGCGCCTGCTGAACCACCTGCTGTCCACCTACAACACGCTGGAGCGACCCGTGGCCAACGAATCGGAGCCCCTGGAGGTGAAATTTGGACTGACGCTGCAGCAGATCATCGACGTGGTAAGTGGTCGCCGGGGATGGCCATAATCCTTTTGGCCCAGCTAACAATTTCGCAAAGCATCAAAAATAAGCACATATAACTGAGAGTAATCTGAAGTGTTCCCATGGCTGTCGGATCTTCATCCGAAACGTAACAAAAACAGTTGAAAACACATTGAATTGAATTTAACTGAACTGAATTGAATTGAATTGAATTGAATTGAATCGATGCATAGGACTAATGTAACGTGAACAGGCAAAGAATTAACAATTATTGATTGCGTCTCTTATAGGATGAAAAGAATCAGATTCTGACCACAAATGCGTGGTTAAATTTGGTAAGTGACATGTACCCGTCGTTTTTGTGACAACACAGTATCACAACTATTCTTTTGTGATTGTGACTTTCGTTTCACGTTTCTCGTATTTTGTGTTTTTGCGTCTTTGCCTTTTGAGGTTTCCGTTTTTGCCAGGCGAAAAGCGACACATTTTTATATAACTTGTTCCACCACCAAAAACCACAAGTTTTTTATTTCATTTCGTTTTCTCTGAATTTGTTTTTGGCATTCAATAATTATTGCCCCACAGGGCTTCTTTATCAATAAATAAATACATATTTGCGTATGCATATGTGTTGTCCCAAAATGTCTGTGCGTGTATGTGTGTCTGCGTCTGACTGCGTGTGTGTGTGTGTGAAAGCCTGAATGTTTTTACGTTTGTGTGTTCTTTTGGCATTTTATTTTCCGCTTAAACACTTTTCAATTAAACGAACGTTGAGATAAAATCCAATTATAAAGAGAACGTGTTTATAACAAAAATTGAAAATGCTTCTAAGATGATTTGGCAGTGCCTTTTCGAAGATATTTCTTGGCTTGAAACATTAAAAAATACTTTATATTAGCTGCCCTTTTGGCTAATAATAATGGCATCTACAACTTGTGACTTACACAAATTTCCCTGGCAAAGGACGTGATGGAGGTGGAGTTGCTTTCAATTGGACAAGGGATGCTCGGAATGGCATTGCCAAATTGGCAGAAATTGTTGGGCGCACCATAAACATAAACAAATAAATCAAAACAAGGCACCCAAGAGGACATAAATAAAATTTATATTTGTAAAGCGACAGCCATTTCTTTTTTTGTGCTGCGCATTGTTTGTGCCCCAGTCTCACCTGAAAACTCGAATTGCAAACGTTTTGGTCAGAACCATAAAGCGAAAACCATTCAACGAGCTGCAGACAGGAAACCCTTTTCAAAAAAAATTAATAGCACATCCAGCCCACTAGCCATCCACATACATATACATACATATGTACATATTTCCAGCGGCGGATTTATGATTGCACGTCAATTTTCAATTTCCTTAGAAAAAACACGGCTTTTTCCGCCCAACAACTTTTGCATCCAACTAATTGTCGTTCCATTTATGAAATACGAGTACGAGTATGAACGCAAAACTTTAAGCTGCATCGTGGCATTTTCAATTTCCAATTAATTGCCTTTTGTGAAAACAGTTTTTGTTGATCAGCCACGTGTTTAGGTGCTTTTATTACGTTGTGTTTTCCGTTTGTGTGATTTACATGTTCGTACATATTAATACATTTTCGATTTCGTTACAATTATTTTGTCATTTTTTTTTTGCATACATTCTGCGTTTTTTTCCGCGTTTGTGAAAACGCGAAATGACAACATTTAATGCATTATTCCCCGGAAACGTGCGGCATGCCGCGTGAATAAATGTGCTTAGTCGGGAAATTATATGTCCGATGGCCACAGATGCCGTTGCTAGCCCTCCATAATTCCCCAATTAAAGTGGAATTCTCTGGGGAGTGGGTAATCCCAGTCGAGCGCCAAAGGAATCCAAATCCGGGCAGTTTAATTGACGCAAACGACTAGTTTTAAGCCCACAGCCAAATAGTTGCAAATCAAAAACACTCATTTGGTCACTCACAAATGTGTAGTGAATGTGCAGTAGCATTCCCTGGCAGTGGGAAGTAACCTTCGACCCCAATTAGTATGCTCCATTAAGTGCATTAATCGATTGACAAAATGATTTACAAGACTATTACCGTTAGCCAACCCATCAAACAGCCTTTCAATTATGTTTTACTTGCATTTAATTCGCCATCGTTGTGTGTGTGTGCTTGTGTATGTGCGTTTGTGATTGAGAGCTAGTGTACATGTATTTTTTACGGATTATGTTTGATATACGTACATATACTTACATACCATATATTTTTGCTGGGTACATGTCATAAAGCGTTCTCTGATTATACATATCTGAGTAAAAGGCAAAAGCTGCAATTAAAACGCAACCAAAAACAAAAACATAACCAGAACCAAAAACAAAAAACCAAAAACCAAAAAACCAAAACAAAAAACAAGCAACAAGAACTAAAGTCGTGTCTTGCATGTTGTTTAAACGAAGTGCATTTAAAACGTGAAAGATAAACTGCAAATTCCAACTCGGTGTATTCTTTGTATCTATATCTATACGTATATATAAGTATATATATAATGGCATATAAATGTATCTGCATATTGCGCAACACAACTAACAACCTAAACAGCCAAACCTACTAAAAACCAAAAGATATCGATGAAGTTATGACTTTAATCTGCTCTCTCTCTCCCTTTAACCCTCTGTCTCTCTCTTACTTAACCCCCCATAACATCCTCTCGAATAAATTATACAATTAAAGGCAGGACATCTATGAGCTGGCAAACCAAATGCATTTTAATTTACACGATTAAATATGTATGAAATAATTTGATTTATGCACTCGCCATCGGGCAGATGAAGAGATAGATGGATGGGCGGGGGCGGGGGCGGGGAAGGGATCAATTGAAAGGGAATTGAAACCGCAACGCTTTGATTTTCAGTGGCATAAATTATAAATCGATACGAATGGAGATTTATGAATTCGCCAGACCTGACATTTTCAGCGGCTCCGCTGGTCACAGTTTGTGCAATTTGCAATTACTCAAATTGCAGCTACCAATAATGAATGTCCTTCGAAAATGTCCTCTGATGTTGGCAATTACACCGAACAGTGACAATTGCCAAAGTTTTGCAATTGCCGTCAAGCATCTTGAGGCCACCACGTAGTCGTGGCTAACCAAAGGTTACTCCTTCAGCATGTCTTCCTCTGCTCCTCCTGCTGATTGCCATCTATCTGCTGATGAGAACGATGAGAATGACGATGATGGTGATGATGATGATGATGGCCCGTCATGACAGCCAGTTGCAACCGAATGCCACTGAGCTGGAGGCACAGGACGAAAGGACGAAAGGTCAGGTCGCAGGCTCCTTGGGCAGGACATTAGAATGCACATTGTGCTTGAGTCGGGCGCCATCAGCATCCAAGTTAAGAAAAATAAAGTCATTAGCATTTTTGGGCTAACACCAAAGCACCAAAAGCACCACAGCCCCACTTTCAGTGGATGTAACCTCTCGTCTAATGACTTGCCAGGTTGCAGCCACCACAAAGTCCCCCAAATGACTGGGGCTTTGGAAATATGTGTCAAAAGGAAATGGCCAAAGGCCACCCACTCCAACGCTCACCCCAACTTCTAAAAAACTGCAAATTTGCGAGGGTGTAAAGCGAACAAGCTATAATGGTGTTTAATCTGTTGTTCTGGGTGTGGCCAAAAAGCCAGGCATCGAAGTCTAGTGCACATTATTTGGCAATCTGTGTGATAAGTTCGTTTTTTTCAAAGTATCTGGTATCTGAAAAAAGGAAACATTCATTTAATAGCTGTGAAAAAGTAATGAAGATTCAGTTAACGATTGGATTTCAAAGTTTGCCTCGTTAAGACACCAACAAAAGCCATTTAAACTGCTAGGTAATTGTTTTAGCTTAACAATGGAGTTCAAGTTCTTGTGCAATAAATAGATTGCTTCGCTATGGAGTTTAAATGAGAAATGAAATGTAAAGACCATATTTTAATGTAATGCATTTCCTTTAGCGCGAGACAGTACTTGTAAACTTAATGTAAATACTTTATTTAAAGAAGTGTTTGCCAACCGAGTAAAATCCTTTAGTGTGCGCAACTGAACTGCAAAATATTTGATGTAATCCAGCCATTATGAGCACAGTAAACGACTTTGGCTCTGAGGGGCAAAGATGAAAAGTTAAGCTGGTGTCGAATCTATTAGCGTCATCCATTGATACTTTGCAAGCACGCCTGGAATCCATTATAAACACACTTTCGCCCAAATTGTGGCCCGCGAGTATCAGCCAGAGTTCGACAAAGTCATTTGGCAGCGTTGTGCAAACTGCCTCGTTCTCTTATCACCCACTCATTTGTCTCGCCTCGAACAACACACTCACACACACTCACACTTAAGGACTTTGAGTGCTGCCAAGGCCAACAAACTTCGTCCTTGAGCCGCACGTTTTTGGTGTTAGTCTACTCTCGTTTTTGGCTCATGTGCATAACCCATTTGTAAAGGCAAACAGTGAAGCAGCAACAAAGTTTGAGAAAAACATTCATTCATCACAGGAGTGCGACTACAACGAGCAGGAGATCCGCCCGGTTTTGAGTCCTGGGGATCCCCGAATCGAGTGCCCGTGCCCGGAGTCTGAAAATCTGAAATCTGGATTGTTGTTACTACGGACGACAAACGGCAATTGTTGGCTCATTAGAAACTCATTTAAAAACAATTTGGCACGTTAATGCAAAATAAATCTATAAGCTTATGCAGCCACGTAAATGCTGTATGTGTGTGTCTGGGGGAAAGCGAAACGCTTAATGCTTAATGCAGATGTGGAGTCTGCTGCAAATGGGGCTTTAAGTTTGCCACCAAAGTGTCATTAGTATGCGTCAATGTCAGGGGCTCACATCCCGACGTTTTCGCCTCCTCGACTCCTCGACTCCTCGATCTCCTCGCATTCCGGTTGTCATAAACATGAAATTTGCACAAAACCGCCATTTTTATAAGGTGTCAACGGCACAAATTCAACCCATACCCATACCCACACCACCCTTATCCATATCCATATCCACATATACTCGGATATATTCAAATGTTGTGGCATTTGACGCGAGGAGGAAGTGCCTGCATATTGGCTTAAACGAAAACGCCAACCGCCGCGTGGGGAGCGCTTTTGCGATTCAGAAATCATCCAGGTCACCAGAGCAAACTCATGTCCAAGGATGCGGCTGTGCTCCCCCTCCTGCATATCATTAAGTTTCCCCTTCCATCACGAAACTGATGTATTTTTTAATGGCTCAAGTCGTTACTGCAGCTGCTACCAAATTCACCCGCATCCTTTTTCGGGTTTTTCCACCTTTTTTTGGCATTTTTTTTTACTTTCCGGCAGTGGTTTTGTAACCATTTTCGTTGTTTAACCCAGCAAGTTATTAATGACAGTCACCTTAGAGCGGCTTTCACATGCAGATCTGCCGGATTCGCTGAGCTGTTCATCTGCATTTCAAACGGCAACGGCATCGGTAGAAAGGACGAAAGGACGAAAGACGCCTTGAATCCTTAGCCATTCTCATCCGTTGGGATTGGACTAGACTGTTTGGATAGTTGGCGGTCGAGTGACTGACAATGCGCCAGCATGAAATATCTTTAATTAAAATTTTGTATAAAGATAAATGGGTTTTGATACCTAGTTCAAAGTTTTTATTGCCAAACCCACACTGGCTGAATGGCGGTAGAAGCAGAATGGAAATATGTACATAGGTATATATGTACACATAGATATTCCGCCCAGGAAGGCGGCATTTTCAAAGTAAATTGCCGCAATGAACAAAGGATCTGAAGGCCGACCGACCAGCAGATTAAATTTGTATGAGGCAGAGATTCGGATTCGCATTCGGATTCGGATTGAGATTGAGATTAGGCTTCAAGGCGAGCGGCTCAAAGCGGCTCTGGGCCAACAAAGTTTTTGATAGCATTCCATTTGGCTTTTTCGTTACGTTTCGCTGCAAATTGGGTGATGATGGGAGATTGAGAAGAGTAAATGGCAACAGCACCAAGGAGAAGGCTGAATGTGCTACTATTAAAACTTAAAACCCCAGTCAAATTTACGTTAACTACTGCAGATTAAAGTCACACTTCATCGCGTGCAGAGCTAGTGGAGAGATTAAACTAAAAACAAAAAAAAACATCAAAAAAATCGTATTCATAAACGTCATAAAAACAGATGCTTTAAATAAAAGAAAACCTAGAAGAAAAAAAAGCTCAAAAAGAAGAACAAACCTCCTCTTATAAAACTCATAAAACAAATGTATAAACCAAAACTTTCTTTTACCATGCTCTGCTCTTTTTAAACTTTTGACTTCAATTAACTTTTTGGCTTTCCTTGCGTCTTACTTACTGTTGTCGTTTCTCTTGCGTTGAACTTGATTTGATTCACTTTTGTTTCCTTGGCGTTAACAACAAAACAACCAAAATTCGTTCCAAATGCGTTTGTAGGACGAGAAGAATCAGCTTCTCATAACGAATCTTTGGCTTTCGTTGGTAAGTCTCAACTAAAACTCGCCATCATAAATCATAAATCATAAATCTTAAACCTAAAACCCAAACTTAAATACTTACTTATAGCCTAAATCGTATTTTTAAATAATGTGTATTCGCTTTAAACCTACTTAACCATAAATCGAGCATCAAGGACTCTTTCTGACTCAGTCCAGCAGAAGGCATATATATATCTATATATCTTACATAACCATGTTCAATCTGCTGAATGCGTATCCTTCTAGTTGGTAGTGCTGTATGCTGTATGCTGGATACGGGCCAGATAGAGTCTGTCCTGATTATAATTTAAGCACACACGTTCCTAAGAGTTAATCGAGTTTTCGTTCCTCGTTGAAAGATTCATCTGAAATCCTGCTACCCAAAGCTCTGTTGTAAAAAACGCTTAATGTAAGGACTATTTTTTCGAGTCCCTCTCTCTTTCTCTCTCTCTATTTCCCTCTATCTCTCGTTGAGATTGTGTTGGCTTAGTTCGTGTGTGCGTTAAATTATTTAAAAATCATCACTTAAATAAGTACCATTAAATCCAAGCTTAAATACTGTAATAAATCGCTTATTTAAATACAAACCCACATACTCACAGACACAGCTACAGTTAAATATATACAAAAAAGATACCTTGATTTCCGATATTTCCTTTTATTCTCTTTGAATTTATAACTTTTCTAACTAGAGATCTACAAAGGCAACTAGTTTTTTTACGCAGCGAATAAATCCTTTTTTTGACATTTTTATTTAGAACTCGGTGCGAGTTGGCTTCAGTTTCTTTTCTAGCAAGAGCAACTAAAAATCAAACACATAAACCGAATCGACCAGAAAAACATAACTCTAAACCGAACCTAACCCGGCACAAAAAATACACACATACCCCGCACACACACACACACACATCTGCATGGCAGGAGATTGCATCCTGTAATGAGTCCTTTTTGCATCTGTGTTGGTTCGTCCTGCATGCCTTGCATTTACCTTTGTGTGAGTGCTTATCTCGTGTGTGAGCGTAACAAAAAAAGGTGATATATGCCTGCGGAAATGGAGCGGTGTATTTCCGCTATTTTTTCGCACTTTTCCTTTCATTTCCGGTTAGCCACATCAAGTCCTGTCAATGTACGAAATTAATTAAATTATTTATTTAGCACGTGAAGTCGTTTTTAGTAAACGAATACACACCGGCATGGCGTCCAGAAATTGCAGTAATTTCGCAATTGCAATCAAACACAAAATACACATGAAATGCCGCATCTCTCGCCTGCTGCAATCGGCAATCAGCAATCGGCTGCAATTTCAGCATTTATGATTGATGCATGGTCGAATCGAGGCGTTTATAAACTGTTCGGTACCAGCCATTTGAGTGGTTATGTTCGAATGTGTGTCGATTCGCCACTCACAACCGCAGACAAGCAGCAGCTGGAATTCTAAATGCCAGTCCTTCGTCCTTCGTCCTTCCAGCTGTCGATAATGCCAGTCAACCGATTGTTGTTCTGCTCGACGGCCCAATTATGCCGTCAAATGGCAATTAAAAGCGGCAAATGAACGCAAAGGCCAACGCGAACAAAGCGCGACCAGAAAATGGTCAGCAAAATCGATGACTATCAAACACTAAACTTAAATTGCTTGCTATAGATATGGTTTATTATGCCATGCCACACAAATAGTTTGAAAGATTTTCACGTACTGCAGCAATCAATTTAAAACTTCAGCTAATAACCTAACGAATTCCTTCTGTAATATCTGTAAATATATTATTTACTAAAAATACAGATTTTCGCAACTTTAAATTTTGTACAAACATAATGGCAGCAGTGCCAATAATTCAACCAAATGCAAATAGTTAATTTCAAACTAAAGTTGGCCATAAGAGGATTGGATTTAGACCCCAGTGTTTAGCCACGCATCACCGAATGTAAGCTGCGCGGTAACTATTTCGCAAAATAATTGCCACACTCACATCAAAAATCTGTGTCCTTCCGCCGGCGCGGCGCACAAAGTGGTAAAATGTTTTTAGGAGCACGGAGCAGCATCCTTTCCACCTGCGATGGTGTATGGTGGCATGGCAATGGGTTGCCACGAAACGAGGCATCTGTTTTTACAGCTGCCATAAAAACCGCACACAATCAAGTTGAAACAGTTTTAAAGCAGATGCAGATAGTAAATACGTAGGCAGCACTGCTACAATTTAATGCAGCGCGGTGTCATGGCATTTAATTAAATTTTTGTGATTTAAAAAGGGTACGCTGTATGCTGTATGTGCTGTTTGTCTGCTTCTCTGTTTTTTCGCTTTTTTGCCTTTTTGCTCTTAGCCACACAGAGACGTTGGTCGACGAGGGGTCGTCGAGGACAATTGCTTGCTCTAAAAATGCCACAAATGTGTTAAATTATAAACATAACAGCGGCAGCGTTAGCAATAGAGGCAACATGAAGCCACGGCAAAGGCGAAACTTAGTAGAGGGGAAACTTTGCCGCTTTTATGACACGAACATGAACCACTTGTAGGAAAGCCACAGAACGCAACGAGCGGCGGGAAAGGGGCAAGGGGAAGGGGGAAGAGTCGCAGGACGCAGGACGCGGGACAGAATCGCGTTGCAGGCAACCGCAGAGTGACACACAGCACTGAACAACTGTTTGAATACACACGAAGAAAGTATAAGAAGTATCTCATTAATGAATATTTTTAAGACTGATTTGATTACTAATTCCAAATAATGGTTTGAGAAATAAGTTGTATAGCTAAGAAAGCTTCATGAGTAAGTAAAAGTCTAAATATATATCTATATATATAAGGGCTATATATGTGTCACCCTATTTATCGCTGTGCATCAAGGCACAGGATCAGAAAAGAGCAAGCGAGGAACGTTGATAAAACTTGTCTCATGTGCGGTTCCGGCGACGGGCGGCAGTGCGGGGAAGGGGGTTGACTTAGCCAGAAATTTGTTGGCAAGTTGCACATTGTTGTGGAGTGCAGCAACTGTGTATTAGTATGCGTGACGGTGTGCGATTGTGTGTGTGCGCTGGCATGCTTTCGAGCAACAGCTTGCCAATCAGTTAGCAGAGTCGGCCATCTCATAGTCTTAGCCTAGTAGTGTCTCGTAGTGCGTAAGTGGTAGTAGTAGTAGTGGTAGTTGCATGTGTGTATGTGTATGTGCATATGTGCATGTGCTCAGCAGTTGAGTAGATTTCATTTCATTTCGGAGTCCTTGCTTTTCCAGCTCCAACTTACTTTTCATTCTATACCCAAATGCCCAAAATGAACATAGCCAGAGATATCCGTTTTCTTTTCCAAACATCACGTCGCATTTTTCGTTTGAATTTTTAGTCGTTTTATTTGATAGCAAAATACATATATGTGTATATTGAAACCACTTGAGAACCGAGCAATCAATATTAAAACTAATAAAAAAAACCCTGTCAACGCAGGAGTGGAACGACTACAATCTGCGCTGGAATGAAACGGAATACGGCGGAGTCAAGGACCTCCGAATCACGCCCAACAAGCTGTGGAAGCCCGACGTGCTCATGTACAACAGGTAAGTGATCTGTGTCCAAGTCGATCTGTGGACTCGATGCACCGATGTCGTAACCGAATAGAAAGGCTATCGCAGCCCACGATGAACCAATGAAACTAATCAGAAGCAACTGAGAATCAGTATAAAAGTGTTTGCGCAATACATACTATAACCAGCTACATAGAGCTATCTTAAGTCTAGGCATAGGATCGTATATATATATAATCCAATCACTGTAATACTCAAACCATGGTAAGTTAGGCTGACCAAAGTAAAAACCACAACCACCGGAGTTGAAGTCCCCAACGACATTACGTTATCGTTTCGTTTTGCGTTCGGTTATAGCTATAGTTATACTTAGTATATACGTATTACGTAGTTGCACTTTAGTTGAATTTATATAGACTACTAGCTTACCATTAGAGTTTCGGTCACTTGAAGGATCTGTTGCATAGGTTTCCACATAGAGCTACAAAACTCCATCTGAGAACTGTACTTGCAACTCGCCCAGTCAAGTTTTTTTGCCCCTCAGTTTAAAATATTGTTTGTATGTTTCGATTTGAGTTGGTTTTCTAATCGAAAACGAGAATCCCCAGCATATTTAATACATTTGCATACACTTTAGTTGTGTACGACCCCGTGTTCATGTTCATATTTATGTAACTATTATTATGATTATCGCATTATAACCCACTCGCTATTGTTTGTGTGTCTACATATATGTAAACAGTTATAGAGCAGTATACAAAAAAGTAAAAACAAATACGAAAATCGAAATAAGCCGCTAATCAAACATGAAATTGTGTTTTTGATTCGGTGGCTAAATCGACTTTTCCCACCCGTATAATTATGATATTTGTGTTTCGATGTTATCCACTTATGATTTGCTTTCAATGTTTACGTTTCGAAAAGTGACTTAACTAAAACATAAGGAAAAAAAGTCAAAACAAAAGAAAACCAGAATAATTTCCATTTGTTTACTTCAATAAGAGTAGTTTACACGCAGTGGTTGTCTAGTGGGACTGTACATTGTCAGCTTGCCGTTGATGTGGGCCTCACATTGTAATTGGATTCGTAATGCTAACCGAACGTTGTATAACACATGAAATGCCTGAATTATCCAGCATTAACTAAACCAAACATCAAGCCATAAAAGCGAACTAAACCAAATGCGAACTAACCGCAAAACAAGCTAAATAATCGCCCAGACTAAACTCCAAACAACTAAACCTTAAACGTTAACTTCAACTTTGTTTAACCAGAATATTGCGCAAGTATTTTGTTCGAAACAGCACGGGTCAAATTCCTCGAGGAATCGAGGACAGCGGTCTGTGGTCTGCTTTCCAGTCAAGGACTCACACCTTTTTGCGTAGACTCCATCTTAACTCGAGCTCAAGTCAAGTCAAAGTCCTGTCGCTCCATTTCCGAAAGACAATAACCTCCTCAGAGATTGTTCAACAATATGCTGGTGTAATATTTCTGGTTAGACGTTCAGTACTTGAATTTATTTGGCCGACAAACAAATACTGTAAAGCAATAATTAAAAAAAGCTGAAAAATGGAAGAAAAATGTTTTTTGTCATACTCATACGTAGCTTGCAAAAAACAAAACAAGAAACCATCACAAGACCATCACAAAAAAGGCAAAATAGATTTTCAAGTATTGTGCATGAGAAATCAAATCCCTCTTACTAAACAAAAGACTAAATAAAGCCGCATAAAAATAAAACCAAATGCAAAAAAAATATATATATTTAACCTAAGTCCCCACCTCATCCCACCACCAATAAAACAGCTGCCTTCCAGCCAGGTGACAGAAACAACCTTCACTTTGTCTGGACACCAGCTACCTCCATCCAACACCACCCACCAACTAACCAATCCACCATCCAAATTCCATACACACACACAAAAACTTCACAAGCAACACAATTAAATTAAATATTAAAAGTATCTAAATAGAGCGTACATCCCATATTAATATACATATAAGCTAAAGCTAATTACAAGCTCCTAACCCGAAAACTTGGCTAGGCTAGCTAAGCAAACCCATCAAGTTAATATTAAACCCAAGCACCAACAGATATCTTCCACCACAATATACTATTTATATATCGATCGTGTCATCTCAGCATTTCAGACTAACAAAAATCATGACATCCAGAAAGCATTACTATAAACTAAAGCTCTCGGGTGACCGAGATTCGGGTGCCCCTTCCAATCTTATAAACTGTATTGCATATTTTAGATCAAATAAATTTAATTTTTCCTTTCGCTGATAAAACTTTAGATTATTTTTCCCCCCAGTCTGCAAAAAGAATACATTTTTCATTTAGATTAAACCAAGACTTGTTTGAAACTTTTCCGTAGCAGTGAAAAAACGATTTTAAGAAGCTTAATTAAGTTCAAGGCTTTTATCCATAATTGTTTCTACACTTTTTCTAACAAAGTCAAATATTTTGGAAGGCGCATCTGGGTATTTTATAATCCTTAAAGCAAATACCTAAAAGAAAGCCAATTTAATAAATTAATTTTCAACCGCTTTCACTAAATGTTAGTCTATATGTCCAATTAGTTAGTCTAGAAGTGTGAGTGTGTGCTTAACATCGCTGGATTCCCACCATTCCGATTACTATTTTTACAATCACGCATTCATCATACGCCCCGTACGCCCATGCAAAAACATTTCAACAACAATTGCGAGGGGAGTTCAAATTACAAATGTTTTTGGTCTCCTAACGAGTGTTAGATGCCCGCATCACTCATTGCCGTGCCTTGAATAATTGCCCTTTCATTTCTCATTTCGCAATTTTCCATTTTCCATTTCCCATTTCCCATTCGGTTGGCTTTTAAAATGTCCGATTCAGCGAGTGTGTGTGTGTGTGTGTGTGTGTGTCGACTGCAATCAACAAAGTAATCAATTGTTATCGGTGTGCTATATATCGTTCATCTTAGCTATTTGTTCACTTGTGTATGTTCCTAAACAACAATAAATGATAATCAGCTCATGTTTCTCGGTTCTTGTTCGGTGTCCAATTATCCAATATAATCATCTCTATATACCCAACCCAGCTATTGCTGTTTACTTACCCATAACTTTATATCTGTGTCTAATCGTCTAACTACCCACCTACCTATATAACCAAATCTATATAAATACATATATACTATATATCTTTTGCCGTCTGTGTGTGTGCGTGTGCATCGATGTGTTAACAGACAGGCGTCGAGGAATCATACGGCATACCCATTAAGTCTGCGTAAGTTAGCCTAAGTACCAGTTTAAGCCCCAACTGCATGCACCCACCAGAATCCCCGCCAGAAACCTCAGGCATCTCGGACCACTGGTTCAGGGACACCTAATGAAGTGGCAGCTGTGGCTGCAGATGATGATTGCGGTGCTACTTTGTGCTGGGACAAATGACTGCAATGGAATAACTCCATTTCTCTAGATTTATATCGCATTCAGCGTTTTTCCTTACCCACGGAATTATCTGTCAGCTATCCCATACACGAAATGCATTCAGGCCGAGGCAAAAAACGCTTGCCATTTCCACCAGTTGCCCGTGCGCGTGAGCAAAAACTTCATTATGACATTTTCATACTTTTTGTTTTTGGCCAGCTAGGAGAAGCTGCCTTGCGCCCAATGCGATTGCAGTGAATCCTTTTTCGGTGCACAAGGCCAACAAAAAAAAATGTCATATAGAGAACCACACAAATTCGTGTCCACCCAGGGGGAGCTTAAACATTTTAAGCCATAACTTAAACGTCAAAATTTGTTGTCACATCCCCGTGACTAAAAACAACTTAAATGCCACAAGCCCCAAAGCACAAAAACTCTACTGAATGTCGTACAAAAAAAAGCAGACCCATATACGCATTTTAGTACGGGCTCCAAACTTGGCTCAAATGAAGACAAACTGCTGCGGAGACTTTGGGCCGGATATAAATGCACCTGGCGGAGTGTCAGCTCGTGGCATTTGCAGAACTAATTGCAATTTATATTTGCCACTGCAGCACCGGGCTTATTTAACCTAATGGCGGAGCACAGTTGGGTCCAGTGGTCACACACACACACGGTTTACGCTTGATTGACGCACGGGGCGTGTATTATTCCCGGGCTGCGAAATGGAATTTACATGTCACCCGAGAGCCCCCAAAAAAAAAAAAGGAAAAAAAGTAGAGCCCGACGGGAAACAATGAATCAGAACACGTACGCCCAGCTGCAGGTTTAATTTCCATGGCACGCAGCATCCGGCGTTGATTTCGCCGGAAAAATGGGCATCGACCAAGACCAGAGGCCAAGACAAAGGACGAGGCTGGAAATAAAAATCATATTGATTAGCTGACTGCTGGGATAGTCAGGGGAAATCAGTAGATGGAGTCGAGCGACCATCGAGCGGCTGTCAACTTTGTTTGCTAATGAACTTGCCAGAACTTCGGCCAGGATTCGAGGCCCGACCAGCGATGGCAGCCAGGCAGTTGGCAAAGGATTTCTGCTAACATGGCTACGACAGACCTTCAC
The DNA here is from genome assembly GCF_016746365.2 of Drosophila yakuba. Lineage (NCBI taxonomy): Eukaryota > Metazoa > Arthropoda > Insecta > Diptera > Drosophilidae > Drosophila > Drosophila yakuba. The sequence continues at coordinate 12,615,199 of NC_052527.2, read as the reverse complement.
TTCGTTTAATTTATTAATTCTTTCCCTCCCCTCACAAAGCTCGACTCACATTTGGACCTCATTTGTATGCGTCGCCAGCGCTGCTAATGTGCGGCCATCATTTAGATCAATGGCTATAGCAAGGCATTCACAGACAAGGATATGGATACACAAAAAGTTTCCACGCTGGCGAGGATTTGCTTCTTCGGTTCTGGCTCATTATTAAGCAAATCAATCGACTACATCTCCTTTCTTTTTACTTATGCTGATTTCGGTCGCGGATTGCGGATTCCGATTCCATTCACGGCTGATTAATTGAGATGCCGTACCTTTAACCACCAATGCCAAAAGCTTTCACTCTAATTGCAACATTATCTGTATATTTTCCAAAGCATCACAGAACTTGGAAGTAAGCCGCAGCCCAAAAAGAAAAAACCAAAATCTGACTGTAAACTGAAAACGGAAAACTGACACTGATCCGTGGCCCAAAAACCGAATCCAAGTCGGAGGCCACGTCAATATTAATAAGGCCCAGAAAACGAAAGAGAACGAGAACGTGCAAAAAAGGCAAGCGAATTTTTCACTTTTGAAATTAAAGTGATTGTAAATGCGGGCATAGTGATGAAGGTTGGACGAAGAGGATTGACGTGCCAATTAGGTGTGAAAATTGAAATATGTTGCAGCACCTCCGCTTTTAACACTGACTAGCTGTCATATCAATTAAGTCCACTCTACATATACACAGATATCCATTCTCCGTCCGGTTGAAGCGCCAACCAAGCCGCAAGCTCTTAAGCCCGAGTGGACCACATCTGCGCTTCGGTTTTCTGCTTGACCAGTCGCTAATCAGCGCACAAATACCGCTTAAATGCTACAGCATTTGCATGTAAGCCTCATTACCAAGGGAAACACGCCCCACTACGCCCCCGACACGCCCTCAAAGTGCCCACCCATCCACAAAGTACGTACATCATACGTATGTACATATAACCCATCTCCCACTTGGGCATCATGATGCCCCGATGTCATTGCCTCTTTGCGGTGACCGAAAAATGCAAAACAAAATTGTCCACAAAATGTTTACGCAACATTCTCGGCACTCCAGTCGAAATCAGAGCAGTAATTGCATTTTATTGCAGCTTTCGAGGGCAGCAGCAAAGTCAAGAGATACTCATACATAATGCACGCAAATATATATATAGTTTATATATGTATATTCACTGATGGGCTTATATCCAAAGCATGCTTTGCCCACATTTTTCGAGTATCTGCTGAGGTTCATTTGCATATGCGCATATTGCCACTGACTAGATACTGGTTACTGGATACTGGTTAGTGGCTACAGAGATACAAAGATACAAGATACACACATACGTAGCTAGAAAGATATTTGTATCCGGCCAGCCGCAGATTGCCTTTGCCATTTTCCGGTCCTGCTTCGAGTGTTATGTGGCAATGGAAATTCCGTTGGGGTCGTCAAGCGCTGTTTGTGATCCATTACAGTAAACACCCCACCAAACAGACCAAAGTAAACCCGATTAGCTTTAAGTAACATGCATATGTAAGTCTGCCCCCAGTAGTGTTTTGAGAACACTTAGACTTTAAGACCAACACACAACCAGAACAACAGCCCACACACCAAAAACCTCCCAAGAATTCCCAGAATAGATATCTACATATACTCGTATATCCCCCGAAAACTCCCAGCTCTAGTTAACTAGAGCGTAGTCCACAAAAAACCAAAAAACAAAAAACATTTTTAGTAGTTATGAAACAAGAGAATGACAAACTAAAGCGCAAGTCACATATAACCAAACTAAAAAACAATCAAAAGTCACAAGATAATAACAATAGAAAGAACCGAGGATAACCGATGAATCAAACTGATTATTAACTTGATAAGCGAATAACAAAGCAATCGATCGAGACAATAATCCATTAAAACAAATTGTACAATAATCTAGCGCGGATGAGGGATTCGATGGCACGTATCACACCAACATTGTGGTCAAACATAACGGCAGTTGTCTGTACGTGCCCCCTGGTATCTTCAAGAGCACATGCAAGATAGACATCACGTGGTTCCCATTTGATGACCAACATTGCGAAATGAAATTCGGTAGTTGGACTTACGATGGAAATCAGGTAAAGTGGCAAAATACGACAAAATACACAGTAAAATAAAAACAGCAAACCGTAACTAAAACAGCAAGTAGTTCCAATAGTACAGTGAACGCTCGCTACACTAGGCAACACACATCACATTAACCACACGAACACCCGAACTTCAACACATTCCAACTCGAGCACGATCTCACGCTTTTGCCAATCACGAGACTCACGCACGAGGAAGCGCGAGGGAAGTCCAACATGCCGAGAGTTGACTGTAGCCAAAGCCAAATAGGAAAATAATAGATAAAGAGCGTAGGATGATTGAAATGTAGGCTTAGGACGGATTTGTAATTTCGTTTATATGCTTTTCCAAACTTCTATCTCTATCTCTCACCGTCTATCTATCTCTATCCACCCGAACTATCTTCTAGTTTATCTCATGACGAACAATTCTTTGCGTTTTTGCGAATTACAAAACCAAAAGATCGCAGTGTTGTTAACAACACTGAACTGTAAGAGGTCCTGTGTGTCGGCTGAAATATTCAACTCAGATGATTGAATATTTTATGCCCACACGCCCACAATGAGCTTATCTCAAAAAGCAACCGCTTTCAACACTGGCCAGCTTAATGCAGTGTTGCAAAGTCGCAGTTGACTCCTTATAAAAAGTCTTCCAAAACGGAATCATGTGTGGAAACGGTAGATTCTTTCACCGCAGAGAACTTCTGAAGTTTCAACTATTTTGCATGGTAGCAGGCAAAAAAAACCACGCCCAAATTAATCAGCATCAGGCGAATATTTTTGGACGACGTAAAGACTCTTAATGAAAGAACAAATATATATTTATACCGAAAGTAATGGATGTTTTGAGAACATCGTTGATTTACAGCGCTTTTATTTACCACGTATTTTGCACCCACAAGAATTTACAAACCAATCTTAAAACAAATGAAAAGAATCAAAAATTCTATGTTTTGCTCGCTCTCTCTCTATCTCTCTCTCTTTCGTACACCTCGAACACATGCTATATCTGTACATAAATGTTGTTTCAATGTGGCTTATTGTAAAAACTCTTAACAAAATTCAACAACAAACTAAACTCTTAAATGTTCTCTTTCTCCAATTAAAAAAAAATATATACAAAACTCAAACTCAAAACTCAATGACCAACCTCCAAAAAAAAAAAAAATGTAAAAATTAATTTGCTTATTGCAAATTGATTTCCATTCTCTGTGAATACCCATGAAAAAACGAACAATACAAAAAATTGTTTGAAAATCAGTTGGATTTGGTTTTGAATTCCGAAGATGGAGGGGATCTTTCCGATTTCATAACAAATGGCGAGTGGTACTTGCTTGGTTAGTAAACAAACCTCATTACGCTTATTTCTCTAACTGTTATTTCGTTCGATCGTTGTCATTTGTAAATGTCTTATCAGCATAACCGCAATTGCAAAAGAAATCGCATTTATTATTATTTCACACATTGCTTGCCGACCAAAATTGCTTCATAGACCATTATGATTTGCTTAGCTCCTGATTTCTTCGAACTAGTTTTTACGATTAAGTGTATGTACATATCTTTGCGATCTCGATCGGAAGTCCTAAATCGATCTAATCTGTAAAAATCTGTTGTACATACCTGTGTCCTTGTGTCTATATGTATGTGTATCCATGTTTGTGCCTTTGTCTCGATCCACGATATCCATGCCCGAAGCTCACTAATCCAATTTTATCGTTCAGCCATGCCGGGAAAGAAGAATACGATAGTCTACGCCTGCTGCCCAGAACCATATGTCGATATCACCTTTACTATACAAATACGTCGCCGTACATTATATTATTTTTTCAATTTAATCGTGCCATGTGTGCTAATCTCATCGATGGCCCTCCTGGGCTTCACATTGCCGCCGGATTCGGGCGAGAAACTGACGCTGGGTGAGTATGCCAACCGAGTCGCGTTAGTCCAAACACAGAACCACCTCAGAACATATGTACCAACCTGAAACTCAACTGAACTGTATGATTGCAATTTCTAAATGAATTTTGTGAGTTTTTCAGCGGTGATTACCCGATTCCAAAACTACCAGTTCGAGTCCCCAAATGCATAGATGTATCAGTTAGTTACAGAGTTAGGTTATCCGGCAGGTTAACGAGTTATCTTCAGGTCAAGCAGCAAGGGTAGCGAAATGAGGCTAAGCTGGATTTAATTATCATATAAAGATAAACCCCTTAACTCCCTTTAAATCTACGTACTCCACGCTGCTTATAACGATAGTCAGTCTATGCATGTTCTCTGTTCAGTTTTTAACTAAAGTAAAAATACTCTTAAAAATCAATCAAGTGTTTCCTTTTTGCAACGTTTTAGAATCAAAATCTACAGTCAATATTCATGGTATTTGTGCTAGAAAATATATAAAAAGGAAACACTTTTCTTGTGCTTTTAAAATGAACTAAAAGTCCCTGCTGTCCCGTGCAAAAAGATTAAATAAATACCCCCTTATAAACTCCATGAACAACCCATCCCGATAAAGGAGTTCAATTTAAACCTAAAGCCGATGAGTAAAAATGTATAACAGTACTCCTCTTTTTTAATGATAAATACTTACTAATGATAAAACTTATTACGTAAACTTGATCTTTCAGTTTTCCGATGTGTTTTGCGTTCGACTTTGATTTAAATTGCGTTTTATATTTATTGTATCTCTTGTTGCAGGCGTAACTATACTACTATCATTAACAGTATTTCTAAACCTTGTCGCCGAGTCCATGCCGACAACGTCGGATGCTGTTCCTCTTATAGGTACACACACACGATATTAAAACGCTATAGCTATAGCTTAAAGTACGGACCGATCGCGATCGGTCGGGCTATCGACCACTACTTACTACCAGTGGCGAGCAGAGAGTCGTGCTGTGCTAATGCTGTTTTTAGTTAATCATTAGTTTTGCTACAGTAGTGCAATGAACTGAGAAACGAAAATGAAACTAAAACTAATACTAAAAACCAAAAACCTCTCACGAATACTAACAAAAGATACCGATCAGAAACGAATACGAAATACCAATACCAATTAACTTAGCTTTCAAAACACTTCTATAACTTTAACTGTAACTGTAACTGTTTTCTGCCTCACACCCACACACCCGAAAGCCCGGAAATCCACACACCGGATATCCGGAACACCTCCACACGAATGAGGAATGATCAATAACTCCTAACTCTCCGTATGTTTGCCATAGATCTGTCCTAATCTTTCTGTAATCTCTGGACTCTCCTCACCTCGAGTGCCACCACCGAGCCACTGGATGTCGGATAGACTAGCCACCACACGAACTATATATGTTAGCCCCGAACACCACTGAAACCAACCACTGCCAACACTGAACAACCACCACAGAACTCAGAACCTTTCCAAGTACCCAGTACCAAGTACCAAGTACCAAGTACCATGTGCCATGTAAAGTACTCAAGTCGAGGAACACTTTCCTTCCGTCTTTCATAAGCTTTTCTCTCGCTTCTCCTACTAACCTTAGCTCATGGTCTTGTACAGTCTTTTACTATATACTTTTTGATAACTACTCAATCGCCATCTTGTTAGCCGACATAATTGGTATACGAACACACGACAAACACCCATCAGCACTCGAATCAAAGCCACAATCACAACTACTGCCACAACAACAACAGCCCAGCTACAAGTACAAATACAATTAAGAGAGTTTTTCGGTTCGATTTTGCTGTGTTTGCCCAAAAAACAAAAAATAAGGAACTAAAACCGTTCTATATAATCGGTCCCTGAGTTATTATTGTCGTTTTGTTGTTGCTTTGTTGCTTTGTTTGTTCGATTGTTTGTTGGATTCGTTTGCTTATCTACGTGTGCCTTTAGCTGATCCCTTTGTTTCGATCGTATCGTTTCGTTGGTCTCTTCAGTTCTTAGCCTGCCACCCCCAAAATCCGATGTTAAAAACGAGTACACCCCAAATCATCCTGTAAATAAGCTTGTCTTTAGTGTGACCTCGCCTCATCATCACGCTGGGACGAGTCCTCCTCCCACATCCCTATCATCCTCTCCTGAAAGCATAGCAGCATTTCAAAAAACCGCATCAAAAACCTAGACAGAAATGCAATTAAAGAAAATGTACTTAAAATCTAGCCACAACTGTATATATACACAAATATCTAAAATGAGAAACTATAACTCTAAAAAATCCAACGAACCACCTTTTTTCGCTACCAAAAATAAAAGATTGAAAAAAAATATATATACAAATAGCTGAAGGAAAACCAAAGCCAAAAGGAAACAGCAAACAGCAAACCAGAAACGAAAACCAACTAGCCAACTAACCAACTTACAAAAAAGCCCAACAGCTGAGTTCACCAGTTAACCAGATTCCCATTTTTTGTTAAATATTTTTTCTGGTCCGGCCAGACAAAAACATCAGTCAACCATAAATGAAACAAGAGTGAAAGTGCTGGAAGGATTGCAGTGTGATTGGCCTCGAGGCCAGGCAGCCGCAGTTGGGTTCAGAGTTGTAGCTGCACTTACACTTATGTCCGGCACTGTTGCCGCTGTCAGTCCAAGTCCAACGGCAAACCCAACGGCCTTCTGCCCCCCGAATTCAAATTCGATTGCAATACTCACCACCAGAGAACTCTGAAAGCTGCCACGTAGACTTGTTCCCCCGATTCCCTAATGCGTTAACCGTGTCCAAGTTAGTGTTTAGCAGAGATATCGTAGAGGTTTGTATGTTGGTTGCAGTGACATTTTGATACTTGGCTTGGTAGAGAGGAGTAGCTAGATAGGCCAGAGAACCCCAATCACTGAGCACACGAAACAAAGTCGTTACCGTAGAGGCATCGCGGTAGGTATAGCTTTACCAATCAGTTTGTATTCCTAGAGCTGTACAAATACGCCTTAGCGGCAGTGCAGGACTGCCCTCGAAACTAAGCATCTATGTTAACCATATGACTATATACCTATATATAACTATATATATTTCGACACCGATCACCCACAAAAAAACCGAACACTGTAAATAGACAACACGATGAACAGACGTAAGTACACCGAACCACAAGAACACAAAACACCACCGAACCACCAAACCACCAACAACCACTAAAAGAACAACCAGAACTTTTGTCGAACGCAGCAGCATGCCACTCCAAAAATATAAAACCAAACTGAGGCTAGAACCAAAAGCAATCCGAAGCTTAACACCTTCTCAACACACTCTGTCTTAACCCTATTTCGCTCTCGCTCCTTCAGTATATATATATATCAGTTGCCGTTTGCCAATAACCATATAGCTACTATATCTCTCCATCTTGTTTCGGCAAGAACTATTTGAGCTTGCACCCACTTATTCGCAAGAAACAAATCGAATTCTCACACCTAAAACCAACAACCAACTACCAATTACCAACTACCAGCCAACCAAAACACCCAGCCCACTAACAAACACCAAACTAATCTAGTCTTCTTGCTCAACAACCTGGAAATGTATCTATATATTAAAAAGCAAACACCAGTCATTTGCAACCCGTAAACTCCTGGCATCTAAACCGAACCCTCGAACCCACATAGAACCGTAGCGCTAAACGAATCTCCAGATAAACGATAAACCCTAAACGAAACCAAAATCGAAGCAACATTTGAACTTGCATTTATGCAGATCCATTTGATCAGATGGTAGAGTTGCAACTCCACATAATATCGTATCGTTCATGATGTCGAGCCCATCATGCGTTCATATTATGTCATGTATCAATATATATTTAACCGTTCCGAAAACCGAAAACCGAATCCGTATCCACCCTTCCAACCTTCAAAGAGTAGGAAAATGATTTGCATGCGATGTGCGAGTTTTGCCCCTTCATAATGGTCTTTGCTCTCGCTTTCACACTCGTGTCGTCTCCTTCGCCGCGGCACGTAGCAAATTAAATGGGGCGCGCATGTGGGCGTGGCAAATTGGCAACACGTAGCGCGAGTGTAAAGGGGATGCCATCTTGCCACCTTGCCACCTTGAGTCGACTTGAGTCAACTTGGAGTTCAATTTACAAATATTCGCAGGCCAAGAAAAACTTGCACTACTTTCAAAGTTTTTGCACTCCCTCCTTTGCTATACTAATGGGTCAAAGTTGGAAGGATGGTACCATACCCGCCCCTCCCTAAAAACCACTAAGCTCTTGAAAAGTTGAGTTTATTTTTTGTTTTTTTTTCCAAAAAATTAATACTTTGAGATGTTGTGCCCATTCTGTCAGTTGTAGCTGACGTAAAAGAGGGAATTACTTCAGAGATTTACGCCAACACCATCTCATTGGGGTCAACTTTGAGAGAGAGCTCCCCCAGCTTATTAAATATATATACATTTTGAAACCCACTTCCCCACCCACTTGAGGTCCCCTCTCTCCAGTTTTAAGTTCGCAGCATACTCAGGCATATACTCATCCACACTCGAGCACACTCCATTCAGAGATCAAGATCAATGAAACCTATAAATGCTAATTCTAAATAGCCAAAAGATCCAATCCAGAAACTCAATCTCCAATTTGTTCGGCCCGCAAGGCGCTGCGAAAACCCAAAACCTCGAACAGATACAAAGACACGGAACCTATACTACTGAGCCCCACAACTGAGCCCACATACATTGTACATGTGTAACTATCCAAGAGTCCTCGATGTGCCTACGAATACACGAACACACAGATACAGATACACTGGAACATACATAAACGTACGCTTTTTGATTTCCATTTTGATTGTGTCATTTGTTTTTGTGTGGTTGTTATTGTATTTTTCAAAACAAAAACGAAATTCTTTTGTTTCAGGAGTTACAATTCTTCTATCGCTCACAGTGTTTCTCAACCTTGTAGCTGAGACATTGCCCCAAGTATCTGATGCAATCCCCTTGTTAGGTAGCGATTGCATTTAAAACATACTTACCAAATGCAAATATATATTCAAATTTGTCAAAACAAAAACCAAAGAATAATTAACAAAGTACTTAATATGATTTACACGTACACGCCAAAATATATGTGTATATATAGCCGTATATATACATATATATGTAACTACATATATATATTCATGAATATTATTGTTATTGTTGTTACCTATATATATACATATCTATTACGATTATATTACTCACACACATTGCTAAATTGTTCGCATATATAATCCCCAAACAAACCAAAGCCAAAAAGAAACCAAACCGAACTTAAACTTAAATAAAGTATTAGTCTAACCAACCAACCAAGTCAAACAGTATCCAACTCTAAAGTGACAAAGTTGTTAAATGTTATTTGTGTACGTCGTACTATGTTTACTAATTACAGCAACTTTGCTAAGTACTTACTAACTTAACTTAACTTAACTTAACTAAACCAAAACCAAACTAAACCAAATCAATTCTGATTCTAATTCCAACTCGTTCTCTCTGTCCCAACATATCTTCTGAATCGTTCTGAACTTGAAGTTAAAATATCAAATACAATATATATCGAAGCAGTTTCTTAGTTGATCATACTATCTTCTGTTGCCTCTACGTCTCTCTCTCTCTCTATCTCAATCTCTCTCTATCACTCTGCCTATACCCCGCTATATTCATTTGAACAATCGACAATCTTTTTGGTTTGCTTCTTATTCAAGTCAACTTAGATTAACAACAAGTCCCCAGCTAGCCAGCAATGAACACAGGTTAGGGCAGTCTTTTAAATGCTATCGTTATCTATATGTACTTCCGTTCTGTAATTCCTTCACTTCCGTTTCCGTTTCGACTTTCTCTTCAATTTCCTCCTCCAAGCCTCATTGAAGTTCGTCTTATCGAAATTCGACGATGCCGCACACATGATCGATCAAATTCTCTTCAATATATATACTCCATTCCCTGAATTAAAGCCACGATGCGTTGATGATGTAAAAGATACACAAACTATTCTTTCATTCCAAGCCAATTTGCATATATGTATGTACTTAAAAATTCGAGTTTAACAATTTATCTATTGCATCGAAGCGTCGTTTTGGCAAGTTCCTTCAACAAATATTCTACTCGTGCAAAACTAAATATACGATTATGTATTCAATATATATCCGAACTATATAACTATATATAACTGTTATGTATTGCAGTACACCTTGCTTGTACTCTTTTCGCTTCGTTCAAACCGTCACTCCCTCAATTTCAACCCATATGTAATTACAAAAGATACTTATGAGACAGATTTCAATGCAAGTGAGTTTGGGATAATACTTGTGAAAAGAAACGAAATACTATGCTAAATGATGTCGTCGTAGAAGACACAACAAATAAAAAGAAAGACATCTATTACAAAAAAAAAAAGAAAGAAGTTTTATGTCTTGTATTGTATGATTTGACTTTTTTGCTAACAGCTTTGATTTGTGTTTGATTTGGTTCTCTCACTCTCACTATCAATATCAATATCACTCTCACTATCACGCCACCCAACTCACTCGCTCATGAATAGATAATCGAGTTTTGCATTGCTCCACCATCACAGCCACAATAAGAAGATATATTTTTCACCCTCGGTTTGTCCATGATTATTGTCACCATCTTGAAGCTCGTTCTCGTTATCGTTATCGTTATCGCTCGCTCACCCGCCACACAGGAAACTCTCAGTCATGACCACGACCACCCAACCACCAACCACCCACGAACCACCCACGAACCACCCACAAGAAGCCACCCACACACGCTACTTTAACTATCTTAGCTACCCTGCTATCTGTGCCACCCAAAACCCACGCAATTCCCCGATCACATACGTATTTCCCATCCAAAACCCTGACCTATGCGACCTCACCTTCGATATACTGTTTGACCCATTTCTCGGAATGATATTTTTTGCTTGAGAACCTTTTGAGAACTCAAACTGCGAACGAAATCTTTCGAATATAAATATAAATTAAATAATGCCTTATATGTACATATATGTATACTGATCGCTCGATTGCACAACTGGTATTGCAAAAATATCATTTCGCTGAGATCCGCTTGTTGTGTTCGTTTGTTGAAATGGGTCGCGGATTTGTTTGCTTACAGATAACAAATAATAGATAACCACTGTCCACTTGGAATGCACCAACCATCCCCACCTACAAACAACGAATAAATCAAATATGAAATATCAAATATTTATATGCTTTGAAGAACGGGCTAACTTGTGTGCTAACTTGTGTGTTGTGTTCTCTGCGAGAAGGTTCAGCCAAAAAATATCATTTATATATCTTTATCCCCCGAAAATAGCTCTGTGCGAAGGCGAGCACCGATCGAACTTGATCAAGGACTCGCCTCTGTTTTCCCATCCTGAATCCCAAACCAGAAAAACCCAACCAGAAACCAATGACACTGGGACCGAACTCCAGGACTGAAAACCGAAGGCGATCCACGAGACTTGCACACGAGATCTGACCAAATTTGACCAAATATTTTGCAGGTGTCACTATACTACTGTCGCAAACAGTTTTCTCCCTGCTGGTCGGCAATGTCATTACGAAAACCAGCGAGGCTGTACCGCTCTTAGGTATTCGAACTTTCAATTGACTCGTTTGTAACTTTGAGTTTATCATTTCAACATCCAAACTAAAATTAAATTCTAGAGCTTTAAAAACAACCAAACTCTTCTCTCTTTTAGCTGATAAATCAAAAACAAATGAATATGAAAACCAAAAAAAAAAAAAAACGATTGTACAAAGTACTTATTAGACATAACGAAAGTTTGCGCTAAAAATCAAAAAGTGAATCTTGTAAAAACCCAACTAGACCGACTAAAGTAGGTAAAAGAATGTTAAGCGATGAAGAGCATGTTCCAACTCCAACTGGATAAACACGAGATGCAGATGATGAACCAAGAGTATTTTTGGAACCCAAAACTCAAAACCCAAAAACCCCTAACCCCTAACCCGAAAACTAACCCAACCGAACAACCTCCGCTTCTTTAGACTTTTGGCTGAACCTCTTTGACTCTGCGAGAGACTCCAACTAACACGATAACCACACTCGATTCTATCCCGATTCTATCACTTTAATCGATTCCATCAATTTGCGACTGTGGGTGCTATAGCCTCGCTTGTCCACCCATCTGCAAATCGGAATCGCTATGTACATATTTAATACTTCGCTTATGGTAACCGCAATTAGGCATTGTTCCTCAAACCCAAGTATCGAAAGCCCACTAAAAGCAATGAACTAATGAAACCGATTACTCAATCATAATTACCTATTCAGAGAGCATACAGTAAACTGCAGAAACGTTAAATCAATTGCAAACACATAATCCGTTCGCCGAAGCAATTAAAATATCAATTCCCAGCATTCTCTAGAACAATTTTAAATTTACATACCCCGACACAGAAAACCGATGACCCCAGTCCACCAACAAATTGCCTGCTTTAATTAGAGTAGAAGGAGCGAGGACAGTAAAGTCTCAGAAGTAATATATTAGTGTACTAAGAATGGGTATTAATGCTCAATTAAAACGTCTTCCAAAGCTTACATTGAAAAGTATCTATTTTCTAGGGATTTTACTGTCCTCTGTTTCAAATTCGTCTTCAATTCTTAGAGCCATACCAGCGCATGACGCCTAATCAAAGTAGTTTACACTAAAGTGCATGCAGAGAATGAAACCTAAAAGTATTTAATTAAAAACCCAAACGTAGTGGCTTCCACTAGGCATTACTTAGTAGCATCCGCAACGTAAAGTAACATGCGTAACGTAACATAGTCACAGCATTGTAACAACACAGTAATTTTGATTACGCTACTTTCTCTAATCGAAATCGAAAATCTAACCAAAGTCTTTCATGTAATGAAGCTAAACTAAAGTAATGTTGTACTATTTTATGTAAATTATAATTTCAAGCTTCTGTTCTTAGTGTTTTGATGATTTTGAGAGACCCCAGAGCACCACTCTAATATAGGCATTTTCTCTGCTCTCTCTGTTCACCCCACAAACTGCCATCCGCAAACTGCAAACCGCAACCCCAAATATTCCGCACCTGAATCCTTAGGCACCTACTTCAATTGCATCATGTTCATGGTCGCATCGTCGGTGGTGCTGACAGTAGTGGTGCTCAACTACCACCATCGCACAGCGGACATTCACGAGATGCCACCGTGGGTGAGTCCTCCATCACTTACATCCCTCACTGTTCCGCGTGTGATTGCCAACTCCTTTACATAACCAGATCAAGTCCGTTTTCCTACAATGGCTGCCCTGGATCTTGCGAATGGGTCGACCTGGCCGCAAGATCACACGCAAAACAATACTACTAAGCAATCGCATGAAGGAGCTGGAGCTGAAGGAGCGCTCCTCCAAGTCCCTGTTGGCCAATGTCCTCGACATCGACGACGACTTTCGGCACACAATATCCGGCTCCCAGACCGCCATCGGTTCATCGGCGTAAGTTTACCACTAAATTATCTAGAATTTTCTGATTAAAATGTTTGGGAAATTGAAATCTGCAGCAGCTTCGGTCGGCCCACAACGGTGGAGGAGCACCACACGGCCATCGGCTGCAATCACAAAGATCTTCACCTGATTCTCAAAGAATTGCAATTTATTACGGCGCGCATGCGCAAAGCCGACGACGAAGCGGAATTGATCGGCGATTGGAAGTTCGCGGCAATGGTTGTGGATAGGTAAGAAAGTAGAAAATACCATCTTAGGTTAAATGAAAAACAAATCTAGATTAAATATCATCTGACTGCTAGAGCACGATGGAAAATGAATTGACTTCCTTTTAACAAGCAAGTCATTCCTTCTAGTACGAAAATAGGTTTTCAACCAAACATTTAGGTTGCCGTGCAATAAGTTACGTGATTTGGCAATCACTTTTTGATTCAATATCTGTGTTTTGTACCATTTCCAATCACTATACCATGGTGCATCCACACTCACCCACACGGTAATGGACTTTAAGTTATGTACTCGCGATTGGGTGTGAATTTACTGTACCAAAACCGGCAGCTTTCGACAGCCGCCTGCTGTGCACGGCAAACAATAAGGCCACACGACTTCCGGCGGGATAAACGCACACAAACACACAGTGCCTCACGCATGCACGCATACACCAGCACACACACATACACACACAGTCATCCGTGCACGTGGTTCAAATATTGAAAGATGGCCGACTGCCGGACGCCATTTTGTTGGGAAGGCCGGCTGATTTGTTTGCTAACCCAGCGCTCTGCTTGCTCTTCTACTCCACAGATTTTGTTTAATTGTTTTCACGCTCTTCACGATTATTGCAACGGTTACCGTGCTGCTCTCGGCTCCGCACATAATCGTGCAATAAGGACGCTCGAATTAGGTCATTAAGCTACGGATACGTCGGAAGCAGACGACTAGTTAAGTTCTTTTTCAAAAACCAAAAACTAGCAAAGCTGCTTCGAAGCAAAGCAAACAAAAACAAACAAGAAAAGAAAACTACAAAAAAATAATAAAAAATACAAAATTGTTAATTACATTTTTAAGTAAAGACAAAGAGCAAAGAGAAAATGTTGCAAGAAAAAAAAAAATAAACCTAACAAAATCATGTACTAAAAAATATTTTATGGACAAACCAAACAAAAAAGCAAAAATTACTGCCGTACAAGAACCGAAAAAGTGTTAAGTAAGCTACACACGCACACAAAATTATAAGAGTTAAGCAAACAACCAGAAAGAAACAACAATTTGGTTAAGGATAGCCAAAAAAAATTGGTGCAGCAGGACGAAAAGGACAACAAGGAAACATCGCGGGACAGGACACTCAAAGGTTACATGTGTACACCCACTGACACAGACACACTCACATACATCTAGGTAATTGTATGTACAATAACGGAGTTATAAGTTAATTAATATGCTGAGTTGTTATAATTTATGTAAGGTGAACGGACGACAGACACACACACACATGGACACACAGACACAGATACGGATACACCTAAGATATATGATATATGTATAAGATATTGTTCCTATGAGACATTAGATATGTATTTAAAATGGCAACACACTCACGTACAGAGACACACACACACACACACACACACCGACACTGAAGCACTTAATTGACAAATGCAAAAACAAGGGAATGAAACCATTTATTCGTAGGAAAGGACGAAAACAGGATAGGCACTTAAGGACAGTGGGTTGAGTGGGTACAAGTTATGGTCTGATGACCCTTTGTTGTTTTGTTGTCTGCATTTTTGAGCTCTAATATTTCCGCTTTCGGTTTTCATTTCGGGATCACGTGGACCAACACTATTTTGTTTGATTTCCTTCATTCCAGTTTGCAAACAAAATATGATCCCAGTGAAGAAACCCTTGCGAAATCCCATTTGAGTACATAACTCACTTTCATTTTACTTGTCTTGTAATTTAACTTGTTCGTCTTTTGGAACGCTTTTGGAGAGATATTTGCAAGATAGCTGATTGTAAATGGTAACAAACTGACACATAATTATGGATATTAACAAAGGTCTATATATACATACATATACTCATAGTGAATTGAATTAATTTTTAAAAGACGCATTCACGAACACGGAAAGGGGAGGGAGGCATGTTCGGTGAACATCATGTTTTTAGAAAATTTATTGTTGAAATATTGTAGCGAATTGAGTAAGCATTAAGGGCGAATGAAACCGAGTTATAGTCACCAATTAATTAGTCAAAGTAATAATAAATGGAAATTGAAAACCAGAGATCCCAAAAACCGAAAAACCGAACTAGCAATACAAGATCAACAGGTGTATATATATTTTATGACACATATATCACCGCATATATACATACACATATATATATGGATATATTTTTAATAAAACAATACGGAATCGAGCAAAACTAAAGACACTAAGCAGAAGAAGCTAAGCAGCGCAAGAACAGAAACCCACTATCAAATAATAAAACCAAAAAACCAACCAACCGATCCCAAACAATGCCACTCGAAATCACAAGAATAAATCACAATTTTGTTGGAAATTTCGCATAGTTTTCGGATGAGTTCACCCTGTCTATATCTATGTACTTACGTATATCCCTGTGTATTCCTAGAAACGAGCTTCGAATTTTGTCTACTTTACTCTGCTCTCCCCCGAAAAATAAAAACATAAAGCAAAACAGTGATATTTATGGTATAGCCCCCAAAAAAGACGAACTCAAACACTCTTTCCGGAACCCACCTAAGAAACCAAAAACCAAAATCAATGAAAAACCTACCTCCTTGTCGAATGAGAATGATAATGATCGAAGGACGATGAAGCATAGAAACACTGCCGAGTTAATCGCACTCCTCTGACCCCTTGCAAAAAAAGTGAACCCATTTTCTTATTTATTTTAGTCCTGCCAAAGAGAATTTCTAACAGAATTGTGTGACGAGCAACCACTTTTGATAGCCAGACGTAAAGTTTACTTAACGGATAAACCAGATCGGCCCTATACTCGTACATAGCTAATATGCCCGATGTCAAAATTTCAGAATGTCAGATTGTCAGAGGGAAACCAATCGAGTGCTGAATGCTGAATCCACTGAAGGAACTGCAGATCAGATCTAAGCGTTTAAGGTGTATACACTCACTTTGTATGGTTTATTTGCATTTAGGTACATTTAAATTTAGATTTGATATGAGACGACTTTTACTTGCGCCCAGAGCGATGGGTAATCCTACCGAAAACTGCTCTGTCCCCATGAGGTTGTTGTTTTTCGAGGTGCGAATTCCAATTGAAATTGAGATCTTGAGTTGAAGTATGAGAATCGGAATCAGAATTAGATGTGAAGAGGTAGAGTTGCGGAAGGTGTGTGCATTTTAAATTTAATTTTTTTTTATAATTAATTTAGTGCTAATCTTTGAGCAGCTAGGCGCATAATTAGAACTACGTACGTATATGTGTATGGATGTCTTTTTGATAAAAAGAAGCTGTTTTAAGAAGCAAACCATTTTCTACACTCTTTAAAAGATTGAACTCTACATGTACGAGATTATGTATAATACAAGTAATAATAATTTAGCGTTAACTAGGCAATTATAAAATGCGGTGACCTGCAAAAGGAGCCATAAACTAAGCGTCCTACATTAGGAGAGGTCGACCTTCGACCTAAGCGATTACCAGAAATAAAGTTAAAAAGTTGGTGCAGTTGCGAGGGAAGGCAAAAACTAAAAAAAACGATAAACGAATTTAAAATTGATAATGAACATGAAATTACCACGAAACCAAACTTGTAGTGAAGCCAAGTGCTTTTTCATTTGAAAACTCTACTACTCACTTACGACTTACCTACTTTGCAAGTATTAACTAATTTCCTCTGATCAGAGTTACACGCAATCGCGAAATGCAAAAAGCTAATTACAAAACGGTTGGTACACGCCCAAAACACACACACAGTCAGACAATGGAAAATGACAAATGAAAAATGAAAGCATTCGAATTGTTCGTATTACAAACAAAAAACAAAAAAATAAAGAAACCAGCAAACCGAAGAGTTCGAATTTCGTTTCAATTGCACTCCGCATGTTCTCCAATACCCCAGGGCAATTAAACAGAGTTCAACAATAAATAGAGCATTAAAAAACCGATTCGAGACACTTTTTTAAACAAGGCAAATATATTTAAAATTAGCATTTAACTAAATGACAAGAAAAACGTAGTCTATAAACTGCGAATGTTTAGCACTAAACTGACCCGAGCAGAATTCTGCCAGCCAACCCGAATCCAAATCCAAGCCTCCACCTGTGTCCCAAGTCTAACTACCACATCAATTTAAATAGCTAATTGCATAATTATTAAACCGTTACTGAATTTCTGTCGATTGCCAATCGCGAAAAAGAAAAACATAAAATCTTCCCAAAAATTATGCATGTAAAAAAGGAAATGGCTAAGAAAAAAAACCAAAAAATTAGCAAGAAGTCTGTTGTCGATAAGAATTATTGGCAGACAAATAACTTTCGTCACATTGACGATAATAACTAATTTTAAGCGAAAAACAAAGGAATTAATTGATTTAAATAATAAACAAATTAATATTAAAAATCGAGAGACATGATTGCAACAAAAACACAAAAACTGAATAAATATTTATTTTGAAAAGAGAATTGAAACAACCAGTTGTTTTTCTTTGGAACACAAGCGGCGCAGGAAAAAGGTATATCAAACTTCGCAATTTTTGTTATTAGTTATTATGAGTGGGATTATTTGAAAAATAACAGTTTGTTATCGATTTTTGAAAGCAGTAAATCGACTGCCCCAAAGATGAAAGAAAAATACTGAAATATAAAGATGCTTACTGCAACTTCTAACAGACGCCAACTTAACAGTATTTAGCCACACTGTTGTTTACATGTTTTCTTTTCTCTGAATTTATATTTACTTTGAATTTATATTTGCATTAAGTTAATAATAAATCCATGGACCTGCGTAAACTGTGCCGTATTTGCTTCGTGGACAGTGCTTCTGTGGATATTCGGGAGCACAGGAGCAGCGGCAGCTCAGATCAGACAGTTCTCCAGCTGATAGAGGCCATGTTCGGCAGGGTAATACCTTTGAAATGGTTTGAACATCAATGAATACGATAAATATTCCCTAGAACATAGCGCTTAATCTTACTGAGGAGCTGCCCATGATCTGTGATGGCTGTCTGGGGGATTGCCTGCAGCAGTACGCCTTCTTTAGGAAGCTAAAGTTCGCCAATCAGCAGCTACTGCAGCTCTACAACGAGGCGGAGGTAGAAATGTGCCAGGCGGAGAAGCATCCCAATGAGGAACAGCCCGAAAACCAGGCTGATGAGGAGTACGAGATGCTGGAGGAGTTTGTACCACTGGATTATGTCATTTTGGAACCCGACCATCCTACAGAAACAAGAGAAGCGAGAAGAAGGTCGAACAGCGGTCCAAAACCCTCACAAAGGCTGGCCAACCAAGATTCACTGATTGTCTCCGAGTTTCTGCCTGCCACCACAGCCCAACCACGTCTGGATCTATCCGACTCAGAGCTGAAACAACTTCAATCCCCAGCATACGAGATGCGCACCGTGGACTATGCGGCCGTCGAACTAAAACACTACAACCTGGACGAGTACAACGAGGCTAATCGCCTGCTGGACGTCGAGCCCAGTGGCAGCCAGGCCATCTACAAGTGCCAGTACTGCCCACTGGCTTACGCCTCGCCCCAGTATCTGAAAACACATGTGCGCAATTCACACGTCTGCAAGTACTGCACCACCGCCTTTGCCAAGGTTCGCGATCTCAATGAGCACATCCGGCACAAGCATTCGCAACACCAGTGCGTCGTCTGCTCAAACAACTTCAGTACCAGCAGCAATCTGAGGGCTCATTTGAAGAAAATTCATGGAGTTCAGCTGCCCGCACAGGTGGCACTGCTGGATTACAGGCCAGCCAGCCAGGATCGGGATAATCCTCGCACCTAATAAAGTTAATATTACGTAGTTACATTGATCTTGTTTGCTAGTTTATTTGCCAAAATATCTGGGACTTTTCACGAACAGGATCCCCCTGTTGGATATCTTCTCCATTGATGTACATGGGCGTAAACTCCCGGTAGGCTACACAAACGCGGCGTTCCTGGACATCCTCGCGGAGTACAGAATGCTCGAACTGGTACCTCGCTGGTCCATACAACGCAATCAGGGAGAGACTAAAACGCAGGAATAGTAAATCAACGATGAATAGTGGACAATAATTCGACTTACTTTGGCATAGGAATCCGCAACACCTTTCCTTCGAAACTGACAAGTTGGTCCTCAATCAACAGAGGCGCCACCAGTTCATTTTCGTAGCTAGCCACCAAGTCCAAGTTATACTTCCCCGGTTGCTGGACTTCGTAGGGAGTCAGAGTGAGCACAGAGTCGCCGAGGCAGTTGACAGTGACCACTCGCTCGCCCCAGATCCAGCAGTCGTCCACGTGCGGATCTATGCTGGCCCCTTTGCTGGGCTCGTACTCCAGGGAGCACTGTTCGATGGTCTGAAAGCCACGAAGCAGGGGAACCTCTTCGAAGCGCCGCTGCACGTATTCCGTTGTCCTGGGGAATCCTGCAAAGGATCCCAACCGCAGTTTGCGTTTCTTGAAGTTGGTCTTGGGTCCGAAGTTCTGTTTTCGCCTGCCGCTCTGCGAGATGTCCCATGGCAGGTCGTCCAGGTCGGCTATCAGTTGGGAGCCTTCCTCCTCACTGAGGAAGTTCTCCTGCACCAGGATGCCCGGCAGCGGAAGGCCCTCATCCTTTTTGTGATGTTCATGATCCTTTTGGACTTTAGTGGTATCCCAACCGGGCTGCAGTAGGTCGCACTGGATGCAGTAGGACCAGGCTTCCAGTTGCTGGAACTGTTCCTGCAGCGAGGGCTTCGCTATCTGAAAGTCCTGTTCGCAGCCTAAGCAGGTGCGCACACCCTTGCAACCGCAAGGACGAATTGTATTCATCCTGAAATTGCGCAAAAACACGTTAATAACAAACGGCCAGTGTGACCGAGGGTCCAATATATACCGCTAGTTGGTCTTATAATAAAATACCAATCGATTTAAAATACACAGCTGTAAACTATAACAGTGTCTGTAAGCGGAATATTGGCGGTCTGTTAATCATTTTGAATTTAGACACTCTAAAATTTTACTATAATTTTGCTTTTGTCTAAAGATTTTAAGTTTCCTATTTAAGGCTCAGCTTCAAATAACGTCTTTAATGTGTTTACAGATAAGTTTTTCCCGATTTTCCACCTTTAAAAATTCAAACACAAAGCTTTACGTTCTTAAAATATTTTATTTTTTGTATTTAGATTTAGTTTGCTTTGCACAAATACTTAGTTTAAACCTGTTTCAATCAAACAAATGCTGCTTGGTGATCAAATACTAATCGTTTTTTTTTCTTCCAGCTAGTCTTAAATTTTCTAGCCGAGCTGAATCCCAATATTTCCAATATGGAACAGGGGGTAATATAGGGTGGAGATCAGCCCGGGCGATGCGGTGAATCCTCTTCTCTTATCTCTTCTTCTATCTATACAAATGGAGCTTGGGTGATCAGTCTTTTGGTGCAGATCCAGCTGCAGGTGCAATCGATCCGTGTCCATCCATTAGATTTTCAGGCAGCTGCGATGGGAACCACAGCGGGCGTAGACCTCCTCGAACGAGCGGATGAGCTCGTCCATTCCGCGAAGCAGACCCTCCTCGCGGTTTCCCGGCGTCCAGGCACTTCGATGGTCCACCCTCACCTGCGGCGGCAGCTCCCGGCACTTGGCGAAGTCAATTAGCCAAACGCCAACCCGATCGTCATCGTAGACGATGAAGATGCTGGAGCCAATGATCTCGTGGCGGGCGAAGAAGGACGACTGCTCGATGACCAGGCGCATGTGCTTCAGTCGCTTGAGCAGCTCCTTTTGCACGGATCGCCGAGCGGCCAAAAACTGTTCAATGGTCTGGGCAATTTGTTCGCTGCTTCGGCAGGTCTTCAAATCCTTAACTGGAGGTCGTCCGCGCAGACGCAGTGCCTCGATCCGGAATCCCTTGGAGTGCGAGGAGGACAGCGACTCCCGGAAAGTCATGTACCGCAGCTTGGTGATCGCTCGTGCCTCGTGCTCCGCCGCCGTGGGAGCTCCCGCATCCACGGCGATCATCTTCTGATAGAGATCAGGTCTGAGCTTAGCATTGCTGACCTCCGATTCGAGGAAGGTGCGGCTGCCCATCTTGATGTCCATCACACACGGATCCCGGAAGCCGGCCAGCAGATCCTGCAACTCAATGAAGTGCTGCGATTGCATCTCCTGTATTCCAAAGTAGGCGGGCACTATCTGAGCGGTCTGTGGTTCCTGGCAGATCAATCGGTAGGCATGCACTTCGCTATCCTCCAGTCCTGAGATCCGTTTGCGCACTATTCCAGTTGATGTGGGAACAATGCTGGAATATAAGAAAAACAGGAGCAGTTAGTAATTTACCTTATACAATGATCAAGGCTGATAAAATTGTTGTTTATGAAGTGTTTTCTAAACAATTTAAATATGTTCTAGGATTCTTACCTCTCTGGGTGACCGGAAAGCTGCATCCAGCCCTGTGGCTTCTGCTGCGTGTGGGCCTGTTGATGCTGGAGGAGATGTGGCGTGGCTGGGGCACTCAGCTCTAGGGCGTTCTGGAAACAAAAGAAAAAAATGATCTTAGTAAAGGAGAACAAGAAATACGCATTCATTGATAAATTGCAGTTATCGCGCCTGCGAACGGGTTTGCTTCGATCTTTTTTGCCAGAGGGAAACATTACTGTCCGCCGGCAGTGATTATAAATAATCAAACAAATTTTATTTGCCAGCCGGAGGGCCACGCCCAACTCGCAGCCTCGTAAACGTGAAATTTATGAAGGTAGTACGAAAATCACCAACTGGCTAACCGATCGCACATTGTCCGAGGCTCCTGACCAGGAAGCACTCCGGTGGAAAGTTTCTGGCCAATTGGCACTAAACGAGTGTGGAAACAGCAAGGGGTACTTACAATGGCCAAGAACTTGAGCAGGGACATCTGAGCCGGATCCTGCGACTGGATGTGATTCTTCTGTGCCTGGGCCTGGGCCGCTCTTTGGAGACTCAAATAGTCGGCCAAGTTGTCGCAGTTCTCATTGGGTATCCGCTGTAACAAAGCAAAAAAAGAATAAATTAGTTGGGTTGTGCAAGAAAGTGATACAAAATATTTAGCAGTGCATTGCATTTTGTGACTCACGGAGGCGCTAATTAATTATTCAAACCGAATGCATGGGTAAATGGCGAAAAATTCTAGGCGGCCCGTTTTGTTTATGCTTATATAAAAATGCGGAGCCACTTGATGGGTCGTCGTGTGTGGTTTACGACCGAGATCCCAGATCCCCGGACACTGCCGTGTCCCTAATGAGGCACTTAGTATGCAAAGTTGACGTTTGTTTTTGTTTGCTGTTTGTGCTGCCTATGCGAATTGAGCCATAAGCATTGGCCATAACAAATAACGACCTGTCAGCGTACAAGGCGATCCGAATCAATGCGTTCTGATCAGAACGAATCCGATACAAACCGATACGATCCTCACTCCGCTGCTTTGCTGCTTTGATTAATTGACTAATTAAGGCAAATGCCGCGAAACTTGTTTGTGGCCCCCCATCTTATATGGCCGCCTATCTGCTTCTGCTCTTGTTTTCAGTCGCTATCTCCCCACTATTATCGTATCTTAACTGGCCAGATAACACTGCGTATTCTTAAGCAATACCCTACCAGCCTTACCAGCCGTAATCTCGGGTTAATAGCATTGCTGCAATGGCGAGCGATCTTTACGTAAGTTGGTAAATTTGCATATGTGGCACAAATTCGTCACGCGTTCCCTTTTCAGGGCGCTGGAGGGTTGGAAAAGGGGTGGTGGTTGGTGCTCAATGGATGGCACCACAGTGAACACCCGTTGCCAGGGTCATCGCTCCTTATCAGCGTTGTATGGTATGATCTTGGGCTTATCATTTTGCGGCAGTTAGCGGTTGGCAAATATTTGATTCGAGGGTGCAAATACACTGGCTTAACTGCTAAGTCCCCACAGATATGGGTTAGAGATAATGAATGACGACCAACGACCAACGCGATCATACTGATTTCAAAATCGCTTTGAATGCGAAATTCCCCGCTAACGGCGCCTAAAATTGTAATTTTCAAGACCTGTTTTTGGTCCAGTTCTATTGGCCTCTCCGCTCGAATTTCCATATTGACGGTTAACCAAAAAGACACCCTATTATGTATTAATTAGGCGCTAATAAGATGTCACATTCGTTTGAGGTGGAGCGCACACCGCCTATCGAATTCCAATAATCAATATTCGAGGTTCGTTGGATTATTGGATCGTTGGATCGTTGGATCGTGTCGTCAGCACTGACCTTTATCGAGAGTTACATGTTACGCTCTGGAGTTAACGGGGATTTAATTATAGCTACGATCGGAATAATCGACGTCAGCGGCATGTATTCATTGACTACTTGCTTTACAACTGCATTTACTACAGATTGCCAGCGAGCCCATTAAATAGTCCATATTCGCACATTTTTGCACGTACACCACCTGGTTGAAATTAGCACATGGGCATTCAATTGGATTAGAGTTAAGTACGTCATACTGTGGGAGAATCTGGGCCCTATTACTTCATTTTTATATGCTAGTGGTATTACATGTTTAATTATCTCATCACCTGGATGAGATTCGCTCGTGTGTAATACATTTTAGAGAAATCTAGCTAAAGGAAAAACCTCAGCGAAATCGCTTCTGACAGATTAAAAGTTAAAACCGCAATGTGAACAAAACAATAATTAACTTTAACTCTGACATCGTGTTACCCGACAAAAAATTACAGCACTTTTCGCTTGAGCGATTCACATTCGCATTCATTTGAGTTCAAATTCGAGATCGAAATCGGGATCTGAGTGCGTTTTAGCCGCGTTTTGGTCGCGATTTCAGCCACATCGTTATTTTTAGACTTTATTTTTTTTTTTTATATTCCGGCGTTTAACTAAGCCCACAGTTTAGTAGTGTTTATTTATGACTACTTAACATTTTCTATAGCCGCCGGACGAACGTGTTAACCAACAGAAACAAAATAGCAACGAAAAAATTAAAGCACACCAAAGAAGCAAATAGAAAAACAAAAAATAAAAAAAAAAAAACTTATACCTTGCTCAAATAAATTTATGCGCGTGACGTCAGAGCGCTTTGACTGCGCTGTTAATCAACCTGCCGAATTAATTCCCATTTAACTGTCTAAATGTAAGGTTCTTGGTCTTGTTGGGGTTCACCTCAGGTTCGGGTCCATCCTAACCCCGAAGAGGGCCGGTTGCTTTTGACCCTGAACCTGCAGCATGCAACGTGAAGCCGGTTATTCAGGATCCCCAACTCGGTGGGCGTGACTCAGGCGCAGCAGCCTTCGCAGGTTTTCTAGAACACAACCCTGACATTATGATACAATCCCGAGAGAGCCAGTCAAGAAATTGGCCCAGACTGTCTGGGGGGATTTCTTTGATATATATCGATAGTATCGGTCCGTCGGGTGGTTAATTTGCATTGACGTCAATCCGACGAAGGGGCGACCAGGGGGGCTCCCCTGCTGAAGGGAAGGGTGGCAGATGGGGCTGAAGGGGGTTCAAACCAGTTGGCTTAAAACCAAGTTCATAATATCGCAATACCCAACCTATCAGCAGAGGGTTAGAGAGATCCGTGGCCCAGGGCTAAAAAAAAAAACCATCCGAGAACCGAGAACCTAGAATCGAGACCTCACACTCTTTTAGCACCATCAGCACACCATCATTCTAAGTCGCAATTTTAAAAATTCTAGTGGCTGGCAGGTTGGTCATGAGTAACCGTTAGTCGGAGGAGAACCGGATCCGAAATGCGTCAATACGAATCGAATAGCGTCTTGTTCCCTTTACTGCACTCATCACCGCTGCTTACACGAAAATCCACGTGAATCACTATGCGAAAGTTCGACATTCAGCGCGAATTTGAATCAACGAAATTCGAAGCAACATGATTAAGATGCCAACGGATTAGGGGGAATAACCGTGGTCTTACATTTAGAAACTAGATTAGTAGCCCCAAACCCGATCTCCGTGCTTCTAATAACCTTCGCTATGCTCGCAAGCCTTGATCTCTGAGAACCCCAAAATTAAAATGGCCGAAATAAACCGGTGATAGCTGAGGCCGTTAAGAGTGTGGGCCGCTGCACTTGACACTTGAAACGATCAAGAGTGCTCGAAGTGATCACACTGAGAAAAAACAATGTCAATAAACCCCTGAAAGCTACAACAACTGAGTGAAATAAGGACTTGACTGTCTGCCGTCTTTGTCAACGAATCAATTGTCTTTAATGAAACGGAATCGAAATGAATCGATTCGATTGTCCACTGGCGGACAAGCGCGGACAGGCCCGTGTCCAAGTGTCCACATCTCAATCTGCTGGCGATGTGTGATCATAACTGGCCATGTCCGGCTGAGTTACGCTGAGGCTTTAATTAGCGCAGACTAGTAGTAGTAGTAGTTGTAGTAGTATGCAAATTGGCGTTACGTGGATTATTGGAATTCCAGGCCGCCCTCCGGTCTCCCACACTCTGTTTGCCATTCGCATATTTGGGGTGGTGACTGACTGGTGACTGGGTGGGACCCACAGATGTTTCAACAATGTGTCCACAACAAACAGACACAGACGTCATTCACCACCCGAAGTCGAAGTTTACCAGCACTTCGAATGTCTTACTTATATTTGGTTTTTTTTTTTGGTCACTTTCTCTGCATGTTGGCTTTCTACGCGGATGTGGATGCGTTGCCCCAATCCTCATTGACGTCACAATCGCTTACAAGCTTTCTTTTCTTTCGGCCACTTACCTCGTTATTGTTGTTCGATTGCTGCTGCTGTTGCTGCTGCTGCTGCTGCTGCTGCTGCTGCTGTTGCTCCACTTCCAACATCATGGCGCTGCGCTGCTTGGAGGGAGCACTGGTGTCCAGGGCAATCAGCTTCCATAGCTGCTTGAGTCCGATGTTGTCGATGCAGGAGAAGCGCAGCTTCTCATTGGACCAGGCCATGGTGGCGCGACTCCTCGAGGAGCTGGTCGACTTGGAGGAGGCCTTCTTCTCTGGCTTGGCTTGAATGGGCCGCTGGAGCACCGTAGAAGTCATAGTCATTCGGTTTGTGTGTCGTGTCGGTTGCACACCGGGTTTCACTTGGCTGCCACTTGGTATCGACTTTGGAATATGTATCGTAGATTTTCACGGTTTGCGACTTTATGCTCGCCACATTTGCATTTGCATTCTGACTCCACGTCTCGGATTCTCTATATATACATATGTGTGAGTACTTTGTATTTCCTATTCAAAACTGCGTTCTCGTTTCACTTCACTTGCACTGTGCCGCCTTCCACATGGAAACTTCGCTATCTTTATCTAAGTGCGCTTTGTTTTTGCACATTTATCTTTATCGCTCGGCTCGGCTCCGTTGGAAACTGTATATATAGCACTGACGATCGCGGCGAATCGAATGGAAACGGTGGTGGATCCGGCGAGAAACGTGGCGTTACGTGGTCTGGCTGCTCTGGATGGCGACTAACTGGTTTCGCCATATGGCGGCCAGTTTTGTGATCATCGGATGGATCGGCAATCGGCGCCGCTCGTGTTCGGGTCTCGGCAATTTCACGAAGCGCTCTCTCTGTGAATTGGAGTAACGGAGAGTTACGTGGGGAGAGTTCTCTCTGGGGAGCACTGATCGCGAGCGGTGGAGAGAGCACAGAGAAGGTGGGGCTACAGTCGCGGGAGTTTATCGAATTAGTCTTCTGGATATTTCAGGAATGAGCCGCTGGGAGCGATATAGAAAAGTAGGAGGGATTATATCTTAATGTACGAATGTATAATATATAGGGCAATAATCACAGCGCAATTACAACAAGATCACAAAGCATCATTTATATTCGCATTAAAATGAAAATTATAATAATAGTGCGATAAAAACTTTATGACTATGACTACAGGCTACATATTAATTACTCGAAGTGCGCTCTTGCAAAATTCATTTGGGGATAAATTAATCCCTACGAGGCTATTGATAGTAATTATTTTAAATTGAATTTATTTGTTATAGTAATGTTGAGTAATTTAGAAATTTCCTAACAAGCGATCAAGTCAAATTGATATTACTTTATTAATTATTTTGAATTGAATTTATTTGTTATAGAACAGTTGAGTAATTGAGTAATTTCATAATAAGCGATCGAGTCAAATTGGTATTACTTTATTAAAACGAGCTTTGAAACCAAATAGTTGGGTATTTCAACTAAATGTTCCCAACCTTTATACTATCAGTAAACAAATAACTAAATAATAATGGTGAAAATCCAAACCTACCCTACCTTCGTCACATGCCGCGAATTCGAATGAATATAAATGTCATGATGATTCTGCCAAGCCTATTTTGAGATTAATCCATAGTTTACAATACAGTAAACAAGGAATTTCAAATGCCTCGTTCGTCATTCCAGCACATTTCTATTCCAGAGGGCTCGCCGAAGTGCGATCACAACTATTGTTGACTAGGAATTTCACATAGCAAAGAAAGGGAAAACAACCGAAAGCGAATACATTAGATCCAGAGATCCTAGACCAGAAAAACAACATCAGATTTTGGGGTTTTGCGATGCGCAAAAAAGAGTGATCTTGGGACCCCAAGGAACAGACAGATGGCGCCATCTAAGGTCAGGCATTGAACCGTCTCAACTTCTTTCATCTGAGCTGTTGTTGAACTTGGCGAAATTCCCGGAGCCATCTGCAATGCAAATCCTACCAACTGCGCAATGCTTCGGGATCGCTGATTATGCAAACTCTCGTCGAAATCTGCGCCAATTTTGTGCAGAACCATTGAGTTCATGGCCAATGCCACGACATATGCGCATATATATCATGGATTTCGGTACAGATCCAATGCTGAATACCCAAAAACCCAATACACAAGACACAATACCCAATACCGAGTGCCAGTACCAATCCCATCGAGATGCGTGCGTCAGTCTGGGTCTGAGTGACATACAAACCCCGAGTTCGAGTTGCATTTCTGCCCCCTTCGATACCCTCCATGGAGTCCTCCTCCTGCGGATCACATGGCAACTGCGTCAGTGGACGGACGGCGGCAGTCGTCAGTTGTCGGAGGCCTCGTCATTGTAATGCAAAGCCATCATATGCTAATTGCTTGGGAAACTGTCTCGAAATGCATTGAACTTTACGTCTGCAGGCGGACAACGTGGCGTATGAGTAACAATAGTTTCCCGGGCACGTGATCAGCCGGCAACGAGACATTTTCTTCTGGCTACAATTGCTATTCCGGGGCACTCGAAGTGATTAAAAGTAATGAGAGCAACTGGCTGCCGCACTTTACAATTATAGCGATCGATAAAAACAAGAAAAAGTCCCTAATGGTAAAACCAGCTAAGCAAGCATAAGAACAACAATTATGAATAATATACTTGTTATCATAAGTTTACAAAAATCAGCATTGAATGTTTGTTTGAGTCAAGTATGTTTAACTAAGTTTAATTATGAATGAATTTTTGGGTTATGAAATAATCCCAAGGGAACCCACTCTGAAGATACATCCACTTAATCGTAGAACACGTCATTTTCAGCTTAACTTCATCCCAAATGAAGCATAACTAATCGAAAGTAGAAGAGCATAATACTGGGCAAACCAAGGTTATTCTACACCCCTTTGGAATTTCAACCCGTCGCCACACAGCATTGAATTGCCGGGGTTGCACTTCAATTAAGTGTCTCGCATCTCGATTCAAATGGCACTTCCCACTTGAGTGAATAATCTCAGAGTTTCCAACTTAAAGGCAGTCCCACCAACAGTCCATCTGGAAAGCCCAGCCCCGGTTCCAGACCCTGATCATCATGATCATCATCGTAGGCCTGACGTCAAACGCAATATTTGCGTGAATTTTCTTTGTCACGATCGGAGATCCAGCGACTAAGGCGATGCGGATGGGTCATCTGCACACGCTGATGATCCACTGGACAAGATCGGCAGACAAAGAACGCAGCCAGATGGCTGGATGCACCCAAGCCAATAAGAAAAATGCCACCAAGATGCCACCAATGCAGACGGACTTTTGTACTCCGTCAGCCAGTGTGTGTTGTTTCGCATTTTGCCCCGGCGATTGACGCACTTGGTTGTCTTGTCACTTGACTTTTTTAATCTCGCGACTTTATCGTAGCTGACTGGACTGGCGGCTCAGCTGAGAATCGGATTCGAATTCAGATTGAGATTCATATTCGGCATCGTTCGTCATACATAAGTGTAACTTAATATTGCGCTCAGGTAGCTCCGCTGACTTCTCTTCCTCGTGTTTGGATTTCAATCATGCTCGCACTCCACAGAATGTTTGCTATAGTTTTTTTTCCCCCTTTTCATTTTTGTATTTTTGTATTTTTGTTGCCACTTTTTTTGTTCTTTTTGGCCAGACATAGCAGTCGCTGGCTATCAAATTGTGGCTCAATGACTTCCCTGACGTCACAGTATTAAGCTCAGCCAACAGAAACCAGCGAAGCGCCGAAAAAAAGCGTTCCTCATTAACATGTTCTCCATGTGGGAGTGTTTGCACTGGTAGTCGATTAGCCGATCTGGGCAAATGAATAATATTTTCCATATTTCTATATGTGTGCGGATAGAGAGCAGCACAGACGCCAGCTTGGCGCCGCTCAAACAATTTAATTGCACAGCTGGGAAATTAAAAATGAGTTTAAAATTAGAAATTTCCAGCTGTGAATTACGTTTACTGCGTAGCTGGCTTGAAAGGATTTCTCAAGATCAATCACCCGCTCACTTACCTGTATGTTCGAGCATTGCCTTGGGAATTTCAAATAAACGATTTGGTAATCAAAACGTCTACGGAATTTAATTCTTTGCCAGAGCAATGAACTTGCTTTTCTTCATTTTCAAAGTTTCGAACTCGATTTGTAACTTTCTGAAGTGTCCTTCAATTTATCGGTGCTCAAAAGTGAAGTGTGTGTTAACTTTGCAGAATGTTTCACAAGCTTCGAGCGTTTCCCATTGTATATTTGTTTGAATACACTTTAGAAAACGCAAAAAAAAAACCTGTAAGCTTAGTGTTTAAGCAGCTGCAGTCACTTTGAGGTTTTCCCTGTAAAATATAATTGTACAGATGCCAATTGTTGGAAAGTTCCAAATAACCTATATGTAGTACAGAATACCTGCAAAGCTTTTGACTGAAAATGTAACATAAATAAACTGACTAAATTACGTGTGGAACATATGTTTAATTACGCTGGCGGTAAAAAACGAACATTTGCATAGAATGAGCTTTTATAAACAATGTAGGCTATAGACACCGACAGGAAATGACAGTCATCAAAATGTTTGAAAACTTTCCTCATAATTCGAGCAGATTTAAATGCTGATAATAGTCAGCATGGCCTGAGCGACAAGTTGAACTCATCGGCTGATAAGAATTGTTGGAAACCACAGATTCTTTGAAGATTTCCAACAAACAATCATCTACTTCACATAACAAAGACTTGATAAAATTTATTTTGCAAATTCAGCTGCCTATGGGAATTTATTTGGCATGGAAACCCCGCCAAACGAGGTGTTTTTTTTTTCTTTTGGGAACCACTCGAACTAAATTGAAATATCCTGGCTTGGCAACAATTCTGGAACCCCGAAATCGCCCATTCCCCGATTTCAGTTTAGTTTGTGTTGCCCGGAGACATAATATTCCACTGGGGGCTATCAACCTGCTAATTTGTGCTGGGTGTCATTTGTTTTGTGAATGATTTTTCGCAAACAATGTCTAAAAATAGTGTCGCAACATGTGAATGGCGCGAGCCACTGATAAAGCTGCTCCAACCCTGATAATCTGGGATCACAGCCCACCATAAAAAAAATAAAAAAGATGCCAGGCAGTGGCTAAAAAAAAAGGAAATTGCTGGCGAAAATAAATTTAGAAGCTGACCAACAGGGCAGCCGTGAAGCAACAACAAACAAACAAAAGAATAATTATTTATGGGCGTGTAAACAATTTGATTGATTCGAGCCAAACGATTCGCATCGACGAGGAAAGCAGTAAACAACGGCTGCCTTGTGTTTTAGCCAGTCGATCCAATCGTGTTTCAATTCGCAATTAAATACAGATCTTAAATACAATCTTGTAGACTTTCTTTTCCATCGCATTATGTCATACCCATTAATTGAGCGTTTTTTGTACATTTCTTCAAAGTGTGGTTGCCACATGATTCTAGAGTGACAAACTATGGGTTTGAATGGAACAATACTTGATAGATACACGAGGCTTGTGAATGGTTTCCCTAAAACTTAGATGCAATCTACTTAGTCAGGCTGACTGTGGAAACCCAGTGACCTCCCTGAGAATTGTGACTTTGAGGCGATCACGTTTTCTGCATCGTAGAACCCGGCACGTTCCTTCCTTTTTTGGAACAGCTCATCGAAAGTGCGAATAAACATGAATCGAAGCCAAGGCAGAACGGTTGATTTCCATTACGATTTCGAGTGCAAAATCAATTTGCGTCAATTGCAATTGCAAGAGATTAGCCTCGCTCTAGTTTTGCTAAGGAAAAAAGTCGCAAGCTAACGACCACATAAATCACAGCCAGTTGATGATAATAAATACGGCCCAAGATGAGACAATCAGCTCTCCGCGGGGGTCCTGCCTGGAAACAAGAATCCGACGGTTGAATGGTTGATCCGTTGGATGGATGACTCCGCTCCAGCTTATCGCAAACAAACTGAGTTTACTGAGGAGGAACCCCAAAAATAGCCCGCCTGCTTCTTTCAGGGCCACGTCAGTCGGTCAAAATGGAGATACAGATACAGATACAGATACGAGAGGTGTGCAGCCAAACCGCAGATACAGTTGCAGTCACACTTGTCTTTACCGTTGCGTGACGCAAATCGCTCGAAATGAGCCGCAGCCACATACATATATATGTATATAACCCATCAAATGCACCAAAATAACCCGGGCCAGAACTTCAAGCTCCCAGCTCCCGAGCTGAAGGCGAGTGCATCTGTCCGAGCAAGTGACTCCGTTGAATTCCGTCGAGTAGCCTTATCAGCTCCCGACATCGGAACCATAATTGAGTAATATATTGGCAGACATGGGGAGACATCGCCTGCCGGGCACGTGGCATGCAAATGAGCTGCGAAATGCCGGCGGAATATCATTAGAGAGATTTGGCAACCTTGGTTTCGAAACGGGCAAATGCCAAAACAAAAACCCAAACGGCTAATAATTAAAACCATGCGAATTCCAATTCTGGGAAGAAATTTATGGCGCTTACAGTTCCATTGAATTCAAATATTTTCCATATAAACTCGTATATAATACAGGGAAAATATTTATCAAACGCTTCTCAGCATTTTGGCTTGGAAATTTCGCCTATTCAGACCTCTGTGGTTTATTTATTTGGGTTTTTCTACTGAGCAATAAATGGATAACACGATTTGATCCTACGTCAATCTTATGTCTTGATATCCCTAGAATCCCCAAAAGTATGTGGCACATGTTGTGTGTAGAACACGTGTAAAAACAAACATCCTAGTAAGGTATGACTTTTAGTTCAAACAATGTAAGCTATTACTAAACTTAATATTTATATACATTCATATACTTCCGATTTTCCTAATATCCGTTTTGATAAAGGTTTCATTGACTTAAGCCCACCTGTAGTAGCCCCTTATCTTCATAATACTAACCGCGTACTTTCTGAACTTTCGACGACTCCTCATTACTGATTACAAATCACAATCCTCAAATCTGAATGGGCTTATCGCCATTTGAGATAGCTTTCAATCTGACACATTAATGGCTTCAATACTTGTGGGCATTACCATTACGAATCGTGGAAATCGAAATCTCACAGATTGCCAATCAGCTGGCAAAAGTACGACTATAGAATTGGGAAAAACCTCAAACTTGATACATATTGGGAACCCAAACGAAGGCAAGTGTTCCATTTCAAAATCGGAGCCACAATGACACTTGAAATTCGCCCAGGTGACACGAGCAGAATATTTGAGCACCGTAATTGTGGGCGGTGGGTGGGTAAATAATAATACGCTCATTAGCAAGCTAATGCAAACTGAAAAACAATAACAATAATGGGGAGGAGCGAGTAGGAAGTTCACATAATAATATATTTGCCGCAAACAATTTCCTATTCAAATTTGCCGAGCTTATCGGCTGTGTAGTTCAGTAGCAAGTTGCGCATAGGCAAATAAATATGTGGATAATTGTTTTCTCAGTTGGGGGTGTGAAGGTAACCGAACAATTGATATTGATACATTGCCTCGATTACGTCTAAATACACACGGATAACGAGGTTAAAGGCCTCCGCCCACTTTCAATGACCTTTGCTAATTGAATTGATTGGGTAGAAAACAGATTAAAGGCGTGAAACGAAGCGACAAGAAGATGTAACCCAGACAGCTAATGACTTCTAACTTTGATATAAATAATGTGTACCTCAGCTAAATAAACTAGTTCAACATAAAGTCACAATTTCAAGAAGTCATGTCCGATGTTCCAGTGGAAGATTCACCAACTCGCTTTTATCTAGTTAACTTTGAGGATTACCTGAGGCCCAAACTACCAAACAAATGCCAACCTCTCCAGCGTTTTGAGCAGCCAAATGGAAGAACCACCAATCTATACAGAAACCTAAAACGACTAAAGGTACTCAGGTGGTATAATAGTGCGTCGAAACGATTTGAACAGCTTCCACTGCCCAAATTCCTTGGATTCCTGCGAGCACGCAATGATGATGGGCTATGTAAGCGGAAGACAGGATTCGAGATCTACTGCGAGATGGCCAGCATACATGGCTTTCACATTTTTGTGGGCGCAAAAACTTGGCAGAGGATCCTCTGGTGGCTCCTTATTTGTAATGCGGTGCTGCTCTCATTTATCCTAGTGATCATGTCGCTTTCCATGTCGAAGGAAACTCCTACAATTCGCTTCATAGACAGCAAGATGAAACCCACGGCGGAAGTGCCTTTTCCTGCAGTCACCATTTGCGGATTAAACACCATTTCTATGAAGGGGTTACAGAATTGGGAATTAGTAGAAAAAGTAACCAAAGGAAATGCCAGTTGGTTAGAACTACTGGAGGATTCGGCACTACCTATCTGTCCACAAATAAGAATCTGTGAGTGGGACAATCGAATGGTCAACTG
The DNA here is from genome assembly GCF_016746365.2 of Drosophila yakuba. NCBI lineage: Eukaryota > Metazoa > Arthropoda > Insecta > Diptera > Drosophilidae > Drosophila > Drosophila yakuba. Next base: position 12,580,357 of record NC_052527.2, on the reverse strand, counting down.
CCTGGATAAACTGCAGCCCATTTGGACTCTGGACCAACGACTGTGCTGCACTTTTAATTACAATCAGCAGCTCTTCAGCTCCCATTTGGGAGTTTGTTTTGTTCTAAAATCCAATGATACTGACCTCCAAAGTTCGAAATCAGCTGGCTTTGAGGTCCTTATACACGAAGCCCACGAAATGCCCAATGGAGCCACACCAAGGATATTAGTGCCACGCGGATCAGAGGCTCACATAATGCTGAGACCATATGTCAATCGATTCACCACAAATATGGAGGGTTTATCTCCGCAGAAAAGAGATTGCTACTTTCCAACAGAGCGTCGTCTAGTGCCCTCTGATATATCTTCTGCATATAACCAAGTAAACTGTCTGGCTCAATGTCGCAGCGAAAATATGTTTAAAGCCTGTGGTTGTGCGCCTCCAAAATCACCACTTGAAAAAAGCTGGCCAATTTGCGAACTAAAGCAAATGCAGTGTGTAATAGATTTTGGTAGGAACACAAAATATTTACGGAACTATAACGATATCTCGGTGTTTACAGATCATGATGAGATCATCGGGGGAGAACAAAAGAATTGCGATTGCCTTCCGCCATGTGAATTCAATCGCTATGAATTCCAGAGTGATATACGATTTATAAAGGGAATGATTAATACCAGTATTGTTAGCACAAGGTAATCTCTATTTGTTTATTTGAATGTACACCATAAAGATGATTAGGAATAATGGGAGATAATCCATATGGTGTTGTTACTACGATTTCAAGATATAAAAAAAATTAAAATGGGAATAATGAAGATGAGCTAGCCTTTAAACTTGGCTATTCCTATTAGGTTAATCATTAGATAACTTTTTATTTTATTTAAATTTTTATTGTATCAATTAATATTTGTAATTGATGCTTTAGCAATCAAGAGGTCCGTCTCCGTGTCTACTACGACTCGGCCATTGCGGAGGAGCTGCTCCTGGACGTGTACGAAAACTGGCTGACATTCATAGGTATGTAAGTCTACTAATGACCTACAAGGTTGCTCCGCAAAGTGTCACTCATAGAGGAACCCATTTTGGGGGCAGGAACCTTTGGCGGCATAACCGGCCTATTTATGGGCTGCAGTTTCGTTTCGGTCTTCGAGCTGATTTTCTTTTCGTGTGTGCGACCCACATGCAACTGGCTGACCAGGCAACAGATACTGTGGCGACGTCGAAGGATTCAGAGGGTGGGAAACACGGAGGCGAGGTCATTAGGCCCGGCTAATTAGGCGCTGTCCTAATTACCTTGACATCGCCCAAGTCACAGTTGAACCAAGGTGTTCAGTCGGAAGAGATGGCGTTCAAGAAGCGGCGCATCTTCGACTTGCGCCACGTTCAGGCCCAACAGATGGCCACCAACGCCAGTCGCAGACGCAGTCATCCCACCCACAACCAATCACACAATCCCATCCATTCCCAACATCGTTTTCGCCAAATCGGGGAATGGTTCACCGAGAACATGCGCAACTACTGCGAGACCACTTCGCTCCACGGATTCAATTACATCACCCGACAGGACATCAGTCGCAACGAGCGATGGTTCTGGCTGGTGGTTGTGATCCTGGCCATCATTACCTCTATTGTGCTGGTGGTGGTGTCCTGGTACTGGAGCCAGGAAACCCCAACGGTGACCGTTATCGAAAGCTCGCACTTTCCCACCTGGAACATTCCGTTTCCCGCCGTCACCATATGCAACTTCAATAAGATATCGAGGAGCAAGGCACTTACCTTGCTGGACCAAATGTGAGTTTAGAGCCAAAGGATATGTGAAGACTTTTGTAAATCCTCTTCCGCATCCTTTGCAGGCAAGTTCCGGCTGGAGTCAACAGATCCGAGCTGCACAACCTCTTCAATCTGACACTTTTGCCCGTGGATTCCATGATTAGCAATGATTCGCTGCAGATCTACGATCGGATTTTGAGCCTCAACAACCTTACGCTCACAAGACTCACCCAGCAACTGTCGCCGGACTGCATCGAGATGATCTCCAGCTGCATTTGGAAGGGCATCAATACGCGATGCGACAGTCTCTTCCAACGCATAGATACCATGGAGGGCCAGTGCTGTACTTTCAACTACTTCGGCGGTATCAGCAACAATTTTCCAGAGTAAGATGGAATAATTTAACCATTTCAATGAGTGTAACTTCCTATCGCTGAGTAGGAAAATTGCGTACCAGGTGCCAAAGCGGCCATATCGCGTTACGGGTTGCGGCTATCCCACGGGTCTCTCGGTTCTGCTGAACCCCATGATATCGGACTACTATGGAACCTTCTTCAGTGGCTATGGCTTCCGCTTGCTCCTCCACGACGCCTATAACTTTCCGGATGAGAACTCGGAGACCAAGGTGGTCACCACCACGAGGGAGAGCTTTGTGAGAATAAATCCGGAGTCCACCTACGCCACCAACGATATTCGCCGCATGGATCTCTCGCTGAGGAACTGCCTCTTTGGCAGCGAGCGGACGATGCACGGCCTCAGGCGCTACTCCTTCATCAACTGCATGTTCGAGTGCCGGGTCCGGATGACCGTGGACCACTGTGGTTGTCTACCGCCGTACGTTTACAACAACGGCAGCTACCAAGTTTGCGGTGTGCTGCAAACCAACTGCATGATTCGAAGCAAAAGTGGGTAGAAACTTCAAATGATTTATAGTTAGTTATATGTTGGATATTTAGGAATCTTTTCCCATGCCCTGGCCAATTTGAACTTTTCGCTCTCAATTATCCGGAAGACGGATAGCTTTCCCTGCGGATGTCTGCAGGACTGCCAGTCGAATCATTATGTTTCCGAGAGTACTACGGGCCGACTGGACATAAGCTACTTTGCCAACCGGCCAACTTTTAAGTATTAAACCTTAAAACCTCCACCTCAATTGATGTATATAAATGTGTTATTTATTTATTTCAAACAGCAATTCCACAGATATGATACTGCTCCATGTGTTCTTCAGCGACCTAATGAGCACCAGATATCGAACGGACATCTTTCAGAACTGGCTGTCCGCCTTGGGTACGCTAATAACTATTCAATGAATGTTTGAATATTGATTAGCCTACTTTCTTTGACAGCTTCATTTGGCGGCTTGCTGGGACTAATTATGGGATTCAGCATAGTGACGGCATTCGAGTTCATTTACTTCCTTACCTTTAGGCCAGTTTTCAACTACATCAACCGGGCGGACTAGAGTGCCAGCTCCCAGCCATCTTCGCACACCCCATTGCACTCCACTTGACACGCTTTCATTAGAGCTCTGATTTCTGATTGATGAGCAGCAACTAGCACTATAAATCGTCTGCACTCGAGCACTCTTCAAACACAATGGCTCGAGTGGAGGAGTCCCACTATCGGCGCTTGTTCCGAGAGTTTCTGCGCCAGAGTTACATCAATGGCCTGCATCCGTTCCTCTATCATTCACCCGTCCGATATGCCAAGTGAGTTAAAAGCGCTACTATAGACATACGGCCCCAGTGAAGAGGTTGGGTAAATGTGCTTTGAATTTCCATTACTCTGTATATCTCTGTATTCGAAACAACCGTCGTGGACTGAGATAAACTGAACAAACTGAGCAAATGTGTATTTAATTTCTATCTGGTGGATACCTCTTTAGGGAATGTATCTTCTTATTTAAGAATATCCTGAGCTACCTATCTCCCACTTGCAGAGCTGTCTGGCTGGCTCTGCTCACCGCCATTGTGATATACACCCACATCGTGATCGCTGACCTCATCCTGGAGTACCTGGTGCAGCCCACCGAGATCCACATGGCCCCCGACCTGGTGCATGTGGCCAACAGCCCCTTTCCGGCGGTTGGAGTGTGCACCTCCAACAAAATCAGTGGACGCCTACTACGTGGTTATGCCGAAAAGCTGTGAGTACTTTATTAGAGTCGCTTAGTCGAAGTAGCCCAGGCTCTTGACCTCGGTGACCATGGCCAAGATGGAGTCAAGCAGCTCTTCGCTGGCGGGAACGATCTGCTCGGCGGGTAGCTTGAATCCGGTGAAGTAGGATTTCGACGAGGGACGCAGCTCATAGCAGAAGGCCATGCGCACATCCTGGGTTCCGTAGGCCCAGTCCACACTGGCACCAGCCGCGGGGTAGATGGCATCGTAAATGTTGCCTCCGGTGTACTTGGTGCCGTAGCGCTTGTTCACGGCGGCAATGGAGGCGTTAAAGACCTGCTCAAAATCGGCCACATTGTCGGGCAGATCGGCGGTGTGTCCATAGGGATACAGCAGGTACTGGGAGTAGGCGTGCAGGGAAAGGTACAGCTGGACCTTGCCCTTCAGTCCCTCAATGAACTTGGACAGTGACAGGGTCTCGATCTCGGAGAAAGCGGATGGACCGGCGTAGGTATCGGAGCAGGCACTGCTGCTGGCGCCCACCTCGTTCCAGTGGAAGCCCCAGTTCCTGTTGGGATCGGCACCAAAGCAGCTGCCGTAGGGAGTGCGGGTCTTGCGCCACATTCTATCCGTGGTGTGGGTGTAGACATAGCCATCGGGATTGGCGTGGGGCAGGACGTACCAGGTGTAGTTCTCGGCCAGTTCCTTGATGGACTCCACCTCGGAGGTCAGCAGCTGGTTGATGATGTAGGTGGCAGCAGCGGGAGCAATCCACTCGCGGGCATGGATACCGGCCTCCAGGAAAATGCCGGGCTTTTCCTTGCCATTCTTTTTGGCACCTCCCCTGGTGATCTTAACGCCGAGGATGGAGCGTCCCTGGTAGGTCTTGCCGCCCTCAATGAGAGTGACCACTCCGGGATTCTCCTGGGCCAGGGTCTGGAGCCAGACATAGGTGTCGTCGAGTTCGTAGTACTGGGCCCAGTTGTAGGCCTTGGTGGCACGTCCCTTGATGGCGACCTTCTCGTCGATCTCGTCCAGAGACTTCTGCACATCGCGCGACTGCAGCTCGTACTTGATTTCCGACCTGCCCATGATCTCCAGGAAGTCGGGCACCTTGTGAGGAGCCACCACGATTTGGATATCGGCACCCACAAGATGGACACCATCCAGGAACATAATGGAGTCGCTGGATCCCTCCAGGTCCTTCAGCACCGCCAGTTGCTGGGCATTCTCCGAGTTGACCTTGTACATGCGGTAGTTGTCATAGCGAACACGTTCGGCGCTCACGGATGCGGTGGCCACGATGGCCAGGAGGGCGAATAGAAGGCACTTGGTCAGCGACATGGTTGTCGTTGGTTTGAGCCAACACCGGGCGAACCACTTCCTTTTATAGGCCCCCGATAAGAACTTCAACAATTCACTAACTGAATCTAATTTACGGTCCGCGACTGCCTGTGACAATTGCTTGGGCAGTAAATATTGGAGTAATCGGTGTTCACCATTATCGCCGTCTTAACGGCTGGGCCTTTTAAATCACTTTAATTCCCGACCTGCTCTCGACTGATGACGTCTTGAGCTCCTCGGGAACTGACATTTCATCAGCCAATAATCCCGTTGGCTGGTCATGAAATTTTAAGTGTATGACAGTGTTGAGATCTTCGTTCAATTGTACCACCTATTTAAGAGAATGTCAAAAAAAAGGCTTCTTAATATTTTACATATATATAAATTTCCTTCTTAGTATTACTTATATCTGCTCTAAATTATAAGCTCGTGGCTTTTGTTTATATTCAATCTTTGAATAGTCATTCTCTTCAGCAAACTACCATTTCAGACTGCGAAATTGATAACATTTAATCAAATCATTATTATCATCATTCTACTGAAAATTTACTGAGCGAATTTGGACTTTTTCACTTATCAGCTTGTTCACGTTATCTTTTTAATCAAAAGCTGGTTACGTTTGGTTCTTTCAGAAGTAACAGATATTTCCATTCATATCTTATCAACAGTACATCGTAAGCTCTATCTGCTACTCAATTTTGTAACCCTCGATTTGAGCAGCAGCCCTAATCATTTCCACCAACGAATCCGTGGTCTCCTGACCCGTTGGTATTATTTGAGAAGCGGGGAGTCTAAAGCCTGTCCAGAAACTGTAGCCAGAAGGTCGTAGCTCGTAGGTGAAGGAGTACTTGACGTTGAGCACTCCATATGCCCAATCCATACTGGAACCAGCTGCCGGATAGATGGCATCGTAGACATTTCCTCCAGTGTACCGAGTTCCGTAACGCCGCTTCACTGCACCCACGGCTGCATTGAAGATCTGCTCCAACTGGCGATGATTTTCGGGCAGTGCGGATGTGTGTCCATAGGGATATAGCAACAACTGGGAGAAGGAGTGCAGCGCGAGGTACATGAACATGGGTTCCGGCACCGACTTCAGATACTGAGAAAGAGTCTCAACCTCGGGTTCGGAGAACGCCTTGGGTCCAGCGTATGACTCCGAGCAGGGATCAGAACTTGCACCCACCTCGCGCCAGTGGAAGTCCCAGTTTCGATTGGGATCCGTTCCCACGCAGTTCTTCTCCTGCGGACTCCTTGTCTTGCGCCACATGCGGTTCTAAAGGGACCATGAGGAACACCTTATTGGATATGTGCTGCAGCACCAATTTAGATGCTTACCGTTTTGTGGGTGTAGACATATCCGTCTGGGTTGGCATGGGGCAGGATGTACCACACATAGGATCTGGCTAGACCCATGATCTCCTGCTGCTGGGAGGACAGTAGCTCGTTGGCAAAGTAGGTGGCTGTGGCAGGACCAATCCATTCCCTAGCATGCATTCCCGCCTCCAAGAATATAGACTGCTTGTCAGCTCTTCCGTCGTTATGGTTAATCCTCAGGCCCAGGAGCTCTCGACCCTCGTAGCTCTGACCTGCCACGAATACACTGACGATATCCGGATACTTGCCCACCAGATTCTGCATCCACCGATGCGTGTCGTTCAGTTCGTGGTATTCACTCCAAGAGTAGTCATCACTGCGTCGATTCGCATCCGCAACGGGCTCTATGTCCAGGGATAGACTCGCTTGGGCATTCGCGTCGATGAGTTCAGGAGCGAGTTCCAAGTCTTTGACGAGTTTGAGAAAGGCTCCATCGAAGCCGGGCGCCACTAGAAAATCCGTGGGCCCAAGATGCAGATTGTTCAGTACGACAGCATCCTCGCTATTGGCCTCCAAAGATCGCAGACCCTCCAGTTGATTCGCCTTCACTGGGTTCACTCTGTAGACCTTGTAGTTGTCGAACCTCCGGCGTTCAGCCAAGCAAAAAGTAAGAATATTAACCGACAGTAGCACCAGCAGAAGCTTCATATTGGCACTAGTCCAGGGTTAGTCTTGCTCCGGGCCTTTTATACCCCACCCGAGTGCAGTGAGGCATACTAATTTCTGATTGTAACACACCACGCCTCCTCCAATAGATTCCATCACCAGGGCAACTCCTCTCTACAGGCGGTGGCCCTTGATCTGGACGATATGGCCGATCGCCTGCTGGTGCTGGCTCAGTTCTACCTGAACCCCCTCGAATCCGATCAAGAACGTTGGAATGCCACGGAGCTGGAGCGACTGCACCGGCTGCTCGTCGATTACCACAACGGCGGTGGTTACTCGGTGCGCGATATACTGAGGGACTTGTCGCCCGGTTGCGGGGATCTGGTGATTAGGGGCATTGTCTTTGGGGCGCCCGTCAACACCAGTCAACTGTTCCTCAAGAGACCAACATCGTCGAATGTGTGCTGCATATTTAACTATCGACGGCCCAGCTATTCCCAATTTCCGTAAGTGTATACTACGTGATATTGCTATGATATGATCTACCTAACATTAAAGTTTAATAGCACCAAGCGAGCGGAGGACGACTCCGAAATGAGAGCTGTGCCAAGGGTGGTCTTTGAATCGAATTCCATTTTGAACAGCGTCCAATTTGTGCTGCAGGATACTCCGAAGGAAGATATCACAAACACCTTTCACTCCAATAACGCTTTTCATGTAAGCTGACAGGCTTACAAATTGTAGACTCTTAGGATTGATTAACAGCTCAGTTTCAGTTTTTAAGTTGTCCTCTTCTTCGCTGCTATCCTTAGCTCACAATTTTCCCCCAAGAGGACTATGCCACCATTCAGTCCACGACTTTGGGAGAGGTACTGGTAGATCACTACAGCATTGTGGAGATTCCCATCCAGCCGATGTTCTTCAGCTCAGGTGAAGCGGTTCGCGGAGTCTCGCCACATATACGACGTTGTTACTATCCCGAAGAGGGCATGCGATTGCTCAACCAGTTAGTACCCATCTTAGCTAATCCATCAAATCTCTGGTGAATCTCGTCCTTACAGATCTTACTACTCCCTGGACGAGTGCCTCCTGGTATGCCGCATGAAGAGCATGATCGATCACTGCGGCTGTGTATCGCCGCCCCTGGTGGGCAGTTCCATGGACTTCGACTACTGTATGCTACCCGATCTACCCTGCCTTACGAGATGGAAGAGCATTTGGTACGGCTACAGTGACTTCGCCTACCTGCAGAACAACGAGGAGAACTTGGCCCAGAGGAAATGCGAGCACTGTTTGCCCACCTGCAATGGAGTTAGCATGAGTATCACCACCAACGTGGCTCCCTTGAGGCGCACTTATAATATCACTGGTTACTTCACCGGTTTACTGTACGTAATGTGCCCAACATTTTCCTTGCTAAATAATGAATTTAAATATTTTAGAAAGGGACTGACCAACGAGCGACCATTAGCCATCATAAAGCTCTTCTTTAAACTGCGCTTTGCCCAAGCTACAAAATCCCAAATGGTTAGCAGTTGGGTTGTTCTGCTAAGTAAGTTCATTAAATAACTAATATGAATATAAATATATTGTACCTTTAGATCGTTTTGGAGGCATTCTCTCGCTCATGTACGGTTTCAGCATAGTCAGTTACATAGAGATCCTGTACTATCTTACAGGCAAAGGGTTTGTCTATATATATAGGTCATTCTTAGATAAGGAGCCAAAGAATCACCACAATTCTCTTTACTGGCGTGAGCTTTTACCGAAGATCCAAAGAACTCTGCCAAGACAAGAATAACAGTGAGAATAATCTCACTTCGCTTATATACTGAGCATAATACACTGTATTTATAATTCGGTTCGCGCATGCTCACAAAAAATCAACAATAGAATGAACTTATATCAAAAACCGTATATAATGCAAGCAATACATCGCCGAAAATCTGTCACTATCCGGATCCTCGTCCCACTAGTAGTCGTCGCCTCGGGAAACGATTTCTTTGCAGGTGGGTCGCAGCATAATGGTGTGTTCGTACTGAGCCGTGTAGCAGCCCTTGATGTCGCACAACGGCGGATAGGCCTCCACAATGCCCTTGTCGCACAGATCCTTGAGAGCCATCTGGTACTTTGAGGCACCGGCGCGGTCCAGCCAGCGCTTGCAGAAGGCCAGGGTGCCGAAGTTTTTGTTGATGGTGCCAAGCAGCTGCTTGGATGACTGCAGGCGCAGCGGCACAAACGGCAGATCAAAGTTCTTCATGTAATGCGAGCAGTCCATGTCGTCGTGGACCAGACCGCGACCCGTCGAGCCGAACGTCTCAATGGCGTAGAATTCATCCTCCTCCATGCGAGTGGACTCGCCACCTTTCACAATGGGCACCGTTTTTCCAGCATGAATGCCTAAGAAATACATTTTAGACTTCATTAACATTCTGCACATAGCAAATTTGGAATATTTATAAATTGTTGCTTACGGTACGGGCTGATGGAGTGTCCATTTAAGTTGCGAATGGCCTTGATGGGATATGTTTTGCCGTCCAGCTCGATCTCGTATGACTCCATGACCTCCTGGATAGCGGCGCCGATGTCGCATAGGCGCACATCGATGCCCGCCTCCTTGATGCCCGTGTTGGTGGCCTCCTTGACCGCCTGCAGCAACTTGTCGTACTTGTTGTTGAAGGTCAGCGTGAAGGCGCAATCAATGATCCGCCCCTTGATGTGAGTGCCAAAATCAATCTTGCACACATCGTCGTACTGCAGCACGGTGGGATCGCCGGCATTGGGAGTGTAGTGGGCGGCGCAGTGGTTAAGAGAGCAACCAGTTGGGAAGGCCAAACCGGCCTCCAGGCCATTCTCGCCGATCAAACGGCGAGCAGTGTTCTCCAGCTCTTCGCAGATTTGGATCATGGTCATGCCCGGCTTTATGTAGCGCTGCATATACTGGCGCGTCTGGCGATGGGCCTCAGCCGCCTGGCGCAACTCCTGGTAGATGTCCGTGTTGATGCGGTCCAGGGCACGCTTCTCCTCCGATGTGAAGCGGTCCTTGGCGGTGCGATCGTCCGGCAGATCCTTGGGCGTGGGGTGCTCCACGATCTCGCCCTCGGGGAAGTTGCCGTCTGGATAAAGCTTGGCAATGGGTATGGTAGGCGGATCAGTCTGACCGCTCTTTTTGCCCTTGCTTCCCTTCTTCTTTGCCGGCTGAGCGGCCGGAGCTGCCGGTTTGGCATCTCCGTTTGTGGTGAGTTCTTCGTCGACGCCTTCTCCGGAGGCCTTTTTAGCTGCCGCTTCTGTGGGCGAATGGGTAGGTCAGTGGGTGGTGGGTGGTTGAGCAGAGAGGTTCGTGCAATTGCAATTACCGCAGTGCACTGCTCGCATGAGGTCACTCACCTTGGCGGAGCTTCTTGTTGTTCGGCTTGGGCTTCTTTTGTTTCTTGACCTCCTCGCCAATCTCGGGCGTTGCCGCCTCCACATTCAGGGTCTCGATTGCGGACATTTCGCAGTGCCTTGGTTGCTGGCTAAACGATTAAATAAACGAAAATCTAGCGCGCACTCTTGCCTGGCGATGGCGATGCGGAGAAAAGAACAAAAACACGAGGTGTCAGAGGCCAGTGCTGGTAAACGGTTGGTGGACTATCGGAACCAGTGGATATTCAATTTCAGCGACCGTGCTTTTGTTATAAATTCAATTGGAAATTTACATAATTTGTATGTAATTAACAACACATTAAAAGTTTAATGAGTATTATATTTGAATATGCTTTTTTATTTATAAAAAAGTCAAAGCCACCTCAGAAACTTTCCTATAATTTAACATCATTATTAATACATATATTTTTATCCGATATTTCGTAATATCTTTATCTGCGGAACTTTTAAGTGTTGCAAAACACGAATGTGGTACAACTGTAGCCCTGGTTGATTTTGTTTATAATACTCTGGTGCTTTCCGAATCCCATTTAAATGGACGAAATCCTGTTTCCCACGCAGCAGAAAAACAATTCCTTGAGCGACGGCGACGATGTCGACCTCAAATTCTTCCAAACTTCTACCGGCGAGCGGAAAGACAGCGAGACCTCGGATCCGGGAAACGATGCGGATCGTGATGGCAAAGATGCGGATGGTGACAACGACAACAAGAACACGGATGGTGATGGTGACTCTGGCGAGCCGGCGCACAAAAAGCTTAAGACTAAAAAGGAACTGGAGGAGGAGGAGCGCGAACGAATGCAGTAAGTCAGCTTTAAGAGAATACCCTCAAATCGTCTAAAAACCTTTCTATTTCCCTCCAGGGTTCTCGTTTCCAACTTTACGGAGGAACAGCTGGATCGCTACGAAATGTATCGTCGCTCAGCCTTTCCCAAGGCCGCCGTCAAGCGTCTGATGCAAACTATCACCGGCTGTTCCGTGTCCCAGAATGTTGTGATAGCCATGTCCGGCATTGCCAAGGTCTTTGTCGGCGAGGTAGTGGAGGAGGCCCTCGACGTGATGGAGGCCCAAGGAGAATCCGGTGCCCTGCAACCAAAATTCATACGAGAGGCAGTGCGTCGACTGAGGACCAAGGATCGGATGCCCATAGGCCGATACCAGCAGCCCTATTTCAGACTGAACTAGCAAGTCGTGGAGTTAAGAATATAGTTTGTAAGACTGTTAGTCAATATAAGAATATATGTATAGAAAAGAAAAATTAATAAATATAAAGATGTCTTTACCAAGCTTACCAAGAACTCATTAAGTGAACGTTTTAAAATGAGAAAAAGAGAAAGTTTCAAAGCTTATTTTTATAAGGAAATTTATTTTTCTTAAATGTTTTTTGACAGGTCCGTATGGCGTTAAACCTTCTTCTACATCAATTTTATGTAGCTTATTTATTTTCAATGTTATTTAATTAATCCAGTCATTAAGTAGATATTATGTAGTTATCATCCCATTTGTTGTACAGTAGAATACGCATCCGTTTACAAAAGCATCTTTATTGAGTGGGATCGCTAAATGAATGTGTTCCGAAGTTACTCCAATCGCCGGGCCTCGGCTTGCATGGTCTGCAGTACGATGTGTGGCACCAGGTGTGTGGAGGCATAGTTCAGGGGCACAGTGGCCAATGGCGCTGAGCCATCGGATGGGAAGTTGAGCTCCTGGGCCATGGGCATGTCCCGGTCGATGACATCCTGGGCGATTAAGGTCTTGGTCTCCTCGTACTCCATGCCCGCCTCTGGCTTGGCGCCCATCAAGAGTTTTCCGCGCTGCACACCCATGTACTGGGTGGCCTTGGCATTCAAAGGCAACTGGCCGCAGGTGTCGGCGTGCACCTTGCGATGGGCCTGCAAGTTGGAGATGCAAGTGAAGCGCTTGCCACAGTTATTGCACAGGAAACGCTTGATGCCTGTGTGCACGGTCATGTGGGTGAGCAGACTCTCCCTGTACGGATACTCCTTGGGACACAGGTGACACTTGTACGGCTTGTAGTCCGTATGCCGCGTCTTCAAGTGCGACTTGTATTGCGCCTTCACCTTGAATGTCTTGCCGCACTTGTCGCACTGGTACGGAGTGTCTGCTTTGTGAAGGAGCATGTGCGTCTTGAGAATACTGCGGAAAGAAAGAAACGTTATTAAAATTGCTTCAAGAAACATTAAATCACAAATAGTTGTTACACCAATTCGCTTCTTACCCAGCGGTGGACAAGTGCTTGCCGCAAACGCTGCAGCCGTAGAGCGGTAGGCGGCCACAGTCAGAACGAACGTGGTCAGAGAGCGAGGTGCGTCCGGTGAACTTCTTGCCACACTTGTCGCAGATGAGGTTGCGCTGCTGGCTGCGCGGCTCCTTCTTCGAGTGGAAATTGCGTTCGTGGTTCTTGAGACTGTCGTGGCCGGTCATGTACTTGTCGCATTTTTCGCAATAGAGCAGTTCCTTGTGCTGAGCCCGAGCATGCTCTGTAGCCTGTTCCTTTGTGGCGAAGAACAGATTGCAGTAGCATGGGCACTTGAAAGTCAGCTTGCCATCTTCGCCATGCACCTTCATGTGGGTGACCAAGCGCTTCTCCACCAAATAGATCTTGCTGCATATGGGACACTTAAAGACCTCCTCGTCCAGCTTAGCATGGACGTCCACGTCCTTAAAGATCTCTTTCATTTCTGCCTCATTTAACTTGTGGTCGTCGCGCAAATGTTTCTCGTAGGGCTTGCGGATGTGATAGATTTTTACGCAGTGTGGACACTTCCAGGATTTCTCCATCTTGTTGATCATCTTAAGGCGTTCCTTTAGCTCCTTTTTGCTGATCTTAGCTACGCGTTTTGGTGTACCCGATGAATCGTCAGGCGAGGGCGATCTAGGTGCGTTTCGCTTGCGATACTTTCTCTTAACCACAGGTATCTTTTCTTTTGGCGGTCTGCCTCGCTTTCGTGGTCCGGGAGGTCTTTCCATTTGATGACCCCTAAGGGCTAAGACATCTTCTTCCGCAACCTCAACTAGCGGCACGGCCGCTATCTCGTCCAGTATACCAGCTCCCTGTTCCACCTTCAAGCTCTCGAAGGGCTTTAAGCCATCGCCCTCATTGAGCAGCACATCCAGCAGCTTATCCTTTTCGTTGCTAAAGATATCGGTGCTTTCGGTCTTCACATACATGCTGGCGTCCTGGTACTCGAAATCCTCTTCGTCAAAGGCCTCCACCTTGACCATAGCCGGCGGAGGAAGCTGGAATCCGGATGCATCCGCATCGTCTTCACTGTTGTTGGGTTCGAAGTCGGGACACTCGTCACCCGAGTCCGAGTTCTGGCTCTCCTGCTTGAGTTTCGTCTTCAGTCGACTGGCCAGAGGAATGTCATCATCGCTATCTTCCGATTCATCGGTGGTGGTATCTTCTTCATCATCGGAGTCCCTCTTTCTGCCCTTCTTGCGGAAGGTCTTTCGTTTCTTCATGCCATCGGATGAGTCGGGCGAATCGTACTCCGGCTGGCCACAGGTGTCGGGACGACTACGTCGATGCTTGGATAGATTGGAGGCGCTAGAAAAGCGGGTATAGCAGCACTTGCACTCCATTGGTCGGGACTCCTCCTAAGAAAGGAATAATATTAATTCGCAAACGGTGTCACTGTTTCGGATCTACTCACCTTCGAAAGCTTTTCCTCGCCACACTTGGTCCTGCAGTGGCGACGGTATGCCTCCTGGTACTTGTACTCCGCCCCGCACTTCTCACAAACGAAGGGTTTTCGCTCCTGGCCAGCTACCGCGCCGGTGACTCCGTGCTCATCCTTTGCATGCTGGGTCAGCTCCTCCTCGTGGCAAAACCGAGCATCGCAGTGGCGGCACTCGAAGCCGCCCGGCGGCTGGTGCTTCTTCACGTGCTTCACATATCCGGCCAGGGAGACCAGCGCCTTGTTGCACACCGGGCAGTGCAGCTTGGGTATTCCGTCGGTGGTGATCTCCACCAGAAGTTTGGTGGCTGCCGCCGCCGCACTGCTGCTTGGAGCCATCGACTCGGTTTCTGTGAATGGGAAATGTAGATTAGAGAGTGGAGGGGAGAACGTAAACAAATGCAAATTTGATTTTCAGTTGGTTTGGGTTTGTATGCGCCTACCAGGGATGGATCTTTCAAATGCACTTGACACAATATTATTGTATTTATACTTAATATACGGTTTAGTACAATAGAATATATATTTTATATTATTTGTAATATGTAAGTCTAGTCAGTTCTAGTGGCTCCCCTTTTTTTCTTATTTTGTTGTTCTGATTCTTACTGAGCAAACTATCGGTGAAATTTAATAATTATTCTTTTGACTGCTTTAATTCTTATTTACGGGATATTGCAGATAAATGTTTGATTGTCTGAATTGGTAGAATTTTCTTAACGAACAGTAAACTTACAATTTATGGTTTATAATATTATGTCCCACTTTATGTCCCCTTTTTTATGTTTTTAATTTATATTTTTCATTTTATATTGGTTTTCACATTAAAAAGGGGATTTATTTATATATATGCACATAAAAATGTAAACATGTTCAGTTCCAAATACATTGTACGAAATCAATAGTAGATTTGCAACGGCCATAACATATTTTAGTGCCATAAAATGAATGTATTCATTAGTCTCCTTCAAGACCAACTATCGGGTACGAGCACTTTGTTCGATATTCAATTCGTTCTTGCAACCACCACCACCGCCACCTACAACAACAATAACAACGACGGGCAGCCGATTAGCGACGCTGTGCTGCAGCCCTGGTGGCGTTGCGTTCGCCGAGTCGGTGGGCGAGTGACGGGGAAGGCGGGGCAGGTAGGCAGGACAGCGACTTGAAGTGCGCGCATCACGCACAAATGCTCCTAGTTGGCCTGCATCGGCTGTACCCCGAAACGGGGCTCCACCTTAGCCTCCCGATATCGGGCGATTCACGTCTACATATCTACACCTACACACACCATACACCATGTACACCGCATATACCATATTACACTGTATAAACCGTATACACCTACCCATATCGGTTCGTTTGAGTGGTGCTTCCTTGGACTTGGATTGTGGGCCCTGTACTGCTTCTGCTCTCTCCACTCCTCTCAACGACGACTCTCCGAGATTCTCAGACACCGCTGAGGGGTCAGACAAATACAAATGTCTCGCTAATGATGGCTTCGCCTGATTCCGATTTCGAGTTCTTCGATTTGGGCTTTGGGTGCTGCGGAACACTTGGGTTTTGCGCCGATTGCAGCTCGCCGCATTTTCACTCACACTATTATTCGGCTATTATTGTTTGTTGTGGTCGGGCCGAGCACTGCGAAAAATATTAACAACTCTTAAGTACACTTTAAAAAATGAAAAAACGCCAATGCGCTGCTGGCGAGTAAATTATTTTTCTTTGTGCAGCTCGAGGGTGGCAATGCAGCCCTGGTCGCAGCGCTCATTTGAGCGGCGGAACTGGTTCGCCCACAGCATTGCCTCGAACCAGTTCGGCATGATTCTTCTCGTTTATTTTTGATTATCTGCCTTTAAACTGGTGGCGCCATTTGCACTCCACGATTTGAAACTTTGAAAAAATAATTTTAAGTTTTCTTTACAATAACTAAATTGTAATAAAAAGTACAGTAGTATGATAGTGCGAAAAGGAGACGGTCTTGCATCAATCTGTTATACTACTTACTCGCCGATTAGATACATAAATTTTGTTCACTGCACAACGAGAGAGCCCGCACAGCAGAGTTGCATTGGACAATTCTCGGCGCGCAATTTCAAATTCAAATTTAACAGATACTTCAAGTGAAGCCACGGAAAGTTTGGTTTTAAAACATAAATTTCTTTAAAAATATATTTTAAATTTGCATCTGATTACAATTTATCACTTAAATGGTTTTAATGCATAGCGAAACTAAGTTATCATTTTCTTTTCAATTTCAATTGCACTTTTCCTTATCAACTCTTTAACAAAATTTCATGTCTTTTATGGGCCAGTTTAGTTTGGTAATCTGTAAATAAATGAATAAATGTATAAATATATAAAACTTTTTTACTTAAAATGAAACATTTTAGTAATTTATTTTTATCTTTTTTATAAGCGGTTATGCTACGAAACCTCTTCTTCGTGTCCTAATAAGCATTGTTTTTTCCGTGTTGAGCTTTGACCGTGCCCAATTTAGACCTTTGCCAGCCGTTTGCGATTGATACCCAAATCCCCCAGCCCAGCGCCCAAATACCCGATTGTGCCATCTAAGTGCTCGAAGGCCATGGAGTACTCTATTTTGATTTGGGGGCGATTACATTCAGGAAATTTACACTCATGCAGTTTATTGGGCTCGAAGCTGATTACAATTCTGTGCCGGCAATTTAACCCAACCCTCCTAGCAACCAAAGGTGACGTCAATGTCGGTGTTAGCCCGTGTGGGTGTGCGAGTGTGTGCGTGTGTGTGAAATATGTGTTGTTTATTTGCATGCATATGGGGGCAAACAAATGCAGAAGGTCAATGCTGAAAGAGTGGCTTTAAGAAGAGGCACAATGTGATAAACAACATGTAAAACAGTAGAACAGAAACTTTATGGAACAGCATAGTGTATATTTCGATGCCCAGAAGATGAGGGTGAAGATTATGTAGCCTGAAATTGTGCCAGCAAAATCAACACACAAGTTGCACAGCAACAACTTAATCAATTCTGCCACTGGTCCTGCCAGTCCTGCCATCCACGCCGCTTATTGTGTTTGTTTATTATGCAAATTTGCATTAATTTTTCGTAAGCCGCACACGTGATCCTGCAGCAGCAGCAACAACTGTGCAGCAGTTGCAACTGTTGCTGCCTCCGTTTTTGGGCTTCAAAATTGCTTTCGAGCGCAAATCGTCGGCAAATTTCATTAAAAATGCATATATACACACACACTCAGTTGTGTGTGGAAGCCGCCCCTATCCGCATTCTCCTGCCCTTTGACCCCTGCCAATGTCTCTCTTAGTACGCCTGCCATGCGCTCCCTTGAGATTAGTCAGCAGCAAGGACATTTCGGAATCTTTTGTTTTATAAATAGCCCCCCCTTGATAGACAATTAAAAATGTATCTTGCTTTCGGCAAGAACAAGTCTATCAATAGATGGGAATTAAATGCATGTAGAGAAACGGCGGAAGGACCCCTTTAAGCTGGCCCAATCCTTTTCCCCTCCAGGTGGGGATTTCTCAGCACTTCCTTACCCGTACCCTTACCCTTACCCATTCTGTCACTGCCACGTAAGTTAGCCTTAAGAAAAGTTTTCATCCTCACATGTCTAAGCACTTTGTGCAAATTGTTAACGTTGCTGCTGCGTCCTTCTACGCACAGGGGCAACAACAAGAACAGCAACAACAACAACAACAACACCACGGGCAACATGAGTAAAAAAGCAGCATCAGCAACAGCCTCGGTGGCAACAAAGGCAACAGCAACAACCACAGCAGCTAGAATGCGGCAACAAAGACTTCAGGTTATTGCATGCATTTTAATTAGTAGACAAGCCAAGTGGGTTGCCACGATACATGTACATATATGCACATATATTACTTTATAGCCCCGACATAGGCACATCCTTGCATATACGTATGCATATGTATATGTAGATGCAGATCTAAGAAGAGACCAAATTGCCTTCCCATGGGTAAAGCAATCAGTTCCGCAACAATCGAACATTCAAAGCTGGAAAAAGCCGACTGAATGCAAAGGAAAACTTAAAGGCCCATTTATAAAGAAAGCTGGATTGTCACAGAATTTCGAATGCACAAATGCCACATGCTGCAAAGAAAGGCATGTTGCAGGAAAATTCGGGCGAAAATTGTTTCAAATCAGAGAGAAAAGTACAAGCTCAACGCAAAAATTAGATGACAAGGATTTGGAGAATAAAATAGTAGAAATACCAGTTTTACAGAAATATAAAATGAAACTAAAAAGGTAGAAATTCAAAAAGAAAAATTTAATATAAGCATTGCTTTAAGCTAACAAATAAACTATACAATCGAAATAATTGATAAAAGCAGAAACTGTATGAATAAGAAATTTTTGTTTGGAGAAGGGCGTGAAAAAACAAGTTTGCCAAATTTATCTAACAATACCCAAATGATATATGGTTTTGGGAAAGCCCTGTCAATTTGCGAAAGCGAACTATTCACGCGGCATAAGGATAACGGGTACGAGATGGAAAGTATTCGCTTGTAGGACTAGATGGCATAGATACTTTTCCAGCGATAAAAAGGACATGTGCATAAACAAATCTGGGCTCATCAGCGTCACAAACAAGACAATGATATATGGATCCGGGTAAACCTTTGTCAATTTATATAAGCAAGCGGTTCGGCTGGATTCGCACATGGCCGTCGCTCTGTCGCTCAGTCGCTCAGTCGCTCCGTGGACCATATCTCAGAGTCCTTTCGCTAGGATGGGACAGTCCGCAGAGCTGTAAGTGCGGACTTCAGCTGCGGGCTTCCTCTCAATCTATCATTCTGCCCTCGCTGGTGGCCCTGCACCACCCACAACCAACCAAACACCCAACCACCCACCCGCCGCCATCACGTTCTGTGCTAGTTTCTTGTATTTATTTTTAAATTGTCTCACTCACACAAGCCCGCACTGAAACACACACAACAGCAGGGACATAGACTCACTCACACACACACACACATACACGCACGTTGAATTTCATGGCGGTCCTGCACTCACATCTTCCGTGCAGGACGACAACTCATGTTCGTATTGGTTCGGTGAGCGTCCCTTGCCCACATCTCCTTCGATTTCTCGCAGTGTGTGTGTTTGCCTACATAAACGCGAAAGAGCAAACACAAGTGGTATTGCGACTATAGGTTACCCTCTTTTTTTATCTAAGGTGATTTCAAACACATTAACTTCCGATTTTTAACTATAGGTTTATAAACACTATGATTTACGTTTAGATGTTGTTTTAGTAAAAAAGGAAGTTCTTAAACAAATTCCAAATATTCCTTTCAAATTTTCCAATCCGTCAAAAAATACATACATATAATACTTTTTAGTAGTACTAATGCTTAGTACTGACATAATCATCAGCAATTTTGTATGCCTTTAGCTAGGGAAGGACTACTGGGTGTAAGACACAAAAAAATCTGTGTAAGCTCGCATCCGTGGGGCCACCGAGCTCCTCACGCGTCCCTGCATGTGTGCGTGAGTGTGTGAAAGTGTGAGGGTATGTGTGCCACGATGTCTATGTGTGTGTTGGTTTGTGCCACGCTGTCCATGTGTGCGTGTTTGTATGTAAATGTCCTTGAGTGCTTGACGGATGACATTCATAAACGTCACTTCAATTACCTCCACGCGCCAACGCCAGTGACTGTGCCACCTCATTCCTGGGCGAACCGATCCCTCATCCCCTCCCCCACCGACCGGAATTCACCCTGCCCCCGCACCGCCCCCTCCCCGCACCCGATTGCCTGACACCCATTTACCGCGAAAGTTGTGAAAAGTCAGTCAGCCAAAAATTAAAGCACTTTCTACTTTTCCGGTCTCTGGTTTACTTTTTCTTGTTTCAGTCATTGAAGAATTTCCTCCACCACAGGATTTTTGCGAACTAACTCATGAATTGAAAAACTGTCGTATTTGTACTTAATATTACAATTTCCACCTAAAAGGTGTTGTTTTTGGAAGCAACTGGGTGATTAGTAGGTTTGTAGGGTTTTGTCGAAAAATGTATTTCCCGATATGGTATCCTTCTCTGTACCCCTTTTTCTATACCCGTTACTCCTAGATTGAAAGGGTATACTAGATTCGTTGCGAAGTATGTAATGAAGCTTTTCCGATACAATAAAGTTAATTCTTGATAATTTTTTTTTTGCCTTTTTCTATCGGTTTGCTGTGAAATATTTTCTTCGCAATCCCATCAGTGATTTTTCTGTTTTGTTTGTTTTTCTTACATTTAACATTCTTAGAAAATTTTCCGAGAATTGTCAGTAGAAAACTAATGAGGGTTCAGAATTGGCTTTTTAATAACTATGTTCACAAGAAAAGGACTCTTATTAAGGACATGAAGAGAATGAAACTAATATTGAAACAACTAGAATGGTCTTCCCAGAAGCTCTTCTAACTGAAATTCGTCTGAAATCGTTTGAAAGCTAACCTTTTCAAACATATCCATTTAGTTCAACAAATCAAGGGTTCCTATAACGAGTTGCCAGGAATTTTAGCTCTCACCTTCGTTTTCTCCCTTAAAACTTGATGTCCTGTGAAACTTTTCCAGATCAATCGCTCAATGCAAAACCGAAAAGTCCTCCTAATTCGTTCTGAAAACCTGATCTTGATTCATGGTCTGGCATTGATTTTCTCTCAACAGCCTCAAAAAAGTGGGCGGAGGAGGCGGGGCCACAAACATTTGCGGCATTCGCCGTCGCTCTGTTATGTGTGTGTGTGCGCGTGTGTACGTGTATTGGTGTCTGTGAGTGTGCGTGTGGCTGTGTGTTTGTTTCGGTTTCCTTCACTTACACTTGTCCTTACAAATTTGTCCTTTTCTCAAATGTGAAAAGACGCATAATGTCCTTTTTACTCGCCCTTCTCTTCCGCTCAGCCCTCTCTTCTGGCTTGAGCCTCTGTGCTCCCAGCATTGCCCTCTTTTCCTCTCCCTCCCCCCCTTGCCCCTGGGCTCCTACCCCCTGCACCCCTCCCCAGTTCCCTTCCTTTTGTTACTACTGCGTTATACTCTTCCAAAGGTCTGTTTCCCTCAATGCTATCTTATCCTGAAAGTAATTATTTAAGTAAATTGTTTTAAATGTATTGATATTGGATAGTATTATTCGATAGACTTATATATACATATATGTATATAATGATTTGAAGTATACCTTTCGACATCTGCAGCAATAATAGAGTTTTCAGGGTATTCCAGGCCCTGGTCTTCCAAGCTAGCCATCCTCTTTGGTTATATTTCTTTTTGTTGACGACATTTTGCCTCGTCGACTGTCGTTTATTTTGTGTGTGTTTTCCTTTATTTTTTCGCTTTCCCATTTTTGTTTTGTCCTTTCTGTGTCTCTGCTGACGTTGGCTGCTGCTGAATCTGCTGCTGGCGTTTGCCGCCCACATTTGCTACTTGTAAATTATTTGCATTAGTAGCCACTTGTGCTTTGCTGTGCGCTTGTGTGAGTGTGTGCCTCGGGTCGAGGAAAATTCCCCCCTCACTCCAACCCCTCCCAATCCATGCGGCCTCCCCACTTTTCCCCTAACTTTTCCTGAGGCTCAGTCCACTGCGAATTCATTTTGTTTTGGGAATGAATCGGGACTTGAAACGAAACTTGACCCACTGTGCGTGGCCCAATGTGCGTGTTTGTTTAGACATACACACCCACACAACTACACCCGTTTGTGTATATGTATTTTCGCATTGAAATTTCCATTTTTCCTTTTGTTGCCGCTTCCCATTCTCTTTGTTCGTGCTGGCCTGGCCTGCACTTAAATTAACTGATTGCAACATTCTATACAGCTTTTTATGGCCCGATAAGAAGGTGGGAGGCGGGTACTGTGGCTACTCAGCCTTTTGCATAGTTTTGCGAGTCCCGAAAAAGGGGCGGAAATGGCTAGGGGCTGGCCACATGGGAGTTCTCTCTTTTAAGTGGCCAGTAAATGCGGTTTCTTTGGCTTGGCCAAGTACGGTGGACACTCAATGTGCTGAAATGAATAGAAAGTGACACACATTCCTCTTGTTTCCAAAATCTATATCCAATTTAGAATTTAGAATTATTGATTAATAAACTATATTAATATTTATGCATAATAAAATAATGATTTTATTACTTTTTTGTCCTTTCATCCTCAAAAATATCTTCTTTCTGCAAACATATTTTATTTATTTTTTTTATATTTATTTATTGAGAGCCCACCGTACCCATCGCTCTTTATTTCCAGCCATTTCTCTCTGCCTCCGAAAGGGCCAAACATGCCATGCAGCATTGCGTGCTCACAACGTGGCGTATGCGCAATATTTACATCCTCTTAGCCGCATGAAGGCAAAAAATGCATTAAACAAGACAACGGCAATGACAACAGGCAACGTGCGGAAAAGTGGGATAATGAGGCAGCCAGTTTGGGGAATTGCTGTTCGTTTAAAGACAGCGATTTCGTTCTCAGCCTGCTAATTGCGTATACGACATGTGTGATCCCCACTTGATAAGCCCAAAAATAATTAACTTAAATGACTCTGCGGAATGAGAGTTGGTTTAATTCGACTAATATTTGTGGAAGCGATTGTCGGGGTAATACGATGGCATACTTTCTGGGGGATCTGGAAGTTTGCAACGTTTCAACATGGTGGTTAAAAGCCATAAGCCAACTGGGATTGCGCGGAATATTCTTTTAATAGATGCAATCGATGAATAAAAATAAACATAAAACCAACGGCAGAGGAAGCTGCTACAAATGGGCCGAACAATTTACATAATCACTGAGCATTCAGCGGCACTACCAAATATAGCAACCGAAATGGGAACCGGAAATAGGAAGCCCAGTCAAGCAGAATGCCCGGCCGTACATTATGCGAGTATGTATACGGTATATACGCTATGTACGGAATATGCGGACTCGTCCTTCGCCTCGCAGCGATTTATCAAAGTTCATTGAAATTGTTTGTTTGCCCGCTGCCGCTCGCCCAAACATGTCCTTGAAAGGG
Organism: Drosophila yakuba; assembly: GCF_016746365.2. Classification (NCBI taxonomy): domain Eukaryota; kingdom Metazoa; phylum Arthropoda; class Insecta; order Diptera; family Drosophilidae; genus Drosophila; species Drosophila yakuba. The sequence goes on along the minus strand of NC_052527.2, from coordinate 12,557,042 downwards.
GAGCGGGTGGTGGGTGGTGGGTGGTGGGTGGTGGGCCAACGTCCTTGCCACTCTCGGCTTCAGCTGCTGATGATGACGACGTCATTCATTAAAATTTTCGCCCGTTATAAGTTTGGGCATTAAGCATTAAGCAGCAGTAGCAGCATTGAGATGTCAAGCGAATTACAGACCCCCAAACAAATGCCATAAAAGCCATTCACAGTGTGCAAAACTTTTCTCAGTTTTTTTCTCCGTTTGCCAATTTGATTTATTGCCAGCCCATGGAGATGTAATCGTGAAATGGCAAATGTTTCTGTGTGGGCCATGCGTTTGGCGGCCCATTTTTCTCGCCAATCATGGGCACAACTCCCAGCAAGGAATTCTGTATGGTTCTTCTCCGGGGACTCGTGTCACGGGTCCAGCTCACCCACGCAGGCGAAAAGCCAATGCGTGGTCTTTGATTAATTCTCATATTATATGCTTTATTAAGCAGCCTCCACCGAAAACCATATGCCCATGTCGTGTGCGACTGAGGAAAATCGCCTGCCAATTCCATTGTTATGCATATAAGAGTTATAACTCTTTTGTTAGTGGCTTCTGACTTCCACCATTTGTTTTGGCCTGTCGTGTCCAGATCTGGGATGCTTGGCTATCCCATATAAATTAATCGCTAATGACCATTTTTGGAGGCCTGGCAGATGACGGACCTTCTGGCTGGACTTCTCGTAGATGGCGAGCCCTTCGCTGATACGAGATTACTAATTCAGTCCGTCTGCCGTTCGTCTGTCTGATAGATAAACAAATAAGTACAAAGTCCACTGAGCCAGACATGAAAAAAAAGAACAAATTCAAAAACCTGACATTGATGTTCGGCAATGCCAATTTTGTAATACCCTAACTGGAGTCAATCAACTTTATTTCCCCAAGAAGAATAACAGACCTTGCCCATAGATATATATATCTGGTTTTCGCATAGTCCAAAGGTTGAAAACGCTGTAAGATTTTTGACCACTCATCGTTTCCTAGCCATTACGATCTCGTGGTGGATGCAATCTGATAAAAGTGCCGGTAAATGTGGACTATGACCCCTTAGACTGTGTTGATTCTACAGAGATACCTTAGAACCGATTGCAGTGCGACTAGGAAGAGCCGGGAGATTTCGCTTGTCTAATCGGTGAGTGGACCAATCCGGAGCGAGCTGAATGGACCTGGCTTGGCTATAAAAGCGAGTGGCGCAAGCGATTCTTCAATCTGCTCCAGCTGCGTTAGGTTCAGTCGTTGTTGGTGCTACCAGAACAGGTTTATATCAATATGTGGCTCGCTGTGTTGGCTCTGCTGTTTCTGCCACTGTGCGCTTTGGTGTACTTTGAACGGAAGGCATCGCATCGCCGCCAACTGCTCAAGGAATTCAATGGACCCACTCCGGTGCCCATTTTGGGCAACGCCAATCGGATTGGCAAAAATCCGGCAGGTCAGTTCCAAAACACCAGCCGTGGAGGCTCGGCTCACAGTCTACGCTGGGCACTGATAATGGTTTAGTGGGTGTTATCAGTTGTACTATAACCGGCTGATAGGAAGTCAGCTGGCATGGCCAAAGATCAGTCTGATCCTTATCGCAAACACTTTACTGGCTTTCACAGAAATACTGTCTACATTCTTTGATTGGTGGTACGACTACGGAAAAGATAACTTTCTCTTCTGGATCGGATACAGTTCCCACATCGTGATGACCAATCCCAAGCAATTGGAGGTAAGTACATTTAACTTGATTTTAGTTCAAAATGTACAAGTTAATCCAATCAATATTCATTTTTCACCAGTACATCTTGAACAGTCAGCAACTGATACAAAAGTCCACCATCTACGATCTACTGCATCCCTGGCTGGGTCATGGTCTCCTAACGAGCTATGGCAGCAAGTGGCATAAGCACCGCAAGATGATCACCCCATCCTTCCACTTCAACATCCTGCAGGACTTCCACGAGGTGATGAACGAGAACTCCAGCAAGTTTATGTCTCAGTTAAAGAAGGCGAGTGCCGGAGAAACTATCATTGACTTCCAGGAGCATGCCAACTACCTCACTTTGGATGTGATCTGCGACACGGCGATGGGAGTGCCCATCAATGCCATGGAGCAGCGCGACTCCTCCATTGTTCAGGCATTCAGAGAGTGAGTTTTGGAAATATGCACTTTACATTACTACATACAACTAAAACAATAATTAATTTTTAGCATGTGCTACAATATAAATATGAGAGCATTTCATCCATTCAAACGCTCTAATCGCGTGTTCAGTTTAACACCTGAGTTTGCAGCCTATCAAAAAACTCTGAAGACACTTCAGGATTTTACGTTTGACATCATCGAGAAACGAGTCGATGCTCTGCAGAATGGAGGTTCTAAGAAGGAGCACGATCCATCCTTGCCACGCAAGAAGATGGCCTTTTTGGACACCCTGCTATCCTCCACCATTGATGGTCGTCCTCTTACACGCCAGGAGATCTACGAGGAGGTGTCCACCTTTATGTTTGAAGGACATGACACCACCACCTCGGGAGTTTCGTTCTCCGTCTATCTCCTCTCGCGACATCCAGATGTTCAGGTATTTACAATATACTTTTTCCACATAAATTATTGGTATTTATTGTCTTCAACTGCAGAGAAAATTGTTTGAGGAGCAATGTGAAGTCATGGGTAGTGATATGAACAGAAATGTCAGTTTCCAGGAGATCGCCCAAATGAAGTATCTAGATTTGTTCATCAAGGAGGCGCAGCGCGTCTATCCCAGTGTTCCATTCATAGGACGATATTGCGACAAGGATTATGATATCAGTAAGTATCTTATATATTATATTTACAAAACAAAATAGTTCTACATTTTCTCCTTCCTTAGATGGCAGCCTAGTGCCCAAGGGTACCACTCTCAATCTGGCTCTCATTCTGCTGGGCTACAACGATCGCATCTTCAAGGATCCCCATCATTTTCGACCGGAGCGATTTGAGGAGGAAAAACCCGCTCCCTTCGAGTATTTACCATTCAGCGCTGGGCCACGAAACTGCATTGGCCAAAAGTTTGCGCTCCTAGAACTGAAGACGGTTATATCGAAGGTGGTGAGGTCCTTTGAGGTGCTGCCAGCAGTCGATGAACTGGTCTCCAAGGACGGTCGCCTAAACACCTACCTCGGTCTCTCACCAGGCGAAAAGTTGAAGTGCGAGGCAGGACGGCACAAATACGATCCTATTCTATCCGCGGTGCTAACCCTTAAATCAGACAATGGCCTGCACCTTCGTCTCAGAGAAAGGAGGTCCTTGCAAATAAGTAATATCAATAAGGAATATGCATACTGTTAGATACCTCTATTAAGTTGATATGCTGCGCATCACCAACTAACACCAATTAATCTATGTATCTTAAATTAATAAAACTCCAAGGCAATTAATGTTCATCACTTTTATTAGCGTATCCAATTAAAGTACTTTATTCTCCTGCCGATCTTGCAAATGACCACCTCACGCCAAAGTTGTAAACCATGAAAAGAAGCACGCTCAGTTTTAGATTCATTTTGGTTTTGAGTTGATGTGGTTTCCCTCCAGGCGTATTTATAGCTGGTTCAATTTCTGCCCTTGCCACGGCTTGCATAATTTATTATAATTAAATTATAAATGGCTTATGGGAGATTAAAATGTTTTGAATTCCAGATTTGGTGAGGCTACTACGCCGTATCCAATAAACAAAACTGCAGGCTTAGTTACGTTGACTCAAGCTGAATTGTAAGTAAAATAAATGCTTAAGCTATCAAATGATTGGAATGATTAACTTTAGATACTAAAGGCAGTAAATAAGTTTCATTGACTTCGACTCTAATGTATTGGTACTAGCTCAGAAAGTTCTGCAGTGCTTGTAGTTAAATTTTAAATTCCGAATTTTCGACTATTTCGTTCCAACTTGTTTCGCTCCCTTGTCGCAATAAATATTTGATGTGACGGCAAACTTGGCGGCTATCAGTGGGGCGTTGGGTTGGCTTGGATGGGATTGGGATTGGGATTGGGTTTTCTGCGGGTATCCTGTGGCGAGGGGTTAGGGACGTTGGGTAGATTTGGGGGAGCTACTGGATTTGGGGTCGGGGAGTTGGCATTGTTGTGCGTAGAAGTATCCGAGGTATGCGGCGTACCAAAACCGGGCATAATCAAAATACAATTGTGCGTGGAGAGTGTCCGCGTGTGTGTGTGTATTCGTTCTGTGTTCGCGCCTGTGTGAGTATGAGTATGAGTGGTTGTAACGCATGCACAAACGTTTATTTCTTTCTTTCTTTCTGTTGGCGTTTGTTTGAGTGGGTGGCGTGGCGGGGCGGGGGGCGGGGTGGAGAGTTGGTGTGGAGAACAGCTGCGCGTTCGCTCTCTTTGGCGGCTCTCGTACCCCCGAAAGTATGCTATAAACTGGAAACCCGAGAGCGAAAGCAGGAAATGCTCGTCCTGATGGGTTGTTAATGCAAATATGTGCGAACGGAAGTCATCGTAAATTAATTAATTACAAATCGAAGCGATGCTCGTCGTTGGTAGAAGCCAGCAGATGAAAATGAAATCGAAACTGAGACTGAGACTGGCACTGGCACTGAAACAAAACCCGATCCTGGCCAGCTGAATTCGCCCCCATCCTCCAGCAGCCTGGAAGTCGTTATCCTTTCGGCTCAACTCGGCTCACATTCGGCCCGCCATGGGCTTCGTGTTTGGCCTCCGGACTCGTGGTCGCCTGGCAGGGAACCCAAATCGTTTTCGGGCGCTGTGCTGACAACATCCTCGCAGGACCAAGGAGCGGATGGTGCGTCCCAAAGTCCTCCTGCTCGGTGTATGTGTGTGCAGAAACTTTTAACCGTGTGCGCTGTCTGTGTGCGTGTGTTGGTGCGCGAGGTGTTGGCAAATTGATTGCAGTTTGAAATCAAAGGAAAAACTTAAGCCAAATCGAAAAAGCTCACCTCCGTATCGAAAGTGCCCTAATCCTGGCGTACTTCTGGGGAGACAAAATGAACGATTTGCCGCAGCGGTGCACAAAATATGATATACAAAAAGCCAATTTTTATATAATCAAGCAATAAAAAGCCACAAAAATGATGGGGGCAATGAGGGGGCTGGGGGCGGCCGGGGCAAAGCGTTTTTCGGTCGTCTGTGTGAGTGCAGAAACACTAATGGCAGCCCCGTTCGTGCTTGTTGTGCGTTGGTGTGTGTGAGTCTGAGCCTTCTCGTGCTTGAGGCCTTTTTCATAAAGAGGTCAAAACGTTGCCTCTGCCTTCTGTGTGTGCGTGTTTTGTGTGTGTGTGTGTGTGTGTGTGTACGTGTATCTGTGAGTGTGCAGAGTTTCTTCATGCTTTCAGGTTGCCTTCTTTTTTTCGACTGGTCAAGTCAAGAAGAAAACTTAACAGTCAGACTTTCGGCAGTCACGAGGATTCGACCCCGTTCTTAAAGCGACCCCGCCCCTTTAAAGTTGCCCAGCAAATGATATAACAATTAGCCAGGAGTTTCCATTTGGCCCTGTTCGCATTTGGCTTGGCTTAAAGCGCGACTAATGGGATCTTGGTGGATTTTACGTTGCTTACACGCTGACCCCTTTCCCAATGGCTATTACAAATTATATAAAAGCGTTGCTTTTCTGGGATTAAACGATAACTTATATTGACCATCATAAAATTAAGAGTACAACTCTAAGTTAATGAGCTAATAAGAAAGAGCTTAAATTGCTGCATATTTTGTGGCTCTGCCTGTATAGTATAAACGATTTTGTTAAAAGTTTGTAATATTAAATTCTAGTAAGATTGCTGCGTTCACAGGACTAATCCAAAGAAAGTAGATTTTAAAGTTAGATTTTGTCTTTCGATGCAACTCGCTAAAAATGAACTATAAAGAAAATATCAAATGTCCGTTGGCTGCTTTAAGTTGATGTGGCAATTATGTAAAGCAAAGAAAGCGCAAAAATGTTACGCAATTTTCTAAAAAACACACACAAAACATAGCGGGGGAAAAACATAATTAATAACAAAGCCGCACGGTTGAATTCTTGGACAAACTCTGGCCGACGGCTAAAAATAACAGTGGAAAAAGGACAAAAAGGAGCGGATGGGCCAGCGGGGATGGGCAGGATTAGCAGGAGCAAGAAAGGACTAGGACTAGGAGCAGCGGGAGCTACTCAAAGCATAACAATGAACATAACCGCACATTCAGCCAGAAGCAGTAAAAAACGCTCGGTGGGCTGGGAAATCCGAAATGGGAAATGGGAAAGTGGGCGGAGATGGGCGTGGATGTGGGTGTGGGGAGTCACCTACTAAACCTAAATGAAAGTAAAAATTGTAAGCGTAAGCTAAAACAACAAACACAGCAGCAAACGAAAGCAAAAGCAAAGAAAAAGCCGTGAGAAAAGCGATAAGGCCTACCAGATAAGCGGCATCCAGAGAGGGACAGGAAAATTGCGATAGAGAGTGCGGAAAATTGTGCTCCAGAGAGAGAGAGAGTCTGGAAAATGGCAAAGAGAAAAGTTGGCCAAGAGAGTGTGCAATGATTTTGTAAAGAAATCTGACGCTTTTTGGTAACGAGCATACCAACCAAATTGGGTAGTAAAATTGCTACTCTTAAATGTGGAAAAGTTATAAAAAAGGGTTTTGATTCTTTTAAGTAATATGCCAGCGAAAAAAAACAAATAATAAATATAGTAGAACTACAACATATAATTTTTAAAAATAATATTGTCTAACAGAAATATTTTTAAAAATGTATTGAGAGTCAGGAAAAATGTAAACTAACAATAGTGTGTGAATGAAATGAAAATGAACATTGCGACTAATCTGAGCAGCGGGCTTGTAGAACAACCAGTTTAGCTTGTAACATGTACAAACTAGCTTAAATGTGCTTCAAACAAATTGAACTATATCCTTGCCACTTTCTTTCCACAGACAGGCGTCCTTTGAGCCTTAACAGTCATCGAGCGAAGCCTTCGAAAATGTAAACAAAAGCGACGCAGGCGCAGCAGTACTCTCTCCCTCACTCCGCAAGCAGTTTTGGAAAGGAAAGCCGAGCTTCCAGGCTCGCATCCTGGTCCTGGTCGGTGCTGGTTCGGTCCTCGGCCGTCGTTGGCTGTCGGTTTTCCAGCCCACCTCCTGGCCAGGCTCAAGAAGAGGCTCGGGCAGCCAGCGCTCACAACGCCAGCAGAGTGCGCAGCGTGATGTAGTCCAGCTGCAGACCGACACGGCCACCGTTAGCAAGATTCAGCTCCAGCTTTCGCAGCGGCCACTCAGGGAAACTTTTCCACACTCGGGCACGCATACAGGCACAGACCGCGTCGGAAAAGCGGAGAAGCGGAAAAGCCTCAGACAAATGGCCAGGAATAGCAGCAGCAGCAGCAGCAGTAGCAGCAAGCGCAGCAGCACCAGCAGCAGCAGCAGCAGTGGCACAGTAGCCGTGAGGGAGCCGTGAAGTGAAACGGAAAAGCCTGAAAAAAGGTGGCGTGAAAAGTACCACAATAGGCAGGGGAGGGGTGTGTGAAAATCTAGGGGAACAGCGCGCCCCGTGGAAATGGAAATGCCGAGGCTCCTGTTAGCCTCGCCAGCAGCGGATGTAGCCGCAACAGCAGCGGAAACAGCAACCTGAATCCGAATCCGCATCCGCATCCGCAATCGCGCCCGCTCCCAATTTCTCCGCTCTCTCCGTTCCGTGTTAATTGTTATTTATGTATAGTGTATATATAAAGTTGTGTGATACAAATGAATCGCTTAGATCTGACGGCAAGCGAGAAACTGTAACCTAAACTCAGTCTAATCAAAAGCGTACAACGACAACAAACGGTTTTGCAAGTGAAACGACATAACACCAAGCCAACAAACCAAACAAACCAAATAAACCGATCAAACAAGTAAACAAACAACAACATTAATCCAACGGGTCCAATGTTGCAGCCAACAACATGCAGCAAACAGCAACAGCAGAGGCAGCAACCAGCAATCGCAACAGCAGCAGTGGGAAGAGCAGCGGTCCAGGAGCTGCTTCAAAAAGCTAAAGATCATGGAGCCTTAGCAGCAGCAGCAGCCACTGCAACAGCAGCAGCAACAACTGCAACAGCAGCAGCAACAACTGCAACAGCCGCAACTGCAAGCCGCAACAGCAGCAACACTTGGTGCCACAGCGACAACATGTTGTCCGCAGGCCGCAGCCGCATCAGCAGCACAACGATAGACTTCAACAGTCGCCGGCGGAGGGGGCGCCTACGAGGCCACGCCCCCTTTGAAATGGCAATGAACAAGCAACACCAAGCTACGATACTGGACGAGTGTGTAAATATTTTCAAGCGCTTAGTATTATTAACATTAAAAACAATATCAGCAACAACAACAATAACAACAATAACGAAAGCAAAGACAAGAAGCAGAACAGCAGCGCTACCAGCAACACCTGCACCTGCAACTGCATCTGCAACATCATCTCGTGGTGCCTCCGCGGAGCAGTTGCTCCAACCAAGTAGCCGCAGCCGCTGCAGAAGTCGCCGCTGCCTCCGCCTGCCGATCTACAGCATCCTGCTGCTCTGCCTAACCACCCAGGGATTGGGACTGGGAGATGCCGCCAAGCCCAAGTCGGCCAAGCAGCACTTCGGTGGCAGCAGCAGCAGCAGCAACAGCAACAATCCAAACCAGAACCACAACCAGAACCACAACGATGTCCTGGGCGGCGTGGGCGCCCCATCGCAAACGTCCGGCGAGGACGAGGCCGAGATCATGTACCCCTTCCAGTCCGGGGAGCAGATGTTCGGTTTGGAGGAGGACCAGGACCAGGATCCGGAGCTCAATTCCAATGCAGTGCCCGGCTCCGACGAGGATAATGCGGCCAATCAACGTGGTATCAATGGTGAGTCTCCTTCCAACTCTGCACTTCCCATACCCATACCAATACCCATACCCATACCAAGTCATTCCTGCGCATACATATGTGGAATTTTGCATCTGAGCGTGAGTGTGTGTGTGTGGGTGTGGGTGCTGCTTGACTAATGGCATTCGTATTTAAATGAGCCTTTCAATTTCGGGGGCGAGAAGTTTTCAGCTGGGCGGATCCCTGCGTCAAACTTTTCAGCGAAGACAAATTGAATTTGCCTTGCATGGGGCATCGATGAGTTGGAATCGAGTGTGAGTGCTGAGTGCTGAGAAATGATAGCGTATAAAAGTTCAAGGCCCGGAATCGGACAAATGTTTAATGGGGATGCAGGTACATATTTGTTTCGCCCACATACGTTATCCACTGCAATTTGAAAAATTGTAATAATACAAAGAATCAAAGACACATCAGAAAACTAAACAGCATGTTTGTTAGGTTGGTTCTCATGATATTTTTAAAGAGTACTATAAATTAAAAATAACTGAACGTTTCGATGGCATTGTAAACCAGAAGTAAGATGTTGAGAGTATCCACATCTAGGGCAATTATTTTGCAACCACACTGCGTATGAGCGATATTTATGTGCTTACATCGCGTATACGTAACGCAATGCATGAAGTGCTTGCCACTGAGGCGAAAGAACCACAGTAATTTCCGCAACACTCGTATACGCTGCGTATACGTAATATGACGAACATAAATTATCCTGGCCGCAGCATAAGCGACTGCAAATGAACATAATGGAACAACTGTCTGCAGTTGGACGATGAAATATCCTTCTTTTTTTTCTGTATGCGCCCCAGAGCGTGTTAATGTGCGCCCAGCAAACATTCACATATGTGAATATATATATATATATATATATATACCTTTCTGTGCCACATCAGCGAAAGTCAAGCTGCTGCTCTTGCCTCCACATTCTGCACCTTTGCAACCTTTTGCGCCCCGGCAACCTTTCTACCTTATGCCCCTGATTCAGCCAGTCAGCCAGCCTGTCCTCCTCTGTGTCCTGCGAGTGTGTTTCTGCTCCCGTGAGCGGCGCAGTCACATTTTGGCCAACAATTAAACCCAACATTGCACACGGAGCCGGGAGCCATTTCTCATTTTAATGACTCAACCGAGCCAGGTCCTGTCACAAAGTGGCTGGGGCCCAGCTGTGTAAGTTTGGGGCAAAAAGGCTGTGATCGACGAAAGTTGACTCCTTTGTTTAAATAAAACACGATGACAACGGGCAAATCTCCGGTTGGGTATGGATGTTGATGATGTCAAGCCTTGATAAGCCAACGCGGTAAATCCCATCCAATCCTGCGCTTTGTTTGCCTTTGGCCACCCATTCCATTCCATTCCCTACCATTCCATTTCAATTCCCTGCTGCCATCCGCACAAGCAAATAAACCGACCAAATCGGAGCACTCGTGACACACAAAACTACTCGAAGGCGGGACGTGTCCTGCGAATTAAAAAATAAAAAAACTGCAAACTGCAAACTGCAATCTGCAATTGCGCAAGTACATTGCTACAGCTACAACTACATCCAGTGCATTGTTTGTTGTGTGTAAATCAGGCTTTAAAATTAACGCAGATTGCTGGAACAAGCGACGGGCCACGAGCAATTAACATGAAACTAGCGGCAAAAAGTCCACGAAAAAACGCGACGGAGGACGCACACAGTGAAAAATAATGCAGACAGAGCGCGGGCACATAACTCAGGTCACCCGCGCACTTACAAACATATACATTCGTTTATTTATATGTACGTATGTACTTACCTCCATATAAATGTGCACTGGTCTTCTCCACAGCGACCTTTGTTCGAAATTTATATATATATATTTATATACGCTCGTACGTACGTACATATAGAAATTCCTGGCAGTGTGTATGTGTGTGTATTTGCCTTGCTTTTGGCTTTTCTATTTTACCATCGACCCAAATTGCGAGCGCGCTCTCCGTATAATAACAACAAAAATACACACACTCTTGGCTGAAATATAGTATAAGTATGTGAGCTAGTGTGCGATGTGTGTGTGTGTGTGTGTGTGCGAGTGTGTGTGTGTGCTTGAGCCAGCACACGCAAACGTGGCTGTTAACGACGTTTCAGGCTCTCAACGTCGGCGTTTTGTGGGTGTATGAGTTGGTGGGTGGCAGGTGGGTGGCTTGGGGCAGACCCTGAAAAAAAAGAAAATAAAAAACAAGCAAAAGGAAGGAGAATATAAAGTTAAGTAAAGACCTCGACCTAAACGGCAGGCGGCCAAAAACTTGGTTTAACTTTTTGCGGGTGTGTGTGTGTGTGTGTGCTGGAGTGTAGGCAAACATTTTGAAAAATGATTGAGAAATACAAAAATACATAGACAGAAACAGAAACAGAGGCAGAAGAAGAAGAGAAGAGAAGCAGAAAAGCTGGAAAACCCCCGAAAACGAAACCGAAATGGCGGCAGCGGAAAAGTCCGAGACTAGAAGCCACCAAATTGAAGGCAGCACAAGCAGAAGCAGAACGAGCACGCACAGCGCCTTAAACACAGAAATTTAAATCGATAAATCAAAATGCCAACAACAGCAGCGGCAGCAACAACAACAACAACAACAACAGCAACATCAACAATAGCGTCCTGGCAAGGACGTGTGAGTTGCATGCTAAAAGCCACCAGAGAGACGATGAAAAATCCAACCAGCAGAAGCAAAAAAGCGCGCTAGTGTGGGTGGCAGGAAGTTTGTTTCCTTCCTGCCTCCAAGCCATTTCACTTTTTTTATTTTTTCACTACTGTGTATTTTTCTGTGTCGCTGTGCATGTGCTGTGCTTTTCGGTCCGAGCTGAAATGACAACATTTGGCCGCCTTTTTAATTATTGACATATCCCCCCCGCCGCACACGAGCGCCACCCATGACCAGTGTTCCTTACATCCTTGTGGCCACTAATTGCCCCTCCTGTCTGGCGGCTCTGATTCGGCATTCATTTCGGTTTCGATTCCAGCTGCAACTGAGTCAGCTCAGGTGCGCTAAGCCCACAGGATTGGGTATCCCGCCTGGAATCCAATCCAAGTCACGAATGAATCACGTACTGCCACTTGGATATCAATGAATCGCCCTTATCGCGCATGATTCATGCTATCCGGGGTTTTGTGGTCAAAGTCTTAGAAAACCGGTTAGCAAATGCAACCTCACAACGGTATCGAGTGTCATTCACAGCGAACTGCGTAAGCAAATCTTTCTCGAATGCTTTGAAAACATAGTAGATCTCGAATTTTGTTTGTTTTTATTATGTTAATATCGCGAGGTGAAACGATTTCAAGATATTTATGACTAGCTTTGACTGCCTGAACACAAATTATTCACAAATTAGTGAAAGATATGAATCGATTCCCGCTGAAACCTACTAAAAAGATTATGTCCCCTTCAAATGAGCTTTGTCTAAAAAGTATTTATGGATATTTTCTGATTCCATAACTTATTTGTTTTGTCCGCAAACCGCAATTTATTATTGCCAATAGTTTACTTTTAGGTTTATAGGAAAATTACAAAGATAAGTTGATTCAAGATTAATTCAAAAGTTTTATTAGAAACGAGTAATGGTTAAAAGGTTTCCTTGAGTTTAAAGTTTCAAAAGTTTTATTAGAAACGAGTAATGGTTAAAAGGTTTCCTTGAGTCGGGAAAGCCTCAATTGTTTTTAATAACTATTTTGGACCAAGAAAAACCTTTGTTGACTCATCAAATTATACGCTCACTTTCTGGAATACCTTGCTTATAAGTATATGGGTTTTTCATGCAATTCCCCAAAGTTAATAAGACAAGCTTATATTCAACACATGCTTTTAATGGTTCTTAACTTTAAAGTACCCACTTGTCGTAACAAGCAGAGAATACGTAGTTCTTCAATCGAATTTTTAATGTAACAACGTCGACAAACTTTAACCACTGCCATAAACTTTTGAATGCGAAAATTAGTTTAAGAAACATTTCCCATTAAATTAAAGGTTTCCCACTCCGATTTTCGGGTGTCTAGTTCGCTGCGAAATTGGGTCAAGCACATAGCATTATAATGTTGGCACTTTGGGCTTGGTCCACATCGGGTTTGCCCTGGGGATAGAGCTGCTTTTGATTAGCTAAAACATGGCCCCCACATGTGTGTAGGTGTGTATCTGAATGTGTATGTGCATGTGTAGTTGTATGTGTATGTGCATGTGTAGGAAGTGTATGTGTGTTTGCTTTGGGCCCGAAACTGTGCCAAGTTATGGCCGCCTAGCCGTAACTTTTGAAGGTGGCAAGAAACGCCACCGCGCAACCTTCATTGACAGCTGCTCATAGCCGTGATAAACCTTCTATGGCAATCCTTAAGAGCTTCTGCCCCCATCCCACACACTGGGCACACTGCGCCAGGACGAACGAGGCTCTTCTCTCAGCCTGCATTGATTCAACAGCCACTTGACAACCCTGCATGCACTGAGAAAAACGCGTTGTAAAATATGCCAATCCATTATCAGCGTTTTGTTATCTGAGTACGCAATTAAAAGAATGTATTTGTTTATGATTGAGTTTTAAAGATGATTCACATACGAAATAAATCACAACAAATTGCAGCTGTTATCGCAGTGATGACCCATCCAAGTGATATTTTCTCGCAGTGTGGCTCAGCTCATGCCGCTGGCGTTTTCGTTGGCTTGCATGTGCATTGCACGTTTGGCTTGCTCTGTTTTTGGCTGTTTGGCTGCTTGGCTGTTTGGCTGTTTGACTGTGGGACTGGCTAATCGATTCGCCAGCCACCTTGAAACTCTAGCCGCTCTCTGCGGAGCGTTTTGGCCCGTGCCACAGGGCGCTGTCTCTCTGATAAATTAGCAGGTGCTTTCACGGCTTTCACGGCATTCACGGCAGGTGCCCGCTTTTCCGCGGGTCAGAGAGCGTGAAAACGCGCGGACACCACTTTTCCTTTGTACATATATAAGTGTGTGTGTGTAGCTGGCACTTCCGCTTTGAGCTACCATAATGAACTTCCGGCCAGGCGTGCGATTTTTCTTTGACTCCGTGTAATTTTCGTGCGTTTGTTCAGCCGTGATTTATGCACACTGATGACGTAGCAGAAAGCTGAAAATCCGCCACCAAGTCCCAAAGTCATTTGGCCCTCTGCTTATCGGACCCTAATGAAGTTTAACCCCTTTGGGAGGGAGGGAGGTAGGTCGACATTGCTGAGAGAATTCCGCTTTATCTATCAAATAATACTTTTATTGCATTATCAGGGTACAAGAGGGGGTGGCACATAAATATTCATGGGATGCTTATATACATAGTTCGTTCAGCCCTTGCTATCATTTTCCAGGCCATTTCTATCCACCCATTCGAATCCCACTCCAATCCCTGGGTAAGCAAGCAATTTTGGGGCATGAATTGGAATTTTTGGCAACGGAATGGAATTTCACTATCCTGCAGCCCTTGGCACTTAATGGGTTAATCGATTAGGCCTCCCTTCGCTTGCTTTACGGGATTGGAACTCGCTTTGTGACTGGAAGAGGAGCCTACTTGGTCACGCGATTCCAGGCGCTGGAGTGGCGCTCCGCCTCGAAGAAGTTGCTCAACGTTTGGGGCAGGTTCTTGCGCTTCGCCTCCGTGCCGAGGATTCGCGGGGGCGTGTAGTAATTGCTCTTGGGCGTGGCAGCTTCCGTGCTCTGCTTGCCACTAATGCACTTCTCCTCGTGGGCGGGAACGGGAACGGGCGCCGGCGTAGGCGTGGCCACCTCTGTGCGCCACTCGAAGATGGGCGAACTGGCGCCGCCCTGGGGCAACTGCAACTGGATTGTGGCCCGGCTCACGAAGAGCTTCTCCTGGCCTCCGAAACTTTGGACTACTGCGGCTGCCATCTGAATGGATCGGTTCCCACTTGCGAACTGATTGCGAATTCGCACTGCGAGTGGCGACAGCCGCAGAGCATTCTGATGTGGCTTTGTTCTCTGGTTACGACTCCGGTTGCTCCGTAAACAACGCGTCTCGTTCGCATGACGCATATCACGTATCCGCCGGCAGTGTGTGAGTGGGCTCGAATCCCACATGGGGATGGGTCCGTGAGGTTCCAGCGGTGGAGTTGTGCCTCTAGGAAACCTTAGGTTGACATACAGTAACAGCTATATGATACTTTTGACAACTTTAAAGCTAAATAATCGAGAAAACATAACTCCCCGAACTCCAAACATTTTATCCAAATGAATATAAGTTTTTTTCTATTTTGCGTTTTCTGAAACTTTTCGCATCGGATGTGTAAACAAAATGTGAAAATATTTCTTTGTTTTGACTCAACTCGAGCTCAGCTGTTGGCTGACATCATCAAACGTAGTCTTCAAATGGTTTTGTGATGAAAATAAAAAACTTTTCTATTGAGATTAGAGGCAGTAGCACTGAAACTTGTTTCATTCTGAATGCTAATTACTTTCGAGTTCGGTCACGATGCCATCTCTACCGTCTGAAGTCTGCTGTTTTCTGAGCTCACGACCACTGCAATCGCTTAGTCAAATTGTGGCATTTCATACGCGGCACTCGGAACTGGTTTCCCTTCGCCCCTGATGAAGTATTTTATGTGGCGAGCAGGCAGCCTGAGAGGCAGACGCCCACATGGACAATAAACAATCAGATACAATAAATAATAAATAATATTTAATAGTCATTACTTTGTTACCTTCAGCAAGTGAACCAATAACAATTTGATGACCAACTCAGCTTTGAGGGGCTCGTGTTGGCTCCATAGATGGAATATTTTCGTCTATATATAATGATTCGATGGCGTAATCAATGTTTTGCAAAAAAGTGCTTAATTATTAAATCAAGATGCCTTAAGATTTACGTTGATGGAATATCGACTTTTTTCATAAATAATACAACTGTAATTTCAGATAGTTATACTTATTTCAATCTATTCTTGGAAGTACAATTCCAGAGTAACTCTATAATTCTGATTCATTTCTAAGAGATAATATAATGGCATGATATTTTACTATGCACCACAACGTCTATTCTAAATAAAATAAAAAAATATGTATCAACAACTTTTGTTTACGCCATATAATACTTTTATGAAGCTGGAATTGTTCAAAACCAATTATCATATATTTTTGTTTACATCATGGGTTATTGCTTTCAGATTTATAAAATATATAAATACCAGTTGTATAGTTCAAATAGCACTTGATTAATTCAATTGCACTTTTTCTGACAGATAAGATAAACATTTATCAGAACGGTGAAAAGCTCACCCAAAAGATTCGTTCTGCATCACGTATGAGAAATAATTTCAGCTTATCTTCTGCCTCAATTACTATACAATCAGTGAGGTAACTTCTTTAATGACACGTCGCTGTATTTGGTGTTTGTGTACATATTTCAGCGTTTCTGAGCCAATTTCTACCGATTTCAATTGGCAGTGCCCCAAGCCCATTGACCAACTCATAACTGCATGAGTAAGCCATCGGAAAGTCTGCTCATTTATATGTTTCGAGGGCCCCGATGCTCCAGTTCGATATGCAGGGCAGCCACTTCAAATCGGGTGTTAAGGTGTTAAGAGTGGGTTAAAGCCACCCACATACTCACACATATGTACAACCTACCAAAGGTTCGCAACCCTTTTTGCAGGCGATTGAATTAAATCTGATTCGAGAGACGACGACGGTCGTCACTCATTAAGCATTTGCCCAGTGATTCATAAGAATCATTCACTTGTGGCTCACGCTCGATGTCGGAACGCCCACCGCCCCCACAGAAAGTGGGTGGGTCGAGTGGGTGTGGTGCGGTGGGGCCGTTAACTGCATGCAAATTGCCGACTATCTGTCTGTCTGTCTGTGAAACCGGTTATAGAGCAAATTTCTTTGCTGCCCGTCTAACCGTTCGATATATCTTCTCGAACTGAAAACAAAGTGAGTCAATCCAGACTCTACATAAGAGGCGAAGGAAACAGGGTTCTCCTGCGCTCCTACTTCAAAAAATATTTCCTTACATCATAAATGAGTGAAATATTCAGAAGTTCTCATTCGCAGCGATGTAACAATCAGCTGCCATTTTAAATTTCATTATTAACACAGTTCATTGTGGCATTGTAACCCTTTCCCTCTGAAAAAACCTTGAATGAGTCTACTACTACACATTTTCTGAGAGGAGAATAAAGCCTAAGTTAGATGCAAGATACAAATCCCGAGATGATTTATGCCGGTTGCACAGATATAGTCACTGAGTTATTAGAACTATGCGAATGACATGAATCAGTGGAGCTGTGATCGGTTCCACGAGCGATTAAAGTCGCGTTAATTATTTACTTGGCACACGCGCCAAAATGATTGCTCACAGTGCAAACGATTGTTAAACATTTACATTGCAAACATTTACCATCAACATCAACATCATCATCATCATCAGAGTGAGCAAGTTGGTGGATAGCAGAAGTCGGCGGCAAATAAGTGCAATTTGTTAATTGTTGCAAAACGCGCTGCATAATTTGCAAATAATTGCCATGAAAATCGCACACCAAAGGCGCCGCATGCGACAAGGGACTTTTGCCAGCGATTTCCAAAAGGTCGAGCCACTTAATTGAGGATGTCTAATTGGAGATGGCTAGATCGCATCCCAGATAGAGATACATACTTACTATATAGACATATAGACAGGTAGCAAGCGAAAAGGTCAGAATGGCAGACGACAAAATGACAAATTCGTCAGTGGCAAAGCTTTTAATAATCACAAAATCGTGCAAAAAATATTTATTAGTTTGATTTGGAAAAAAGGAAAAGTGCTTGTGTGTAGGGCAACAATTTTAAGCCACAAATTATTATTCATATAAATTCATCAGCAGTAGCTAACGGATTATTTTGCATAACGCCACGATGGAAAATTCCTCGAAATAGCATTACAAGCCCAACTATTTTTATTCACTTTCCCCGGGAGAGATTTCCAACAATCACAACTGATTCAATTTGTTCGATTGTGATTTAATTTAAGTAGAAATCAGAAATTCACACATTTTTCAGTTTTTTATTTAGCATTTAAGACCGTTTAATGGTTCTATGCAGACTCGTTTTTATTTCATTACAAAGCCAACGAGAAAAGGGCTTTTCAATTCAAGGGAATTCGTTTGATTCAATTATCTCGTTCACTTGTTGCTACCGAGAATGAAAGAAAAATGCCGCTGTAACAATGCAAATATGGACTAAGGACTAAAGTTAAGAACCTTTCCATTTCCATTTCCATTTAATGTCTAATCCGATTGTTTGCATCTTTGTTCCGTTTGTTTGCAGACACGCACAACGATAATTCGACCACCACGAAAACGCCACTATTCCCGAAAGATCTATTCACGAAAGAACAGCTTGAGAACGGCGCTGTCATCCTGCACATCATTGGAGTGATCTATATGTTTGTGGCGCTGGCCATTGTCTGTGATGAATTCTTCGTGCCTTCCCTTGACGTAATCATTGAAAAGCTCGGCATCACGGACGATGTGGCCGGCGCAACGTTTATGGCGGCGGGTGGCAGTGCCCCCGAGCTCTTCACCAGTGTGATTGGCGTTTTCGTGTCGTTCGATGATGTGGGCATTGGTACGATCGTTGGCTCCGCCGTGTTCAACATCCTGTTTGTGATCGGGATGTGCGCGCTCTTCTCCAAGACGGTCCTGTCGCTCACCTGGTGGCCTTTGTTCCGCGACTGCTCGTTCTACAGCATCAGTCTGCTGGTGCTCATCTACTTCTTCCGGGACAATCGCATCTTCTGGTGGGAGGCCCTCATCCTGTTCACCATCTACATCGGCTATGTGGCCTTCATGAAGTGGAACGTCCAGGTGGAGACGTGCGTCAAGAAGATGATTACCAAAAACAAGGTGACTCGCGTCAGAAGTACAGATCAACTTATGCCAGCAGTAAGTAGTTGGGAAGTTTTTTTGCAACAAATCAAATTCAGATCAAATCAAATCAAATCAATCAATTCAAATCAAATCAAACCAAAAAGTTCCAACAAATCTCTCTCTCTCTATCTCGAATAATTCTTTATTGAAAACGAAAACAGAAAAGTTTTCGAAACGTAAAAAATTCCAAAAATAAAATGAAAAAACCAAAGTAAGAAAAAAAACCATTACAAAAAACGTAAATCAAGAAGATCGTAAAAGAGAAAGCGAAATTGAAAGCCAAAATTTTGTGTGCCAAATGAATAAAGAAAAGAATCAAAGTTAAAACGAAAACAAAGATCCTTTGCCAGGAACGAAATTTCGTTTTTGATTTTCGTTTTGTGTATGTTTTTCCCACCTATTAATCCAACCATCCAACCATCCATCCGTATCCCCATCCCCTATCTCAATCTCAATCACAATCTCAGTCTCGATCTCAGTTTCATGCGAGCATTTGGCGCGTGCCGGACTTTAACCAGTTAGCAGGTGCTAAGTCGTTATGACTAAGGGCCATCGTTGTTGCAATCATTGAAGAAACGTCAGTGACTAAGATGTATCTGCTGCTTATAGGTGGCATTGAAAAGACTCTCAGAGTGAATCTACCAATTCCACTCAAATTTCACCTGCGATTCGAAATCTGGTGCAGGAAATACTGAATGAGCGCGATTTCCGTTCATCGCCTTGACCCACTATTGTTTTCATTACAGTTCGAAATCGGTCTACTCACCTATATGGCATTTCTAGACCCATCTTTGTGGCTTTTCCCACTCAAAACCGGTTTTTCGCTCCCACGGGGAGTGTCTAATTAAAAATACCCACTGGGAAGGTACAACTTAACCGGTTGGAATTACTTTTTGCAACTGAACATTTTAGATCCTCCGGAATAAATTGAGAAATTGACATCACGTATCTGAAATACATTTCAATTCTACCGGTTTCTAGAAGAATACAAAACTCATGCGATTCCCAGTGCATCTAACGTCCAAGGGTTTAAGGCAATTCTGAAAGTATTGCAAATAATGCTTAGATCTTTTCTATAAAAGCTAGTTTTCAAAGTGCTTTGTGTTTATGATGCTGAACAGAGCTGAGCTAACTGGTTATATCCGGCTGCGTTGCACCTCCGAGTTCTACTAACTTTTATCATTACTCTTATTATTCTTACTATTCTTTCATGCTATCGAAGTAATCTTGATTCTACTCACTAGTTATACTTCTAATTTCCTTTTTAGTACTTAGCTTCGATTCCATTTGTTAGCCAACCGTTTGATTTGCTATGCGTCTTTCGACTTGTGTAACTCCACACCCACCCACACCCACACCCACACCCACTGAAAACGCCCACTGGACACGCCCACTCACTCACATACACCCACACAGACACATCTACACAGGGCATACACTCCTGACACGATCCGAAGAGAACTCTGCATGCGAGTGAATCCCAGAAAGAAACCTTGCACACACTGCTTGAATTTGAATTTTCGATCTTGTTGTTGATCTTAGACTTCAGCCGGGACTCGAACCCAGTCCGCTGCATGCTGCGCGAGTGAGAGTGCGAGTGCGAGTGAGACGGATTGAGTGGGAGGAGAACGAGATCTGTGCGCATGCGTAGAACACCTTTATTTAGACCGTTGTCGCAGCTTCTTGCTCTGTATAACACACCTCATGTGCACACCGTTTCATCCTCACGTCCAGGTTAATACCTAGAATAAGTCTTAGTTTTTTGTATCGGTATGTCTTCTCAAAAAGGTCCTTGCTAATAATATTATTTAACTTGAATTTTTCTAATTTCAATTAATTAGAAGAGCTTCATCAAAAGAAACAGTTCGATGGTTTTACCAAATTGATGTCCCAAATCCTTTTAAACTTTGGTAGTGCTAAGAAATAGTATTTGATGTGCATTCACTTTGTATTTGCGGATGGTGCACAAATCAAGATTTGGATTCGCAGCTCACTTTTGATAAGGATTTCGATAGGATGAGTCTTAAGTATCCATAAGGGTTACTATTTTAAACATATATTTTCCCGTTCTTGTACCGCCCACAAAATACGTGTGATTTAGTTTTACAAGAGATGCATTTTATTTATTTATTATTAATAAACTCACGCATATTAACGCATGGATAACAAAAGCTGCCTTACGTCTAGTAATAAATATATTCACTAATTAAACTATTAATTTAGCTCGCGCGAACGAGTACACTGGAATGTGAGGATTGACTAATTTCGTGTTTATTTCGATTATCGATCTTTGGGCAGTAGCTAATACTTGGATGCTGGACGTAGTCCTCTTAAGTTGAGCTCAGAATTTCACAGAAACTAAGACTGGTAGTCGCAATCATGAGCACACTTTTGTAGGCACTATTCACTCACTGTCTACACCTGTTGAGTTCTGGGCATCAGAACTTTGGGAGACATAATCACACCTTTGCTGTGCTGGCTGGGTAGAGTGGCACTTTTCTGCACTTGGGGCACTGGTGGTGCGCTCCTCAAGCTGGGACTCGGACTAGGGTGGACCTGTGCCTGCTGCAGTCGGGGTAGGGTGGCACTTTCCAGTGGCCGCGTTTCGTGCTTGATGTGAATGCGCGCCAGATCGCTTTCGATGAGCAGCGGATTGCTGATGGTCCTTATCATCTTGGGTGTAGCTGGTCTGCTCTTCTTTTTGCCAGAGTCCACGACATCGATGTTCTCGGTGGAGACGGGCTGGTAGTAGGACTTCTTGTCCAGATGCGCCTCCGGATCCTGCTTGGCCCGCTGCAGTTCGTCCCACATGCGAATGTCGCAGACCTTGAACTTCATGTAAATGAAGATGATGATGCGGTAGAAGACCACGTATCCAATCATCAGGCAGAGGGCCAGGGTGCAGTGGTCGCCCACAGTGCCCACCAAGGTGTCGAAGCTCATCCTGATTATTCCGTTCTGCGTGCAGTACTTGTAGGTGGTGGGCGTGATGATCACCCAATACACCAGCACCGTGATCAACTCGATAATCCTTTTCTGAAACATGCTGCCTAGGCTTCGATCTATTCGCGCTGTTCCGATGCGGTTTGCTTAAGGCTTCGTGACTAAATGACGACGCGCGGCTCACCGCGCTATATATAAAGCCTCGTATTACAGCACCGACCGCAATCGAACTGCCAAGATCCGAAGTCGGGCTCAGACTTAAGCTCTCGGGTGCCCATTGTGAGTGCATCGTTGTGGGGCCTTTGAGCCGGTTATCAGTCGGATATCAGTCGCTTTATCATTCCGCCATAGTGGAGCGCGTAAACAAATGGGCAGCTACGTCACACGTGGATCCCAGGAATATTTGCGCCATTTCTTGGAACTGGCTTTGGGGGTCACCCTGGCTGCTTGCCAACTTCTTCCGATTCCGATTTCGATGCCGATTTGGATTTCTCTTCCGAGATATCCACTCGTATTTGGCATTCAATTACATTATAGTGTGCAAACAGGTTGAGTGACAATTTGAGCGTGCTGTTTGTCTTGCGGATTTGCATCTCTTAGATCATTTGGTAAGCCACTCAGGTTGACAGGCGAAATTTCGAGCCGAGTCTTGATCTTGAGTTTTTTTTTTGTTTTGCAGTTACGTAGAGTGATTCATGCTGGACTTAAATAATTCATTATGTGTTTTAAGCACTGTGGTAAGGTAAATTGCCCCTCGTCTTTGTCTTCGAACGGTGATGAATTTTCGATATTATAAAATACTTTTGGGGTGATTTCATACACGACTGCAGCTAATATAGATAGTCCGTCATTAATTGCGACTAATTGGACTGTCGACATCAATCTGTGCGATCTGACAGCCCGCAGTTTTGGAACAGGTTCAATCCACAGGTGAATAATCCCCTTGGAGAGAGTTCTTTCTCTTGAGCATGTAAACTTTAGCGATATTCATCACATTTCACAGGTGTATTCAAAATTTGCGTCAGTGGCTGAGTGCGATTAGTTCGAATCGTGCATGAGTGTGATTGGAGCAGAAAACCCAGACCATTAGCTAGGGGCCACTACGTCCGATCAACAACATGACTGGGCATTAATTAGCATTATAATCAGCCCCACTGGGGTAGTTCACCTGGGCACGAGCCACTTGTTAAGTCGACGAGATGGTGATGGTGATGATGGTGATGGTGAGGGGTCTGAACTTGACTTGCCCTACACCTGCTTCACTTTCAGTTCCAGTTCCAGTTTCAGCTACAGCTACAGCTTCAGCTTCGGTCCAGTCGACTTATGAATGGGAGTTACGAAAGACTCGTTCTCATTTACACCACCACGTAGTATATATATAAATATATATAGTATAAGCAGGCCAATTATCATAACGTTTCGTTTCCATTCATACATTAGACTACCCATTAGTCACCTCCCCGCCTCATTCAGTACACGTTTTAGATATTCGTAGCTGTGCGAGTAGTGCTTGCCTTGCATTGCATTAGTTAGATCCACCGATTCCGATCAGAAATCAATATCAATTGATCAGTTTATACCCCTCATTTGCCTGCGCTTCCTTCGCTAATGTGCCAACTATTAATTCGCATCAATTGAAAGTATTTTTCGGTTTCAGTTCTCCGACAAAGTTATTCCAAATGTTTTTGTGTTTTATCTGTTTCTTTTTGATTATAGTGAAGGCAAAATGAAATACAACAAAACTTCCCACTGCGCTTTGACAAATATCAATACAGATATAAAAAATACAACAATATGTGTACATTTTGTTTTACAAAAAGCAACTGACAAAAAAAATATATATGAAAACCAAAAAGAAAGTCATATAAAGCTTGTATGTATAAAACCCAACCAAACTGTTGCAACAGACAAACAGAAAAACAGAAAATTTCCAACGACCAAAAACGAAAAGTGATCATTTATACGTATTTTGTTTCCCCATCATCGAACTTATCATTTTGATTTTGTAATATACGACTCATGTGTTTCACCTCTGTAAGGAGCCCAAGGTGTTTGGGCTCTCTTCCGAATACTTCCAAGATCGATCCTTAGCACCTACTTTCCTTCTGTAAATAATGAAATAATGAAAGTGTTTACCGCACCGATCGATATGTTTATTTTGTTGCACAAAAAACATTCAGAAACTCTATAAAACTATATATTTTGTACTGTTCAACATCCACTTTTTGACGGTATGTCAAACAGCCACTCGAACCCAAGTTTCTGACCGTCGATCTCTCTGATACTCGTATATGATCCTCAGACTGTACCATACTCCATATAGATCGGCTGCACAGTTTGATCGCAAGTGGTCCGTATATCGTAACGTATTTTGTTGGATGTTGTGGTAAACGATTGTTTGTTTTACTTTCATTTTCCGTTTCGACATTCCTTGAGTTCTTGATTTCGTTTACATTTTCAGTTGATGTTTCCTGAGTTCTGTTCAGATATTGGCTCCCAACTAACTTGCACTTACCGATTCGATTAGTTCTTAAGTCACACAAACAACTACAAATACAATTACAACTACAAGAACACCAACACCAACACCACCAACAAGAACAAGTACAACAACAGCTACAGATACATGCGACAATAGAAAAAGAGAAAAACCCAAAAGCTACACTCAACTGTAAATTTATACAAATTGCAATAATAAACTTTTCTTCTTCTTCTTTTCACCTTTTTCTCGAAATATGCTTACCATAAAATAACTAAACATTACACCGCTCTCTGAAAAATACCACAACTCGAAAAACTCAACCGAATCAAAATCAAAAAACCAACAAAAAAAAATGAAAATATAAACCCAATCCGAAACCGTAACCGTTACCGTTACCCGATAAACCCGATACCGTAACCGTAACCGCAAACCCATGCCACCCACCGTTCTCTCCGTTCCTTCACCTGCAGGGTAATGCGGCCAACTCCTCGGAAACATCGATGGCCACCCAGCCGGGCGGCTCCGTAACATCGCGGGCGGCCAGCGAAACCCGCTCGGGTCCGCCCGGATCGAGCAATGCGGGCGCCACAGGTAATAGCAGCGGCGGGGGCGGCACCTCGGGTAGTACTCAGACCGGTGCCAAGTTCCGCCACGGCCTGTTACAGCTAATGATACACACGATAGATCCACTACACGATGGTAAGTTCGTTGAGTTGCCACAGTGTGTTTTGCACAAGTCAAGCCAAATGCCAAAAATGCAATGAACCAAAAGCAAAAAAAAAAAAACAAAAAAGAATGCTACTAAAAGTCCCCATAACGAAGTACCCCGATACCCGGCTTACCATTAACCACCCAGAGCTCCCCAACCACAACCAGCATTCCACCATCCTAATCCAAATCCAAATCCAGAGCACTGATAAGCAAATTGTACAAATCAAGGAACACATTTTTGAATAGCCAATGATTTCAAAAGCTGGTATACATGGCGTATGGGTAATATTTTTGTGCGTTTCCTGTAAAGTCACATACCTAGTCATGAAAGCCTTTGAATACATCTAACGATAAAAATTTAAAGAGTTTATCTACAAATTAAATTTGTATAATGATTCACCGTTTACAATTTGTGGCTCAGTGCTTCCCAAATCCGCCACGCTTACATCCAAAATAAGATAAATACAAATGCAATAACATCCAGAACTCTACTCTATATACTCTTACTATATACTATACTATATATACTTACTACCTGTACCTGTACCTGTTATCTATATCTGTTCTAAAGTAAAATTGTTACAAATTCAGTTTACAGTTTTGTGTTTCGGTTTCCCTAAAACTCTGTGTAAATTCAGTATTCCTTCTAATTGGATGTTTGCCTTGCCAGCCAGAAGTAACTTTCGCTCATCCTTCCACTTCTGCGGCTCTATCCAATTACTCTTTCTGTTTCTGTATCTATATCTGTAACTATATCTATATCTATGTCTATGCTCCGATTTTCACTCGTACTTCCATTTCTCATTTGCGTTGCCTTGTTGTTGCCTTTCAGTTCAGTTCAGTTCGGTTCGGTTTGGTTTTGTTTTTCTTTCAACTTGGTTTTGGCTTTCGTTGGCTTTGGTTCACTTTTTTAATGGCGACCTTGAAGCCACTTACCTAATTAGCACGCCAGGCCCAGACGCTCCGTCGACCAGAATTAGCACCAAAAGCCAAAAGCAACAAAAAACAAAAAAATGAATGGGAAAAATAGGAAAGCAGGCGCGATTGACAGCACTAACCCTTTGATTTCGGGTGGGGCAGGAAGAGAAAAGGTCATCGCGATATTGTGACTGCCCCACCATTGAATAGATTCTGTAGTTCTAAAAAGTTTCCAATCGAATCCCCACCGGCCCCACTTTCCACCATTTATTTCGATGTTTTGATTCAGATCGAGTGTGGCTACTGAAAATACCATGAATATGTAGGAAAGGCGTCGTCAGTGTCGTTGCCACGGCAATGGCCCACAGAAAACTAAACGAAACGAATCGAATCGAATCCAAACGAATGGAATCGAAATGAGGCAGCTCAGGGGCGTGTTCGCCAAGGTTCGCAGGTGCCAAGTGTTAGAATTCGTGTAGCTCCAAGTGGGCCTACCTCAACCATTAGATATGTGCTAACTTATTACAGGGTCTTTAAAGCTACAGATAAAACAAATTCGTCTTAAACTCAAGAGATAAGTCAAAATATTCAAACATAATTATATGGGGAAATATAGTATTAACTTATTGCAGGAGCTAAACTAATTAATACGATTAAATTGTTAGGAATATATTAAGTCGGGCACAATGCACTTGCATAATCCCCTCATTGTTTACTGACAGCTGAGTTTTCAATTCGAAAATTCCCCGATTTAAATTAGCTATTAGCTGGATGATTCAGATTTGTGGCAGCTAAAGCGGATGTCAGTTAAATTCAGTTAAAGATTATTAGATTAGGCCTTAAGGGTTTACTCCTTTGCCTTCAGTTGCAATTGCTTCACAAATACGCTACTTACTTACTTTCGGCTTTGTTTTTCATTTTGTTGCAAACAAGAAAACCAAAATATAAAACAATAAAAGCAGAAAAACAGAAAAACAAACAAGAATAAGAAACCAAAAGTACGAAAATATTTTATGTTGTTCAATGTCAGTTTGGAGTTACATTTATATCAATATATCTATATATATATATATACATATGCGTTATATATCTAGCATAGAGAATTTATAGTTGCAAATTCCTAGAGTTTGTTCGCGCAGTTCAATGGCATACTTACTTGTTAAATCCACTGCAGATACAGAGATACACTGCAGATTTAATATATGCCATAGTTCAGTGCGAGTACCTATGCCATTGAATGCTGGATTGAGTTGAGTTTGACGCGTGACAAAAACAAAACAATTTATATTGTACATATATTAACTATGCGTTTTTAGTGTTGTATGTGTTAAATGTAATCATTATCGTAATTGTAATTGAAATTGTAATTGGTTAGCAACTAGTGCAATTGGCTCGCAGCAACGCTGCTCAAAATCGGCTTCGACTTAGACTTAGACTTAGGGGCTCATACATAGTACATAGTACATATTGAATACTATACACCCATCCACATTCACACTCCACAACCGAGTAGATAGAAAACTATTTAAACTATTAACGAGCTGCGACTGCATGTGCGACTAGTCGAGCTTGTTTCAGGTTGTTTTTGCATAGGTCGGATCGCTTTTTGTCATTGGAATGTTCGTCATATATTGTTTACATGTGTGTTTCTTACGGCTCGATATGCTCGCGGCATGGGAATTGTGTTTTTGGGCCTGCGTTCAGTGGAAATCCGGCAGAGACGGGCGGAAATCATCATTTTCCAACCTCCGATGGCAATGATCTCGATAGATCTGTCTAATGGCCCTGCCACTCCAGTTTAGTTAACTAATTACCAGTTCAGTAAAGAGCAACCAAAACCGCAAGTCCCATCGCGAACTAGATAGACGTGCTTTTGCTCAGTTATCAGTATGAGCATGTTCTTCTCTAGGTCTGTATTAAAACCAAAGATAGTCATAGCGATACTTTTAAGAGTCCCCTCAAAATTCATCCAACGCGCTACACACATACGATCTGTAGAAAAGTAAGCTAAGCTTGGTCTTAAGTCATACGGAATCGTGAACATATATACACACATATGTATATGTATATATACCTAGAGAAATGCTAGAAAAGGGGTCTTTCAATTGTAGCCATTTAGTCAGATGATCCCCTGAGAAAGTGTAAATTCCAAAAAGAGAACTTCACGCCGCATTGACAACAACAACAACAAAAAAACCGAATTGAATTATATCGAATTGAACTGAAAAGAATTGAATTGATATCCATCAGAAAACCCCGTCCGATCCCCAAGCATCATCGAAAACCAGATAAAATTCTTGAATATTTAATCAGCTCCTAGTGCAAAACACAAGTTCACACTCAATAGATTGAATCGGATTGATTCAGAGACAAAAGTTAGACCAAAAACCCATGAGAATCTGACACGGTAAATATTAGTAGTGTTTTTCTAGTATAGATCCTAGTTACTCATAGTCCTAGTTGTAGTCCTAGTCAGCTTACGAACCCCTCCCCTCTGCTGTCCGCTCTCCGCTCTCCGCTCTCTGCTCTACCCGCTCTCTTCCGCTCTACTCTGTCATACCCCGTACTCTACTCTATAGACTAGACTATACCCCCTAGCTATAACTTACTCGAGCAACCTCCAAATGCTGTCTCGCAACTGACATCAACATTTTGTATAAAATATTTTCAATATACATATAGACATATATTTGCGTATATGAACGATCCAATCCAACCCCCTAAATGAGTGAATTTGATTGTAAATTAAATGATCTAAGAAAGAAACTAAATCTGAAAATGAAACTCGTAACTGGGTTAATTCGTTTATTTCTGATTTTAATCGATGCAATTTTATTCTTTCTTTTTCTTCTTTTTTTCTTTTGATTTTTCGCAAAAAATAAAAAATACCAAACCAAAAAAAATATATCAAATAAAAATAAACACTTGGATTTTGCGTTCAAAACTCAATTCGTTGTGTGCCAACAAAAAAAACCGAATATCGAAAACCGAATTCCGAATATCGAATACCGAATACCGAATACCGTAACCACAACCAAATACAACAACGACAACACCGCTACTCGCCAAATACACACCAACACCACCAACACCTCACTCGTGTTTTGTGTACCAACAAACAAACAAACAAACAATAAACAAAAACACTGCATTATTTATCGAAACACCCGCAAAAAAAAAACCAAACCACACACAATTACAATGACAAAGATGATGTTCCAGGCAAAGTGGACGAGAAGGCGACGCAGCTGCACGCCATCGCCTCGCTGAAGGTGTTGCTGGATGCCACCAAACCACAGCGCGGTGGTGCCACCACCTCGGCGGCCAACCACGTCAAGATCAACCTCAAGGAGACCACGCTCGCCGATCGTCCCAATGGGAACATCGATACCACCCTCGACTCGGTAAGTGCCCCATGACCATTTCCGCTGTGGCCCCATTGTAATCCGTACGATGTGCTAATGATAAATGATGCTCATGATTTTCCTTAGGCATGTCTTTTTCTTTTGGAATAACCATTGATTTGATTTGAGCTTTCGGTTTCCTTGTGCTTTCGTTACAAACTGATTGATTGATTGTGTCACACAAAATGCGCTGCATTCTTCATACAAGCAACAAATCGGAAAAGTTATTACAAATCGGACACCTGAATATCGTAATTCGAAAAGTAGACGGGATTTTAAAAACTCTGTCGCGGTGAAATAGTTAAATCGCCTTAAATCCGAATATCGCTTACCGGATATCCCATTTAGATTGCATTTTATCGAACACCGTAGTTCAATATCGTAAAACTTAATATCGTACATCTTTTAAATCGGATTTTTTTTCAATTGGAAGCTTTACCTATATGTCCAGACAGAGTTTAGCGACTAGTTCAAGCGACCTACAAAAATATACACACCATTTTCCAATTCTAGCTGTTGGCATGATTCCTTAACATTGCCAATCGATTGATTAATTGAGCAACTGATTGGTTAACTGATTGATGCAACGTTTGAACTGATACTAAACTGAACCATGGTGTGTTTTCTAATTCCCACCTAAATATATGTTTTGATGTATACTCTTTCCCAAGTTCTTTCATATGTGTTCCCTTGTTCGTTTCCCACTGTTTTTGCCGGTTTAAAAATGTAAAATTCCTAAGTGTGTAGGCCCGAAAAGCGAAAAGAATTAAAAAACCAAAAAGATCCGTCAGTGTGTTTATGCAACGTTTATGTGTGACTTTTTATGGTTTTTTGTTTAAGCCCTTACCTTACCTTTACTTAAACTAATCAACGATTTGTGCCTCAATTCTTATCCATACAACTGTTCAAACCCACCCATCCCCACCACACACAACTCTCTACCGCACACACACACACACAATAACACACACGCCTCAACTTTCCTCCTGTCCACCTCTCAACTTTCTTTCGTTCTGTTTGTGTATGTTTATCTCCCTTTCTTTCGGAGTATCTTCATGCCCCCATCTTACCACCCACCATCCATCTCTATCGAACTATCTATCTATCTATCTATATCTCTGTGTGTGTTTTGTCTTGCCCCAGATTAAGAAGAGCTAATTCGGAATAGTAAAAATTTTTGCATACTCTTATACCGTATGACCCATTTGGAACTCATTTGCTTTGTGTCTTTACCTAATTTCGTTTATCGTACCTAGCGTTGAACCATCCACAAAAACCATCTACAGTAATACCCAACAAATAACAATAACCGATGATAACCAAAGTCGTTACCATGTGCCCTGCATATTATAATTTCCATTCATAATTCACTAATGCGCGATGCAGTCATTTCAATGCAAAGTAGCTGCGCCTAAAAACCACCAAAGATCACCACACCCACCCACACAGCGTGTGTGCTCGCATATCGTAACTTGTGAACCGCGTATCGTAATCGAACATTTTTATGCATAGGCGCAAGCACTTGGCTTTGGCCCCCCATCAGCAATATAAGCAGCAAAAGCAGCAGCCTTAGTAGCATTGCATTCCGGATGCTCATTGCGGGCACCATATACCCTGCCTCTAGCAGAGAGTTGCAAAGTTCCGTCATCCGTTCGAAGAACAATTGTATCCTAGTCTGTTTAAAAACTGGGCTTACACGGCAAGTCAGCAAAATAAATGCTCAGCATGCAGCTGATGCACCGTGTAAACTCAGCTATATGATGGTTGAATTGTATTCGATAAAGCAGTAGTTTTTCTGGAACAGAAACCTTGGTCTTTTATTTGACTTACGGTGGAAATGATGTACAGAATAACGAAATCAGAATTAACCGCTTCATCGTTTACAACCAACTTCAGTTAATCTAAAAATACAACTCCATCTGCAAGGGTGTTTCGACTTCGGCTTGCCGTTGAGTATCCCGCTTCCTAGTCGGTTATTAATTACATTCTTTTCATTTGATTTATGCAAAGATCACAAAGCAAACAAACAAAATTCTGAGGTGCTGACTCGCCTCAATTACTGCGACCTCATTTGAATTCGACTCACAATTAGACACAACATGGCTGGCCTCGCAGGCCGCTTAAACCGAATTTTCCGAGTTAAGCTTCTGGTCTTAAAGAAAGTAAAAGAAAATCCTTAAAAAAAATAAACGCAGTGTTACCCACAACCAGCAAATTGTGTTTGTGTTTCCACTCTTCCCCGATCCGTATGTGTTTGTTACGTAACTCCCCGAATACCCACACTTCTACTAAACATTGTGAACAGCCTTCTTTCCAAACTATCTATCTGTCTACTCCCCCCAAAAGTCTTCTACTTTTCCAACAGCCTAAGTTTTAATCAAAGTTTTATTTCCATAACTGATCTGATTCGAAGGACTTGGCCCTGAGATCCAAAAACCTTATGTTTGAAATCGCTATATATACTTATAAATGTGTACTCTTCTCCCAAAAACTTGTCATATAAATTTATAAAATATCTTGAACAATCAACTAAAGCCATCGTTGAGTGGTCGACGTCCTAGCTGGATTGAGCAGAGGGTCAAAATTCAGACACGCAAATTTAGCATCAAAGTTAGTTTCATAAACAATTTTTATTGATCTCTCTTATCTATCTTTCTCTCTATATCTATCTAACTTCGCTCTTCTATATATTGCATACAATCTTTACTTTTATTTTTTGCAACAAACTTATAGTAAACAAAAATGTTTTTTTTCTATTCAATAACAATGAAAATATCAGACAATTGCACGCGAGTCGAACACAAGAGCTCCTTGGCAGTGGCCCCTTAAGAAAAATCGGGGACTAGCACAGTCATATTTAGAATTTGTAATTATTTATATAGGTCTTTAGAACACAATTTAAAGATTATTGCCTTTTTTTTTTACTACACCGATAAGTCCGTCCATTCTATGTATAGAAATCGTACATGAAATCACCTCTTGCGGCGTGATGATTAATTATGAATGCCCAGAATGCCAGGTTCAAAAACCGCAGCGTCGTCAATGACTAACCCATATTAATCAGTTCAAAAAACAGAATTAAATACACTGGGAATATTTGTGGAATAGCTGGGAAACTTGGGTTACTGGCCAGGAGCGTGAGGTGTAGACCGCACTTAAATTCCCACTTAGTTGTTGCATTTGCAAAGCTTCTGAGTATCGTCACCCACTAACCCCAAAAAAAAAAAAAACAAAAAAACACAAAAAGACACAAGTATATTTGGAGTAGCATTAACCTTAGTGATATGAAAACTAGACCACTAGACACTTCTGTTAATCAGTTTTACTTTCTACTTTTGTTCACGATTGATCGACCTTGTAGACGGTGTCTGTGTGTTGTTGCACTTGCAAGTCTAACTTGAGCATGTCCACTGTACCAATGCACCACTGTAGTACCACTGCAATTGCGATGCTGGTAGAACTCTGCACGTTTTAAGTCTAACCATCTCTCTGAGCACAAGTATCACAGTATCGTAACGTGTCGTTTCATAATTGTAGACCTGCTAGAAAGTAAGTGCACCCCTTGAACTACCACACTCGTACTACCACACTAAGTATAAGTATCTTGATCGAACCCGAACACCGAATCCACGTAGATACCGCCAAGCAAGCTCTAAACGCCTGTCTGCGCGCCTCCACCAGAGAAATAAGAACCCAGACAAACCAAACTTAATCAAACCCAGTCAAACTTAATCAAACTAAGTCAAACAAACATCGTTCGTATCTAATTGCAAGCCCGAAAGCTGAGCAAAATTTGTACTATGACAAAAGCTGTGTTACCCCGTAACCGACTCATGACCATCTGTAAACATAACTCAGAACGCATTTCACCTCAGAACCCGACGTCGAAATCAATCAACCAACACCACTACTGAGTGAAACTCTGTCACTCACTCTCACTCACTACTGCAATTACACTCCCACCCACATTTTTACTATATATTTTATACAACAAATTCCGTATTACTCGTACATATTTAATATTATAAATATATATATACATATATATACCCATATACTACGGCTAATACTAACAGACTTCAGTTGAGTTCGGTCCAAGTCGCTAATCGCCAATCTCTCACTTTGCCTTTTGCCTTGACCAAAAGGCGCCCGAAATCGAGGATGAGCCGGAACCACTGAGCATGGCCTGGCCGGACACGGCGCGGAAGCGGCTCACCTACGTCCTGGTGGCCCCGCTCCTGGTGCCCATGTGGCTCACACTGCCCGACACGCGGACGCCGCGCGGCAAGCGCTTCTTTCCGGTCACCTTTATTGGCTCCATCGTGTGGATCGCGGCCTTCTCCTACCTGATGGTCTGGTGGGCCAACGTGGCCGGCGACACGGCGCGCATTCCGCCCGAGGTACAATCCCCAAAGAAAATAATCATCACTTAATATGCTAGACTAGCCTAAAATCCTACAACATTTTTAACTATAAAATGAATGAATATACCATATAGAACTTCGTTTGTATCCATTTGGT
Organism: Drosophila yakuba; assembly: GCF_016746365.2. NCBI lineage: Eukaryota > Metazoa > Arthropoda > Insecta > Diptera > Drosophilidae > Drosophila > Drosophila yakuba. Next base: position 12,523,319 of record NC_052527.2, on the reverse strand, counting down.
AAAGGAAAACTTCTTAGTTCTTTGTCTAAAAACCACTCGTCGGAATTTGCAGTTGTAAACAATTTTAATGCCCGAGGAGTATGAAAATATTTTCCCTGAACTTATTTTTAGAAATATAAATAGGAAAACATTAAAAATGATTCATTCTAGTGTACAAAGAGCTTAATGCGTATGAATTGTGTACCTTCTGCTGATTAACCCTCTACTCCGTTCTTGCCTCACCAATAGGTCATGGGTCTGACCTTCCTGGCGGCGGGCACCTCCATTCCGGACTTGATTACCTCGGTGATTGTGGCACGCAAGGGATTCGGCGACATGGCCGTGTCCAGTTCGGTGGGCAGCAACATATTCGACGTGACCGTGGGGTGAGTAGTAGGCATCCGGCCATTCGCAACGACAACTATAATAGAACCGAAACTAACCGGATATGTTGGATACCCTTTCCCATTGCCCCACATCCCCGCCAGCCTGCCGATACCGTGGCTGCTGTACGGCATCATCTATGGGGCGCCCGTCGAGGTGAACTCGGTGGGCATGGTCTGCTCCATAACCATCCTGTTTATGATGCTGGTGTTCGTGGTGATGTCGATCGCCTGCTTCCGCTGGCGCATGAACAAGGGGTTGGGCTTCACCATGTTTCTGTTGTATTTTGCCTTTGTCGCCGTGTCGCTGATGTTCGAATACGATGTGATCACGTGCCCCTTTTAAATTGGGGGCAGGGGCAAAGACAAAAGCGGGCAACAGTTACCGAGTTACCCGGCTGTCGTGCCATCGAGCTACCGAGCCAGCAAGGATACCTGCCAAGGATATCTGGATGCCGCCGAGGACGAGACGAGGACCCCGCCCCGTCAGCCTCACACCCAATTAGCTAAATTATATACAAGCAAATTAATGGATGATAAACAAATTAATTAACAGTGGACTAAAGCTAAATAATCGAATTGTTAAACCGACAGAAACAGAAAGACAGACAGACAGACATACAGATACAGATACAGATACATCGCTCACAGATACACACACCACAACCAACACACATGTAAAAGCGATACTGAATTAACGAAATCGAATACTTAACGTTAACAAAATGCGAGTTAGTTAGTGCCAGCGTTTCTTTTTCGAAAGACATTTACTTTAAAGTGTTTAGCGCAGCTTTTTAACGCAAGCCGCACCCTATCCTATCCTAAACTCTATGAATCTTTGCTCCCAACTATCGTATCTATCTGCGACACTATCTAATACCAATACCAAAACTAGCGAGAAGGAAACACGACAATGGCTTCCCAACCACTTACTAACTATCTACCTAACGTTTGGGTTTTAACTACAAGCATAAGAAACCAGATACCATACACCATACCAGATGTATGTTGTATGTATCAAACAAATATACAAGTACTCGTATATGAATATCTCGGCACAAGGCACCTATATCCTATATGCGGTATGATATGATACGATACGATACGATACGATAAAGGAAAGCAGCCTCCAAAATTTGTGTTGAGCTCTTTCGGTTCGATCGATCGAGCAGAAGCCTTTCATTTGCGTGCTCTACTAAGATTTCTTCTCCTAAAAGCTTTATCCAGAGCCTATCTAAACTCTATCTAGTTTACGACTTATACATAATACTTATATATCCACTCACACGCACACTTACATGGCATACTATATATTGACCTGTATTGATTAAGTGATAATTTGCGTACTTATCGAACAACAAAACTCTCAAAGTAAGCTACAGTTGTATTCGAATTCAACGCTAAATCGAAGCGAATGTCTTTGAATGGCTTTGAACAATTTGCTTAAGTGCATTTGCCATACATCCAGACCAGATCATTATGATATGATTATCGATTACACTGATTCCAGTCCGATGCTAATTCAAATTCTAATTATAATTCTAATTCTAATTATAGTTATGATTATGATTCTAGTTCTGATCCCGTTTCTAGTCCTAATTCTAATTCTGATTCATGTTGGCGTGTAGGAGGAGCAGAGTTTAAATTAATCTTTAAATTGAAGCCATATTTATTATAGACTACTTCAAATCCAAAAACCAAAAGCCTAAGATACAAAAAAAACCAAAAAAAAAAAAAAGAAACTAATTTCATATACTTTTTGCTTAATGAAGTCCCCCAAGTACATATATATGAGCATATTAACGTATTTATATATAAACGACATATAAGACGATATTTAACGAAACAAAACAAAATCAACTTGCTCTCTTTATTTAGAAGGTACGTAACATTTTTCTAAACTAAAACTAAAACTAAAACCCTAAACTCGTAAAACCAAGTGGCCGCAAAAGCGTTGAAATGCAAATGGAAAAGAAACCCAAATAATTTAACATAAAACTCATACATATATACACCTTAATATAAACATACTTATATATAAATATATATATTTTATATATACCAGAAGATAACTTACTATATATATATGCAACTATACTTAAGTAGGCAATGTATCTAACGGATATCCAGACGTTTGCATATGGCTCGCAGTCAAGTTAAGGAAGCGACAAGACAAGATACAAATACAGATACACATACAAGGTACAAACAGAGATACAGACACAGATACAGATACAAACACACACGAACACTCAGAACAGAAAGCAATAATTTTTATTACCAGTGAACTTAGAGGATTCCGCAGTGGAATGGCACTATATGCATACTCCTATATGTACGACATGCGAATCTCACTGCGAAATTGCGAACATGAAGACCCACAGGCAGTTGTAACGCATCGGAAATAATTATATATGCATTCACATTCGCTGAATTATATGCTGTATCTACTGAACAATGCGATGTGCCGATGCAAATGCAGAATTAACGTAACTAAGTGGCTGCTCTTACACCCCATGGGTGCAGTGCATTCGATTGCACACAGATATAAATATATAAATAAATGATAATATGAAATATGCATGTAGGATATGGACAGGTCGAAGGTCACAGCAGAACAGCAGAACAGCAGAACAGCAGAACATGAGAACCGGAAGAGCGCAGGAGCAACGCGATTGTCAGGGAACGAGATGGAGGAGACATTGTATAAAACTCGAACGAGACTTACATCACACCCTTCTCCGCATAGAAGACACAGCATCCCTTCATCTGCGAAAGAGTATACCAGTACCAATCCAGCGGAAAGTTGGCTGAGAACTTGACTTCCTAAGGGTCATCTAAGACCTTGAATATGTTTCATTTCGTACTATATCGTATTATTTTGAAAATGTATCTGTACTTTGACTCTCAATCGTTTGTAAAGCTACGTTACTACTTTCTAAGAATGCCCAAGTTTCGTTGACTACATATAATTTAGAAACTATATGTCCAAATGCCCTAGTCAGTCCTAACCACTTCGTAAGCCTCCTACTTCTCAGCCACTCCAAGCATTTCTCACTGTAGCTCTTAATTCCAAAAGTGTCGACTTTAGTCCTTCTATACTGGATATACATATACGTCTCAGCATCGTATATATCCCAACTATGTAGCAAGCTCACTTCTCACGAGAAGATTGCCTTGGTCGCCAGGCTTTAACAGAGACAACTTCCAAGAACAAACAACAAATTAACTTAAACTTTTATACATGCTATATGTTAAACTAAAGACAACAAAGGGTAGCAGCAACTAAATCGAATAGAAAACCTTTAAAAAAATATCTTCCAAATTAACTTTAAAACCAAGTCATATTTATTATATAAAAGTAAAATACTTGAGATCGAAACACTCTCACACTTAACTACATCTTATTAGAACCTAACGAGAAAATGGAAAAGCACACCCAGCAATTACTTGTACTGAAAATTTCCCTCACACACACACACACACGCACACACCCACTCACATCTGAGCTAACACACTTGCATTTAAACATATCGCGCCGATTTTCTATCTACAAACGCCAATATTCCGAGAGGAAGCCCGAACAGAATTGAGAAAATTGTTAGGGAACTAAGATAAACACGATAATTTCAAGAAACTTCTCCCACTTCCAAATGTATGTTTTGAAAACTTATAACACCCAATAAACCCAATAAACATAATCCCCGATTCCCCCATTCATCCCAAATCGAAATCATCATCCAAAAGCGCACACAACACACAAAATTGTCGAATGGCGTTGAAGTCTCGCTTTAAAGCAACGTAAATAAGAGGAAATATATACAAGAAACATATATATATAAAGATATATATATGAAATTGTTATGGTTATAGATTTTTAACAAGTTGAATAATTGCGTAAAAGTAAAAAGTAAAAGTGAAACAAAAACGAAAACACAAAAAAATTGTTGAAACATTAGCAAAAGCGTTCATAAAACATAAACGAAGCGTAAGGAAGGTAATAATAATAACGATAAAACGAAACAGAGCAAACCAAATCGAATCGAAAGATATAGTAATGCTATATATACTTTATGAAATATTTAACTATGAAAATAAAAATCATTGTTTGAAATTAAAGTGAAAAAAGTAAACCTAAAAAAAAAAAACAACAAAAAAACTTACTTTGTGTTTGCTAATTTTGTGTCCACAAACAAATTTTGAGTTTGCAGAAAAATCAAGCGTAAGTATACCCAATTGATTGTTATGTTTTTAAACGTAATTGGCATGACTAGATATTCAATGTTCGATGTTTTCAAATAAAATTAGCAAACACAAGCACAGACCATTCGGATGCATTTCTAGAGATCTGATCTGGCCCAATACTAATCACGCCCTCAAGTCAATCACCAAATACAATCGTCTTGAACAGAAATAGCGATATACTCGTACCATACATATACCACATACCGTCTACGGGAATAATAAACGAACGAGCACATAATCATTGATTTCAGCTTTAAATAATCTACGAACTAGACCTAAACCGTATATGGGACACACGGATATTTATTAACTTTTATAAACCAGTACACAGTATATGTACCATATACCACATATACCATATACCATATACCATATACCTAATACCATATAGCAAATAGAATATAGCGTGTTTGTGCGATCACACGGCCCAAGTGGATTACTTTTTTTAATACTTAATACGATTACGATTACGAATACAAATAGAACACGTGAAGTGCAATGTATGCAATACTTATATTCAATTATACAATATTTAGAGACCGTTTCAAGTTGCGTCCGTTGTTTAGGCAGAGAATCACAGAAAACAATAACTTTTCAGCGGCTTCGATTTGATTTCGATTTGAATTTTTCGTTCGATATGCGAAAACCAAACGATTACCAATAAATGATTAAACGAAAATGCAAGCATGAAGCAAATATGAATGAATATATGAATCCAGTAAAAAGTAATAGTTAACATATTGGTAGACTAATTTAAAGATTTTATAGCGTTTTCAAATTTATAACTGTATAAACCGGATGCGTTTATTATTTGTAATGCCAGCGATCAGCCGACCGACATCGGATGTCACCAGATATAGTGCGTGAACATATATATAGAGCCGTCGTGTGTAATAACAATTATCATTACCCACCAAAATACGTATATTTTCCGTTGTTGCGTTTCGATCGTTGTAATTTTGAATTTTACCTTACAAATGCAAATGTGTGTTTTTTCGGAACAAAAACAAGCGGACCGATCTATCGATACTGGCATGTAATTAGTGCAGACGGGTGTGTAATTTTAATAGCGAACAATGAGAGTATTATAATAACAGACATTAATTTTAACAACTGATACGCTTCTAGCACATAAGATTGTACAAATGATTTATATGAATAATACAATAAACCATGAAAGGAAAACATCAAATACGAGAGCTAAAGTCAGTTCAGATATTCAGTTGATGCAGTCTAAAAATATAATTGAAACCCACTACTTACTCATCAAAGAAGTAGATACCCCGCTCCCAAAGATTCCAATACCATGCTGAACTCACTTTATCTCTGTGACGAACCAGAGAGCTCGTACGATAAATACTTATGTATGTACGTATGTATGTATGGTGTAATACATCGAGTTATTTACTTTATACAAGTACGTCTAGTTAACGACATTTAGATTTTATACAAAACACACCCAGAAACACGCAGTCATTCGATTCCCAACTCCAACAACCGAACCAAATTCACCAGTATACCAGTATACCCATCAGTTAATGGAGATCATCAAAATCGGGCATGGAGTGAAGGCAAATCAAATATATAGTCAATTTCTAACGATACATGCAAACATATATGGCTGGCACTCAAGATATATATAAAGCAAACGTATATGAAGTTATATAAAGCATTTTAAGGATCGTCAGCTGGAGAAAGGCGCAGAGTAGAGCGGGGTGAAAGCCCCAAAAAACCTTATGTAAATCAAAACGAAGCTATAGCGAATAAACCGAAATGTTAACTAGTTATTTAGGTGAAATATACAACAAACCACACTCAGATGCAGCATGCAGATGCAGATGCAAATGCAGATGCAAATGCAGATACAGATACATTTACATCGAACCGTTAACAAGGCTTTGAAAGCTCAGAAGAATTACTCAAGCAGACACTCAAGAACACGACACAAGGACACGAATGTTCAAAAACGCAGAGTTGTAGAAGAGCCGCAGCAAACGAGAAAGGGCCGTTTAATAAACTTTTGTTATCAAGCAAGACAGCATAACGAAACGAAATGCGACTGCAGTAAGCACGTGGCGAAAACCAAAAACGAAGTTAATGTTCAAACTAACTAATATATAACGAATATTATATAATACAACAAACTTAGACTGTATGTTATTTTCTCAATACAATACCTATAAAAAACAATAAAAACAGATTCAATAAAATGAGTTATCCAATGGCAGCATGCGTGTGACTTTCTTAAATGCCTCTTATGTTCATTTAAATTTAATTTAAATGTTATTAAATAAAGTTTTGTTGAAATGCTTTTATTTTAATTTAAATCATAATAGCCGTTACAAATCGATATATCGAAATTGTAATTGCTCACTTCAGCGTTTAATATATCGATTTCCTACATGCACTGTTCTCCCTTAGCAAAGTTATCTACCATTTGCAGCTAAGTTGCACACCTTCGCTCGAATTTGGTATTATTTACAAAACCACCTGGTGTTTTGAATTCAAAGCGGCCACACTTCCTTTCCACGCTGAACCAACAACACAAAAAACGTGTGTTTTGGTCAACAGCGTGTTTTCCTTTAAATAAATCTGTATAGAGCAGATTTGGCTTGACAAAAAGTGCATTTTCATACACCGGCAGAATGAGACGACCCAAGAAGGTAGGTTTTCATTGGTTTCGGCGCACTTTTTGCCGCCTTTAAGGTTATGTGTTTTGAGACTCCCACGAAATCATATGGAAATTAATGTTTTTAATCATTTATTAGTACGAATCCGGCGAGGCTACGCAGTACATTAGCCGCCGGGCTGCGCTCAGGAAACTGCAGCTCTCTCTCAACGATTTCCGGAGGCTGTGCATCCTGAAGGGCGTCTATCCCCGGGAACCGAAACATAGGCGTAGAGCTCAAAAGGGATCTTCGGAGATCAAGGTCCTTTATCACACCAAGGACATCCGCTTCCTGCTGCACGAGTCGATTGTGTGGACGCTGCGTGACTACAAGGTATGTTAGATACAGGTACCAGATATATTCCACAGAATCGTTGCTCATCCCAAGTGTTCCACAGATCTTTGCCAAGAAGAGCAATCGCGATCGCGCCATCAAGGATTTCCGCAACCTGAAGCGTCGATTGGCCCTGTTTCCCGAAATCAAGCTCGATCACATTGTCAAGGAACGCTATCCCACCTTCATCGATGCCCTAAAGGATCTGGATGATTGTCTGACTCTGCTCTTTCTGTTCAGCACCTTTCCCTCGCTGCACTTGATTCCTAGGGAGCAGTCGAACCTGTGCCGCCGGCTGACTATCGAGTTCCTGCACTACGTGATCGCGTCCAAGTCGCTGCGCAAGGTGTTCATCTCCATCAAGGGCTACTACTTCCAGGCGGAGATCAAGGGCCAGAAGGTCACTTGGATTGTGCCGCACTACTATCCGTTCAAGCCACAGTCTCGCCAGGAGGTTGACTTCAAGGTGATGTCCATCTTTGTCGAGTTCTATACAATTATGCTGGGCTTCACCAACTTCCGGCTATTCCACGGCCTGAATCTGGCCTATCCACCACAATTCCCAAGCAGCGTGCTTCAGGACAGCGAGGAATCCCTGAAGGATGAGGCCAGCTTTGTATCTGACCGCATTGCAGCGTTGAACTTTGAGCTGCTGCGCACTGACAAGGTGCAGGAGGACGAGGAGGAGCTGGACATCGACATGGAGCTTTTGGAGCAGGACGGCGACTCCAAGCGCATCATCAAGATGAAGCAGGAGGCCCAGGAAGTGAGCCGTCTACGCACCCTGTTCAAGGGTTTGAAGTTCTTCATCAACCGCGAAGTTCCGCGCGAGCCCTTGGTCATTCTCATCCGCTCCTTTGGCGGCAAGGTGTCCTGGGATTCGTCAATCTTCGCTGGCTCAACGTATGACGAGGCCGATGAGACTATCACCCACCAGATCGTCGACAGGCCCAGCATTTCCACGCAATACATCTCGCGTGACTATATCCAGCCACAGTGGGTCTTCGACTGCGTCAATCAGCGCCAGCTGCTGCCCACCAACAAGTACTTCATTGGCGAGACACTGCCACCACACCTTTCGCCATTCGTGGACTCCAAGAGGGACTCGTACATACCGCCCGAAGAGAAGGCCCTGCTGGATCCCTCCCTGATCGAAACACATGGTAAGTTGGGGATCCTTTAACTATAATTAAGTACAGCCATTTAACACTCCTCGTGTTTGCAGCCCAAAGCGATGACGACTCCGAAGATGAAGCGGAGAAAGAGGAAGAAGAGGCTGTGGACCAGGAGCTGCTCGATGCGCAACTCCAGCTTGCCTACCAGCAGGAAACGGCCGAGTACAAGAAGTACGGCGGACCCGATGGTGTCAACGAAGACGAAGAAGATCCAGAGGATGATGACGAAGACGACGATGAAGAGGAGGAGGAGGAAGAGCTCGACGAGAAGACCAAGCGCCTGCAGGAGGAAAAGCAGAAGATGTCCGTGCAGTCGGGCAAGGTGCACAAGGTCAACAAGCGGCAGTTGCACAAGGCCGAGGTCGACGAGCATCGCCTGCAAGCGCGTATGGTGAAGCCCCGTCACCGCAATCTCTTCCGGAAACTCATCCGCGAGAAGCAGACCAAGGAAAAGGAGGAGTGGCTGCTGCGCAAGAAGCGACGAACCCACGAGGCCAACGAGAAGGAGGCCCGAAAGACAGCCAAGCGGGAGGCGCGCAAGGAAGCGGCGGCCGCAGCCGCCAAGGCTTCCAAGCTGGGCAAGTGAGCGAACTAGATATCTGCTCGGGGGGATCTGTGTCTTGATTTAGGTTAAAACAATAAACAATGAAAATGTAAATGAAACGAAATGATGTTTATATTTTATTTGGTATTTGAAGAATGGAACAAATTGTATGAACAGAAAAAATCAATACAAATGGTAAGTTCAGATGGGTGAATTCTTGAATTTGATTTATTGTACAATTTGTTCATAGATTATATATTTTACAGCAGGGTAATTAATTACAGCTTGTATCAACTAGTAGGGTTTAACAAAAAGTTATGTTTACAGCATAAAATGATAATTACAAATCTTATAAAGTTAAGCAACATTAAGAGCGTTTTCAAAGATGCATAAAATCCTTTTTCAAACAACGAAACTGGATAAGTAACTATATGAAATATATTCCGATTGTAATAGCTTTGTAAACTCCGTTTTGCATTTTACAAATTAATGAACAATAAATTTAAGTGCTCAGAAAAGGCCTTAAGTTTGCACAAAATAGTTGACAGCAACTCAATTTTGTTTGGAGGTTAAATAAAGCAAAAATGAAGGCTATCAATATTTTTAAGTGGCTTTCTTCAGTCCCCAAAAATGTTGGAACTCTGACTAAGAATTTCTGGGCCCAGCCACGGGTGCAAACTTAGGAAGATATTTGTGTGTATATCGTATTGAATTAGCACTATGTATATTGTATATGCCCTGACGTCCAAGTCTGTCGTGGTTGCTATTAGTCTACTTGTATATCGATCGCTATAGTTGAGTTCCTAAGTCAAATAGATCCGTTATCAAATGCCAAGATTCCAAGAAGCTTCTATCAAAATTGTATCCTATTTGTGATCCTAATCGCTATCGCTATCCGCTCCGCCCGCCGCTCCATCCTCGTCATCATCATCATCGCTGTCCTCCAGTTCGGGCATCGGGAAGCGCAGGAGAGCCGCAATTCCAGTCAGTTGAGCAAGTTCTGGGGACAAAAGATTGGGGTTATTATGTGGACTTGGATAAAGTTGGTTACTGCGGCTAATTTGTGTAATCTGCATGCTTGAAACCTGAATATCAAGTCAAAACCATCAATACTAGATGCAAGAAATCTCAGTGGCTCAGAACTGCAGCAGCCAATGCAGGTTTTTCACTTTTTTCCCCAGGTCGTGGGCGTTCCTACTGTCCAATTTCAAGGCCCACCGGTTATTCTAGGCCGTGACTCACCCAGTGAACTTCACATGCAACACGGCCAGAGTGAGCATTACATATTCATGGGTTTGTCCAATTAGCGCGGGATTAATGCAGGTTATGTATCAGAGGATATGCGTGTATAATTAGTGTTCTCAAGTACCAGGCGCCTTTATCTGGTAAATTTGGTTGTGTTTACACAAGTAGCCTCAATGTTTATATACTGATGTAACTTAAAGCAGATTAAACTGCTCAGCTGAGTGGAATTGCGGAATAAGTACTTGCGAAGTGATAAGAATGGGCAGTACTGGGGATGGGGATCGTTACAACTCATTTGTTGCAAAAAGATACAAGGCATGGGGGATCTATTTCGGAACCCCAACGACCCATTTTCGAGTCGAAAACGAAACTCTTGCCAAGTCGCAAAGTCAGACAATTGAAAAAAGAAACTCGTGGAAGATATCTCATCTCGTGAGTCACCTGCCAATGGCTATTTAAAGCATTTAAGCACTTTACAGCCCGAAAATATGTCCAATATGTGAGGTGCAATTTTAATTAATACCTAATTGCATACGAAAATGAAAACGAAAGTTCCCGTGCGAATGATCAAGCGAAAACTACTTGGCAGCCATTCAACAGTGCTGTTTCTTTGCTCATCTCGCAGTGGACTTTGTAATGTGGGAGACCCCTCCAAGAAATTTACATATGCACGCGCATGTATTCAATATTGCATCGCAGAACTTAAAAATAGCATCTTTAACGAGGTCATTAGACGGGAGAAGGCTGCCTGCGCATAAATATTCCATACAAATGGAGCATAGAAATGGCCAAAGGTGGCACAAGTGTGATGCAAAGATGTTTCTACTGGAGATGATCTATTCTCGGTCTGAAAGCGAAGTTCCTTCTCGCTCCATGAGTCATTGCTAGGTTCTTTTTCATGGACCAGATGAAGAAATTCTTGAGTGGTTTCAAATCGACACAAGGTTACAAGGCTTCCAAAGTTGTTTTATTTAAGATAAACATGCGATGCTAGTACACCAAGTTGTACTATTAAAAGAAGCCTATGTACGCAATCTTATGTAAGTGAAATAAATTAATTGTGTAAATAAGCTTCACTTAGTACAATAACTCACTAGATCGGCATGTTCAATTATAATGCTTCTTATTCAAAGTTTCTCTATAGTTTCTCTATTTAGCATTAAATGCTAATGAATTTGTTTGATACTTACGTTCTCCTGAGATGTGCATGCTTGAAAAGATTTTCACTTCTCCCCCAGCATCGCGAACGGATTCAACCAGATTGACATATTCCTTCCTCAGAGCAACGTCTTGGCACCTGTAAAACAAACAAATGGTTTTAAAACCCATATTAATAACAATAACAGAACAGAAATCTCCAACAGCATATACAACTCGCATGACAATCGATTCCATTCATTAATATGCCCATTTTTCACGCATTTACGGATGTAGGTGCCCGTATCTATTGCACTTTCGCATTCCACAGTTTAAATGGCGCACAGCAAAGTGCTGGATCATGGCACGTGATGGGCATAATCCGCATCGAACAAGGTGTCAAGTTTAACTGGAAATAGTGGGTTCACCTCGTCGCTCACCCCACCAATGGGGGTCATCACACATTTATACTTGGATATTAAAGATTCCCATTCCCAGAGAGCTTCAAGTCACTAGACGAGCAATGAAAGTGCGACTGCCATAAAAGCTAAGTGCAGTTCAAAAACCCCATCGGAATCGAGATTTGTGCAGGTAAAAAAGTAAGAATAAGAAGCAGGCGAAATTCGAAAGAAACCAGACAAAAAATTAAATGAAATTTCAATTAACATTTTTATTGACGACAACAAACCGCTTTCAATTTGCCACCACAGAGAGAGAGTGCTATAGATCCTACAGAGAGCAAGAAAGCTCCATGTGGAGTGTGGAGGGTATTCCGAATGCGATCCACAGCACGTGTGGCTGAGAAGAGAGCGGCTGTCTTCGCAGCGAAGAATTAGTTGCAAAGCGGCTTTCTTGCGGGGAACGTCGAGCGATTCGAGGGACGGAAAACCGAAACGAACCGAAGAAGATTGCCACGCGAAAAGAAAAATTGGTGCTAAGACCCCCGCTAAAAAAAAACAAATAACAGCGCCATCAAAACCGCAAAAGAAAAGTGCACAAAACCGACGCATAAAAAGATACAAAGGTGTGTTTGAATCTCGCAGAGTGAAAGTTGCAAAGTGGTTAATATCTATAGCAAAAGTACTGCTCAGTGCAGATGAAATCTCGAAAAGCCCTCAACCATTTTAAGTCCCGCTGACAGTTTAGTTCAACGTTTTACTGACGCTGACTCAGCAGCAGGCAATGCAGATACAAACGTATCTGCTACCTGTGTTCAGATACTTTTTCGCTCATCCGTTAACCGCAATCTGCGTTGAACTGCGAGCCATTGTGTAGATGCTGCTGCCGATGTACCTGCATTTTTAGCCGCTACTCATGTTGCTGATGTAGCTGCAATTGCTGCTGCTGTCTGCTGCTGCTGCGTGACAACGATTGCACAATGGAATCAATTGTTATAATGGAATTAGCGTGCGCCCAACCTCGCGCACAGCCGTGAATTGTCAGCCAGAAAGAGAGAGCGCTTGAAGGAAAACTACGAAAGAAAGATGGTGGCGGGGAAAGTGGGGCCATGGGCACCACCAGATATCAGCAAAAATGTCTAATTAAGTGTGCGAGCAAAGGCGGCACTATCTGAACTTGACAACACAACAATGTATCTACAAACCTTGTACTGCTCTAAACTTATTGAAGAAGTCGAATGTCCACTTCCTTTCAAGACTTAAATGAAACGGGGAAGGTTTTGTGAGATCATATGAGAATAACCTTTACGGCAACGCCTTGATTTTATAACATGGATGGGTTTGATCATTTCAAAAACAGCCAATTCATTGCTTACCCCCTCGGTAGACCAAACAAAACCCAACCCGAGCAGCCTTACAGCAAAGATCCACAAAAAGTGATTCATGGATACCCATTTAGGTATCAATATCGCTCATTCAGACAAGCCCTTTCACTTCAGTCTCAATGGAAACAGCCTTAAACTTTTCCGCTCTCTCCTTCATTGGCTTTTACGATATTTCACAATGCAAATATACATACAAAATATATAAACAATTGGCTTGCGAGACAATATTTACAAGCGTGGCCAGCTGCGACAAAAAATTCAACAATAATCGCTTAAAGGGGGCACGTTTTTGATGCACAAGACATGTTGCAAAGCAAAACAAAGAGGGACTAGAAAAACTGGTTGGACACATGAATAATATATGTATGTACGGAAAAAAGAAAATCACTAGATGGCAGGGAGAATTGGTTGGAGGGAAGGGGGGTGAGGCAAATGCTAAGTGCATTCGAGCAGCAAAAGAACTTGATAAGTTAGCCAGAAGTGGATCATGTTGCATGCCATGTGGAATTCATTGAGAGTCGAGGGAGGGGAGTCCCAGAAGCGAGAGTGTCCGCTCCAAAAGTTGCCCGCCAAGTGATCCATAAACGGAGTGATTAAATAAATTAAAATTCTTTATTTTCTTGTTTATGGCTGCTCTCCCGCTCCCTCAATCGCAATCTTTCGCCCACAACGAGTTCTAATAATTAGCACAAGAATTGTCTCACTGAGGGAATCATTTCCACATGGTTATAAAGCTTATATAGTACCCGGCTTATTTACATCAGAGTTTAGTTCAGTCCGCGTCATTTGCTAATCGAAACTTGTATGGCGAAAACAGCTCTATAAAATAAGACCCCAAACAGAGCACGCAAATTCAGCTTGGAATTCGTCCATGAATATATGCGAATATATTTACGGATACGGATTAAATGGGTGAGGGACGAATCAAAGTCTCAGTTTGCCAGGCTGGCCAAAAAATACACGGAGAAAGCTAAACATTGTTTAAATAGCCTTCTTAGCAATGCAGTTATCTTGCCTTATCACAAAAATTCATAAAAATGCTCTACATACTTTGCACAATCATTTGTTGATAATACCTTTGTTGTAGCGAACAAAATTCCAACTTGTAATAGTCATACAATTTGAACTGCATGATTTCATTGTATGTGACTTAAATAAATATGCTCATATTTTGATAATATGATTTCGGAATAAATACATTTACGTGACTTTAATTTAAAATATGTTTATGTGATGTGAGGAATTTGATCACATTTCTGTGACTTCAAAATTGCCGCACAGCTAACATAAACACTGTTTTCGATAAAAATAATAATCGAAATTTTAAAAATAAATTGATTAAATTTTTTTGTTTGATTAAAAATTTAATTTGTTTTATGTTAAAACATATTACGAACATGGCAATCATAAAATGAAATCCCTTGAAAGTCGACATAACCGAGTTCTACTGTATATGGATATTCAAGTTTCTGCCCAAACCTCAACTCCACTTGACTGTACTCAACGCACATATCTTTTCACTCCAGTTCCTATTTAAGTGCCGGCCACTTAACACCGTCGAATTAAAGCGATCAAATCAAGCGGATCCAAGATGCTCACCAGACAGCCCGACTACACCATCTCCGAACTGGGCCATCCCATCCACCAGTGGTCGGATTCGACCACGTGCGAGTCCCTCAAGAAGCTGGACTACAGAAAGATGCCCAGTTCCCCGCCATCACCTCATCGTCTGCTCCCGCTGAGGGAAACCCTGGACGATTGTTTCAAGCGGTTGACGATGAGGAGCCGAGAAGATTTCGAAGAGGATCCCGTGTACCAGCAGAAACTGCGGAAGAATCAGTGGAATGAACAGCAGCGAAAGCGGTAAGGCAAATGGAAAACTTGAACAAAGCATTTCATAACATTTCCCCATCTTGTTTCTATTTGCACGATGGCAAAACTATCAGCAGCAATCAAAAATGTCGAGATAAAGACGAGTCCAGAGCCACAACGACGACGACGACGATAGCGGCGACCTGCGATTTAAACAATTTCTGAGATTAGAAGGAGGAGGAAGAATATCTATGGGGGAAGCAACCTAAGCGGACTGACTAAAAGTGCTAAAATAAAACACCTTTTGCCTAGATCATTAAGTACATTAAATGTTAAGTAAAGGAAAAGCTATAACACTTAATTTTCGTTTAATTGCCAGCCACGCAGTTAGCATACAAAAGCACATTCAAATGGAATTTCATCGGCCCATTAGAGTGTAAACAAAACGCGGAGAAGAGTAGTGAATAGAACAGAACAGAACAGAACAGAACTAAACAGGCTGGCAGCCAAAAATGGTGAGGAGACATTGGGGCAACCTTGATCATGAGCACGTCGCCATGGGGCCAACAAATTAATGCTCGAACGTGCTTTCTTTAAATGGCTAAACGCGTGCGATCGAAGCAGATCTCGCAGCGGAAGAATCCGCCATCTTCTAATGGTAATGGTAACCCAAAGTGGATCATGGAATCTATTAATGGTGTAGATTCTGCGTTGTTAGGAGTTATCTTCATCTGCTAAACCATACGAGTGAAATTATCTATAATGCGAGGCTTAAATATTTGCATAAGATAAGATAGCAAGTTAAAATAAAGATCACTAGTAGAACATCAAAATATCTTAAATAGTTACATAGAATGTACAAATAAATGTACAAATAAAGATGAACAACAGCGTTCTCAGCTGAATTCTACACATCCAAACAGAAACAAATTGAAAAGCACAGTCGCCAGCATAGCAAACCAATTAAGGCACAATCGATAC
Organism: Drosophila yakuba; assembly: GCF_016746365.2. Taxonomy (NCBI): domain Eukaryota; kingdom Metazoa; phylum Arthropoda; class Insecta; order Diptera; family Drosophilidae; genus Drosophila; species Drosophila yakuba. The sequence continues at coordinate 12,507,033 of NC_052527.2, read as the reverse complement.
AGTAATAAAATTGATTGCTCTTCTTCAGATTTTCTGAATTGCCCCAGTATTTGTATTCTTTCCGGCACCCAAAGCAGTCTGGTGACACATGTGTATGCGTTCCATATGGCGACATAAGCACACCAAATTGCCATCGCACTCTCGCTTAATTTTGCCAAGTTGAAGGTTTCTACTCGCGATCGTGTTCTTGATCTCTCCGCTTGATTGGACTTAATGTGTGCCCAGCTGGGAGTTACTTCAATATACATATATATACATATATTTCTCGGCGCAACCAAGTGGAACTCACCTGAAGAGGTTGTCCGAGATGAGCAGCGTTTCGATGGCCTGCGACTCGGCGGCTTGCAGGACGTGTTTCTTGCCATAGAAGGCCTTGGCGGGCTCGCATTGCAGCATCATGTAGAATTGCTCCAGGGCCTTGACCTCGCCAGCTGCCTTGGTGTCAGACATCTTGGCCAGCACGGCGGGATCCTGAAGAACCTCTGTAGATACAAATTGGGCAATGTCATTGCAAGATCACATTACAAGTTTAAATGGCTCACCCTTCAAAGAGTGCTTAAATCCCGAGGAGGCGTGCACCAGCATGAACTTGCTCTTGTTGTCCAGCAGCAGCTTGTAATCCATTTTGACCGCCTGCTGGAACATGTAGTCGTAGAACTGATCGCGCACGAATCCCGGCGAGGCAATCAACACACACTTGACCACATCGAAGTTGACGTGCCGCAGGATGCTCTGCATTACCTGCTCGTAGAACTTGGCCAGTCCCTTCTCGTGCTGCTGGACACTGCCCTTGCGTTTGCGCGGTATGGAGACCTCAATTTTGCTGCGCACTAATGTCATGCTGGCGGTGATCAGGCAGACGTGTGCCAATCCCTCCTGCATCACCACAGCAGCCACATCCGCCGACTGTGTGGGATCGCAGGCCATTTCGATGCGCTCCAAGGCAATGGTGTCCCACTCCGGCTTGCGCAACTCGAACTTGCGGTTCAGCTCCAGGTCGAGGGTGTGATAGGCGCCCATCTTGACGTACTGGTTCTCCTCAATGTTTCTGCCCTTCAGTCGGAGCACACAAGCCTGCGTATCAAAATCTATGCTCTCCACCGCAATGGTTAGGGTGGTGCGCACCCGGTTGCTGGTGGAGGAGCCAGTGGCCGTTTCATTCTGCACCTTGCGAATGGTGGTGCTGCGCACGCTGTCGCCTTCCGCAATCAAATTGTACGCATGCCACATGTCCTCGGACTCCTCGGGCATCAGGGTTACATTTCTAAATTCATTTCGTAAGTTATTATTATTATTATTATTCGTTGGGACTCACTCACCCCTGCATGCCCTTGTCCACGTATTTGCCCAGCAGCTTCATGCCGTCGCGTTGCTGGTCAGGATTTGGTTTTAGTTTCGTTGGCAGGCACTGCCTCTATACCGAGTGCTTTGATTCCGCTCGCCGCTTGTCACTTGCATCCAAATTCCAGTGATTCCCTCCGTTCACAAAGGCGGCGGTGCATCGTTGTCATTGGGTCCACGCAGTTGCTAAGTTCACACGGCTGATCGGATCGGGAGGATGGTGTGGCGATGGTTGTGGTCAGTGGAATCGGCGGCCAAGTGGCATTCACCAGGGGCGAACAGTGCTGTGCGACTAGCTTTTTTCCGCCCATATGGGCTTTCTCTAAAGTGGTTGGCATCAGCTACTTTTCAGGTTTATCATCCACTAAGTTCATTAGCTATGATGAGATAATTTATAGTTGATAACGAATATTTTATAATATAATTGTAGGTATTGGAATTTGGTGTGATTTAATATTTTACTATATGAAAAAGCTTATACCAAACTAGCTAGTTTTGCGTCAACACTGCCGGCTGATCCAGCTGACTACTTGGCAATGTATTTTTCGGTATTTTTTTGAATTAGTATCCGGTGGCGAAAAAACGGTCACATCATACCGACCATGTGCGTCCGAAAATAAAATTAAAAGCCCAAAATGCATTAAAAAATACACATCTTTATTCAAAATTTCAATTTGAAATTACCACTTTGTACGAATGTTCACTTAAGTCTAAAGAGTTACTAGACTAGGAGTCGCTCGATCTCCTGCTGAATGGAGGTGATCTGCGACTTGAGCTGGCTGCCCTCGTTGGTGGTCACCGAGCAGGCGACAATTGGCCGGGAAACTCCGCAGGCACGACCCAAGGCCTGCTTGGAACGCACGAAGACGTAGGGCACGTTCTTGTCCTCGCATAGGAGCGGCAAATGGAGCAGAATCTCGATGGGCTCCGCATCTCCGGCCAGCACCACAATATCGGCAAGTCCACGGTTGAGGGTCTTGGTGGCCTCGTTGGCTCCCTTGCGCAGTTGATTGTAGTTCAATGCCTGCTGCAGCAAATTCATAATCTTAGCCGTAAGCTGGGCATCGGCCAATGGGAATGCCTTGGGATTCACTTCCTCAGTCTGCAAAGATCGGGAAATTTATTGTTATTTACATTTCTCATCGGCAGCCGCAGATCCACTTACCATATTGGCTTGTATATTGTATACTTTTACTGGATAAACGTGCTTCAAAATGCAACCTCTCCGCTTGTTGCTTCACTGAGGGCAATTGCAGAATAATTGAAATCGCGCTCAAAACACGTGCGTTGGCGTTAGAGAACCGTTTGCAGGTGGCTCAGAAATACCAAACATGCACCCGGTCATACTTTTCTTAGGCGATATTAATCGCAACAGATAATATGCGCCCTCTGCAGCCCTGGCTTAAATCTAACTTCAATAATTTTAGGGAATTCCCAAATATAATATCATATTCATAAATGTATTTGGGTAAGAAGTTCAAATAAATATGTTACGAGCTTTTCATAAACGGAGATATGGAATATTTACGGATTTTACATTGAATCTGCAATTATAACCAGAGAACTTAAATAGTAAAGACATGCAGCTTAGCATTCCAACATTTTTATATTCCAATTTAAAAGCCTAAATTTACAGCTTATAATGTTGAATAAATATCTACTATTATATGGGTTCTTTATTAACTTTTTTGGAAACCGTTAGCTACTTTCGTTTACTTTGAATTTCATATGGAATAGCACCCACGCAGTAGGGATTACTCATGTTTGCGCGGCAGCGCTCTCGCTGAGCGAGCTGCCTATCGCTGGCCTGCTCACACCTGCGTGCGGGGGCGCATTCGCGAGTCGCGTCAGTCGAAAAAAAAACTTTGAACGATTTGGACGGGAAAACTCGGTTCGGCGGCTATGCGGGTATTTTTAATCTAAGCCATCAATCCACAGCTACAGTGCATCAAATCGATCGGAAAGTCGAGGCAATATTTCTGAAAGTGTTTACAAATCGCTGGCATCGTAGTCGTTAAATGCAAAAAAGGTAATTTCGAGCAGCGAAAATCGAAATGCAAAGTCAAACAAACTCAGAAAAAGGAAATGAATGTAAAAAATCGATTATTCAATCTGTGTGCGGGTGTGTGTTATGTGTGTGTGTGTGTGTGTATGTGCGTGTGAGTGAGCGCTGTGTGTGTGTATGCGTGTGCGATTGTGTTTGTTTAAACCACGGGATTTTTTATGCCCAAATCGAATGGCGAAAATTTAGCACACCGAGCAATAAAGGCCAATTTAACTAATTTAAAGTGTGCGAAATGTGGAAAAGTGCCTGCGAAGAGAGCGCTGAAGAGAGATCGCAAAAGTAAACCCAGAAGCGCATACATATGCACATCAACTCGCACACATACACACATGAACACCAGTAAACGCAAAGAAGCAAAGGCAAAGGAAATGAAAATGAAAAAAACAGAAGCCAAACCAAAACGGTGCCAAAAAAAAGTATTTAATAATTAAAATAGGCAAAAATGAGAGGGAATGCGCGAGGAAGAGGAAGCAGCGCTGCGTAACAGTGCGTGAGTGGGAGTGAGCGGGCACTATGGCATCAGCTGTTTGACACTTGACACGATCGAAAGTCGCCCCATCTCCCTCTTCTTCTCTCTCGCTCTCTTTGCCATTCCTTTGCTCTCTTCTTTTTATTATTTTCTGAATTTCGAGTTTGTGTGCGATTTTGTTAAGCTTATTTATTCAGTGATTATAACCAGCTTTTTTAAGCACCATAAAAGTGCCAGCAAAGCGCTGTGAGAACAAAAACAAAATGAAGTGAAAAATCCAAAAAGAGCGAACATACATGCATAAGTAACTTAAAATATATATGTACATGCATAAGGAACTCGGAAAACTGGACTCTTATTTTTAGCCCCTTAACGAATATCCCGCTAATTTGTGCCGTTTTCTCTCCCGTTTCTCTTTGCAGCTTCTCAAATTAGAGTAAATCGCGATCATAAGCAACCTAAAGTGTGAAACCAAATGTTAGTCTAAGCCTAAAGTGTATAACTAGTTTAAGACCTCCAGAATAAAAAAAAAAGAAACCAATACGTGCTAAAACCAGAATTTAAACGCGTCTAAACCAAGCGCCTTTAAAACACACCACAAAAACAAATTCAAAAGGATATTCAGCGAATAAGTGAGAGAGAGCTCTAGTGAGAAGCTCTCTTTGGCCCCGAAGGAGCAACTATTTCATCCGCACCGTAGACCCGTAACTCGGCAAAATAGCTAAGTCCATTTTGCAGTTCCTCAAAAAGAAAAAGTCCCATCATAGTTCCACATCCGGCGAGGGCAAGCTACAGGCGCAGTCCAGTTGCGAGGAGGAGGGCGGAGCGGCAGCGGGAGGAGCGGGAGCGGCAGCGGGACCTCCAGCGGACCAGGCTAGCAGCAGCAGCAGCGGCCCCTCGTCAGCAGCCGCCGCCCACAAGAGTACGCCCCCCGCCGCCACGACCACGCCCGGTTCAGGGGCGGATTCAGGAGGTGCCAGCGGAGGAGCAGGAGGAGGGGGAGGAGGACCTAGCAGCTCCGGCGACGATCAGGCCCAAGTGTCGGCCAGCGCAACGTTCCGTTTGTCATCGCTAACGGGCACCATCTCCAAGATGGGCAACAACGCCACCACGTCGAACAAGAAGGTCGATGCCGCCGAGACGGTGAAGGAGTTCCTCGAGCAGGCCAAGGAGGAGTTCGAGGACAAGTGGCGACGCAATCCGACCAACACCGCCGCCCTCGATGACTTCGAACGCATCAAGACCCTGGGCACTGGCTCCTTTGGCCGTGTCATGATTGTCCAGCACAAGCCCACGAAAGACTATTATGCCATGAAGATCCTCGATAAGCAGAAGGTGGTCAAGCTGAAGCAGGTGGAGCACACGCTGAACGAGAAGCGAATCCTGCAGGCCATCCAGTTTCCCTTCCTCGTCTCGCTGCGCTACCATTTCAAGGACAACTCCAACCTCTACATGGTGCTGGAGTATGTGCCCGGTGGCGAGATGTTCTCCCATCTGCGCAAGGTGGGCCGCTTCTCGGAGCCGCATTCGCGCTTCTATGCGGCGCAAATCGTGCTGGCCTTCGAGTACCTGCACTACTTGGACCTCATCTACCGTGATCTGAAGCCGGAGAATCTGCTGATTGACTCGCAGGGCTACCTCAAGGTGACGGACTTCGGTTTTGCCAAGCGGGTCAAGGGCCGCACCTGGACGCTGTGCGGCACGCCCGAATACCTGGCCCCGGAAATCATTCTGTCCAAGGGCTATAACAAGGCCGTCGACTGGTGGGCGTTGGGCGTGCTCGTCTACGAAATGGCCGCCGGCTATCCGCCGTTCTTTGCGGATCAGCCGATCCAGATCTACGAGAAGATCGTATCTGGCAAGGTGCGCTTCCCATCTCACTTTGGCTCCGATCTGAAGGACCTGCTGCGCAACCTGCTGCAGGTGGATCTGACCAAGCGCTACGGCAATCTGAAGGCGGGCGTCAATGATATTAAGAACCAGAAGTGGTTCGCCTCCACCGACTGGATTGCGATCTTCCAAAAGAAAATCGAGGCGCCGTTCATTCCGCGGTGTAAGGGTCCCGGCGACACGAGCAATTTCGATGATTACGAGGAGGAGGCGCTGCGGATTTCCAGCACCGAGAAGTGTGCCAAGGAGTTTGCTGAATTCTAGAGGAGCTTTTCGCCAGTCAGCCCAATCCCCTCGTTCTGCAGGCGCCTGCAACTGCAATTGTATCCGCTACTGCGATTGTATCAGCAACTGCTCCTGCTGTTGCCACCGCCGTGGCATCGCGGACCACGTCCTCATCGTCGTTGTCGTCGTCTTGTCTATATGTCTACTACTTACAACTACAACAACTGTAACAGCCCCCACAACACTAAAACTACAGCCACATCTTCGTCTGCCTATCTATCCGCATCTACTCCACATCCACACTTTTGCCAACATTGGATTTCTCACCACACACAACAATTTACATCAACGTAAGTATATAATAACTTATGTAAAAATTATTGAGGGTTTGGGAAAATGTACTTTGAGTAGGATATCCTTATTCCAAGTAACTTAGTCAAGCCCAAATATTTCAGCGATTCGTACGTCTTGGTTGCTATGTAGTTTATTCCCTTATTTGTTACAAATAACATTCTTACTGATAACACAGTTTACTTTCAGTCGTGAAAAATCTGAAGTAAATAAATGAAGTTCCTAAGTAAATAACTACAATACAAACATTAGGTTTCAATATTACTATATACTTTATTTCATTTAAAAATGGTACATTAAAATTGTTCTACTGCCCACCTCTAGAATGTTTTATGAAGAGGAATTACTATTGACTTACTGAGATATACGGGGAAAGGCGAGTTCTTAATTTATTATGCCATATATCAATCTGCAAATTCAGAAGGCTATCTCTCACCATATTTGCCGGACGAGATATTAATCTATTGACTGTGTTTCGTACTTTCTTCGGTAACGATTCGCCGGCGAAAGCGAAGGGTATTCAGGGCAAGGGTATTCTAGGTTTGTTTTTGTTTTGACTTTAGCTGGAGATTGATGGACGAGAGGCTTGATTGATTGATTGCTTTCAGTGGAATGTTTTTGCTTGTTTGCGTGTTTTAAGGAGAGTGCGAGTGAGTGCCGGAGAGTTGATTATGAGACAAAAGGCATTTCAGCTTTCAGCTCGTCCGTCAATTGTTCTGCCCGCGACAGTTGCCCCGTACACGGAATTCTTTTAATTAGTTTCCCTCGGTGACTTGGCTTATTGTGATACGCGGCTGGTTGCCCTGCGGCTCCCAAACCTACGTGATGTTTTCTCAAAAAGATACTCGAGCATGACCACTTACTCACAGGCAGACCCCCGGGGCAGAAATGGCCGTAAACATCGAATCATTAATTGCAATAAGCGTCAGAATGCGGTCGTAAACGTTAACTGTAGCAGGCAACCGTAGTTTAGACGGGTCTAATCTCCCCAACAGACAAACTAGACGGCTGATAGCAGCAATGCAAACCAATTACGTTCAAAGGAATTCTCGGTGCTTAAAGTCAAGTTACACTCAAAAGTTTGTGGGGTTGTAAATCTTGAAACTTTCTAGCTGAAATGTAATCATTTCAGTCTAGTTCAGCAGAAGTAAAGTGAATATCCATTAAACTTTTCCGCATGTTCCGAATCTTCTGTGATTCATCTTCTTTAATTAAATAGCAAAATGCTTTTCCATTTTAATTTCCTGGGACTCCCACAATTTCCACACAGAAATGTAGTCATTCACACTTGACCCATTTGAAAGGCCAACGAAAAGGGAGAGAAAGTCATGAATAATGTCAAAGCAAAAGGCAGTGGAAGAAATATATCTTTTATTTTATGAATTATTTCTCGTCTCTTTGACGAGCTTTGCCCACCACGATTGCGTGCCCGTTGGCCATTACCGAAATTGTGTTTCTTTTATCAAAGCCAAAAACGCTGCTGGTAATTAATAAATTATAATAAGTTTTATGTTCAAACATCATGAGCAAAACAAAAGCAAGAGCTGCGTGCGAAAGCCGCATAAAGTTTAGAAATTGTGGAAATGCGAAAAACTAAAAACAGAAACGCAATCAAGGGTGGCGGTTAATTCTGGGGAAAAGCTTGACTGCATCAACTTGTTTTGGGGCAGATCAAAGGGAAAAATCCGAAATATTCACGCCAATGTGCGGTAATCGTCGACCGTGACCTTGCTCGACCTTTGGCCTAGCCCCAAAAGAGTAGTCCATCCAAACATCACACACTTTTGCTGTTTTAGTTTCTCCTTCGATTCCCCTGCATATATATTATATATGTATATGTACATTTCCATGCGACATGTGTTGTCTACAGTTTTATTGGCACCAATTATGCGTATAAATGTATGTATAAACATTTGGTTGTTTCTGCCGCTTTGCTAGCTGAGAAGGCCATCAATCATTTGTTTTGGGCCAAGTCAATTAGACCCGTCGTAGTCATGGGTACTAAGTGTCGGGCATTAGGTTTACTTATTTACATTAACTCGACGGCTTTTCTGATTGCTTATCAATGCAAAGGCGGCGGGGGAAGCGTTATCACGCGAAGAAACCAGCTGGGAGTGGGCTGATTGGAAGGCACGCCCTAGAATTCGATTTCCCCTGATAAGCCAATTAAACTTTTTCGCTGGCCTGTGGCAACGAGTTATAGGCGTTGCTGCTCCAGTGAGGATTTCTGGGGGTAAAAAGACGGATGGGCACTCATTTTCCACGGCCTGCTCGTCTTTCTTATCGATTTAGCACATCATATTGATATTTTTTTTTGAGTTTAGGCTATTTAATTAAAATAATTATACATTTGAGATATGAATTTTAATTGCTTATACGAGTATAGAAGCTGAGCTAAGTGCTGCGAGAAAGTCTCAAAGTGGAATAACTTGATTGTACTGTTATGAGCTCCCTTGTCTATGGCACTTTGCTGATTTGCAGCAAACTAAGAGCCAAAGTTCAACTCCCAGCTGGATGTCGCTGAGCAAACTTGTTCCCAGAAGCCGCAGCACAAGCACTCAGATACCAAGCAACATGGATTCAACACGCATCGCATTCGTCGTGCTCCAATAAACACCTAGACCAAGCCAAGTTGAGCAGTCTTAGCAATCGTCCCAAAAACACACAGAATGCAACTGCCAACGCGCTTGTGAATCTGAGACGATGTCTGGCTAATTTCGGGCTGCCAGAGGGGTGATGCGGGGGCGTGGTAGATCTCAGACAGTCAGAGACATAACGACTAGGCCGGGCAGCCTTGTAACAGTGCCCTCAAATCGCGCTTTTCAGCCAGCCAGCCAGCACGCACGCGCTGCAAGTGCGGCCAAGTAAATGGCGATGGCGATGGCGATGGTGATGGTGATGGTAACAATAAGACAGAGATACCAAGACAATGGTCGTTGAGAAGTGAAAACAATTAAGTCGCCGTGTGGGGGGAAAACCCGGAGTTTTCCGAGAATTCAATAAGGTAAATGGTTCTCGTTCCCCCTGGTGACCAATTCCATTTTGGTTTTTAAAGGTAGTTCACTGGCAAAAATCTCAACAATTCTTTGAATAATTTAATACAAATTGTTCATAGAACGAAACTTGAATATGACTTGGCTATTTAATATGCGAACTTTCGAGTGCATCAGTAAATTAAATGCCAAGAGCAATATATACATTACCCAGTAAAATTCAGAAACAGCAGTTATCCGTTTTATTATAAAACCTCTGCTATACGTATGCTGTCGAATATTTGCATGCTTACAATAATTTTTTGCTGTTTGAGCTCTTACAAACTGACTGAGTCAACGCGTCGTATGAGCAATATATGCAAAAGGAGCACATGAGAAATAAAAGAGCGAAAAAGAGGCAAAGCTCAAATTGTACGAGTATTTTCGTTTTCATACGCATAAAGAATAAATTAAACGATTTCTGCCTTTGCCTTAATTGTGTTTGTTGATTTTATTAACTTTTTCGCTTCGTTTCATTTCGTTTCGTTTTGGTGCGGTTTGGTTTTGGTTTGGTTCGTATTGGATTGGATTGGATTTTCCGTCTCAGTTTGGCAAACGGGTCTCAGTCGGCTTTTTTAGGCCCCTTGGAAGCCCCTTTGAATCTGAGTGCCCCTCTGAAAATGTTAGGAGTGGCAGTCGCCGAATGCAGGCGGCTATAAAAAACATTTAAATTGAGACAGCCACACCGAGGCAAACTGGCAAACTGGCAAAATCATTTAAATAACGCACACGTCGGCGGCTGCTTCGTTGTGCTCGTTTTAATTTTTGCTTTTTCGCGTCTTTTTTCGCTCAGTTTCATTTGTGCAATTATTTTCGTTGTCGTTGTTGCTTTCAAAAAAGTGTAGCCGCTGTTTATTTTCGCTACTCTTTCCCCAGAACGCGTTCTAGTGGAATGCGAGGGCATTTTGTTCTCGCGCGACCTCATAAAGTATATTGTATGTTCTCGATCAGGATCAGGCGATCTTACTTGCTGCCCGCCATTATCTCTCTTTCCCAGCCAAGCAGTTGTTTTTCTTTCCTTTTATTGGTATCGTGTGCCGATCGTTTGTTTGTTTGCTTTTTTTGCGTTTTATTGTCGATGTGCATTTCTCTCTGATGGGAACATTTCCCTATAAGACAAACTAATCAAAACTATATAAATAAATACAAGAGCACATTGTGTTATTTTTCTTGAGCAACATTGTTGCTTTCTTAGATTTTAAATACCTTCTCGTTACGCTTCGGATGTGTATAAGCTCCAGCGTTGGGGATATGTATATTTTTCTAAAGATACACAAAAGGTTGATTAAGCCAGTGCTCAAGTGCACTTTTTATACTATGCGAAACGGGTTTCCCTTATCACATCTTTCCACTTGATCAAAGCGCATCTAATGGTCGAGGTATATGCTATTTCACGTTCTTATGCGGTGTGTATCTGTGAGATAAACGCTGACTTTTCCAGCAACCCCCATTCTAGCTATCTGTCCGACTGTCCCGCACAGTAACCAGCAATTTTCATTCCGTATTTATGGGCAAATAAAATAGAATTGAACATGGAAAAACGCTGCACAATGAAAATTGAAATTTTCCGTTTTGGTTTTGGTTTTCGTTTTTATGCCGTTCCTCGTTGCTCGTTGTTTACCGCCGGTTATTTATGGGCAGGTGCTATGTACACACATGCATTCGACGGTGCGGAATGACTTCATGCAAAATTTCAAACGCGACAAACGATAAAAAGAATGCAGGGCAACTAGTTTATATGACCATGTACATACATCGAACTTGCTATCGAATTTTTGCGAATTAAAATTCATTGATTCAATTTAATCTAGGGATACGTACGTGAGTACATACATTTCTCGATGATAACAAATTTTTAAAGGGGAAGCACAACAAACCGACAACAACGAGTGCTGCCCCCTTGAGGGCTTATCGGCATGGAATCATTAAGAAAAAAATAAGGAAAACTTATTGACGCCAGTTGTGAGGTTGTTGCTGCTGACAATGGGCCAGAAAACTAAAACAAAACTTGGTCGCAGGCTAAAGCCAAACAACAGCTGGCGAATGCGAAGCGATAAGAGCCAAGACGAGATAGAGCAAACAAAGAGAGTTATTAGATTCATATTTATGCGGCTCGGCTCCCCGATTCATAGTTTTTTTTTTCAACTTTTCCCTAGAAGTTTCTCAGCCCTTTTCTTTTGTGTGTGGTTTTTACTGTTTTTTAATTTGTTTTGTTTGGGTTTCTGCGAAAATGGGTTAAGAATATGCACCCCATTTGAGTATGGAAACGAGTTTTGTGCTAGTTTCAGTCAGTTATATCATCATCAGCACCATCGACCATTGGTGCATTTCCAGTTTTCATGTGTCCTGATAACAAAGACAACAAAATAACAAACGCTTTATTGACTCCACATCTGTACCCCCTTTTTATACGTAAGTGTATATACATTTTCTATCTGACGGCTAACACACAATTACAGTTATAGTCGTGCGTCTAATTGAATTTGATAAAAAACAGGCAGAGGAATACAATTAGATAGACGGGGACACGTGGTAGGTGGGCAGGGACAGTGACTACTGCCTCTTTCCCGCAAACTCAATACAACTGACATGTAATCAATAATAATTGTTGTTATTGTTGCTTTTGCTGGTCTGACATTGAAAGAGGGCGGCTCTCGAGGGGGCGTGGAGCGGTGGAGAAGGAGGTGGGGCCAGGTGCCATAGGCAGCCGCAAATAAATGAATATTGTTTTATTTGCCACCCAGGTCTCTGGTTCTCCCTTCGCTCACGCAAAGCGTAATTATTGATTAATTATTGTACGCCCTCGCTTTTTTTTCTTTTGCCTCAAACATAAGAAACACACTGAACAAAACGGTGGGTTGGGCAAAAGGTCTGCACTTGATCCTTTTTGCTGTTGCCTTTCTTTTCACTTTTTGCCTTAATTGAATCATCAATCTCTTGGGTGACAAAACACTTTACCCCTGCCTCGATTATTCAGGTTTCCTACGCAGTTCTTGTCGTCTTTAATATATTCTTCATTCTCCATGTGCTCAATTTAATTGGGTTATCACGCATGGAAAGGTTTTACAAGCTGCTGACGTCATTTACGTACGATCGGGGCACTTGTCAGGCCGTTTCTAATCACTCATAAACAATTGCCACGATGTCCTTGACCTATGCGAAATACTATATATGTACATATGAATATTCGCAAATGCCGCTTCTCTCCACTCTCTGCGGCAATTTCATGCTGCGTTAGTCGCAGCAGTTAGCACCCGAAGGCCATCCGCTGATAATTTAACTAATTCTATGCACTCACCTTGGACAAACGCTGGCACAACATGACGTATACGCAACGCGTTTGCATATATTACGCATACGCAATGTGGTCGCGATTAAAGCCGCCAAGTGTTGGCTTTGCCCTCAGCTGCTGGTGTCGAATGCTGCCAGCAGCAGATAAATGTAATTACTGTCTTATCGTAATCACGAGTGAAATGAACGCAGCAAAGAGAGATTATAATGCTATCCCATACTCCAAAGGATAGGAGAGTAGAAAGGCAACAAAAGAATATCGCTCATCACTCATACGCCCAGTGTGCTGCACACTCATATATATATATATATATATACATATTTATACAAAACAGTTTCCCACTGAATTCTTGCGCACCACTCTCTGCTCCCTGCCCTCTGCTCGCCACTTTGAATGAATGTTTCAATGTTGCTGCTGCCTTAGTTGTTTCAAATTTTAATTTTATTTTATTGCAGCGCACAAATTGTGTGCCATGTCGCCGGCGGCGCTGTTGCGTGTAAGCCCCTGCCCATCCTCGTCCATTATCCTCAGTGGCTTCTTCAGCCTGTGAGTGGGTGGTTAGCGTTGGGCGAGGGTCGATTTACGGGTAAACTTTATCGGCGGTCTACTTCATTTGAATTTCGAACTCTTTTTATATTCGTTGCTATAGTTAAGATGCAAAAACAGGAAGAACACAATTCTAAACTAATGAATCTCCTCATTTATATTTCAATACTCTTATATTTTTGTTGTAAATGCCATAGATACAAGCAAATAAACAAATTGAAAACAATAAATCATCATATTTAATGGAAAAGAAATTATTAGCATAAATATATGTTAAATATATATGAGCCATGAACTGTTTGTAGTGAATGACTAATCTTGTAAACTTGTAAATAAATGATATATTCATAACATATTCATACTCATAAGTATTTAGTAATTGTACTCAAAACTTTTGGATCGCCCAACGCTTGTAGGTGCGTTGGTGTGTAATGATAATTGCCATCATGCGCGCGCAAGACGAGTTGAGTCTTTTTATGGCCACCTCTCATCCGTGGAAAGCTCCTGTCTCTCCGCCGCTTTCCCTGCGGGCACCAGTTGACCCGGACCCGGACTCGAACCCGGCCCCGGCAATCCCATCAGCCCATCCCGTCCAGCTCTGGCCCATCGTGCCCATGGTGTCCAACTTGCCCTGCCCTGCCCCTGGTCTTTAATTACTTTCGTAGTTAATTCTGTTACAACAAAAAGCGAGAGTGGCGGCAGCAAAAACAGTGACAATGTCATTGCAAAAATTGAAATTTGCTTTTAATTTGCGCTTCTGTGTGGGCAGCCCAACAGCCCATCAGCCTTCGTAGTCTCCAGTCGTGTCCTCGTTCACTGGAATCCCCTCCGTTTGTCATGTTTCCGTTTCCTGTTCATTTCACTACACTTCAGCTCGTTTCGTTGACATTTTTCCATTGCGTCGCTGAAAACGTGAAAATGTGCAAATTTAACACAGAATAATATACGTGAAATTTCCTTTTAATTGATTTGTCTTGAGGGCCGGCATCGATTTTCCCTTCTTTGGTGCCACTTCATACTCGATTTTCCGATTTTCCGCTTTGCCGCTTTCCCTGCTCCATCAAGATGGCTGCCCGCTTTCGCTTGGCATGAAAATTGATTTGATTTCAAAGGCAAGAAGTTTATTGACATTAGATACGGCGCGAAAGTCTCTATCAATTTTTTATTTCTCTTTTCTACTGCCCCAAAACTTTTCCACACTTTGATTTACGGGCAGCGGCAAAAAAAAAATATATATATATATATGTATTGATGGGAGGGCGCCCCGATAATTGGCATGCCGATCCCCATTCGCATTCCAATTCCGATTCTGTGCTCTTTCATTGGCCAATTTGTTGTTTGCCTTTTGCATTTGTCTTGCATTTGTTTTGTTATTAAACAAAGTTGAGGGTTCAAAGCGAGTGTCTGGATGTGAGACTGAGCAGAAATGAATTGGGAACAACAAAAGCGCCGAATGTGAATTGCAAATTGCAGAGCCTTTTTCTTTTTATTCGGCGTTCCTTGAACCCAAAGTCAATGCAAGAAAAACACTCCCCGGAATGACCAGAGTGACGAAGTCCAAAAGGAAACTGCCAGAGGTTACTCAAGTGTATGGGAAAGTTTTCAAAAGAAATGTATATTGTGGCACTTAACCAATCAATCGTAGAAAGAAATAAAAATGAAAATGGTTGGTAACCGTTTAATGTGCTCACTTTTGTTGATTAAAAGAGTTAAGCTATTCAGATCGACAGTATACATGATTCAGTATATATAATTCTAGCTAGAAAACCCATTTTTTAATCATTGCAATCAGGGTTCTACTTATAAATGCATACACTTGACAAATTTCATTCCCAGCTGCAGTCTTTCACACCTCTGAGTCCTTGGAATCTACATTCATTAACTCTATCCCCTGTTGTCTTATCTGTCCTAAAAATGTATACGACGGGCCTCTTTGGTTGTTTCACAAATATGTGAAATTTGAAGGCAGGGTTAAGTAGTTGACGACGTGCTCGGAAGACAACTGAAGATTACTGACACAGTTTTTGGCTCTTTACTCGTTTGCCTCTAACTTTTTTCCCAGAGTGTTTAGTGTTTTGTGCATTTTAGAAAAGGCCAAACGACGACCAACTGGGATTGTGAGCGGAAAAAGTGGACTGGGAGAACGACATATTCAATTTTTTGCTGCCGGACTGAGGAACTGTGTTGCTACCCTTGTCTGCCTGTAAATATTTAATGCCTTCAGAACACAGACTGCATTTTAAAATGCGTAATTACCGACTAGGGAAACTCGGCAACTGACTCCTTGGCCAACTAACCAACTAACCAAATGGGGAATGTGGATTTCTCAAAGGGAGTGAGTCGAATTTCGAGTTGAGTTGCTTAAATGGCCGAGGCAAATGAGTGAGCTAACTATAAATAAAGTGAAAAATCGTGAATGGCGTGTATTTATACACCATTTGCATGTGGGTGGCTTGCAATATTCATAAGCTTCGGCATATGTGAACAAGCTATATAAGCTATATAACAATGGAAAGATGATCAAAAGTCTGGAGAGAGTTAAGTATCAGTCGGCAGTTCACAGGAGTTTTTTTTTTAGGGCAAGACATTGTAGCGACAGAAACAGCAGCTGGTCGAACATTATATTCGTGATATTGTCGCAGATATATAGCGCGGTGAAATATGTTCATTTATAGATTATATATGCATATGAATATATCTAAAGATATTTTCGGCTTGTCCACCACTCGCGTTGTCTTGGCTTTTTGCTGATTTATTGAAATGTTTTTCGTCTTTGTGCGCCAAACTGCGAAGGGGCTGAATCAACAGAGAAATTAAATCTTATATAAAATAATTTATTTTTCATATGATTTAAGTATCCTTTTTTTCCGCCGTCTCATAGAAATAAATATATGTTTGATTGTTCTTTTTGGCAACATTTTTGTCATTGCGTGTAGGTCAAATGTGTTGCCAAGATTCCACCTGCCACCATTCTATCCTACTCTTCCCCACTCAAACCCAACTAACCGAGTTCTTAGACAAGTTTGAAGCTCTTGGTGAACTTGTTACACCAAATGAGTTTTCAGATTTGTTCAAGGCAACTTGGCATGTTTTATGCAACAAAGAGATTATATGAATATTTCAGTGGCCCATCTTTCGGGTACTTTTCAAGCCTTTGGCGTTATGATATCAATATTAAATGCGCTTACTTTTTGCTGCATTAAGGCTGGCAACAATTTCGGTTTTTGGTGAGCTTCAAGGCCAGCGTCGATCGCTGGATGGGTGAAAGTTTCTTCTGTTTGCTTCCATTAGTTTTGTTACTTGGTACGCGTAATGCCGCCGCCCTTTGCAACCGCTCTTTGTTGGCCACATTATTTCGGTTTCGAACTTATGTAATTCGAGACAATGGCGGACAAAAGATCTCTTGTAAATTCAATGCCAAACTCCAGCAACCCAACTCACATCCGATACCTGAGCACACTGCACCTCTCCGCTTTCGGATACTCGAACGTGTGTAAATGTATCTGTATCTGTATCTGTATCTTGTGTGTGTGTTTGGGCTACCTTTGCGTGGGTGCAGCGGCAGCGATTCAGTGACGCTTTTTGTTTCGGCGATAAAACCTGTGAAGCCTGTGAATGTTTTTTATCTTGTTATATTTTTGTTATTCCTCCGCACATTTCGAGTGTGCGAGTGTGTGTTCCGTGTAAGAGATTTAATATAGCACGCCGCTGTGCCTCGCTGACGTCATGGGACGCCCATGAGAGGGGGTGGTGGGCGGTAGAAGCAGCCAAGCATGTGCCGGACTGATAAGGCGAAAAATCTATAAAACTTTTAACATGCCAATATGCTCGGGGACATGGGAAAATTTCTCCAGGCCGCGGGAGTTTTATCACTTTTCCTGAGGAAGTGGTCCTTTTATAAACCGTTCAGTTCAAGTGCCAATAGCGCAGTTATCGTTCAGCTGCCAGGATTGCAAGCGCCGTTCTCAAAACATTAAACACAACATTTTGTATAATGAAAGTCAAAGGTTAAAGGTCAAAGTTTTACTAGCTATTAGGCAAATCTTGTCGTTTAAATACACCAACATGTTCCTATTATGTACACTATTTAATATGACAAACAATAACAAAGTGCATTCACCCATATAAGTATGAATGCTGTCTGACTCTAGATTTGTGGTTCCCTCACAGGGAAGTCATAGACACGACCTTGACCTAGCTGAATGCCCTGAGCCAAGCGAGAAACTAGAAATAACCACTGGCCAAATTCAACATATTAATAGAATCGATTCGCTTTCGGTGGTTTTGTGTGCTGAATGAGTTATCGGGCGTGCTTCAGCTCAATTTGATATGCGGCAGAGGTGAAGAAACCCGAGTAGGAAGTACAGTCGGGGCTGAAGTCAAGGTTGGGTGGCTATGGGACCGGATCGGAAGAAGTCAAAGCCGATCGATACGAGCTGAATAAATTGCGAATTATGCAAATGCATGCTTGATTGAGTTTGCAGACACAACTAACTCTTTTTTTTTCTTCGATCTCTGATATCTTTCAGCATTTCCCTTCGTGTTCAAGTGGAACAGTTCGAAGACACAGCCGGAACAATCTATTCATCGAGTGTGTGAAGAAGAGTGGAAGGACTTGGAAGACGATTTGAAATCCGGATACCGAAACAAGATATAGAAACCGATAAAATAATGACTTACACATTAATATTCATTCATAACATATAGCGTATTTAACCACGAGACTACAGATATTTAGTTGTAAACGTAGCTTAGTCTTAACTAAAGAATACAAGAGGAACCGATTAAGAACCAACAACAGAAGCAAGTGCAAAAGCGAAAGTGAATGGAAGACACTAAAAAAAAAAAAACATTAGAGGAAAAATCATAAGAGGAAATCCAGGAGAATTGTCATCTAAGCCAGGGCTAAAGAATTTTCATTTCATTTCAATTCGATCGATCAAATGATCCAGGTCGGTTACTCAGTCAGCTGCAGCAACATCAAGTTGAAAGAGTATAAAACGCTTTAATAATTTTTAAATGAAATACAAAAGGTTAAATGTAACACAAAAATTATGGCGCACACAGTGTGCTTGACAAAAAAAAACCAAGCGGCATCAGCAAGCAAACAAAAGAAGGCAGGCAGGCAAATATTGCGATTCATTAAAGTTGTTGTATGGAGATTGGGTACGGAAGAAGAGCAGAATCGTGTTTGAGGCCCTCAGAATAACCAGAAGCAAAAGCAAATGAGGACACTGGTCATCCAGTTGGGTGACCGGTGAGTGAAATCAGTCCACTGGAAGCTCTTTTGCCCCCCGCCTTCCCGCTAAGCGAGCTTCACTACAAGTAGCCCCGAAAATTTGGCGTCTTTACCGTCTAAACCGTAGACATGTCTCTAGATATTTATATATATTCGCGTATATAAATGTTGTACAATCAGCGACGACGTGCAACAATAAACCAACCGCCCGCCCGCCCCGGATCAAAAAACAGTAACAGAACACAGAACCAGAACTTAAAGCTGAATCAGAGCATTATGCCCATAACCCATAATTCAACAGTGGCACCTACAAGTATGCGCACTCACTCATAAATAGTTGTCCATCCACTCACTACTCGCAAGGTACCCACACCAACTACTCAAAACTCAAAAGTATAAAACACACTAAAGCAAGTAAAAGTAAAAGTAAACGTTAACGTAAAAGTAACAAGAAACATTTGAAACGCAGCAAGAAATATATAAAGTAAAGAAAAAGAAAAAGAAATCTAAATGTTTACATTTAAGCAACATAAGAAAAGAAAACAAAAAAAAATCAACTGAAATTTGTGTGTAAAAAACGTATAAAACTTAGCATTAATGAAACTAAAGAGAAGCGGATGCCGAAGATGTCGACGGAATCATGTCTATATATACACAAAGATTGAAGCATTATACTTACCAGGAGCAGAACAAAGCGAATATCATGTGCTAAGTATAATTAATTGGAGCAAAGAGGAAAATGAAGAGTAAAAGGCAACTATAGCAGTTATATTCAAGTAAATATCGATCGGAGTTATTTATTGTTTCGTTATGTGCGGAGAGGAGTGGAAATCATTTTAACTGGCCGTTAGGATCCATCGAATCGTTTTCGAACAACCTTTTCAATTTTGATGGCACTTCTCCGTATTATTCCTTCCCTGTTATTATTTATTTCTAAAAGTGAAGACTTTTAAATTATGTTGTTGTGAGAAGAGAGATATAAAGAGCGAGAGCAACTCGGGATCGTAACAGATAACAAATAATATTTAATTTATAGATACTTTTTATGTTTTCTATGATTATTTGTTCAACTAGTTGCGAGACAAAAGTCATAAATAGGCATTAATTAAGCATCTAAATTTAATGGTAAATAAACGTAAACAAAGCAAAAACCGAAATCAATCGACTAAGAAGACGATGTTTGTAGCCACGAAATGTTCACATCACAACCAGAATGTCTCCCCTTTATATGAAACATACACATGTTTATGTGTTTTCGACTCGTGTTTGTGTGCAAACCTGTCGCCAATCCTTTGATTTGTGTCCTTTGTCAGTCACCCACAACCACAACACAACCACACTCACACCCAAAACCACACCCACAACCACACACAGACAACACACTCACACATAAGCATATTCTGAAAATAATCTACGGTAGTCTGAGCATACAAATTTAATGTGGATATATAAAACAAAATACAAGTATATATATTCGAAACATATGTGCAGTAAGAGGGCAAGAAGGCGATCTTTAATTTTGTGCAATTTCTTTCCTGTGTTAGTTAACTTTTACGGTAGCTGTTAGCGCAGCTCTTTGAATATGCAGATACAGTATCTGAGGAGCCCAACCTGAGCTTTACTATCTGACTAACGATTTGAATGCTTTACGTTTTTGTATTAAAGATACATTATGCACTAACTTGTACTACTTTTATCATCTGTCTATTCTTTTGTACTCTAAATCCCTTTCCCTGAGTCAACAAGTTTGTTCGGTTAGTTTAGCCAGTAGAGAGGAAACCCTTTCGTTGTTGTTTCATGTGAGTGCGTGCGAGGTACATATTAACTAAATAAACATACATATATATATATACATATATGAATATTATGTGTGTGACAAGAACCAGAACGCAAGAAAATGAGAAAGCAAAATTCACGTTATTTAATTTAGTTTGTACATTTAAGTTTATATAGCAAGTGCAAATATATATATACATATATATATATTTAAAAACCAACAAATAAGATGAAAAGTCTTGAAAAAAAAAATACAAAAACAACCAAACAAACACAACAAACAAGCATACAATAAAAAACAAATTTGCGAAAAATTAAAAGAATTATAAGTAAAATGATGGTTTAAAGAGGAGAGGAAGAGAAACAACAAAACACAAAGGAAAAGAAACAAACAAAAAAACCAATAAAATGAATTTGAAATCCTTAAAAAATATATACACAAACCGTGGGCGTTCTTATTCAAACTGTTCGATGGAACTCATCTCAGTTTAAAGGGGGAGAAAAGGGGGCTAAAACTGAAACTGGAGATTGGTAGTGCTGGCCACTCTTTGTTAGCTTCTTTTTGTTGGATGAGCTTGTGTGCCAATGGAATGGAAGAGCAAATTCTAAAAGGAAAACATCTGCGTTGCACATTCTTTATTATTGTTCCTCTCCATTGCCAGAGGACTTGTCAAAACAAAGTCCTTGAATTCCAGATGCTGTTGAAGGATATTTATACTGCATGTTCGTGTGTTAAATTATGGGACTACGTTCAAAATCATATGTTTCGTCGCTTCTATAAAAGACTTCAGATTTTAATCCTAAGAAGTTTTCAAGTAAGTATTGAAATTTAACTATGGTTTGCGCAACTAAGAGCAAATATTTTGAATTTCCATATATGCGCACATGCAATTTTCATCCGTATCAATTTAAGTTGCTCTGCTTGTTCCGTATTGGCAAAGTTTTGGACCAAAAATGAAAACTTTCAACCGACAGGAAGAACAAAGGAAACGGCAAATAAGAAGCCCGAAAAGGACTGCGGGACTGTCAAAAAGTTCTGCATAATTTGTTGGTTTGTTTCGTTTTTCCGTTGGCTTCCGATTTTCCAGCACTAGTACTACACCTATGGCACACTTGCCGTTGGCTTATATGCCCCCATATTATACATTTTAGGGCAAAAGCGAAGGGAAAATACATAAAAAAAAAAAAAAATAAAAAAATACTGCTATATTTTGTTTCCTCGATTTTGGCTGCAGACAAAAGTTGGCGTGTGTACATGCCACGTAACCCAAACAGTCGCAAACCCACACCTTGTATGCATATTTATATGAAGGCAAAGGGGAGTTGCGAAGTGGACGTTCCGCATGTCTAAGGTTATTTATAGCAACACTTTTTCGGCCACACTCCCCATTAGCCTCTTGGACTCCATGGCTCCATGGCTCCATGGGGCCTTCTGCGGCGGCTGCTCCTTTCGCCAAGTTTGTCCTTAAGATGGCCAGGACATGCACGAAAGGACAGCTAAGCAGCTTTTATGATTTGTGTGTGCAAGTGTGCGAGTGTGCCCGGGGCCAGGGAATTTTCCTTTATGCAGGCCTGTGACGGAAAATAATAATTCCCGACATGGCCAACTGAACATCGGCACGGGCATTGTGTGCGGCACGGGACATCAAAGAGGAATTTTCCCTATAAATAGACGGCTCACAGCCCCCTGGGAATGCGAATCTGACTCTGAAACTGGTCCGGAAAATGCGATGAATAGTTGGCGGAAATTCGGCTTAAATTTGATGCAAGAGTTGAAGACAGGTGTGTGGCATGGCAAGGTTTTGATAAATTCAATTCAGTTACATAATGGTGTCATGTGAATAGCGTTTAAATCAGATATAACCCGCATTTCCGTAGAAAATTATTTGCTTAGTGCTTTTGCTTTAGCGAATCGTCGGTTTTCCCGGTTAAATTAATTTTAAATAGATTTATAAACTTTTTAATCCGAATAATCTAGCGTATTATATGGTGTAATTATAGTCAAGTTATATATGTTACTCTTTCACCTTCTCGAGTGTATTTATGACCAATCTACCGGTTTTAAAATGCGTTTACATCGGTTTCCATTTAAATGCTAATATCATTAACGAAACCTTTGACATCGAATTATATGGGTAGAGTATAATTATATCTATATCGCGTATGGCCGTATTTATTATTAAATAATGCACGAGCAGTGCTTAACTTCATGCACAAAGTGCTTTTCAATGGGTTTCACTGTATATCACCTTTCATGGCTTTTCAGGCCTGCCTTTCTAGAGCCAAAGAAAAAAGAAAGGGACAGCCAACTGGGTTTCCTTTACAACAATTTCTTCGACCATTTGTGGTTAAGTAAATCTAGGTATATACTCGTATTCATGTGGCCTGGTCCGGATTGTGCTAACGTGTTTTTGTCTTTGTTGCCATTTGTGCTGGCCACGCGAAAAGGTGGCAAGCTATTGGATCTGGTAATTGGAAAATAAGTAGAAAATACGTACGTAAACGAGACAAGGACACTTGGGTCTTTGAACCAAAGGAATCCAATCTACTTCTTGACGTTTAATAGTGCTGTGGAAAACCACGGATTAAATTCGACAAAGATAGCACAAAATGCATTTACCAGAATAATTTATTAAAAATATTTAGACAAATATTTTCGCCGCACAAATTAAATGCTGCGAATAATTTATCTGTGCATTTCTGAGACTTAAATTCTATATTAATCACGAAACTAAATTTCGGATGGGCAGACTTAAAATTGCCATAAATCGAGCGCAGCATTCCAATGGCGATCGGGCATAAGGGACTAGTATATACATATATATAAATGTATATATATTATCGCAAAGTGCTGGCAGCTGTGTAAACAAATTCCGAAGGCAGAACACTCGGGGAAATAGAGTAGAAATGGTGACAGAGGTTGGACACTGGCACGCGTTAATTAAAAGTCTATTCATCAGTCTGTTGGCTGTACTCAGAAGCCAACTTTTAAGGGGAGCTAACTTTGCAAAATGAAAGCGGGTGAGTGGGGGGCTGACTGTGTGCAAAGATTGAGTTATCTGTGGCCTGTTACGTTAGCGGTTCACTCTCAAATTAACCATGCATACACATATGCAACTCCCCCCAAAGTGATCCAAATGGCTGCCCGTTCGCAGTGGATAATTGTTACAATTCACTTTGGCTCCACCGCAATTGCTGTGTTGCATCACCCAGCAGAACACAGGCGCTGCACTTACAAAAATCTTTATTGCCCTCGCACCAATTTCAATTAATTTGGCTCCAAATTGGGGCTCAAAAACATTTGGGTATGCCGTAATGGGGCCTTGTATTATAGACGAGACTTTATTTGGTTTTATTTTGTTATTTTTTTATTGTATTTAAAAAATTAAAATAATAAAACATATGTACACAACTTATACAACTCTTCTAAAGGTGTGCAATGTTTTAATTGTTTCCCTTTGAAATGTTTTTCATTAGCTAATTGAACTGTATCGGTAACCACATTTACGAATTTTTAGTGTACCCATGCACCAGGTGAGCAATTCTAATTATTTATTAACATTGGCATTGTTAGCATTGGATATTGATAAACACCAGCGGATTCTCCGGCTCGCGGCGGGCGAATTCGTTTCTGAATGCCGGTCTGGGCCCGATTTGGATGCAGCTGAGTCAGCTCGAGTTTTGAATTCATTTTCCGACTGGCTGCGCACACAAAGTGACAGAACCAACCACCACCCACCTCCCACCACCCAACTCCCATCCGAAAATCAACCTACATCCAGCCAGTTTGCAGCGAGGGGACTGCGAATGCATTCGATGTTCGTAAACCTTTTTGTGGCCGCAAGTTTTACGAGCCATTCGAATGCGACGGTCCAGACTCGAGACCCCTCGCATTCGCAATGTGTGCAATTATTTCAGTGAATTTACTGGTAATTGGATGAGAGGTTGGCGGGACAAGCGCTGTGATCTGGAGCACGAGAAATGAACAAAAGCTCCGTCGAGAAGTTGATAAGTACAAATGAGTAATTTAATGATATGCAAATTCATTCCAAGTGACTTTCCAGTTAATGCGAAAGTTGCTCCCATCGTCCCTCGATCTAGATAGGGAATCGAGTATCTTTCGATTATAGATGTTCCCTGCTAATTCCCGGTGAGTAATAGCCAGCAGATGAGTCCAGACACTCACGTACAGCATATGTATACACACATAAAATTACCCATAAAATGCTAAATAAAAGTCGAGAAAATCAGCTTAAAATACTTTCGGTATATCTAAGAAAAATATAAAATCAACCGCATATTTTGTCTAGAATATTTTTTCAAAGCATTATTATTTATTTATATAAAATGGCAAGGCGTATAAAGATGGAGAGGCCACAAAATGTTGAGGACACAGAAATAAATTAAAAAGTTTTAATCCAACATTTACTGAAACAAAAAACATTATAAAAAGATCAGGGACTTATATACTGAATGTTTATATATACACACATACTTGAAATCGTTTATTTCGACCAGTTCCACATAATTGTATTATCAGTTCCATAAACTGGAATTTTATTGACCAAACGTTATTAACAAATTAGAAGACGAGGGGCCAAACAAACAATGAACAATGGAGAATAAACTATTGTATACCCAGCAAGTCAGTGGGGCGCCTGGTAATGGAGGCAAAATATGCTTTCAAGTATTCTCACGCGTGGAAATTAGTATGATAATTTATTTTAAATTATACATTCTATTTCAATTGCACCGTTGATTCAATTTCATTTGATCGGGCTATACTTTGATCGAATTGAATTAACTTACATTGTTGTTAGTAATTCATATATTTAATAATAGCGATTTTCTAAGGGCAAGCTCGCTTCAGTTAGTTTTACGTAATAATGGGTGAGGGCTTTCATTCTATATAAGGTGCTAAATTATACGAGCTGTATTTTAAGCAATAATTAGAGAGCACATAAAAATATATTTTCAGAACTCTAAATTCGAGCTTGCGTCGTAGAGATTTGATAATTAATGTGTAAATTTGTTTCAAGTAAAATGCCAGCTTGTTTTTGTTCGGCGAATGGCTATTAATTGATGAGCAAAACTTGTTGCCAGTCTGTCAGTTGGCTATTCAATCACTTAGCCGAAATATTTTGATGGCACTGCGCGTGCGCTGAGCGAGAAAAGGTGTATAATTTGGGAAAGAGAACCCTTCCTTAAATTGACCAAGATTTCTGAGCCCCACAATAATATTTGCAGCTCATATGGTGGGGGGGATTTTTCTGTCATAACAGCCCTTCCGTTGGCATCTCAAAACTGCCCACATTTCCCCCCGAAACCAAAACAGCAGTCAAAATTTGTGACAATTACGTCAATTTCGCGTTGATTTTCCTTCATCTATCTGTATCTGTGGGAAACATCTCAACCGTCAGTGTGTATCCGTGCCGTTGTGTCGTTATAACATATATGTGTATCTGTATCCGTATAAGTGTCTGTATATGTATCTGTATCTGTATCTGCAGCGCATCTCTTGGCCAGCCATTCAATTCATGCTCACACGTGTGTTTATTTTGCCGCGATTTCAGCGCGGGGGTGGCGTGTCAGTCAAAAATCGAGGGGCAGAGTGGTAAACTTGTGAATTCGTGTGGGCTATATTAAGTGTTACGGCATTTGTGGCATTGGCTTTTGGTTGTTATGTTATGCCGCACATACATATATTTCACTCCTCTTGAGTGCCATTAAATAATAAAATCAAATTTAATTCATTTACATATTAGCGAATGAAATGGCATTATAGTATTTTCTGCTAATGACATTTTGCGGTTAATGATGGGCATGTTTTCATACGTTTTGATATTTCAATTCCATTACACTTTGTTTCACTTTGTTTCAATTATTTTCATTAAGTGACTGCGGTTTTTATCTGTAAGTTCTCTGCTCTAAAATGACCCTGACCAGCTATCAATCAATGGTGAAATTTCAATCCATCCCTCGATTCCAATTTAGTTAACAGGTCTTATCTGCGGACACAGGCCATCAGAGTTTTGTGGGCTCAGCAAAGTGCCGAATCATGCTCGACGTTAATGTAAATGCAAATAATTATTTTCGCAGTCGAGTGAAGCGAGGGGAGAGGGGGGAAAATTACCAGGTAGGCAATGATCGAGTAATTAAGGAATGTGG
Source organism: Drosophila yakuba (assembly GCF_016746365.2). Classification (NCBI taxonomy): domain Eukaryota; kingdom Metazoa; phylum Arthropoda; class Insecta; order Diptera; family Drosophilidae; genus Drosophila; species Drosophila yakuba. The sequence continues at coordinate 12,480,639 of NC_052527.2, read as the reverse complement.
CCGAAAGCAATAGCAACAAGCGAAGCGAAAGCAGACAAAAGTCGTAGAGCAATTTACAATTGTTTACTCTCCGTCGGGCCAACAGCCGAGGAGTCCAAACGATTTGGGACGGGTCTTGGATCGATTTTAATGATAGAATATGACAGGCTAGGCGGATAATTTGCCATTGCTTTCGCCCAATCAAAAGGTCAATCAAGTCAAGAAGGTGAACTGTGGTCAACCTGTGGGAATCGAGAATTTCGAGTGTATAGAACTGATGTGCGGTCTATTAACCTCGTGGATATGAAGTACCCAAAAACAAAAAATTGAAGATTTTCGTCAAGCTGCGATAGCGTGCTTAATTAGAAGCGATGTTAACACGCGACTGAATGCGGCGATAGGCCCACACATTCTCCGGATATCTGTGGGCTCACAATATCTAATTGTATCTGCGTATTTCGCAAATTGAGATAAAAGCCCGGCACACACGGCGTATGAGTGCTTTTCTTGTTTTCAGTGAAGTAACACCCCGTCCCGTTGGCTGTGGCCACCAAATGCCGCGGGCATCGAGATCGCTCCATTGAATTACGGAGCGGGGAATAGAGGAAACAGTAAACGTGTTTGCCCCTAATTTGATTTGCTCGGCTTTGCTGCTTCGATTTAATTGAGCAACTCGGATTTGTGTTACCTCGGAATGCGTCTTCACTTCGGGCGTTTGGGCGTTTGGGAATCTCGGGCGGATGAGCTCATGGCACTCCAGCGATAGCCGGGGGAAACATGTTCCGAATGTCCGTTGTTAATTAGCCGACCGATGAAGCCGAACACAATCGACTTTTGACTGATTGGCAATGTGATGGCGCGTGGCTTTAAATTGCTTTGGATGTTTGGAATAGTTTGCTCATCATTCTGCATTAAACTGCATACCCAAGTAGCGTCCTTCGATTGCATTTGCATACGTCAGAGGACTTAAACCCATTGAACCGCATGAGAGCCACTAAAATTGACAGCGTCAATAGCAGAGACAGCAGCAACAAAAAGGAAGCTCAACTCAATAATAATAATAACATGCCACTCCAAGCGCGTCAATGGCATCAAAATATGCGTAGAAAATAATGGAAATAATCGGGGGGAAAAAAGAAGCACTTAGAAATAGATGAAATTATAAATACACCAGCATCTAATGATATGTGGAGAGCCTGCTAATCAGACATTCTAGTGCGAAATGTATGGCTAGAAATTTGGTTTCGGTTTGTTTACGATTTCTCTTTCAGCTTGGCAAAGCTAATAATCATCCGATTGTAAACATGTATAAAAACGGATTTTTTAATATTTATTTATTTTTGTGAATGTTCTATTTATAGATTGTACTGTATATATTATATATACATTTGATGTGTGATTAAAATCAGTTAATCACAACATTTACGCATGTAGCTTATTTAAAAGTTCACACGATTATTAATAGATATTCTGTCAAGAAAGTTTTACTTGCCTTCACTTTATGGGAGTACTTTAAAATGAGTGTACGTTCCCTTACATAAATTGTTAATTATACCCGTTACTCGTAGAGTAAAAGGGTATACTAGATTCGTTGAAAAGTATGTAACAGGCAGAAGGAAGCGTTTCCGACCATATAAAGTATATATATTCTTGATCAGGATCAATAGCCGAGTCGATCTGGCCATGTCCGTCTGTCCGTCCGTCTGTCCGTCTGTCTGTCCGTCTGTCTGTCCGTATGTCGAGATCTCAGGAACTACAAAAGCTAGAAAGTTGAGATTAAGCATACAGACTCCAGAGACATAGAAGCAGCGCAAGTTTGTCAATTCATGTTGCCACGCCCACTCTAACGCCCACAAACCGCCCAAAACTGCCACGCCCACACTTTTGAAAAATGTTTTGATATTTTTTCATTTTTGTATTGGTCTTGTAAATTTCTATCGTTTTGCCAAAAAACATGTATTGAATTATATGAACCGCACCCCGCACCCTGCACCACACACCCAGCACCCCGCACCCCGGACCCCGCACGCCGGACCCCGCACCCCGGACGCCGCACCCCGCACCCCGGACGCCGGACGCCGCACCCCGCACCCCGGACGCCGCACCCCGCACCCCGAACAGTTTTTGTTGCGGAGCACCCCGCTGAGTAACGGGTATCAGATAGTCGAGAAACTCGACTACAGCGTTCTCTCTTGTTTTTAACTAGTGCCTGTCAAGGTTTATTAATTCGATACACTTTACCTCTTCCCGTACTCAAGAGCTGTGGAAATTAGTTTTCAGATTAAACCCATTCATTCGTGGTCCTTAATCAATATGCTCGAACTTTGCCAACATTATGGGCGAATTTTAATAACTTTCCGCCGTGTTCGGAATAAAACTGGCTAAAGTTTGCTAATTACACATAGACCAGTCGAAAGTTGCTAGCCTGCCAGCTAGCTGGGCTAACAGAGGCGATCCCTTCGAGAAATTCGGTGGCGTTGGGTGGCCCACTCGATTACTATTCAGGCTTGAAAAGCCTCTGGAACGGAATGGCTGAGTGGATTGAGTGGATTGAGTGGGTTGAGTGGGTTGAGTGGGTGGCTCGAGTTAAGCTGCCTTGGCCTGCGCTTTTCTGTAGCCTTGTGGGAGGCTTGCTTTCCGCTCCAATGGTCTTCGATTTCGTTTTCGACTTCGGATTCTGCATCCACTTCCACATCCGCATCCGCAGCTGCTTAAATTTTCCGAGCCGAGAACTTGGCTAACAAATGAAGCGAAAGCTGAACTTTGGCCGCCTGCAGTTTTATTCGATTCACGCACAGGTGGGCATGGAGGTGTCCGGATGAATAATGGCATTCCCAATGTGCGTGGGCGGCGTGGGGGCGTTGGGGCGTGTGGGCGTGGCATTCGAGAGGCGATAAATCAATGGGCGAGCATCCGCTAGGAATGGAGAGTCCCGCCATTGGCGCATACTTAATTAAGTCAATTATTCTAAAGCGATTGCACTGTAAAGTGCGAAAATGGCGTTTCAATACGCTTCGCCTGGCAACACGGGGCGTATGCGTAATGTGGCCTCATCATTGATGCCTTTTTGCCAGTTAGCCTGCCTGTCACTCACAGCTACCAGCCAAAGGACACGCCTTTGAATCCTTGACCAGTCGACCGTTGTTATCCCTTTTGTGTTTGATTGTGGGTCTATATCCTTGAAACATTATACAATTGCGCGGAAGAAACGAAATTGATAAGACGTTTAAAGGTTAAAATGAAAGCTTAAATGAAATACTTAAATTGTTCTTTTAAACATGCAACTAAAAATGTATTAAATAAAATCAATAAAGTATAATATAAAATAATCAGTATAATATTTAATATGCACTTATATGTATATTAATTTCCTCTTTATTTAATAAAAAATTTAAAAATAATATAGTTTGTTGAAAAATATTAATCCAATACCTGCTACATTTTGTACGGTTTGGGAACTCATTTTGCGGTTTGAGATGCTTTCCCCACTGCTCGCTTTTTCCGCTGGCATATGCCTCGCATAAATAATAATGTTGCAATTATTTATTGCTACCACATTTTATGGGCCGCCACATGGCGTTTGATAAGTGCGCCCAGCAGTGCTAGCGAAAATTATAAGCTCATCCATAAAATCGAACAATAAATGGCCACCGAAAAATGGGAGAAGCTTTGGATCCACGCTATTGATCGAGATGCAAAGAAGTATCCGCTTGAGGACCCGAAAATTCTCCATTTCCTTGTGATTTTTCCAGGATTTTCCAGGCAACAGCTATCTCCGTTTGACTGCAATTTATCAGCTTCAGATGCCATCTAATGGCCATAGCCGGATAATAAGCACATCCGAAATTTGCATATTCCTACAACAATGGCAGGCGTCGCTGCTGGCGCTTGGCAGCTGCGCTAATCTGCCCCAAAAGTATCACCCCCCTCCCACCCCAAAGGGGGGGGGGCGGTATATCAAACGCGACAGGGTGCCCGCTTTTGTGGGTGGGCGGTTTTCAGGGGGCGGTAAGGTCGCGCTCGCCGAATGAAAAGGCAAAACAAACCATAGGAAGGTCGGGAGGCAAGCGTTTCCGTTACTGTTCTGGTGTTCTGGTGAAAATGCGCAGCAAACAAAATGAAATGAAAATGCAAATAAAAATGCAAATGTAACTAAACCGAAAGAAAAGTGGCAAGGAAATGAGGTGAACCGTTCGGTTTGTTAAGAAAAACGCAGGCGAAAATTGGTTTTTCAGCATGGACCAGAACCACACGCATCATAGCGCGGTTCGAAACCGAAAACCCCAAGGCGTTAATTGGGTTTATTCGTAAATTTCTTTTTGTTTAACAAAAAGTTTTCCATTCGAGTGTGTGTGCTTCTTGTTTTGCCCTCTGTTCGAGTGTACTGCTGCTGCTGTTGTTGTAATTCGTCGTCTGCCATTTGCATTTCCAATTCCACTTTCGTTGGCTGCCACAGCCGTTGTTTGTTGTTGACAGTAAAAATCGAAATCAATAAAACGAAAATTGATGCTTTCAGCCGTAAAACAAAAAACGGAAATTGAAATGTGGTAAAATGACTGAAGGACCCAGAGCCACAGTCACGGCTTAACCGGCTCGATACAAATCCGGTGGGCGGTGAAATTACATTCAGGGCCAACTATTGCTGAATTTATTATAGCTTCTTCGTATTTGCACAGCAAACAAACATGGTATTCGATATCCAACTACGCCGAATGTCAAAGGTTCCATGTTCGTAATTAAACCCATATGTCTTTATCTGCAGATACCATCAATTTGCGATTATTCTCAATTAAAATTCAATCAGTCACCAGCAGCCGCAAAGTAAGTTTAATACTTTCAACGCCCGCAGTTCGAAATCCGTGCAGCAAAACAGCAAAACTACTCACCGACGCCCACAACAAACAATCATATCTTAGGCCGAATATATTATATACATATCTATATGCTCGCACTCGTCTGTGTGCTGGTGTATGATGCCATTTATTTGCTCAAGATTAGATTAAAAGTAGCGCCGTCTACTGCTAGGAATTGCTTAAAAAAGGCGAAAGGAAAACAACGCTGGGCAGCCTCGAATTGGAATATCACAAACCAACCTGTTCTATCGTAAGTATAAAAATGTTCTCATTTTAACAATGACATGTACTTATTATAATCATTCCTACATTTTTGAACAAATAAAAAACTCGTTTATTTTAAATAACAATGTCAAAATCGTAACTATTTATGGTAGTGTAACTTGTGGGACATTTATTAAAAAACTGTCTTATATTTAAGTATGAAAAGTTTTCTTTATACATATCATCTTTATTAAAGTATCAATATGGTTTCAGCACTTATCTGTCTAACACTCAATGGTTAAATCACAGTGAATGATATTCACCCTATTTTCCATAGCCTTATGTTGGTAAATTTCGCCTCGAGCGCTCTGTACTTATTTGTATATTACTTGGCCGTCTGTGTGTGTTTATCTAAAAGTGTCTAGATAGCTTGCTCTAGTTTCATTAAATCCCGGACATTATTTGGAAAGCGATTGTATCGCTAACTTAATTTAGACGAATCGAAAGCCCAAGTGCGCTGCATTTTCTGAAAGTTGCTGCCACATTCCGATAAAACGCCCACTTGAGCGCAAAACTCCGCGCTGCCATTTCAAATCCAAATCGAGCTGAAGTTTTGATATTTCAAATGTTGATTTCTGTGGGCAGTGACACAAAAACGCAATACGAAAAATACGAAAAATACGAACATTTCAACAATCGAAATGCGTAACTTGCAACTTGCCAGAAATGGCGACGAGGCGTTGAGCTCAGACTTACAGATACGCGTTCTCGCATTCGCCAGATACATTTAGACTGGCTTGGTGCACAAATTTACGATGACGACTCGTTGTCGTTGCCTCTCTCAATATATTTTTTTTTAATTCAATTTCTTTGCTTTTTTGATCTTTTTTTGCACTTACTCAATTTTTTGTCTCGCTTTTTGGCATATTTTTGGTGCTCATAAATTAATATGACGCTCACGTTGGCTTGCGAGACATGTACGACTGTATGTGCGCCCATATCTATAGATATATATCACATATTTTTTTTATTGTTCAGATTTGAGTTGTTTCTGTTGCTGTTGCCGTTTTGCGCTGGCACGCACAGTGGGCATGTAGTCAAACATCCGTGCGGATGACAAGAATTTTTGCATTGAGATGTCCACCCACAAAAAAGTGGAAACGATTCAGCTCTGATTCCGTACCCCACTCTATAAAGAATCTAATCTGCGTGCCCATTGTGCCCATATGCTAAGTGAATACAAATTGCTCGTAATTAGGGAACAGCAGCAGCTAGTTCGGTTGTTACTGCGCCACATAAAAGTCGAAATAATAAAACTTAATCGTACGTACATCAAATTGAGCGTCAAATGAAAATCAAATTTGAATTGCGGGGGAAATGGAAATGCTTTATGAATGGGCGATTTCCCCGAAACCCCCGCCATTTCATGTGCGTAAAGAGTTGAGTACACCACTCGCTTGTTGTCATTCCAAATTGGAAGTGTGAATTGCTAATGGAAATTACTTTGGCCAAATGACAGCTAACAATGGCCGGGTAATAACTGAAAGGTGAGCACCGAACGCAACTGTCAGTTGGATCTAAAAATATTTGGAAATTCCCGATAAGCTGTCACTACTAGTATGTCCCTTACTTTTAGTCATAAGACTTTCGTCTCTCACAGATATCTCTAATCGAGCCACCTTCCGATTAGCTGCACTCCAATCAGCAGCTTATCTGTTCGTGATTGGCATGGTTCCTGCCAGCGGGTGCCCACTGTAATAAATGGTGCCCGAAATGGCACTCAAGTGTCGGCCACTTAATAGCGAATTTCTGGCTGCCCGAACAAGTCGTAAAGATGCATCGCAGCTCGGATTGCGGTCCCATCGGAACTGCACTTTAAAAGATGTTTGCAAAAGGAAAGTGAAAAGCGCAAAGGTCAGGCGGGGGAAAACTCAATATGAAAAGCGACGATGTCGTGCTGCGTTGCACAGTTTTCAGTTGGGATTCCCATCTGCTTTTTCCTGCTTTCAGTTACTATTTGTTCTTTTTGTTTTGTTTTGCAGCTCTTCATAACTGTTGCATATATAAATGCGAACCATTGCGTATTCTCAATTAATTGAGACAAATTACCCATACGCCGGGTGGGTGAACGACTGGCGAGAGTTCAATTCGGTTTGTATTGAAGTGCTTTCCTTTGGTTTCGTTTGCTTCATTGCATTGTCTGGTTACCAAGCGAATAAAAATGGAAATTTTGCCATAATAACTTTAATTTGCCCCAATCGATCCAATGGCAATTATTATTAGATTTCGTTTTGTTTGCTTCTGATTTCTGCTCCCATTCGGCAGCACCTTGAACCACATTATTCGCGAAATTGCCCCCACGATGAATCTGCCGCTGGAGCTAGCAGTTCTCAAATCAGTTCAATCAAACAATCAAACGCGGCTCGGGCTAAGACATATAAGACATAACTGTCTGTTGTCTGAACTGGAGTCCCCGACTTGGGCACGCCATCATCATCATTCGCCCCCCGGAATCGCCATGGAACTTGTTTTGGTCTTGACTCCGTTCGGTTTCTGTTCGCCGGGCAGGTATATAGTCGTATTTTTGTGCACGCCACTTTATGTAAGCATTAAAACTAGCGCCTGTCGAGTACACAAGGTGCACAGAAAAAAAAATTGACTTATTAATAGTCAGTAACATATTCAAAACTATAAATGGATAATGCAAGCAGTAGATTCATATACATTTTTAGTATCTTTTGGTCACTTATCTAAACGAAGTTTTTCCTTGACTAAGAAGGAGAAACTCAAAACGCACTGTTGTTTATTATAATAAAAAACATTTTTTAAGCCTTTAAATTTGTGAAATTTGTCTTTTTTTTCCGTGCTCAAGCGGCAGCTAGACATTCGCAAAGACACAACTACAGCTGCCTGGTGTAGATACATTTGTATCTACACGTAGCCATGCCATGCTGTTATTTTTTGTGCAACTTTTGGCGTTGTTGTTGTTTAATGCAGTCGTTGCTGGTGTTGTTGCTGTTGTTGTTTATGCAATTTGCGAATATTTGTTACAAGGTCAATTCGTTAAACGAAAAGTGCGAACAAAAAAGCAAGCAATATATATAATATTTTATCTCATCCACAGCATGTGAGTATGATCCAGATCCGGAATCGCCGTTTACCACGTCGAACTGTATCGTATTTAAAAAAAAATTCATTTCGCCCCCGCAGAAAGAAAGAAAGTTCAATTAACGGACTAATTTGAATTGAATCGCGTTAAACTGAAGCCGAGTTGTGGCGCAGGCTGGGTCACTTTGCATGTACGAGTATCTTCTTTGGTGCTGCCTTTGATGCTGTGATGTGGCCAACAGCTGCAACCATTTTGGCCAACCATCCCATTTCTCGGCCGGCCGAAGAGCAACAATGAGATGGGAAAATTTACAAATTGAATTTGCTGTCAGCTGCCGGGATGGATGGTTGACGCAAATGACTTCTGCTCCCTTGTCCCTCCTGCCGCCCAACCGATGGGGAAATTATTTTTTGTGGCCCAATTCGTTTCGTTTTTGGGACCCTGGCACTAAGTGCACCGGAGGATTAGATGCAAATGGAGGGTGGTGGACAATTCTGCTGCCATCCCCACAATGCGTTTGCGTGGGCGTCGACAAATTTCACCGATAATTGCCTGACCCAGCCACAAGATGCAAATGTATCTGCCGCTCACAGCTGTTGCTGCCTGTGAGGCCTGTGATGTCTGCGATGCCTGCGATGCGATGACATAATCGAGTGCATAGCTAGCACATGTGCGGATGCAGCGTATCTGTATCTGAATGGCCACTTTGTAATTTCCATCGGTCGGTGGCAGGCGTTAATGGAAAAGGCAGGCGTTTGCAAAGCCAATGAAACTGAACAGATAGCTCTTTACACGTCTGCTTAAATCGGCTTAAAAACGATTAATTTCTTAAGAGATATTCTTTAGTGTGAATGTGCATTTAGTGAGCTCCATAAGTTCGTCGTTATTATCAGAACACATATATATTGAAACTTGTTATATCTAAATTGTGTTACTTTATAAACAGAAACAATAGTTGCTTTACCAGATAATCGAAATGAATGCAAACAGACTGAATGTGGGACATAAAGTGAAAATGGCTTAAAGCGCTTGTGTTTCCATCTCTGTTTTTCCTGGCACGCTTCGATTACTGCACTCAGAGGTGGCTGGTTAAGCTCCAAAAGCATTTCTGCCTTTTTTTTACTGAGCTGGCTACATTTCCCTTTCCCCAAGTGGATGCCCACGCCCACGAATTCGCCCACGCCCTCGCACCTGAGCATCTAAATACCTAGGCCTGGCCAAGGGTTAACTCCAATGACGTCAATGGCGGCGGTGTTTGTTAAACGCACTCAAGGGGGAGGGGGGGGGGGGAGTGGTGGGTGGGTTTAAGGGGGCGTGCTGCTGACACATTGCAACATGCAACAAGCGGGCTCAACAACACAAAAAGCCGAAGCTGCAAAAATTCAGCCATGCTGAAAGTTTCTGTTGACGTCGTCGTCAACATAGTTGGCAGTTTTGTTGATGCTGCTGCTGTTGTTGCTGCTGTTGCTGTTGCTGCTGCAGTTGCTGCTGCTGCTGCTGCTGATGTTGCTGCAACTGCTGGTTGATGGTCAGCGAAGGGAGAAGGGGCAGAGGGTGGGCAGGTCAGCCGAAAGTAAAAACTTGTTCCCTTTGCCTGGCCCCAAAATGTTCGTGCTCCAGTGACTGGCTGCTGACTGCTTGTTGCAACGCTTAATGGGCCAACTTTGCCGCAGACAATTTTCCCTCTTGCGGATGAGTTTATTAATTGTATTTCAGTACCGAAAGTCGCGCCCTCGGCGCTTTTTTCAACAACACACCGCTGCAGAGAAAATGGAAATCCTGGCGATGCACTCGAAATCGGATTATGTTCATCAGTACACGTCCTTCTGTTAGGTTAAGCCTTAAGCGCAATGGTGATACGATTAAAGTGCATTAAAGTACCGCGGAATTTAAAATGTGCATGTCTATAGATTAAAATAATGCATTTATACGTATAAAAACATAAATACTCACATAAAGCTTAAGTTAATTGAAACATTCCTTTGTACTGAGTTACAGACGTTTTTCGAGTACACTCACAACTAAATTGGTTTTCCCTGCGAAAATAATAAGCACATAATAAGCAAAATATTTACATTAAGTTTGGATGAAGTGAGCTTTAAACTACATTAATATTTTCACTGGAATTCCGGATGTAGAATAGACTGGCACTGCAGCGAACATTTGGTTTATTTTGGGGTTTCTTCTTCGCTAACCAAGTGCTAATGGAATACCCTCCCCCCTTTTTTTTCGCATCCTTTGAGTACGCAATTAGCTGCGCATTTCACTGCTCCTCTTCCCATTCCGTTGGCCATCCTTATTCCTATGGCAGCTGCACTTCCGCTGAAAACGAGCTGGCTTGTTTATGCCACGCCCCCCACAGCTTTGCAGGGGCTGCAGCCTCATTTTGACCATTTATAGCGCGCATTTCACGTAATATGCGTCATTCATTTCGTTTTTATTTTTGGCACCGAACGAATTTTCCCCCAAAACCATTGACAAACGTTGCCTGCTTTTGGGCTGCGACGCATTTCAGTGTTTTTTGATAAAACGTCATGACCATGGTCAGTGGAAAAAAAGGGATCGCAAATGGAGGCGAAGGTTTGAATTCGTGCAGGATGAAGGATACGGGGGTATTTGGGGGCCAAGGCCATAATTGTCCTTGAATTCCCCTCCACAGACAATGGACAAACGGGAAAAAAAGAACGAATTTTGGCAAATGCCAAACATTCAAACTATTCACTCGCCATATTCGCAGCCTTGGAATATTCGCACAAACGTATTGAAAAGCAATCATGGCCAAGATATATGGCCAGTTGGCAGCACAGGGTCAGTGGGCGGAATGGCCATCTTGGCTGGCCAATTGGCCGATTGGCCGATTGCAAATGATTCGGCAAATTGAGACGAGAGCGTTTGCACTGCAGATTGGATTATACCAGTTGGATTTGGCCAAAAAAAGCATAGCTTTAAATTGAATTTGGAAATCCAATTAATTAATACAGTACAAGAAAAGGGCACATACATTTGCATAACTCACAGAAATCTTTTGCAATATTTGTTTCTTTGCTTTTCCCAGCTTTAGCTGTCTTTCATTTGTCATTCGAGACCTTTTCCCGTTGGCGGTTTTCCAACCAACATTGTTTTATTTGTTATGAGGGCCAGAAAAAGTTGTCCCCAACCTTATGGACCCTGCGTTTGCATCGCAGTTTTGTGGCATTTCTTTCCTGTCTGTTTTCTTTTTGCGTCGCGTCTGCTGACCAAATGTTCCTTCCTCTACTTTCCCCGGGTTTCGAGGTGATTTCCCAAAACCTCATGATGACGGGACGACTATGGGCCCATTAGCATGTCCTTTTCTATACACTTTCAAGGGGCTGCTTTTATCTGCTGTTTAAAATATAACGCAACATACTTATCTTCTTACGTATTTCAACATTTTAGGGGTTTAGGTTGTTTTATTTTATTTACTTTTAAAACGATTGCAATTTAATAATAAAGCATAATCTATATATATTTCCAGCATTGGTTGCTCTTCTTTAGCCATTCACTTACCAACTCTTTGATGGCTTTTCAAGAGCTCTGTTAAGGATTCAATCTCTGCACTGGCACTAATGACCTCTCATGGTTTTATGCATTTTTAAGGGCATTTGATTGCCGCCTGATGTACTTCAATGGTTATTTATAACATTTCCATAATTGTGGGAACGCATTTGAAATGCCTCGCAGTCTGTTTGTGGCTCGCCGCTTCTCTCCTTCACTCTTAGCCGATTTTTCTCTGCTCCTTTTAGCCGTCTGTGCTTGTTGGCCAACACGTGTCAAGGATTAGGGGTTGGCCTGCGGCTGGACTGCTGCCGCCCTGGGTCTGCTTCATTAGCGTGTGTCCATCGGGACTGGAACCCAGCCCCGCATAAATTGCTCCAACTTTAACCCTTCAACGGGCCAGTGACGGGGGGGTGGAGGGGCGAGCCAGTCAAGCGTTTTATCGGCTCGGACCAGCAGTCAGTAAAAAGGCTTAAGGGCTGCACCGACCGCAGCTGCCAATGATGCATCGTCATGGAGCCATCCAGTCAGCCAGCCTCCTTGCTCTCCTGCCAGCTTTGCAAGTCCGGAGGCTCCAATCCTGACTGGCATGCGTTCGCTCGGTTCACTGGCATATCCTTTTTCGATGCACTCAGAAAAATGCTGAGCAATGGTTTGAGCACATTGAAGTAGTGGTACCTTTGGCAAATAAAAAGGGTAATAACTTTGAAAATAATACTTTTACTCTTAGCAGACTAAATTCTAGTTTAGCCAAGTTTAATTCTTATGAAAATATACTGCGTTGTTTATTTAACACAAATCCCTATAACACATTTCATTACTATTAGTAGTAGTCAAAGAAACAGCCAGCAGATTGTGATTTATTTTGGTAATATTGTATATTTTTGCGAGTGCACTTGCAACGTCAGTTGCTTTTAGTCCTAGCCCCGTCCCGCATCCTTTTCCCCATTTGACTTACCTTGAGCCTTCGTCGTCCTGCCTGCAGCAGTTGATCATTTCTGCTCGACTGCAGCCATTGCCAAGGATATAATTCCATTTATTCGCAACTTATTCCGTTTCCTTTCATGCTGCCTCCACTTTCCTTTTGGCAAGCTGTAAGGTTTTTTCCTTTTATGTAAGCATTTTTCTACTGCAACTTTGTGATTTATTTGGGACGAGTTTTGTTTTCCACAAATTGATTTCTGTGAGTTATGACGGTTACTTTGGTTTTTTAGGATTTCTTGCGAGGCAAAGTTCCATTCCCCAGATCCCTGCGATTGATTTACGCAAAGATTTCGTGCGCAACTAAGACCCTTTAGATATTTATGTGATGGGCTGATAATCGGACTCGAAGTATCTTACCTAAATTATTTCATATGCCAAGCCTGAGCAAGCCACTCGCCATTTCGCACATTTATTTCTTTTGCCAGACTTTAGTCTGCTTTTTGCCTAAGCAAAAGCCTCTACGCTCGTTTTCATATTTTGTAATTTCCCGAGATCATAAAAACTTATTGCCACACTAAAGGCACCGAAAGTTTTGCGGGCTAAAAATAAATCCACTTGGTAAATTTGTTTGTTTGTGGCATCCCATTAGGCTCGTTTCGTCCTAATATCAATTACCAGGACGGGAGCCAGCAGTCATAACCAGGATCCCGTCGCGTGAACGCCGTAAAAAGCGGCAGAGGAGCCTACAAACTGGAGGGGGTGGCAGGACCCAGAGGACATCGGAAGTCGCCGGAGATGGAGAAGTGGCAGGAGGTAGGGGAAAAGCCATTAATGGCCCAAGAGGCGCCTCACTTCTGCGCCAATCATGTGTGGCTTAGTCGTAGGTGACACCAACAGCTAATAGAACAATGCCAGGCCTCTGATGGACTGCAGACAGGGATTTACAGGAAAGGAGGCCAGTCCGTGGACCGAATGCCACATTGCCATGCCCCGGGCATTCCTCGTTTTGTCCGGACTCAATTGAGCCCGAATCAATCAGCCATCAACCATGAGCCAGCGATGAGTTGGGGAACATGCGTCGCCCTTTCGGCACTCGGAGCTCGACATCAATTAGGAAATGCAATTTCAGGTTTCGATGGCTGTTTTGGGTGTGTGCGTGTGTGTGTGCAGGCCAAGGATTTCGGAGGTCCTCACTGGACCCTGAACTGGCAATAAATTTAAACAAAAACCAATTTTGCGTCGCAAAAAGTTTGTCACCCAGCAGCAGAAGGGAACTTTGAACAGGACTATGAATTATTGAGTTGATTGCAGGACATACAAAAATAAATAAAAGTGAGCAAAGGACAAATAAAAAATTCCGTTCCTGAAACTGGAAATTGTTGGTGGCCAAAATACAAAACAAAATCTATAGTTCAAACTAAATTCGGGTTTGTATGTGTTTATTTCAAGATTAAAAAAGATTTGTGATTCATTTCAAGCCATCGTTTTTGCCCTGTCATCACTTGCATAAATCCTTATTATTATCCTTTTAGAGGTTGGCGTTCTAATATTAAGCTTTTATACGTTTTTTTTAGTCACGCAATTCTCAGTTTTGGATTTTAAAGAAAGGTAAAAGCTGTCTCTGACAACCTGGGCGAATTTGTCACTTTATATTTGCCACAGCGTTGCGTATACGCAATGTTGAAGCTGCAGCCGCCAGAGGCAAGTAAGCGTGGAAATGGCAAGAAAATTCTACATGCATGTACAGTAGATTTTCACAGGTGACTCCAGAAATATTGATTTTTTATGCGATGCAATAAAGTGCATATAAAGTAAAAGATTTGGCGGTCAGTTATATCAAAGAAGTGTATATTAATCTTTAACCATTTTAGGAAAGTATAAAAATACCATTGACGCTCATTTGGGTGATTGCATAGAAGCTCCACTGTAGCTGCTCGAAGAAAGTGAGCTGACAAAGGAAATGTGCGTGGCAAGCGGGTGTCTGAGCTGCGGCACGTTTCGCAGAGAGCTCTAACTAGCAGGAGTCCGTGCCCCTCCAGGATCCTTTGAATGGAAGTGCGAGGCTGCCAAATCAGCAAGGCAAAGCAATGGCAGGCACTGAACGCTGGAGACAAGCATAAAACGCCTGGCAAAGGTCACGAACACAACCTTTTAGCTGCTATTTCAGTGCAGAAATGTATTTTCCCTCGCTCGCTTGGGGCTCCCTCCCATTTTCCTTTTGCCCCAGCCCTCTCCTCCCATCTCCTGCCATTTTCCGCGCCACGCATCAGCGATTTTCACTCACCACTGATAGTTGGCACCGCAGCGCAGAAAGCAGGGAAAGCGGCGAAGGCGGCGAAAGTGAAAAGTGGAGGCGTGGCCCGATGCGAAGGTGAAGTGCCTCCGAAAAGTAGCTGGCAGCTCTGGCCAAGGACGCAGCTCGCGAGGATACTTTAAAGGGAAAGGCCGCCTCAAAGGATATCCCTCCTTCAATTCTCAGGTTTGATTAGCTACACCCTGGGATTTGAGATCTCAAAGACATAAAAGTTACTCTCGAATTGCGGTTCTTTGTGGTCCCTAAATTTTTTATGACAAATTTTTAAACCCAAGCTTGTGTAACTTACGCGCAGTTAGAATTGAGTCATGGATGTATCCTTAAAACTACATTCTTATATAACTAAAACTTCGTATCCGCGTGAGGGTCATTGTACATATTAGATCTTGATGCCCAAGTTAAGGCAAGTGCTATAATTTGTAAAAAAAGGTTTGGTAGGACACAAATATGCCTTAAATTACAGCAGTGTTCCCCAGGATACGGAACATTGATTAGCTAATCCCAACTAATGAAAACCCGCTCAAACGTTAAATTGAAGGCAACTTTGTGCGAAAGGGTCTGCATTTTAGATCCAAAAGCCACGCAAGCATTTCAAACCTTAAATAACCGAATTTAAAGCCCGAACAGAGATATCTGTCATTATGAGTTGCCTATATATATCCTGTGGTAGGGGAAATGGGAATACGTGTCTGGCATTCTCAAGGTTGGACTTTAATGCTTTCTCATCACACCAAAGGCGATGTCTGTCATATATACATATATACGTATGTATATATATGTGGCACGTTAATGTTGGTAAGCCCTATGCAAATATCAGAATAATAACAACGCACTTCGAACTGAAGGACCTTGGGATGCGGTTGGCTTGCAAATGGAGAAACGGATATGAAGCCGAGCTGCTGCTGTGCCCTTCATTTGGAATAATATTTAAATAGTTTGGCAAATGCAAAGCCATCAAGTACTGCATACCACCATACACCCAGCACACAAACAATATGGGGAGAGTATTATATGTGAGCGTGTTTGCGTTCTTGTGATTTATGCCTTTCTGCACAAATATTTTCTCATTCATATATTTTTATTTTGGGCTATTTTTGCACGCAACCCAAAATGTGGGGATCTAAGTATGTATACGACACAATTTGGGTAATAGACAGGACATCAAGGTGGCGCCAGATTCACGGGAGACACAAAATGAGTACAATGAAATACTAGGGTATGCGAAAACAAACCTTTTGCGACACCATAATCACGGGTTGTAGCCATAAATCTAGCACGACACAATGAGGACGAAGGACCTTCACCCCATTAAATTTCAAACACCTGAACCGCAGGCGATTTGTTTCGACTGAAATCGGGTATTTTCGACTGTATCTTAAACGTTTTACTTTACATTCGCCACATTACTTTTAATGGCGCATATTTATTTTAGGACATTCCATTCCACCCTTACTTCCTTACGAGCGCATGAAAACAGTTGCCTACTTCTAGGCGGTGCTCATAATCGCTTAACTTATTCCATCTGCGAGAAATGGAATGGTTATTAAGGAGTGCGAGTGCCTTCCAATAAACACTGCCGAACTTTGGCCAACGATGTGCGAATGATGGAGTGGAGTGGGCGTAGTGGAGGGATTGGGTTCCAGGTACAGTAGGTTGATTCCTTCGCCATCTTGGGGACCCTTTTTGGGCTTTGTGTGCCGCGTTCGCTCTGCCATAAAAGTCTCGTAATCATTACGAGCCAGCCAGCTGTTTTCCCTGCCACGCGCAGCATCCGAAACAAAACAAAAAGTGCTACAAGAAGAAAAAATAGGAAAAAAAAAACTCAAAGCAGCAAAGGAAAATCAGGCAAAAGGAAATGGCGCTGGCAGGAAAATAAGGAAAAAACATTGCTGCCACCGATGGCTGAAGTTCGTTTCGTTTCGAGCGATTTCGGAGCTTAGCCTTGACTCGCTTACGGCTGACACTGAGAGAAATATATGCAAAAAACAATACGTGATATTTAGGTATAAGGAAAGGCTAAAAGCCCATTTTGATTGCTGTTAATAATATGTCAAGTAGGAACACTATAGTGGAGTGCTCGACTATACGATATTTATAACTAAATATAACCATTGGTTAGCTCGTGTACTGAAGTCTAGGTGTGCTAAGGCTCTTTGGTGCGGGAGTCACATTTTCTCACAGTGTAGAAGAGCGCGCATACGCAATGTGGGCGAGGAGCGCCATCTTGACGACGCCTGTTGTCACTGGCTTGGGTGTCTAATCTTATCTGTTACTTTCGGCTGCCGCTCCCGTGCGTTCGTGTGTGTGTGTGTGTGTATCTGGCTGTATGTGAGTGTGTCCTGGGTCGCCTCCTCAAAGTCATTTAAAATTGTTGTGCACAGAATGTAGGTACGTGGAGTGGGGGTGGATTAGGGGCAGTGGGGAGCATTCCTTGCTTTTGCCCTCCATCACAAACAGCAGAGAATTCCTCCTAATTTGGTCCACGCGACTTTTATGACTTTAGTGCGGCCCCACTTTGCCATTCAATTTCACTTTCTGCCGAGGATTTATCATTAAAATGGTAAGAGGAATTGACTTGGGCTTTTGGCTTTGTAATGCGCCATTGATTCATATTTTTATACACCTTTTAATGCTTATTCTTGACTCTGCGGATTACGTTCCAACAATAAAGGCTATTTTTAGCGCCTATAGAAATGAGTTACAGCATAGTGTGAATTTTCTTTAAGGACAAACAAACTTTAAGGGATTGGCTGAAGAAAAACTGGAAAAGCTAATAATACGCTCATTACTGAGAATTGAGAACGGAGATTGTGCCAAAATGGACGTGTTTACCAGCAAATCGATAATTTTGCCAGAGGAATTTCCCACGTTGCCATCTAGGTTCACATCCTTCAAAGGCCCTGATGCATTCACACCACTTCACAGCTCATTAGACAGGAAACGCTGTCGGTTCCAGGGAAAGCAGTCGACTCTGTTTTTCTGCGAATGCAGCCTTTGAAATGCTTAAAAATAACAATATGAAGGCAACCCGAATCGTTGGGCAATTGATTAATTTGGCGTTATTAATGTCGCAAGCTATTTTTATCTCAGCTGTGGCAGCTGGAAAATGGGAAATGGGAAATGGAGCCGCTCCTAAAAGTCCATCGAGGGCCACGTCTGCCTGTCAAACAGGAGGACACATATGATGTCTCAATGGAATGGCGGGTGATAATGTGAATGGGGGCATGGAAATGTATTTCCCTTACAACTCAGCACTCGAGGCTCTTGTCAATTTCCGCCTTCTCGTCCTTTTTGCCGCCTAGCAGTTTCCTTTTCCTCATCGATTGCCTGGCTGCCTGACTGTCTGTCTGTCTGTATGTCTGAGTGCGGAAAACTCTTGCACGTGTACAGCTTCTGGCAGAAAAATCAATTAACTTAAATTAATTCCACGAATCCAAAAGTTCCCCCTTTCGCCAGCCCATCTGTACGTATGTATGTACAGATACATACCACCCACCAGATCACCTCACTTCGCCAGCCTTCACATGAGCTTAGCATTGTAAATTTGTTTGCCAGACTTTGGCTAAGCTCATTGGCTGAGAGCTTTGGCTGCTGTAATACCAAATGTTCCGACAATTTAATTTGCATTTTATGCGCCAATCGATTGGATAGACCGGGTTGTCGGAATTCAGGCTTGGCTTTCGCATAATATGCTGGGGGCTTAGGCCAGCTAGATTCAATTGCCACATGTGGTCTATGGTCTAGGGAAGTGGGAGTCTGGGTGGGAGGAGGACACCATCCTTAAATGTAACCATGTAATGTTAAGGACTTTCAACGGTTGTGGTTTCTACTCAAAGACAATTCATTTGGGCTATAAGGAACTTGCACATATTTTCGTGGTTAGTTAATGGTTTGTTTCAATCTCGTAACATTTCAAAGTCCGAAATTGTTCTATGATTATCTTTCAAAAGTCAAATATTTCAGAAAACTGCAAACAAACCATGGCTTCAAATGTATTCACCTTGAAAAATGAAAATTTCCCCCAAAAGCAATGCTTTTGTGGCCTCCATTGAGCCCGTGAAAGTAGACAAATGGTAATTAGGCCAATCAACGAGGCGGCTGATCTCCGATACGCACATTTGGTCCTGGCCAAATGGCCATTCGAAACCACGACAGCAAACACACTGAATCACTCAATTATCGTTTAATCAGAATGTGCAATTACCAAATTTTCCAAATGAGTTGATGAATGATGCAAATGGCATTGCATCGCAGAACACAAAGAGCATAACTCAACAATTGCATTTCGGTCGTTTGGTAATGGTTAATGCTATATTTATCCGGCCAGATGAATCATTTAGCATGTTTTCATAATTAATTAAATTCCAGCGCTAACTGAACCCGAACCTGACCTGTTGGAAAATTGTAATGAACAATGGTTTCCTGGGTGTGTCAGCATTTAATTACGAAAAAGTTTTGCCGCCTTTGCTTAGAATAATGTATTTAAGCAATTTCTATTACTTTGCATTTACTTTGCACCCTTCAAAACGGAAACTTTTGAAGTTGTCTTAAAATGGAGAAATAGTTAAGATTGAAGAACAAATGGATGAAGTTTTTCAGCATTTGTGGCCTTTTGTTTGTGAATGTAAATGAAATTAAAGTTCCCGACACGTAGGCAAACACACTGTGCACCACACATACATATACATATACGTCTAAGGCACATCCTTTGGATACATTTTGCTCACCAGTCGTGTGCGTGTGGAGCTACAAGTTGTGCATAAATAATTTGCAGCAGCTGCGCTTGATTGACTAACTGACTAAATGACTGACTGACTGACTGCGCTACGGAATGACAGGCATTAGGGGAATGGGGATGACTTTACTAGCGGCGTGCAACAAATGAAAATCATTGACAATCGCGGCAAAGTTGCCCACACGTCCCCTTCAAGGACATACAGGATATAAAACCAAGCAACACCTCACCGGATGAGAAGGCGTTGGTTTGTGGGTGGTTGGTTGTTGGGTGGTTGGTTGGGTGGTTGGTTGGGTGGTTGGTTGGGTGGTTGGTTGGGTGGTTGGTTGGGTGGTGTGGTGTGGGGCGTGCGCACGTCATCGGTTTGAGGAAAACCTGACCCACACTTTCCCACACAGCGTCAATCAATTCGGAAAAGTTTAACGAACCTGCGAGGTATATGTGTCAGTTGTCAGCGTGTGTATACGCACTTTGCCGCCATCAAAAAAGAGGACTGCTCAAAAAAAGCTTCGCTCGCAAGGGTTCTGAGATTTGTAGCCTTGATTGGAAAAGCTTTTTCATTTTCCCTACCAATTTTCGAAATTGTCTACATGTAAAGTGACATTTCCCTACTTTCACTTTGTTATGCAGAACTTTTTAAGCTTCGGAAAGTACTCAGCTAAGAATGAAACCTATGGATAAAAGCATATGCCAACAATTTATGGAACACAATTTTAGGAATAAAGCCTACGGATAAAAGCATGTGCCGAAAATGTGTGGAACAAAATTATATTTTATCATTTGTTTATAGACCAACTCAAACAATTTATTTATTATTTAATTATTCTGCAAACGCAGTACTTTGTCTTAAACACTATATTTACTCATTAGCTTTGTAAAATAATACTCTTTGAGTCAGAGCTGGCATTCCAAAACTTACACACCTAACCACCGACGACTATCTACATCACCATCCGTGCTCCTTTTGCAGGACGTGCTTGTAGATGGTAAAAGGAACAGGATACGGTTTAGGCACCGGAATCTTGATCTGCTTGATCACCTCGACGGGATAGGGTTTCTCCACCTCGACGGGGTATGGCTTCTCCACGGTGTAGGGTATCTTCTTTTCGGTTATTTCGGGCACTATTTTGTACACCGGCACGTGGATCTCCTGCTGGACGGGCACGTGGACGGCGTAGGGTTCCGGTATCTGCAGCCGAATGACATTGGGCACCTGAACGGCCACCGGATGGGGAATGGGCAGTGGCACCTTTTCGATCACGTGCACCGGCACGTGCTTCGAGATCTCCGAGTACGTGGTGGGTGTGTGGTGGTGGAAGTGGCCATCGCCTCCTCCGCCGCTGCCTCCTGATCCGCCGATGCCGCCACCGCCGCCTCCTCCGCCGTATCCGTAACCATCGCCATATCCTTCGCCACTGTGCTCCGAGGCGCAAATCAGTTGAATACTGCAAATCAGAAGCTGAAAGGCAATCCAGAGTTGGAGTGTGAATCGAGAGATTCTCTATTTCGAGGGCTTGCACTTACGAATCTCCACATCTTGTCTATGTCCGTGTGGCTTTCTGGCCGGATCTCTGTGCAGCAATGCGAGTGGCTGCAATCTGTCCGCTGGTTTTTATAGCTGGCCCAAAAGTGAAAGATTCGCAATTGGGCCTAGGACGGCCGGTTGATGTAACCATAGCATTGAAATAGAAAGTATTGCATTACCACTCGGCTCGCATAATTTCCATTGTGCGCTTTTTCCAGGGAAAAGTTATATCAACAAATTGGGTTCAACTGGGTATCAAGTGGTTCGAGTGAGCGCGGACATGGTCCATTCCATTGCGAATCGCATCGACTTGGCTTGGCTCGGTTCGCTTTAGGGTTAAGGTTGTTACACGTACTTGAGTTCTGCATGCCACCAGCTGCAAAAGTGATAGTCATCCCAATGGTCCACCGCAAGTGGCTGCCACCAACTTGCAACTTGCAGCATGCAGCATGCAATTGTAAGCTGCTGCAGGCGGTCGGGCAACTTTTAATCAGCGACCGAGATTGGCGCAGACAATGAATAGGAAGCTGAAAACTGGTCGGGCGTGTCACTCGTTAACTTTGGCCAACTATCAACTGGAAATTATGACACCACCAAATGCGTTTACACTTTGTATTTATATGATTTGATTTATTTTTACAAAATATGCCTGTCGGTTATGCATTAGAAAAACCTTACATTCTGCAGTGACATAACTGAACTAGCTAACTAATTGTGGCGGACTACAAACTACGACATTACATTCGTCTCGCCCTCCGGCTCGTCTCCCCAGTCCCAGTTATTGAACGAGTCCTGCAAAGGTAAAATTAACTTCATTACTATGTATGCTTATTAAAGACAAATCATTAATGTAATAGATTTATTTCTTTTGAAGGTATGAAGTCATTCAGCCTTCTCAATAGCCACTTACATAGTCGTCCAGATCGTACTTCTCCTCGGGCAAAGCCTGTGGCGAGCAGGCCATGTAGGAGACGCCCGTGTTGTGGGCGGAGCACTCGCAGGTCTGGCTCTGGATGGGCGTGGCACTAAGGGCGACTCGCTTGGCGAAAATAGTGGCAAATCGCTTAATTGGATACTTTCTCTCCGGCTGCAGTTTGCGGGCGCTGAACACAGATCCCTGCGTCTCCACCGCCAGCGTTGTACAGATGCCCAAATTGCTCTTCGGGATGTGGGTCGTGTTGCGGGCTTCCGCATCACCTTCGGGGAATCGCTTGGAGTAGACCAGTTTGCTGTCCAGGCCAAAGAAGTGTCGCAGCTTTTTGTTACGCTCAAAGTCGAACTCGGTGTCGGCCAGGATGTGAAGGTTTATGCCCTCCTCCAGCAAGTACTGCAGAATGGAGGTGTAGTCGAAGCGCATATCCCTGGCCGCACATCTGCTGCAGGAGAGCAGGATGAAGGTCTTCGATACGCCCGGACGGAAGTTCAGCTTGGCAGCTGCGGAAATGGCCATTAGGATATCGTTGCTGCTGCCATTTCCGGTGTTGATGTGGCTAAAGTAGTCCGCCAGCTGTTCCGGCTTGGAGGTGAATTCGTTGTGTTCGTATATGACACTCCTTGCCTTGTCATACGGAGCAACGCCTCCAAAGGCCACCACAGCATACCTATGGATTTAAGGATTGGCATACGGTCATGTAGGTGACGGGGTGAAATGATTTAGGAAAACACTCACCGATTGTTCGTTAGCTTGGCGGCCTGGAGCTGCTCTTCTATGCTGCTCACCACGGTCATGATGCTCTTGGACGTCTTTAGATTGGCATTGCATTCCTTGGCTTCAACGATGAAGACGACGTCGCTGCTTCTTGGGATCTCAGGCCCGGAAAGCTCCATGAAAGTTCCCTCTGGCACGTACGAACCATTCGAGAGTTGGCAGCTAAAAAGGTAATGATTATTAATCATTGATTATTCATTTGGCTAATAGACAACTTACAATACACACTGGGAAGGCACCCGCATGGGAACCTTCAGTGCAGTACAGGCCTCGATGTAAGCCAAAGCTGCTGCACATGCTCCTTTCACCGCCGGGTGTCCCTTTCGAATTGGCGGCGACTTCATGCCCAAGTCCAGACACATTTCGTAGAATGGAGTTGGATCGAGGACCGCACTGCAGGTGGCCAATATGCCGGAGCGGAAGAAGCTGGTACAGGCATCGTTGACCTCCTTGCTGACCTCTTGGCTTTGGGCCAGCTTGTTCTGCCTGCATTGCTTAAGGCTCCACGAATCCGTGAAGCGCTGCGTCTCATTGGAGATCACGCCAGTGGACATTGTGTACTCGTCGTAGGGCTCGTTGTTCAGGGTTCCCAGCAATCCCGCTGTCCTGCCAAAGTACCAACCACTCACCTCGAACCAGCAGAGATCGAACTGCACATTGCAGTGCAGACTGAACTCGGTATCTGAGGTGATGGAGAGTACGTCCAGATCACGGTGGATGTTCACATCTCCCAGTTTCAGAGGTAGGATGGGTTGTGGATTGCCATTAATGCTTATGTGCTGGGTAGAAGTTGAAGAGATTAATATCTAATACTATATACGGTGTAATAGTTGACTCACATCTGTTTCGAGGTCAATTTCAATAAGTTGACCATTGGCAATGAAGCTCAACTTGCGTGTTAGTCCTTGGCCAGCCAGGGATTTGCTCTGGAAAATATGTGTTTTTAGTAAGTAACCAAGGTATCCTTATTATACACCTACCGCTGGTTCCAAAAGCAAAGTGAAGTTTCGTTTAAAGAAGTCGTGGGCTAGCAGATAGCTGCATTGGGAAGTGGGTCGTCCATTTCCTAGCTCGTCAAAGTTAAGATTCAGACCGACATAACGCTGATCGAAGGTCATGTAGTGACGCGAGTCAATGAGCAATGCGCGAGCTAAAGAATAACGTTAAAATTATAGTAACTATAATATCTGGTATACCTTCAATAAACTCACAGTAGTACGGTGGCAGCCAGGTCTTGGGATCCAGATGGGTGCGCATGTTGTAAAGCTTCATCACGATCGATGAGTTGGTTTCACTGAAGAAGCTCTGCGCCTTGGCGAGCAATTGGTACTCGGGAATCTCCTCGAACCTGGGCGTCTCGTTGAAAGCGTGCCAGGACATGGGCAGCTTCTGCTCCAGATCGATAATGCCCACTTCCGGATCAAAGACGAACTTGGTCTTGGCCTCCCGATACATGTCGGCTGTTTCCAAGGCGTTCATGGCGTAGTTGCGGAACTTGTTCCTCAGCAGACCGTACACCTGGTGCAGGCGGTGCTCCAGTTGCAGTTCGTCTGCCACCCAATCGATCTTGGCCATGACTTCGTAGTACTTCTGCACCATGATCTGCACCTGATCGATTTTCTCAAGTTCTTTGATTTCCTCCCAGATTTCGGTGAGGATCTCGTTCAATTCAGCGCCGAAGGGCACCAGTTTGAAGTACTTCTCCTTGACGAAATTCCAGGCTAGCGTGGAATACTTCTTAATGTTGGTGATGGCATCGTTCGACTTGAAGTCCCGGTAAAGGCGCTCCGCATCCGCCGTAAAACTGGAGACCTTGTTGAAGTACGGAGACTCCGCCAGCTCATTGGTGCGCTTGTAAATGAAATCAAACACCTCCTTGCTGAGATTCCAGGCTGTACTCTCTATAAAGCTAATCATCTTGAAGAGATGAGGCTCAAATCGCTTAAGCACTGCCTTCCAGTGATTCTCCGCCAATGTCCACGTCTTGTGCCATAGGTTTTCGATGTATTGTATGAACTTGATGTGCAGATCTTTCACAAAACTGTCGTACTTTGCGATGCCCTTCTCTAGCAGAGCGGATAGGTAGACGAGACTCTCGCCATGGAAGAATCGGGCCACCGCATCCAGAAGATTGTTGTACGTGGTCTTAATGGTATCGATTAGCCACACAATGCTGTTCCGTAAAGCCTTGCCAGAATCTCCCATTGCCTGCCACAGTTCAGAGAAGATCTTGGGCAGCGACTCGATGTGATCTCTAATGGCGAGTTCATCCAGGATAGTTAAGGTGAAATTGACCACGTTTTTGATATAGAAATCATTTGCCTCGTACGACTGATTTACAAACAATCGCAGATCAGCGAGATCCTCCTCCAAAACGCTCAACTGGCCTATATCGTCGATGAAATCCTTGTTATAATCCTTGGCTGTGTTCCACACCACGCCCATGGATTCCGTGGTTTCCGTGTATATAGACTTCACCCAAAAATCAATACCTTCCGAGAACGAACTGTACACCGATTTGCCCACGGCTTGGATTTTCTCGCGAACTTCTTGCCGGATCGATGGACGCCAGTGGAAGCGGCCAGTGATTAGACGTGAGTGATTCATCTTCAGATACGAGCTGACATCGATCACACGTATCTCCTCGTAGTTGCGCCAAATGTCCAGGAATGCACTGCGTGTGTCCGGAATGTAACCGACCATTTGGAGGTTCTGACTGGCGTCCTCCGTCAAGTTGAAATCCATTCGAGCGTAGCGCTCCAAGATGTCCATGTATATGTAACCCGAATGGTTTGTATCTGGAGTATCCCAGAGTGTGGCATTCAGTCCGTAAATCGGATACCGCATGGTGGGCAGCAGGTGCAGTCGCACTGTGTGGAATGGCGACTGGCGTTCGTATTCCACTTCCCGCTTATTGACATCGAGCAGGGCCAGGAATTTGCCATATCTGGCCGGGAATATATCACGCTTGTAGTGGGCTGTAGACTCCGTCTTGTAGTAGGAGTTCCGGGCAGCCAAAGTTCCATTTAGCTGGACATCCAGTTCGGAAGCCACATGTTTGCCGTACACCTGGAACGTGTAGTTGGTGTGGCCGAGTTCACTGTACCTATCCGTCAGCTGAGCACCCAGCTCAATCAGTTGGTCGGGATATTCCGAGTAGTCGATGGTCAAGTGTGTCCTTAGCAGATCACGCAACCCCCGGTAGTACGTTGCCTTGCAATTGATGTCCTTCTCCAGGAGGGGATGTGCCACCGTCAGTGCGATGGTGCGATGCTCCCGATCTCCACGTTGCAGCGGCTCCGCTCTCCATTGCAAGTTGCTGTGTATAGTCTTGGGCTGTTGGTCGTAGTTGCCGCCCAGCCATTGGAAGGACAGGTCGGAGTTGAAGTGCGTCTCCGTCATGTAGTACTGTCCCGAGGAGGAGAGATTGCGCTTCGGATAGAAAATTTCCAGGGCGAAGCTCTGGGACTCGTTGCCAACCTGTGCAATAAATACAAATTAGGCTAACATACTTTTAAATCGATCATTTCGCTTACCTTGCTGAAGTTACCCAGCTCCAGGTTGTATCCCATCCATGCCGTTTCCGACAACTCCAACTTGGTGTGATGCCTGACAACTTCGGGACTAACGTCCTCGTATTTAGTGCTCAGCACCACGGCACGATTCGGATGAATGGCCACCACCTTGAAGTCCTGGGCCTTGAGAGTGGCCCTCGAGTGTAACTCACCGGTGAGATTGAAGTTCTGCGTGTTCCTCAGCTCGTAGACCTCGATGTGCTTCACGTCCTGGGTTCCCGCTGGGTCGCTGGCATCCCTGGTGCTGACAAAGTGAATGCCCAGCGGTTTCACCTCGTTCTCCAGTGTGATGTCCGTTGTCTCCTTGTATATTGGATGCTTGGCCTGATCCACGCGCTTGTACTTGCCATCGAGCACCTGCTTCTCATTGTAGACGACCTTCACATTTCCTGCATCCTGATTGCGTCGCTTTTGCAGGCCATATACCACATCCGCTCGATGCCGGGTCGCCAATGGAACTTCTATTTCCACATTGCCATTGAGGTTGTGGTTCAAGTTGCTGCTGTCGCTATCGTAGTTGCTGTTCAACTTGAAGTAGGCAGTATCCTGCGGCCAAAAGCAGCGGCAGTAGCGGTAGCTCTTTCCACTACAATTTTAAAATTAATAATAATAAACAATTACGGCATGGTTGATTAACTCACTTGTTGGTGGTGAAGTTAAAGTCGGTCTTAAACCAACTGACATTGAGGAAGGTTGGCAGTGTGCTGTTGAAGATTCCATGCATGTTGCTCAGCGAACTAAAGGACACGTCCAGGTCGGTAATGCGACGACTGGAAGGATAATCCAGTGCGCCCACCATGTTGTGGTAACCCGACTTTTCAAAGTCATAACTGCCGGTTACGGCAAAGGTGTGCTCATCCTTGAATTTGGGCGTGATCATCTTGGCAGCGAACTCCTTGCGGGCTCCTTGCTTCTGGAGCAGCTCGAAATCACCCTCCACCACAGACAGGCTTTGAATCTTACCCCACTCGACGTGGCCCAAGCCCTTGTGGTTATTGGTGGCATTTTGATAGGAGACGCGAGACAAGAGCTTGTTCTGTGCTTCCACACTCTCGTAGCTGGCCTCGAAGGTAAAATCGGGATTGATGAACTGCTGGCTGATCACGTTGCCCTGATAGTTGGCACTCAGCTGGTGGCGATCTCCCACAGGCAACGGCAGCTCGGTGATGACATTGAACTTGAAATCATCAACTGACTTGTATTGCGCACTACCATTCACGTCGAGATTCCATTTGGAATCGACGCTCAGGCGTCCGCCAGCCTGCAACTGGGCGTAGGTTTGACCCGGATTCAGGTACTTGGCACTGGCGTGCACGATTCTCGGCTTGGCATTTGGTCTCTCCAGGTAGTTCTCCAGCACCAGCTGCATGTTCTCGGCCAGAATCCAAGACCACAGGCAACTACCTCGGCCAATGTACTGACCGATCTTATACTCGCCCACTATGTGGCCTCCCTTAGCAACCAAACCCACGTCCGAGTGCAGGTGCACACTATCGATTCCGAGCGCCTTCCATGGGGTCTCCAAGTTCAAGTCTCCCACAAGGGAACCCTCAGAGTTGGGACTAAGATTGCCGTAGAAATTAATGCGTGCGATTTCTGGCTCCGTGCTTTCCACTAGCACTGAGAAATCCATGGCTCCGTTGGACTCGCTGACGCTGTAACCTCCGGACATCTGGCACATTTTGCCATCCTCAATGGCGCTGAAGGAAAAGCGAATCTTCTTCGGCCCCGTCTCATGGATGTTCAGTTCAATCACACCATCCCGACCACCAGTCTTGGGCTGTACCCTCAAAACGACATCGATGGGCAGACTGTCGGTCATGCGGACGGCTCCTGTGACTCCATATGTGGCCATATTTCTGTACAAGAACCCAGAGACATCATAACGACCGGAATCGCGGGCGTTTCTAACAGCAGTGCCGTGCATGGAAATGTTGCGGAAGTTTTTCATTGGAGTCCACACCTCAATGTTGAAGACATCTTTCTTTTTGTTGGCACGCGTGCCGTAGGATATGCTCTGGCCCTTCTGGCTCATAAAGTTAAGATCGAAATTGAGCTGGGGATTCTGACCCTTGGTGACCAGCACAGAAGTGGACGCCATCTGAAGTGGCAGCATGGTGGTTTTAATCCTTCCGTTTGCGTTCACAATGTAGGAGGGATCAGTGTGCCAGTCCGTGGTAATGTGCAGCTAATGGAAAAATAAGATCAATAGGTTGTACATAATATACTATAACTTTGGGCATTACCTGGTTAAGTGTTCCATTGTCGGTGACCTCGAATCGTATATCAATGGCATTGTCCACGGCTGAGAAGTCCTTCTTAAAGTACACCTGACAGCCATAGTGGGGAATAACGTCCGTCTCCAACAGGATACCCACCGATGTTTCCAAGAAGCTGTCCTCGTTCTGAGTACACAGATAGTTGGTAAATATAAGTGCTCGTTCTTAGACATTAATACGAACCTCTATGGAGGCAGCCATCGAAAGATGTGTGTGGGCCGTAACCGCGCTGATGTTGCCCTTATAGGCATTTTCATCCATTTCGAGGCGCCCGTGAACGTAGATTTCCTGAAGCTTTTCATACGGTGTGAGTAGTGTGATCTGGACATCATGAGCCTTGGGCTTCACATTATCCTGCAGGGCGGTGTAGTTAAACTCAAAGCCCAGCTCTTGTGTGTGTTCCTTAGCATCGGTGACTACGAACTTGACGCGCTCATAGAATGCGTTGAAGTGTAGGTCAACGTGATACTCCACAATTGACTTTATACTCTTGGCCTCCGGAAATGGTGTAGTCACGGTCAAGAGATTGTGGATGTTTATGTAGTCAGGATAGTGGAGGCGATCCTTGAACTCCAGTTTGCCCTGTGGCAGTTGCACGTGACCCACAACCAGATAGAAATCAATGATCTCCTGAATGTCCACAGTACCCACAATGGTTGGCCACACAAGTGTGTCCACTTGGAAGTCCGTGAAGTAGGAGAAATACTCCTCATCTGGATCTGGCTTGTAATCCATCTCAGCATTGAGTGGCTTGAAGTCCGCGTCGTAGAGCATCTCCAGTTCCATTTTGTTGTTGCCCAGCTGATTGACCAAGTCAGACTTTGGTTTGCCGTTGATCTTCGCACCCAGCTTATAGTTGGACAACTTGCCGTGCAGCTGGAAGACAAACTCGTCCCTCTTCAGCAGCTGAACAATGAATCCGTTCTCCTCGAAGCCAGCCAGTGGGGTGAACACGTGGTAGGAGTACTCGAAATCGGTGATATTCTGCATGTGCCACACGCCAGTAAATCCCAGGGTGACATTGTTCCACAATCCGCGCATGTCGACACGCTCCGGATGGAATAGTGCAAATACTGCCGCCTGTTGGAAGCTTTCGATGGGCGTGGCCACACTCAGCTTGACATCGAAGTTGAGGAGATTCTTAATATCCGCCAGGACCTCCACGCCAAGAGCTGCCGTGGGAGCTCTGACCTCCGCCACCGCATGACGTTTCTTCTCGTTCAGGCCAAAGCGAGCGTTGATGGTGCGGAATTTCTCCAATGGAGTGGTGATGTTAACGGTTAGCATGTTGTCCGTCAGCTTCTTCACATAACCGTCCATGGTCAAAGTGAACTCCCGCAGATCGAAGTTGAGCGAAGCAGCTCCGCTGACCACGCGTTGGTCGCTCAGTGAGAACTGGGCCACCAGACCACCTTTCTCGTAGCCCTTGAATGGACTTACCAGATGCACTAAGCCGGAATAGTTATTGTATCGCTGGTTTTTCCCAATCTCCCAACTGGAGTCCATGCTGTACGTGTTGAAGGTATCATTCTGTCCACTGTAACCCAGATACAGCTCCGTGTCCACCTTCTTGACATCCATCCAATGCTTTACCTTCACATTAATTGTGGGAATATCGCGAATGGTGCTGTTGATGCCGAAGCGCACATCAAAACTCATCAGATGATCGTTGACGTCGTAGTCGCTCTTGTAGCCCACCTGCAGCTTCTGATCATCTGCCCAGAAGAGCGTCGAGTTGACAAGGATCAGGTTGTGCTGGTTATAAACGCCAGCATCAAGGCTGTTGAGGCGCCAGCCTTCGAAAGGAGTCCGCAGCTCGGCTTTCACCCAGTTATGGAGAGTCTGGCCGGGAAGAATACCCGCATCGTACTCGAACTCGATCAGATCGTCGATGCTCCATGAGCTGTAAATCTTTCCAAAGTATTTGGGTCCTCCGGTGAAGGAGCTAAAGCCCACGTGAATGGTGCGCTCCGGATAGGTGATCATCACATTGCCGCTGTAGTGCTTTGTTCCCGGACAATTGTATTCCGCCAGCAGTCCCAGTCTCTGGGTGGGATTGCGATTGGCATCCCATTTCAATTCTAGAGAGAGCTCCTTACGCTTGTCCACATTCAGCAGGCCAACTTTAATATGCACATCACGTACTCTAAATGTTTTAAAAGTGTATTAAACAGCCTGGTTAAAGAAATTTGACTTAGACTTACTTATCCATGTGAATTTCCAGCTGCAGCAGTTTTGGCTGCTCTGACAACAATTTGGCATTGATCCAGTAGTCACGTTCCTTGACCTTCAGTCGCACCTCCGCATTGGAGTCGCGATTGTCGGCATTGTATTGTATTGTGAGGCCATAGGGATCTTGGCCATATTTGGCTTGAACGTCATAGAAGATCAACAGCTGTTTTCGGCGATAGACAATGTTGAGGGAGGTTACATTGAAGGATGGGCTTTCCACAATCATTTTAAGGTGATGAAGGGCCTGGGCCCGCGAACTGCGATCCTTGTAGTTCGCCTTGACTGCGACTGAGTGTCCGGTAAACCACGAGCCGTTAATAAAGATCTAAAGGGATTTTCAACACAAATAAACTTAGTACCAACATATGTAGTTCAGAAGGTTTTCTTACGATATAATCCTTGGTGGACTTCTCGTTCACTTTAAGGCTGGCCGTGCACGAATTGAACTCCGGCACAGACACATTCATGTAGACATCGATGGCAAAAAGGTTTCGTCTTGGCAAAAGGACGGAAAACATTCCCGTGATCTCCTTCTCAGGAGTGTACTTCAGACCAACGATGACTTTGTGCTCGGTTCCGTTTTTGTAGCGTTCTTCGTGCCTTAAAGTAAAGTAAGAAAACACATTAAAAGAAACTAAATAATAAAAGATTTTAGAGCACACTTACTTAACTAAAATGCGGTAGTCAATCTTTGACCTCGGAAGCTTCAGTTCTAGACTGGCCCGTGTGCTTGAGCCCTCCAAGAAAGAGTCCTCCGAATGGGCGCGAGCAAAGATCAAACGAAGCAAACTCGTGTAGTTGGGATTGACATAATCCGGCGCATTGTTGTAGGTGATCATGCCTTCGGTGTGGCCCTGAAGACTGAGCCACGTGGATTCCGATGCGAAGTTCAGCTTGGGATATGCCGAGGTCTGGAGCTTCATGTTACCGCGATACTCCGTCTTGCTTTTATCTCCGTTATTAACCAGCTTGCCGGCAAAGTTAATCTCCTCAATCTTATTTGCTTGGAACTAGATAGGAACAACAAATTAATCTATTGAATGAAACAACAAAACTGTTGCAAATACCAACCCTGTATTTAATGGTCATGTTGGTGGAGGTGGTGATCTCGCTTTGAACCACATTGCCCTTGATCACAACCTGCAGCTTCTTGGTCTCAAATGAGAGATCCACATCATGCTGCTTGATGCCATTCTTCTCGTTTACTTTCACAGTGCCAGCCAGACCAGTAATGTTGACACCATTAATGGCCAGCAGCATACGCGGATTGTAAATCCAGGCAGTGAAGTCCTGGTGCCTACGCAATTCCATTCCAAGGTCCAACGATCGATTTCCGTTTGTATCTAGATAGACATCCAAGCGTCGGAAATCCGGGTTTCCATCATAGCTGCAACCAGCGGAGACGCGATTAGGTCCATTCACAAAGGCCACGGATGCATTGAAGGCATCGGGCACCTTGGTCACATTTGCAACCAGAACCCGGGGAACCTTTGAGCCCGGTGTGGTAAACACCAGCGCAAACTTGTTGTCCTCTTCCTGCTGCTCCCATCTGTACTCGAACACGTACTTCTTAGCACTGAGGTCCGACTTCTTCAGAATCAAGCTGAAATTGAGTGGTCCTGCTAGTAGAAGGCTTGGGTAAATTTCGGTGGCATTGCTCAGATCCGGAACGCTGTAGTGGGAACACATCTGCAATCCGATGGCCTGATCGAGCACGGGCCAAGTGCATGTGGAGTTGGCACTTCGTTTGGCAATGCCCGCCTGAGGCACTTGCTCCTCCTGCTTTTGAACCAACAACTCGGATCGGACACTGAAGATCTCGTTTTGGTCTCGGGGAAGATCGAAGGAGAAGGAGACCAGATTGCGGCCACGCACCTTAAGCTTGGCCACCAGCTCGGAGTTGGAGTAGAGGTTGCTCTTCACCTTGATGCCGGATTGATCCCAGAACATGTCCGTCTGCATGGTGGTGATCACATCCACGGACACCGAGGGCTTAAACTGACCCTCGACATCAAAGTGCCAATCGGTGGGCGGATCCATTTCATCTAGGCTGCCACTAACACGCAGATCAATGGAGGAAGCTCCGAAGGCATGAATCGCCAAGGGAAGTCCGACTGCCAGGGGCACCGTATATGAGGCATCCAGAAATACCCGGGACTTGGTATACGTAAACTCCTTGCCGGAAAGCACATTCTTTGCCTGCTGGAAGGGATTGAATTTGGCAGCCAAGGCCATCACCTCCACCAAGGACTCGACATTGTAGTAGCGCAGATCATTGCCAAAGACCCGTAGACCAAACTGTGCTTTTGGATTATTGTAGTCGTACTTCAGTTTATAACCAAGACTGTCCACGTTGCGATCGATGTCCTGTTTGCGAGCGGTACTGACATCTCGCTTGTGTCGCTTACTACCTTCCAAGGACTCCTCGAAGTCGTAATCTTCGTCGTCTTCCTCCTCGGACGCACGTTCATGTGGCTGAGCCTTCC